>NC_087064.1:54514021-55127675 GCF_963678635.1 Symsagittifera roscoffensis
GTCTAGTTCAATGAAGTCCTTTTCTGCGAAGTCAAGTCGTACTCTAAATCCTTTGAGTTGTGATTGTGGACGGCATATTGATTGTGGTTGGCCATTCTTTTTCGAGTGTAGTGGGGTCATTTTGTCTTTGGATGTTCGTCTTTGGTGTTGTATGCTGATCTATATACTGCAAGGTATAATTTACATTTTATAAAATTTTTATTAGTTCGGTGTTTTAATTATGATTTTGGTTAGTTGTTTTCACAAAAGCTTTTTGTTTTAGTTCGGTTATTTTGAAGAGTTACTCACCCTTGAGTACCTCTTATTAAAAATAGAAGTGTGGTCACAAAGCGTGGATGTAGCGCGGTGGGTTAGGCCGGCTATAGAGCAAGCTCAGGACGTCCTCTCTGGTGGGTTAGGCCAGGAGTGGGAGTATGATTTCGTGCGGTTTCTGTGAGAGGTCCTGTTATGTGATAACGTTTTATGTTGGGTTTATTGTGGTTTTTCTTATGTTTCGTTGGTTGTGTCCTTTTTTCAAAAATCAAATTGTTTTTGGTATGGGTTTGTCTTTCGACTTTTTTGTGTTTTATTATTTCTTTCTTAGACTTTATAATAGTCTTCAAAAGAATAAATTATCCAGTTTTAAACTGGGTTAATCCAGTTTGGGTACCGTTGGTTTCCTTTTCTTAGTCATGCTATTATTCTATGATTTGTGGTGTTTAGTAAGCTGCATTGGTTAGTTTTGTTTAGTATATCCGGGTTAAAGGAAAGTTTGAAACGTGTTATCGTGTGTTAGAGTTGTTGAGTGTGAAAGCTTGAAACTGAAATTCATTATTTAAACAATTCTTCGTGGGCGAGCTGTGCGAGCTTGGATAGAGTTCTTGTGCGAGTAAATGAAAATATCAAAAGGTTAGTACTGCATTTTCTTCTTATCAATTTACTACATAGAATTTCAATTTTTACTGCTAGTTTTGGGGAAAAATTAAGTTACAAATTTTCATCATTATTAGAATTACTGCTTTTGGGGGAATAATTTATAAATTAATTTACTACATTGGTATGAATTTTATTGAATTTATCTAGTGCAAAATATTAATAGAGTTTTGAAGAATTTGAAGAAAATTTCTATTTTTTATTTTTCTTTTGTGTTTTTTGCAGATGATCGTGGGATGAAGACTAAAAATCTAAATAAGAAATGGATAAGAATGGTTAGTATTTACTTCAAATTTATTAGTAAAGAATATAATAAATTATACTTACCTGTTAGTCGTCGGGGAAAAAACCGTGGGGGAAGATGTCGTGTATTATGTCGGAATTTGTTAGTAATTTTGCTAGTATGCGAATGATGTTTTTAGTTTGAAGCAGTGGCCAAAGCAATTGAAGTGCTTTAATAGTTTTTAGTTCTTCAGTGCCAACTGCAAACTCATAAGGTGTGTTTTGGATGAGATTATATAATTTGTGATTGTATTTAGTGTTGTGGATGAATTCTAATATCGGGATTTCTATAGGTTGGATAAATTCATGTGGGATAAGGAAGGGTCTGGATTCTTCTGCGTTGAAGGTCTTCGTGATGGGACAAAAAATATACATTTGGGTTATGGGATCATAATTGCGAAGAATACCGTGAAGGTTAGTATCTTTGATGCAATATGTGAAGTTAAGAAAAAATGGTGATGTGTATTTAGAGTTAATAAATTGAAAACGGTGGTGTGGTTGTCTTGATGGAGTGTGTAGATCAAAATGATTTTGTATGAAGCGATAATATGTATATGTGTGGGTTTGTTTAGTGCGTAACATAATGTCGTGTGAGCAGTGCAAATCGCGTTCTTGGGGTGCAAGGAAATTGAAGGTTAGTGAAAATAATTGAAATTTTTCTTTAAAACTTTCGTAAGCTTGCATGTCGGTTAGTGCTTCAGAAATGATGTGGTCGAATTTGCGATCAAATATATTGAGTGTAAATACATATGGTGTTTTTATGAAGAATTTTTCTGTGATTTGTGGGTTAGCGAAATGATCATCATCTAAAAATTGGTCTTGGTTAGCCCGGATGATGTTGTGATCGTAATATTCTAGCGTATATTCGTTTGCTCGGGGTGCAGTGTATGTTTTTAGTGACTTTTTATATCCTATATAAGTAAATTGTCTATGTGTTAGTGGTGTGGTGAGTCGATATAGCATATCTTGATTTCTTTCTATATCGATGTGAGTATTAGATAAAGGTAGGCAAAGGGGGTTAGTAAAATGATAATATGATGTCCAATGAACTGTAGGCATTAAAACTTGTTCATCTACAAAACTACGTGTGTCGTTAGTGTTGTTAGGGGTGTTCAAAGTATACTGTGGAAATGAAGGTAAGGTGATTGCTAAAAATTCTTTCGTGTTAGTGTGATTTGGATGATTAATATATTCACGGGCTGTTCCTGGTTTTGTTGGAAATGGATTGTTTGGGAATTTTCTTTTGAAAGTGCGATAAACTCTATTAGTGCTATTTGATGATTCGGTGGATGTGGATGATGGTGCTAATGATGCGGTATAAGCTGATGAGGGTGTAGGGGTAGGTGGGTTTGATGATTCAATTGTGGATGAAATCTGATTTATAGTGGGGTTGTCAAGGTGGAAGGGTTGTTGTTGTAGGGTGATAAAATTATCTAATTCTTGGGAGATTTGGGGAGTATCTGGAGAATTGGATGATCGGTCTGAATGAAATGAAGAGTAGGTTGGGGTGACTTGTGAAGCATAAGAGGGTGTAGAAATGGATGGGAGTGGGTTATTTGGTGGGATTGGTTGAAAAGGGGGTTTTGAAAAAACTGAGGAGTTGGTTTGAAAATTATTGGATGGAGATGGTTCAGAGTCTGCAAATTCATCAGGGCCTTCAATATTTGGGTTATTGAGTTGTGAAATGGAGTATAAAACTGAGATTTGTGAATTAGTGTCTGAATTCATGCCTGATGTTACTTTATTGGCTGGGAAATCGGGTGGCGGGAAAGCAAAAAGTGGAATTATTGTAATTGGAGTGTTGAGGTTGGTTGGATGGGAATTTGAGCGGTGTAGGGATCCAAGTTGTCGGCTCATCGTGGGCTAAAAAAATTATTATTTTGAGACTGAAAAGCGGTGGTATGGGGTTGTTCTATAATTTGTTCATATGTATTTTCATCTAGTGAATGATGTGTCATTATATGTTGAATGGGACTTTGTGATATGGTTGGTCTAAAATTTGGATTATGTGTTATTGCTAAATATGAAAATTTCGTGGGACTAGGGATAATGGATGATTATGTCGTAGGGGTGGTAATTGTGGTGCTGTGGGCGTTATTTCTACATTGTTATGTTCTTCGTCATATGTGTTCTGTCTTGTTGCTATTTTTGTGTTGTATTCTTTTATTTGTGCGTCTAAAAGAATTTTGTTTATTGATGATGAAAAAATTCCAAAAAATCCTGCAAATAGTATGCGTGCTACACTTGCTTGTCTATTTACTTGTGTGTGTATAGCGCATGTATTATAGATTTCTTTTAGGAGTGAAAAAAGAAATCCTATAAAGTTAAACATTGCGTATAAAATAGTTAATTTTTCTAAAATGTAATAGGGCAATCCTAGAAAATCAAGAATTTCATTTTTGAGTGTGACAAAGCTAAAAATATTTATAGGTGAGGTATCTTGTGGTCGGTATTTTTCACCATTTAGATATATATAATCTTTAATGTCTTTAAAATATCCGCTATAGTCTTGTGTATAAATATCTGCAAATCCTGCGGTTTCGGCAAGTTTGCGTAAGTTTTGGTCAATTGATTGTCTTTGTGTAGTGTCCATTTGTGTTAATAATTCTTGGAATTGTTTTGTTCTAATGTGATGTTGGATATCGGATTTTGAATATATTCCAATTGACTGTAGGTCAATATTTGGGTTTCGAGCAATAGCTCTAATGCTTTCAGGTGAAAATTTTTTGAGTGATTGCATTAATGTGGGATATGGGGTAAGAAGGTAATATTTATCTTCATCAGGGTTCAGTTGTACTACATTGTGGCTATTTTGTGATCCACATGGGACTGCGGTATCCCAGAAATAGGTTCGTCTTGAAAGTGTGTCAACGAAATGTACTTTATTCTTATAAAAGATAGGGATTCTTTTATAGCATCGTTTATCTTCAAAAACATATAGTGGTGATACTTTTTTGGTATAGGTATAGAATCATAAAATGTTTCCTTCATAGTCTAAAAAATTTGATCTATTTCCTGATAGTAAATATCCTGCGTAGGGTATTTTTAATACTGCTAGTGCAAGTGATTGTAGGATTTGTGTCTTTTCTAATTCGCATAGTTGGTGAAGTGTTTCTAATTCAGAGAGTGATATTTCTTGGAAAATTCGGCTAATTGTGTAGTCTAATTTCATATCTAAGTGAATATCATAGTGGATATTACCGAAATATGTACTATTCATTAGTGATAGTTCTTGTAAACGTGTGCTTCTAGTGTTATGGGGCTTTAGATGTCCACCAGGTTGACCTTTACTTTTCTGAAAATCAACTGGTATATATGATGTTCCTTCGTTTATAGGGTGACTTGTGGCGTATGGGTCGATTTTTACTTTTCCAGTGGTCATGTCGAATCCTTTTTCGTATTCAACTAATATTTCGGAGTATTGTGTTTTGTGAAGTGGATTTCTGTATTTACATGCAAGTTCTGTTTCTTGATATATTTGAAAACGTGTCAATTTATTTTCTATATTGTGTATGTTTCTAAAATTAGAACTTTGTTTTCGTGATGGATTTACTTGTTCATATGGGATTGATTGTATAAAATATTTTTCGTAAAATTTTATCATTCGAGCGTGTATTTTTGCTACTTGAAATGTTGTACATGTGTCTTCGGGGAACCAAACAATTGTTGCTTGGGTTCGTGTTGTAGGGTCACAATAGCCTTGGTCGTTTTTACAAGGTAATCTAATTCCTTGATAGATCATTGTGTTGTCAGATAAATCGCGTGTGAGTTGTATTTTTTCGAGTTGTATTTTCCAATTGAAAAACATTATTTCTTGATATCCTTTATTTTTCGTATCTGCTTTGCAGTTTGATGGATCAGTTATACCAATATGTGGTATCCAGTGTTTATCGTGTATGTCATAAGTTAATCTTCCGTGTGCGCCGTTGTATGGGTATTTTTCATCTAATTTTTTATGTCCTTGATATCTTTCAAGTTCTGCTTGATGTACAGAATCTGCAAAAACTTGGAAATATACTAATTTTCTATCTGTGTTTTTATTTTTTGTGATATTTAGTCTGAGTAACTCGTTTTTACAATCTTCGGGATTGAGATGCAATAGTCGTTCGATATTACTCTGGTAGAATGATTCGTGGTCAAGTCGGTTTTTATTTCCATTTGAGACTTGTGAACAATGTACTTTCTTTTCAGAAAATGTTGCTGTGAATTTATATCCTATGACTGTTGTTGCTCGGGCTTTTGAATAAAGTGTCGCTATTACATTTGTAGTTTCTATAGCTTGTGGTTCTGTTTCGCATTGTGATACTTGATTTATTGCGTACTTGTGTAGTGTTTTTTGTTCATTTTCTTCACAATCGTAATGTGTTACTAATAAGTCTTGGGGCCTGTGCGGGGGGAAGGGTTTATGTTCTGATTGGAGATTACTAGAAAAAAGAGTTGGAGAAAAATTAATATTTTTAGAATATACATGTGTATGATAATCCTGAGTATGGGTTATAAAATGTGATGTAACCAATTGTCTTTTTGGTATATCTGTCGTATTTGTATATTACTTCAGTTGTTATAAATGGTGGTGGTAGTGATTGAGCTGTTATATTTGGCGGGTTTAATGGGTAGGGATGTTGAGTGATGTTGTTTAATTTAACCGTTATTTCAAATTTTAATTGTAGACTATTTTGTTGGAGTATTTGGATGTTATGATCACGAATGTCTTCGTGGATGTCTTGTCTATATTGTAGTCTATTGAGTGCCCAGTTATGGAGTCGGTTACTTTCTGGGTGTTGTCCAAATAATGGTGGAGGTGCTGTGAACGTATTCCAGTCTAGTCTTAAAGGAATATTTGTTGATGATTGTTCTCGATATCTAGCGTCGAGGTTATTTGGGAAATTTAAGTTAAAAGGCGTTGGTGAAATCTGGCTTGATGGTGTTGATGGTAGTGATAATGTTTCTGGTAGTGATGAGGATGTTGTTGTATCCGTAGAAATATCTATTGGATCATTGATTAAATTTGGTTCACCTTGTGTGAATGATTGCGTTGTCCAATATGGTAGTCGTGATGTTTGATTTGGGGGGTTAAAGGGATTTTCACGTATTTGTTCAGATGTTGGTGTTGAACCTAAGTAATCTGAGGGTAGGCTTGAGGTGCTACGTTGTGAAAGAAGCGTAGGGGTTTCTGGTAATATACCAATGGGTTTTTCTGGAGTAGTTTTTGATGGGGATTGAGGTATATCAAAATGAACTCGGGGGGTTTGAAAATTTCTGTTTCGTCGAGGATGTATAATTTGTCTATTTATTTCGACTGTATTTTGATTTTGACTAAGATTTCGTATTCTACTTAATTCTTGTGGTAGTGTTGGATATAAGTTATATGTTGGTTCACTTAAAGGTGCTTGTCGTTGAACTGGTTCTAGTGGTTCAGATAAACGAGTGTGTCGTTCTTCAAAGGTATATGGGTTATCTTGAAAGGAAATTCGTGTGGATGTTTGGGGGTTTTGGGTAGTTGAAGTAGGTGTTGGGTTATCTTGGGATGATGTCGGTGAAGACTGACTGTGTGATTGTTGGTTAGCAATTTTTGATGGTTTTTAGTTTATTCTTTTAGTGGAAAAATTTATGTTTATTATAGTATTCTTCTAGAAAAAGAATTAGGAGTATTGTTGCAAGGGCGAATGTGATGATTGCTTTCTTTATACATTTGCATATTGTCAAGATGAGGGATGATAGAAATGTTATAAAAATTACAAATAGTAAAAAAATATCTGTTCTACTAAAAATGGTTCGTATCATTTAGATAAGTTTTGTGAATCGTACCTGTGGATATAGTCAATAGCTTTCGAAAGTTGGAGGTATAGTTCAAATAGGGAATAGAAAATTTAAAAAATATTGCAAAAAATGATTAAGATTATTACAAAAGATTCAAAGGTATCAAAAAGAAATATGATTAAAAGTTTAAATATCGTTAAAAAGTTTATGAGAATGTTAAGAATTATGTTGACTGGTCGAGAGAAGAGCATTTAAGAAATGGCTTCTCGATCGAATATTTTTTGGTGTTTGAGGCAATTTTCAAGTGTGGTCGAATTATTTATTGGTTTTTTGACAAGTGGGTTGAGTTTTGTGAAAAATTGTTGGGGGCAAATTTTATGGTGATCGGGAGGTCTTCTTTTTCTTTATTTTTATTTGTCAAATGATCTGGGGTATTTTTGAGATTTTTATACTTTAGGCTAATTAAAATGGTCGTTCTTTTACTTTAGGCTAATTTAACATATTTGTTTTGGGGGGTATTTGAGGTCTGAGTTGGGGAAATATTGTTGATTTTTGGGTTATTAGATAAGGGAGGGTTATGATATTATGGTGATATTTATTTTTGTTGTCAAGTTGGAGTGGTTTGCTTATTTTTGACCTGGAGGTCGCAAAATTATAGTTATAGATATGCCTGGAGTTTAATATCGTTCGTCTAGTTGATTTGTGTTAGAGTTTGAGAAAGTGACGGATTGGATGAATCCTATTGGCTAATTATGAACTAGAGTCGCTGCGTGTTTGTCAGCATGTTATTTTGAAAAATGAAAGTTCAAAATATTTCAGAGGTGCAAAGATTATGAAATATAAAATTAAAGCTTTTGAAATTCGACTTTCTTTAATATTTTAGATTGTGGGATGAATGTTTTATAATTTTTACGTGGTTGATTTCTAAGTCGTGATGACTCTCTATGTTCTGATTTGTCGATTTGTTCTTGGGGTATTATTTTTTCTGTCAATTTTCTATTTTTTCTTTCTTTTTGAGGTATATTTTGATCTAGCTTTTTTGTATTGTTTTTCGTTGTAGTTGATTTTTTATTTTGGTTTTCGAGATGAATGTCATGTTGTTCCTTTGTTTTATTCTCCGTATGTGGGTTATTTTGAATAACTTTTAAACCTGTGAAAGAATATAATTGAGTTAGTTCGCATAGTGCGTATTCTTTTGGGTAATAAGGTAATAGATTGTTTCGATGTTGAACAATTTCTTTTTTATCTGAGTCGGTGATTTTATATGTGACATCAGTGGGTTTGGCAATTATTTGGTATGGTCCTCTACGAAGGGGTTGTAATTTTTTAGAAATTCCTTTTTGAGTGTTAAAATTGGGTATTAAAACAAATGTTCCAATTTTTAAATCGGAGGCTGGTGTAAAGCGTGAATTTATTTGTTCATTAATGTTTTGCCTTTGTAACAACTTTTTTGTTACTTTTTGGTAAATTTCATTGTGTTTTTTATCTCTGTTTAAAATCCATTCGGTGTGTGTACCGGAGGCTAATTTAAGAATTTGTGGGTGATGAAAATGATCTTCATCGTGCGTGTGTAAAGGTAGGTTATAACAAATTGAGTCTTTGTTCGGTTGACAATGACTTTGTGCATTTTTATGAGAGTTTGCTGTAAACATAATTGGTTTGCGTGGCTTTTGATTAAAAACCATTTCATATGGTGACATTCCTAGAGATGTCATGATTTGTGAATTATATGCTAAGGGAAATAGTTTTACATCTGCTGACCATTCGGTGTATTTTGTATCATTTCCATTGATGATACATCTAAGATATTCTTGTAGTGAACGGTTCATACCTTCGACTAAGCCGTTTGTCCAAGGTGCGTGAGATGTACGTGGTTTGTGTTTGATGTTATATAAATGACATAGTGTGATGATTTCATTATTTATGAATTCCGTACCGTTGTCTGTAACTAAAATTTCTGGTAGTCCGAATTTGGCTATTCAGTGTTCATAAAGTGTTGTGTAAGCGTAATAAGCGTTACAATGTGGTACTGGGCTAAGTGCTACATAATGTGTAAATGCGTCAACAATTACCATAATGTAGGAGTTTCCTTCGGATGATGGTGAAATTGGTCCTTTTGTATCAAATGAAATACGGTGGTTGAAGTACAAACTTTGTCCTTTAAAGTCTTGTTTTTGTGCTATTTGTTTTTGGTTTGGATAAGGTTTATTTAGCTGATATACTATACAATCATTGCATAGTACTTTTATCCAAATTGGTGCATTTGGAAAATAAAAGTTTTGTATGAAATTTGAATATGTTTTCTCTGATCCAGAGTGTCCTTTAATGTTTTGTGTATGTGAGATATTAAAAGCTATGAGAATCATACTTAAAGGGAGACAGGGAACTGTAGATTCATTTAATTGGTATTCTAGAAGGTCTGTGTTTTCATTAATTGTTGTATTATTAAATTTTCGAAAATATCGAAGGAGTGTTTTATTTCCTAATATTGTTGTATCTGCCTTTACGGGTTTAGTTTTATATTTGTGCCATGATTTTAGTTGTCTAATTATTGGGTCAAATTTTGATATTGTTTCAAAGTATTAATTGTAATTTTATCTGTTGGGGGGAGAAAAATGTTTTCTATTTCTAATTTAGATAAAGGAATTGTATCAAGTGGGTCATGGAGGTCAAAAACTTGATTTATTGTGTATTTTGAATCGTTTGTTTGTGGTCCTGATAAATTTATTTTATCAGTTAGATTTTCTTTTTCAATTAATGGAAAAAGGTCTTTTTTATGCGGGTGTTGTTTTTCTCTTTTTTGTTGGGTGTTATTTTTTATCCATTGTGAATATGGAATTGGTTTAAAAGTTGATGTTCCAAGTAGATCAACTTCGTAGTGGTTATTTTGGCAATCTAAATAAAGTGGGAAGTGTTGTAGATTATTTATTTGTGATTGTTCAACGTCAGTTTTTACTGCATATTTGCATTCTAGTCGGGGTGATGTTTCGTTTTCTGCAAGGTAAAATTTTATATTTTTGGGTATTTCAACTGTAGTTTTACGTGTAAGTAATTCAGGTGGTGTATTTCGACTTAAAGTGTCTGGTAATGCAAGATTTTTTCCTGCTGTCCAAACTATATGTAAGTTTGGGAATTTCATTAGAATTAATTGAAATCTATAAACTCGGTGATTTGGATTAGATTTTTGTGTAAAGAGAAAAATGATTGGTTTGTGATCTGTGAATAGAACTGTTGGATGTTTTGATCCAAGTATCAGAAATTCATACTCTGTTAGTGTATATATTATGGCTGTACATTCTCTCATTAGAGTTGAGAGTCGTAGCTCTGCTTGAGTGAATAATCGAGAATTTGCTGATATAAGATTCATTTTGTTTGTGCCATTGTGTGATTGTAATAATGCTGCGCCGATGCCAAAATTCGAAGTATCGCACATTGCATAGAATGGTTGTTTGGATCTGGAATTGTATTCGAAATTTGTTCAGTTAAGAGTTTTTTAATTTCTTCAAATCGTGCTTGATGTTCTGTGTTCCATTCAAAATTATTTTGTTGTCTAAGTATATTATAGAATGGTCTTAGGTATAATTGCATATTATAGACATATTTGCTTAAAAAATTTAACATTCCAAGGAATTCTTGGATTTTCTTTTTGTTTGTTGGTGGTTGGAGCTTCTGAATAGCATCAATGCGTGATTTTAATGGAGTGATTGTTTTTCTTTCTATATTGTGTCCTAAGAATTTAACTCGTGTTAAAAAGAAGTGTGATTTGTCGGGGGCGGCCTTCAGATTTTCGTTCTGAAGTATTTTGTGATAATGTTCTAAAACATTAAACATTTCTTCTTTTGTCTGTGATTGCATAAAAACATCGTCTAGATAGGTGATTGCGTTTTTCTTAAGTGTTAGTGGTCTAAAAATTTTACTCATAAAAGCTGAAAATGCTGCTGGTCCTATGGATATTCCATAGATTAGGCGGTTGAATTCATATTGTTGATTTCCAATAACAAATTGTGTTAAACGTCATGATTGTTCATCTAGTGGCATTTGATTGTATGCACTATTCATATCTGCGGTTGTAAAGTATTTTCAGTTTATTTTTGTTAAAACAACTTGTATTGGTTCAATAGGCCAATTGCATTTTGATTCGTCTATTAGTGAATTAAGATATCTAGCGTCTAAAAATATTTTTAATGATTCTCCTTTTGCTAAGTTGATAACAGGGTTAATAAATGTGTTACCTTTTGGTTGTTCTTCTTTGTTTACCGGTGAGATGATTTTGTATTGCTCTAAAATATCGAGTAATCTGTTCACTTTATCGTGTAAATGAATTGGTACTTTACTTGCTCTTTGTTTTTTGAAAACTGCGTCAGGTTTTGACGGGAGGTGTAGTGATGAACTGATTTTGCCAACATCAAATTTGGATGTTGCATAGACTGATGAATATTTTATTAGCTGTTTTGCTAACTTATCAAATTCGTCTTGTGTTATTTGTGAATGTTGGAAGTTAAACATTGTTAAAAACTTCTGTTGATCCTCTGTATAGTTATTTATGTTGAATGTAGGTTTGAAAAATGGGGTTTTTGTGAAATAATCTCTATTTCTTTTTTCATTACTTATTATATTATTTATGGATAATTCTTCATTAAGAATTGTGGATTGACAAATATCTAATAATTGGAGTATATTATTTACGCGGTATGCTTTTTCGTGTACTGGTGATATCGTAGCGTTGGTTTCGCAATATCCCAAAAGTCCTAAAGGTAATGTTACTTGATAGGGTGTATTATTGTATACATGTAAGGAAATAATATCTGATTTCGAGTTTTTCAAATATTTTATGGATGAAATTGTGATTTTGAAAAATTTATGAATAGGTTTGAATTCAAAGTCTGACATATAGAGTTGTTGTTTATTTTGTTTTTTATCATATTGGTGAACTTGTTTTATTGAAAAATTATATATGTTTCCTGATAGTGGTTTCAGGTGTTTTCTTTGTTGGTTATATATTGGATAAAATTTTGAAAAGAATGGTGGTTGTTTATTTAATCTTTGAAAAAATGTTAGGGATGTGTCTTTTGTTTTTGTGTATTTATCTTTGATTAGTATTTTACTATTCAAGATAGATGTTGATTGTTGGTATATATTTAGAGATAAATGGTATTCCAATGATATTGTGTTTAATATCAGTGATATGAAATATTTGTTTAAATGGCTTATTTAAAATTTTATTTTGCTCTATTGTTCTTGTGGGGAGAAGAAGTAATTGAATTTTTCCATAGTTTACCAATGTTGATCCTTGTGCTGTTGCTAGTTTACTGGAGGTTTCAAGAGGTGTTAGTTTTGGGTGTAATGTTTTTATCTCATTCGATGTGGGAATGTTTATTATGTTTGATTCTGCTCCTGAATCAATAAAAAAATCAATTTTCAAGATCTGGTGGTTGAAATTCTTTGTTTCTTGGACTTTCTAAGAGAAATGGTATTGTCCAAATTTTTTCTTTGGGTTGTTCTTTTTGTATATTTTGATAGATGTGATTTGTATTCAAGCATTTTGTTTTGTCATTTTCATTGGATTGATTTGTAGTGTTGATTTCGTTAGTTTCTTGTGCCGTTTGTGTGGAATGGATGGGTTCAATATAATAATTGTGAAGGAGTTCTAATTGATTTTCATATATGTGTGGTGAAAAAGGTTGTTCATATATAATAGGTTCGTAGTCGTTTTCGACTGCTTTCATATTTATGGAGATAGTGTTTTCTGTATCACTTTCTGAATCTGATGATCCACAGTTTATTTGATTTAGTTGTAGTTCGTCATTTACTGTGTCATCAATACCTGGGGGGTCTGATGTTGTTTCTGGATTTGATTGTACTTGGTTAATATGTCTTTGATGTTTAGGTGTACTACTTCTGTGGCGATTGTTAGAATTATTATAATGGTTATTATTTCTGTGTGGTGATTGGAAATAATTTCTATAACGATTATTGTAACTTGAATGTCAATTTTGTGAATTATTTCGTGATCTGTTTTGATAATTATTGTTGGGTCTGTTATAGTTTGATCTGTTATATGAGTTATTCCTTGATCGATTGTTCGGGTAATTCTGGTTTCGGTTGTTTGAATAACTTGTATTTCGATTATTGGAGAGTTCCTATTTCTATTATATGATGAGTTCCGTGACTGATTGTTTGGATAGTATTTATTCCTTGATTGAGAATTAAATCTAGAAACAAATTGTGTTGTATTTGAATTTGATCTGGAGTAGTTATTTTGACTATTCGGTCTATTGTAATGATTTTGTGACGAATTTTGTGTATTTCTTCGTTCTGGTGATCTTCCTCTTTAACTTGAGTTATATGGTGATTGGGTTCTCGTGTAATTGGTATTGTTCGGAAGTGGTTTTCCTGAACTGTTGTTGCTGTATACAATTTTGTTTGGTAGATTTTGATCTTTCTTCTTGTATTGATAGAATGATTTACTTGGTTCTTTATATTTTTGAGGTTTGTTTTGATTGTCCTGTTGTTTTTGTCTACATTCAGAAATACTATGTCCGTATCGTCGGCAATAATTACACCATTTTTTGAAAGATGGTTTGCCTTTAAATTTTGGGTGTTTTTCATAAATATTGAGTATTTCAGTGATTTTTTCAACGAGGTCTGTATCTGAATCCTGTATATTGTTGATATTTGTGGTATTTGTTTCAATTCGGTTAATATATTGTAATTTCAGATTTTCTGTTTCTTCAAGTTTCATTGTGATTTCCGCTTGCTCTAGTTTGTCTACTAGTTTTCGAAAATCTAAATCGGGCTCTCGAATTGAGGAGGGATGGGATGCTCTCTTTTTTATTGCTATTTTCCTTAATTGAGGTGTTAAGGTCATCATTAAGATTTCTGTCATTTTCGTGTTTTTATAGTCGTGTGTATTTAATGAATATGCTTTTCGAACTAGTGTTTCGATACGTACTGCTAATTGTTTGATGGTTTCATTTGGTAATCTGCGAATTTCATTACATAAAACTTTTTGTTGTTGTTTATTTCTTTCGGAGTCAAACATTTTTGAAAATTCTTGTGTAAATCTTTTCCAATTTGATTTTATTTCTATAGGCAATACTGAAAACCATTTTTGGGCTGCGCCGTCTAAGGTTGTCTGTATCAACGCTGTGCGGCGATGTATCCAATTTTGATGTAGTGGCGTATTAATTGGTTCAGGTCCTATATTTAAAATTAAATTTGCTGTTACTGCATTTAAATAATCTTCTACAGAATATTCAGGGTCTGTTCCTGTGAATACCATTAATGGTTTGTTTGATGTTATTGATGATCCACCCATAAGGTATGGATTCATTGTCATTTGTAATGATTCTGCGGCATTTGGCATTTTTGAAAAATTTGAAAGTTGATTTTTTGTTATTTCGTGTTGTTGAAGGTAATAAGGGAGTGGTATTTCATTTTGCATTTGTGTTGGTTGATACGAGTGTGTAATCATTGGGTTTTGTGGCTGAATTGGTTGAAAAGATTGTGTATTAATTGGGTTTTGCATTTGTATTGGTTGTTGATTTTGTGTATCTATTGGGTGTGGAGAAAAAATTCTATGATTTGTATATGGTTTCTGCACTCTTTGTCCACGATATTCTTGAGTGTATGGTGCAAATATTTCTGGTTGTAAATAATCATCATCAGAGGATAGATAATCCGTTTGATGAGATGCTTGTTTTTTATTTTTATTCTGTTGAAAGAATGGGTAATTTTCACTACGATCCTGTGGAGGATGTGAATTAGTTTGAAAACTTACTGAGTTGGTTGTTGTCATTGGATTATCCCAATATTGAGATCTTATCTGATTATTATGATTTTTTCGTGGGGGATAGTTTGTTTTTGATGAATGTGTGTAATTATATTTGTGTTCCGCAAAAGTGTTTCTTTTGAATGTTCTGTGTGTTTTTGACGGTATTGTCATGGGTCTATATGTTTGATAATCCATTTGTGGATATTTTGGAGCAACCGAAGGTTTAACGGTTGATTGTAAGGTTACCTGTGCTAGTGAAGTGTTTGTATTTCTTGGTGTTGTTAAATTTGGACGTATCGGTGAAATACTTTGTTGTGTAGTTGTTGTTGTTTGGACGATTTCTTCATTTGTGAAGTGTGATGGTGTTTGAACATCTTGTTGAGTGAGGTTCCTAGTTCCATTAAGGTTTTCATTGTGTATGACAGTCGAATTTAAACTATTATTTCGCGTATCGGGTAAAAATGTATTGTAGTTTATTGGTGTTGCATCAATGGATAATGGTATTACCCTTACATAATCTCTTACATAAGATATTGTACTTATTGCCTGACTTGAGATTGATTGTGGGATATTTATGAATGCATAATGACACCATTCGGGGTCCCAAACGTAGTCTGATTGTTCTGTGATGGCGGTATCATCGTTTGAATTTTGGGGTCTGAAATTTTTTCTTGCTTGTGAAATTAAATCTATATTATGTGTGAAATAATCTATTATAAACCATGCCAAAATTTTTTGTAAGTCATGTTTTGTATGTTGTGAAACTTCATCTTTAGTGAAATTTTCTTTAATTATATGTAGAAAAGTTGAGAATAGTGTAATTTCATGTCGTACCTTTATATGTTTGGATGTCTCATTCGGTGAGATATGCGGGATTGGGTTTTCGTTTTCTAATTTTGAAATATAACTATATATTATTGCAAAAACTTCATTAGTAAATATGGAGTTTGCTCTTTGTGAGTTATGATATTGTATGCTTTTTATATATTCTGAGAACACTTTTGAAAATTCTAAATCAAGATCGTCTGTTTGAATTACATATTTGCGGTGATTCGGGTTTGGTGAGCTGAATTCTATGGTGTAGATTCCGTATTGTTGTGTTAAATTACATATATCTTTCAGATAGTGATCAATAATCTGTCTTTTTATTTTTACATCTGGGAACTCTGTTTTACATGGGCTAATTCCGGGTTCAAACAAATTTAGGAGAAAGATCTTGCAAAGATCATGTTGTCCTCTACTATCGGGTGCATCTACTAGGAAGGGGTAGATATCGTCATCGTCTGGACTATCTTCACTTGGAGTGTGTGTTTGGCTCAATTTTTCGTTTAATGACTGTTAATAGGTAATTATCGATGTGTCTAATTGGTTGATTCCAATTATACAAGTGTACTGGTTTGTGTTTGTATTGCTTTTTTATTCTTCTTTTTCCTCTTTTTGATGAATTTGAAGTTGTTTCTGAGTCTGAAAAATATAATTGATCGTGGATGGGGCAATTTTTATCTATAGATTCTTTTAATTTATAAAGTTCGTCTAAACTGTTGGCTTCTGATTCTGAAAATGCGTTTCTATTTTTGGAAAATCTTTTTCGTGTTATTTGTCTTTGTTTGGTTATTATTTTCTTTTTTGGTGTTTGTCGTTTTGTTCTAATATATCCAACTGTTTGTGTATGAGGTGTGATTACAAGGTCATATTTTTTGTTATCTATTTCACAGTTGTGTAAAACGATTGTTTGTTTATTAACTAGATTTTCAAATGACATAAGGTTTAGGATGACGGATGCAAAAAGTTGTTAGATGATTTTTATTTTCTTAAATTGTTAGTCCTTAGACTTAGGGGTAGTGATTGTGTTCAAGGGTTGGAGAATAGTAAATCGATCCACAAGGTTCAGGTATAATTAGAACGCGAGTAGTTCGTTAGATACTTTTTTAAACTTACTAAGTCTAAGATTTATCCTGGGTCTGGTAAGAGGAGGGTTCAAGTGAAGGATGAATAACCGAAGTTCTCCACTGTTTATCCTAATTTGAATGATTAGTTTTGTTCAAAAATTTCTATTAGTCTTGGGTTTTTTGAAAGGGTTGGATAGTGAATCGACGTTTGAGGTCGTTAGACACTAGCTAAGTGGATGGGGGAGAACAAAATTGTTCTTTCTGATCCAAGGATAGGCCTTGATGATCAAGTTTTAAATTTAATTAAATAGAAAATTAATTAAGATCCAAGGATACGCCTTGATGATCTGATTTTAAAATTAAGGGAATTTAAGTTTAAAATGATTTAAATTTATTTTATGAAAAAGATTTAGTGTTTTAATGATATTAGTGAGCTTATGATTGCTGTTATGTTTTAGGTGATGAAGCTGGGACAACTGATGATTTTATGATTACTAACAGTTTATTGTCATGCTACTAATTTTTGTTTTGATTTTCAATAAATATTTTTCAAACATGTTTTATATAATACTGCAGAATTTTAGGAAAACGATCTGAGATCTTTTTATCAATCGTTATTGTATATTAATAATTTTGTTTAGCGCCTGTAATGATCATGAAGTTTTGACTTCAAAATTTTATGTTTGCAAATGAAAATCTAAATTCATTGCTAATCGGATTCTAAATATAAAAGTTTGTGTTGGCTTTTGCCGTACAATCATATAACTATATGGTAAGTTTCTACTTTGTCGTATGTCGTCTCTTGTTCGAGGTCTTCTTGCGATTCCGGGTAGTTCTGCTATCGTTCGGAATATCGGCTCTGATCTATTGAGTCGTAGAGACATTTCGATTAAATTATCGTCGTATAACATTTTTAAAATGTTTTGTCTAAATTCTAATTAACACTAAAAATCGGATGCATGAAAAGCTTTTGCAGTTGCTCTTAAACTCAAGCCCGAGTTCTTATAAAACTACCATAACTTCATCCGCTGTGTAGTGCTATAAAATAAATTGTTTCAAATGTTGAATTCGAAGCATATGCTGTGTTTTGATACCTTGAATTTAGTTGTTTTAAATCAAAGAGAGCTTTATGAATTTATATTTTTGTTATTAAACAACTTTTTTGCATAATCTGAAGGAGGAACAGGTGAAGAGCGCAATGGTGACCATCAAATTAATCAGGCTATTCAAAGTGTGCTAGAACGTGCATTTATGATTTCTATCACAGTTTTGAGACTAGCGTTATCACTCACAGATGAGTAACGTCGCTTTTTTCAAGAATTCTCCACGATTGTATTAACCAGGAGAGTATTGCCCTTCATTTAGTATTATTTTATCGGACTTATTTTGGCCAAACAACTTTTTGGCCAAAAAAAGGTTTTAAGATTTTGTATCAATATTTGAGCCTTAGTAGAGCGGCACGCATTGTTTTTCTGGATAAAACTATTAAATTTTTATAAAATCTTCAGGCCCCTGAATTAATCAGATTCCCATGCTTAAGATAATACAGACGAGCAGTTTCTTGTTTATCGTCGACCTCGACGCCATGATTGGTTATCCCTGAATTGGCCTAAAAGCAGTGATAATCAGACTCTTTTTCACAACGAGAAGTTAATTTGTCGCAGCCCAAACCGCGAGTGAAAATGCTTCAATATGATCAATCATTCGACCGCTTGAGACGTTTTTTGAGGTATTTGATTTCACTGGAAAAAATTAGACTCTTTTAGCAAAAAGAAGAATTTACAAGCTTAAGTGGTACTAGCTTTGTGTAATGCAGAAGAACTGATTTTATTTTGTGTTGACGAACTTTGATTTTGTATAGGCTTTATTCAGCTTTAATCCAGTTGATACAAAAGCTCATTCCGATTCAACAGAACTTTGCTACCTAATGAGTTAGGACCGATGTAAACTTTGCTGTTGATCTTATAACTAGTTTGAGCTCAAGTAGTTAAATTTTACTTTGACAACTGACACACCTGTACAAGGTATAAGGTGGTCTGCGAATTCCTGAAATGTCTGAAATGACTGTTTGCAAAGGCTTTTTACTTTCTTTGATCTAGAGAGAAGATATATTTTCGGATGTGGTTTTCGCAGACAAAGACTAATAAATGTTCACGGAGACGGTTGCGACTATGTGCTCTAAAATTAGCTCAGACCATCTGAACCATCTGAACAAAATGATCGAAAGATGCTTCTCAACTTGGTCCACGTGAACAATCTCCCCCCTAAATAGACCAAGTGAACAAACTACTCCCTAAAATAAATGACAAATTCAAGCATAGCGACGCCTGCATGTATTATATGATGAGAAATAAAAAAATTTTATCAAAGCCCTTTTTATTTAAACTTTTTGAGTTATAACCGATGTGGTTAACTCATAGAGTAATTTCGGATAGGGTACACCGTCTGCTCGTCACGCTATCTTATTTTCGGCCGGATAGATTCGTGCAACTTCTTAGTCTAATACCGATCCTAATCTTACTCTTATACTATCTAGTCTCAGGGTGTTTAACTAGTCTCTGCTAGGCTCAATAGATCTAGGGTATACTGGTTTGTTGCGGCTGCTGAAGTTCTCTTGGAGAGGCAACTAATTTCTAAGTTAAATTCAAATCTCTCTGGTGCTGAAATTACAAGTAATTTCAGCACTTACAAATAAGTGGGTTGTTAGTTAGATGGATCATGATTGGTTAATATTAAATACTTTACAGTGGTAAAATATCTAATTTATCCAATCATAAAATGTAGTTTAGATCAGGTTCCAACATATAGCTCAATTATTTTGCCATTTTCTTCAAAAGTCGGAACAATGTTTGAAACTGAAACAAAATGGTTATATCGGTACACTGTTCAGCTTATAGTTCTTGTCAAAACATTTTTTGTTTTTCAATGACAAATGACAGTGGCGAAGTAACACTGTTTCATTAAACCTTCATTAACTGTCCTGTGCCCGCCTGAGCCGCGCAAAATCAATTTGAACAATTTCTGTTGTGTCCGTGAAGTTGTTGATAGCTTTGAAAGTTAGGAATTAAATTTAAAAAAGCTTGCTTGCCATGATTCCGTCTAATTATATAAAAATTTTCTTGAATTAATTTTCTTGGATTGATAAGTATACTAAATTCTATTTTTTAAAGCTGAAATGGAGCTCCATAATCCTAAATTGTTTTGTTTTCATGCTCTTAAAGCAACTTAACGCTGTCAATTTGAGCACATTGAGACCAGCTAGATCTTTTCGCAATTTTCCAAAGAAGATCCAATTTTTGAAAACAATCAAAACCAGATTTTGAAAAAAAAATTGAGACGTGATTTGTATTTTCCACTCTTTTATCAAATCAAAAACTTAATGAATCAATATCATGTGTTCCATATTTTTTCAATTAGACGCGTTCAAAACAATTAGACCTGCTTTTTTAACTAACGATAATCTTCTCTTTCTATTTCAATTGTTTAACTTAAACAGCACAGTTTTGCAATCACAGAAAGTTATCGCGAGCATTTAGGTTTTTATAATAAAATACTAAGTCATTACGAGGCCAAACTGTGCACTGGATAGGCTTACAACTTTGTGTCTGTATGTTCCTGGACAGAGACAAGTCTTTAAACATAGTAAAATTTTGTCGGAAAGATCAAAGGAAATGAAAGAACAAAAGAAAAAAAGGGAGCGTCCTTGTTGCGGAACAATTCTAAAAACGTACAGTTTGGCTTCGTAATGGTTTCCATATTGCCATAAATGTAGCATAAAAAGTATCATTTTATTTCTTTTTGTTTCTCCTTCAGTGATTAGCTGAATTTTCACTAGATACATTGCCTAAAAAACCATTATCTTTTTTTTTGCTACAATGCTACAAAATTACAATAAAGATATTATTTCCAAAATTTACTTGGAAAATATATTGCAGAAATTATTTTTATCAAAATTATACAAAGTTTTACTGGCCCCAACTTTCTTGACACAAAAAATTTCCAGAAATTATCTTGCTTAAAGTCAAATAACTAAATTTTTTCAAATCTTCTCCAATAGACTCCTTGTCACGTGGTAGGTAAAATATTCAGATTTGACGGAATTGGAAAACCTTAAATCTCCTCAATTGTTCAACCAGTGAGAAATTGTTTTCCAAATTTCAAATTAAAACATTATTAGCTTTCAAATCATCAAAAAAATTACTACAAAAATGGATGGCTGAATTGCTAAAAAAACCACAACGAGCTCGCATAAATTCCATCAGGTCCTTTTAAAGTCAAAATTTTGAAAAACATTGCATCAGGAAAGCTCTCTGAAGATTCCGACTGCCCTTTGTACTAATTTTTTGTAATTTTTTTTCTTGGGAGGATTCTGCATCTATCTCGCTAATATCAGGCATCAAATAAGTTTGCAAGAATTTTAGACTCGGAGAAATCTGCTGTTTACATGTTAAAAGCGGCCGTTATTTATCCCAAACAGACAAATTTTGATATCCTATTATTCTTAAAAAATGGATACCTTGTGCATTTTTTTGTTCTCCGATGCCAATGCCTTTAAATGGCAATGAAAAATTTCCGTCAAAGTTGACTTGTTGAAGACACAAAATTTATTTACGGAGAAAACCACGATGAGTCAATTTGTCCTCCCATTTTTTGAGTGCGAATAAAACATATTAAACTCGGTGTCGCACTTTTTAACCCCAGCTTGTTTAACTCCCAATTCTTGCACTCTTTACTTTTTAACCCCGCATCAAGATAAATCACAACAATTTAGTCCCCCTTTTAAGACCGATAATTCATTTCAAATTAGTTCCTTTTTATTATTACAGGAGTATTCCAATCAAGCTTACTAATTGAGGCCTGAAATGCCACTCTTATTTCATTTGATGCCTTTAGCATCCCAAAAATTGCATTTCGATTGATTGAAAAAATAATCCCTCATTCACAGGTTTAAAACCGAGATAACCTACATAGTGCTAATTGAAAGCAACAGAAAAATTTTACATAAAATCATACTGCCTTACCCTTAAACGAATGTTTTACCATTTTATGAGCTATAATGTTTGAAGCGTCTTTCCATTTTTTTAACCTTTCAAATACAATCAAATTTTTAGGCCACGAAAATTATCTTAATTGTAAGAACAAAACCACTAAGAACTGGAACTGCTCAAAATACCAGACTCATAATTGTTCAGCAACAGCAATTACGGATAAGGAGAACTTTATTGAAACGAGGGGTACACTTGATCATGACATATCTAGCGAAAAATTTGATGCTCGACATCTTTTGAAAAACATCAAGGAACTGAGCGAGAAAAATAGCCTGACCGTCGCAGACGATATTGCCATTCAAATAGCCCTACCAACTGAGAGAACGCAGGGGTTCTAACAGTCTCCCCAGCAACAAAAAATTCCGAAAGACCCGAGCTATTTGAAATTTTGTAAAGTTTGACAGTGGACAAAATTATCGCGAATTGATTTTTTTTTTCAGCGATCCAGAATAGCTACGTGTGCTTGAACAGTCAAGTTTTTAGTTGGCTGACGGGACTTTGAAAGTTACTACCAAAATTACAATCGAAATCTAAGCCAAAAAGTGCACAATATTAAACAGGTTTACGAATAATATAACTGATTTGAATTTCTTTCGCGCTATGGCGAACATAAGCTAAGCATTTGTTTATTTGTTTTTTTTGCGTATATTAATAAACATAATGTTGCCTGTCAATTTCTTAAGAAAAGACGTTTCTTTGCAGCCTTCCAGAGACATAAAAAAACACATTAGCTTGACTCGGAAATGAAAAATGCTGTCTCTGGCATTTTAATCCCGGAAAAACTTCTACTTTGATGGGAGGCTAGGTTGGGAATAAGGGCTGGCAAACTACCTAGACATTGTGTTGTATGCCGACAACTCAAACAAATTTCAAACAACTTTAGATGCTCGTTAAATTAGAAATGGTCGGAATTTGAAGAAAAATAGAATAGATTGATCAATGCTTCGGTCACGACCAGTTTTCATTCCATAACTAATTTAAATTCAGTGAAGTAATCTGTTTTTTTTTGCTATTTTCAAGATCAAGTTCATTTTGGAGAAATCTCATTACTTTTGGTTTATAATTTGAATTGTGCCAATCGAAGTAGTTTTCAAGTTCATATCAAATTCTAGACTATTGGCAGGGTCATTTCGGTTCAAATCTAAACCGGATATTGCAGCTCGCATGTTATTTCGTTTCAAAAAACTTGCAACTGAAGCTTTCATGTTTACCCGCGCTCTGGTTTAAAATTTCCTTTCAATTAAGTTTCAATGTGACTCAACAATTGGTATTAAAATTGGGTTAAATTGAAGTGGGGTTATCTATTTCTGGGGTTATCTGGGAGGGAGTTAAGAAAAAGGGATTTGAAAAACGCGGTGTGATAAGCTTGGGAACCTTAAAAACAAAGAAAGTATTTTTGGCCTTTGAAGTTGTTGATCAGCCGTTCAGCTTTAAAAGTGAAGACTGCGTCCTGAAAAAAATTTCATGACTCTTTCTTTACGTTTGACGCTTTAAAAAATTGAAAGGTCAATTTTTTGGTTGTTAGTTTTGTACTCTTTTTTTAACACAGAATTGACACTTCAAAAAGGTTCGTTCAACGATCTTAAAAAATATTTACTTGCGCTAATCTGAGTGCTATGAGACCAGCTAATTTTTTCCATATTTTTTAAATTAGAACCGAATTGTTATTTTAGGATAACAGAGCTATGAAAAAAATCAAAATTTTCTCAATAAGACAAGTTTTAAAACCAACTAAATAAACCCAGTTTTAATTGGAGCGGAGTGTTTTCCTCGATTCAATTAATGTTCTGACTTTCATAACGAAAGAAAGGGAATAATGGTGCTTGGGGTGGTTTTTTTTCTCCAGACAGCTTTAGACTTTATAACAAGCCATTTTTGACGGATTTTTTTTTGATATCATTCAAAAAGTATCGTTGTCTTGAGCTTTAAGTTGAAAATGTATGTCACTTTTGATCATTTTTTGTAAGGTTATGGAGGTTTAAAGCTTGCCATTTTGGCCAGCTTGGGACAATTAACGCGCGATAAATTTCGCACGTTTAATGTGTAAGCGAAGAGTGAATCCGTCTTAGAAATCGTTCCAAATTGGTTGAAGGAAGCCTATTTGCCATGATTGATTTGTTATCAAGAGCAAAATCTATCTTTTTGTACTTTATATGGCGTGTGGGGGGATGATTTTCATAAAAATTCTCAAATTTTAATGGAAATACGTGTAAATTTTTCCATGTTATTGCTGGTCCATAGACCTTAGAAGGCAGTAGGAACATTCAGGTCTTCGCCGATTGTACGGTTGGTCCTAAGTTTTTTGGGTAGAACAGTCTTTGAATCTATAATGTAACCAGCGCTCCCGCCCTAGACTTTAAAAGAAAAAATAACAAAAAAGGAGGAGCCCGTAAGCAATCGGATTCGCGAGAAAATTTTTTCATTTTTTTGCTGTTTTTTGATGTGCCACAGTGAAAGCGCAAAATAACATACACTCTCTGAAAATTAATCATTGATTGTATTTTATGAGAAACTAGATAAATAATAATTGTAAAATCCTGAGGATCCAGTTAATATCCACCCCCCCCCCCCCCCCCCCCCCCCAAATAGGCCACGTCAAAAAGTTAAGATCTTCCACCCCAGCGTTCAGTCTAAATTAAGTTTGCTAAGCGCTGCGTTTTAGTGCTTTTTTCTGATTGGCTGAAAAATCAAACTCAGAACCAAGTTAACATCCTCCCCCCTAAAAGACTAAAAAAAACTGAAATTTTAGGTCTTTTTTTCTCGACTTTGAAAATTTTTTGGAACTTATCTTTTTGGAATTCAAATCATGACTGAAATATTTTTTTGCCTCAGTGACTTTTTTTAATGAAATAAAGTCGCGCCCTTAGAAACCCACAGTGCACATTTGTTTCTTCGCATTCTTTGGGAGTGGTCGTAACCTAACATCATAAGAACACTCTAGTAGACGGGTGATTACAAAAAAAAAGCTGACTACCCCTATGATAAGTGCTTTGAGCGTTGATTAGCCTTGATTTTGAGCTCTCTAAAAAGGTACATTGTCAGTTGAAATCAGTTATTTAAAATGTTTGGAAAGAAATAGAAAGATTGAGGAAACTTTTGTAGTGTTTTCCTAAGCCACCCTGCTTCTCATGAAAACCCAGACAAGATTCGCTGCTTAATACAATAGCACAGTGAGACCCATCCCTCCCTTAAATCAAAGTAGGAGATAGTTCATTTATTTGAAAGTTTTGTTTTTCAGCCAATCAGTTTGGAGCATCCAGTCCCGAAAAAAAATTTCATTTCTGACCTGAAATACTTTCTATCTAATCTAAGTTTCTGGTCAGAAATTCTATGTGAAACGTTTAAATAAAAAGGAGTTTAAATAAAAAAAGTTTAAATAAAAAGGGCTTTGATAAAAAATTTTTATTTCTCATCACATAATACATGCAGGCGTCGCTATGCTTGAATTTGTCATTTATTTTAGGGAGTAGTTTGTTCACTTGGTCTATTTAGGGGGGAGATTGTTCACGTGGACCAAGTTGAGAAGCATCTTTCGATCATTTTGTTCAGATGGTTCAGACGTTCTGAGCTAATTTTAGAGCACATAGTCGCAACCGTCTCCGTGAACATTTATTAGTCTTTGTCTGCGAAAACCACATCCGAAAATATATCTTCTCTCTAGATCAAAGAAAGTAAAAAGCCTTTGCAAACAGTCATTTCAGACATTTCAGGAATTGTCTAAGTTTCTGGTCAGAAATTCTATGTGAAACGTTTAAATAAAAAGGAGTTAAAATAAAAATTGGAACCCGATATAAACTAAATTTTATGATTGGATAAATTAGATAATTTACCACTGTAAAGTATTTAATATTAACCAATCATGATCCATCTAACTAACAACCCACTTATTTGTAAGTGCTGAAATTACTTGTAATTTCAGCACCAGAGAGATTTGAATTTAACTTAGAAATTAGTTGCCTCTCCAAGAGAACTTCAGCAGCCGCAACAAACCAGTATACCCTAGATCTATTGAGCCTAGCAGAAACTAGTTAAACACCCTGAGACTAGATAGTATAAGAGTAAGATTAGGATCGGTATTAGACTAAGAAGTTGCACGAATCTATCCGGCCGAAAATAAGATAGCGTGACGAGCAGACGGTGTACCCTATCCGAAATTACTCTATGAGTTAACCACATCGGTTATAACTCATCTGGTGCGACCATAAGTCTCGAACA
The DNA here is from genome assembly GCF_963678635.1 of Symsagittifera roscoffensis. NCBI lineage: Eukaryota > Metazoa > Xenacoelomorpha > Acoela > Convolutidae > Symsagittifera > Symsagittifera roscoffensis. Next base: position 54,539,902 of record NC_087064.1, read on the forward strand.
AGACCTTAATATTTTAGAATTAACCAAAAATAGATTAGAATTTAGACAAAACATTTTTAAAATGTTATACGACGATAAATTAATCGAAATGTCTCTACGACTCACTAGATCAGAGCCGATATTCCGAACGATAACAGAACTACCCGGAATCGTAAGAAGACCTCGAACCAGAAACGACATACCACAAGGTAGAAACTTACCCTATAGTTATATGATAGTACGGCAAAAGCCAACACAAACTTTTATATTTAGAATTTTATTAGCAATGAATTTAGATTTTCATTTGCAAACATAAAATCTTGAAGTCAATCTTCATGATCATTTCAGGCGCTAAACAAAATTATTAATATACAATGACGATTGATAAAAAGATATCAGATCGTTTTCTTAAACTCTGCAGTATTATATAAAACATGTTTGGAAAATATTTATTGAAAATCAAAACAAAAATTAGTAGCATGACAATAAACTGTTAGTAATCATAAAATCATCTGTTGTCCCAGCTTCATCACCTAAACATAACAGCAATCATAAGCTCACTAATATCATTAAAAAACTAAATCTTTTTCTTAAACAAATTTAAACCATTTTAAACTTAAATTCACTTAATTTTAAAAATCAGATCATCAAGGCTTATCCTTGGATCTTAATTAATTTTCTATTTCACTAAATTTAAAACTTGATCATCAAAGCCTATCCTTGGATCAAAAAGAACAATTTTGTTCTCCCCCACCCTTTTAGCAAGTGTCTAACGACCTCAAACGTCGATTCACTATCCAACCCTTCCAAAAAACCCAAGACTAATAGAAATTTTTCAACAAAACTAACCATTCAAATTAGGATAAACAGTGAAGAACTTCGGTTATTCATCCTTCACTTCAACCCTCCTCTTACCAGACCCAGGATAAATCTTAGACTGAGTAAGTTTAAAATAGTATCTAACGAACTACTCGCGTTCTAATTATACCTGAACCTTGTGGATCGATTTACTATTCTCCAACCCATGAACACAATCACTACCCCTAAGTAAGATTAAGTAAGTTAACACCTTAGCTTATACTAGCCACGAGAAAGTAAAAAACCATTCTTCGGAATCGATATACTTTTCTCTCCAACCCTGAACAAATAGACCCAGGTTAAGCTAACCAAAAAATCGTAAGGACTAACAGTTTAAGAAAGTAGACATCATCTAACAATTTTTTGCATCCCTCATCCTAAAACTTATGTCATTCAAAAATCTAGGAAATAAACAAACAACCGTTTTACACAACTGTGAAATAGATAACAAAAAAAAACGATCTTGTAATCACACCTCATACACAAACAGTTGGATATATTAGAACAAAACGACTAACAATAAAAGAAAAATAATAAACAAACAAAGACAAATCACACGAAAAAGATTTTCAAAAAATAGAAACGCATTTTCAGAATCAGAAGCCAGCAATTTAGATGAACTCTATAAATTAAAAGAATCGATTAATAAAAATTGTCCCATTCACGATCAATTATATTTTTCCGACTCAGAAACAACTTCAAATTCATCAAAAAGAGGAAAAAGAAGAATAAAAAAGCAATTTAAACAGAAACCGGTACACTTGTATAATTGGAATCAAGCAATTAGACACATCGATAGTTATATATTAACAGTCATTAAACAAAAAAATGAGCCACAGCCACACTCAAAGTGACGATAGTCCAGATGACGACGACATTTACCCCTTCCTCGTAGATGCACCCGATAATAGAGGACAGCATGACTTTTGCAAGAATTTACTCCTAAATTTGTTTGAACCCGGAATCAGCCCATGCAAAACAGAATTCCCAGATTTAAAATCAAAAGACAAATTATAGAACATTATCTGAAAGATATATGTAATTTAACACAACAATACGGAATCTACACCATAGAATTCAGCACACCAAATCCGAATCACCGCAAATATGTAATTCAAACAGACGATCTTGACTTAGAATTTTCAAAAGTATTCTTAGAATATATTAAAAGCGTACAATATCATAACTCACAAAGAGCAAACTCCATATTTACTAACGAAGTTTTTGCAATAATATATAGTTATATTTCAATATTAGAAAAAACAGAAATTCCAAATATCTCACCAACTGAGACATCCAAACATACAAAGGTACGACATGAAATCACATTATTTTCAACTTTCCTACATATAATCAAAGAAAATTTCACTAAAGACGAAGTTTCACAACATACAAAACATGATTTACAAAAAATTTTGGCATGGTTTACAATAGATTATTTCACACATAATATAGACTTAATTTCACAAGCAAGAAAAAATTTTAGACCTCAAAATTCAAACGATGATACTGCCATCACAGAACAGTCAGACTACGTTTGGGACCCTGAATGGTCTCATCATGCATTTATAAATATCCCACAATCAATCTCAAGTCAAGCAATAAGTACAATATCTTATCAAAGAGATTTTGTGAGAGTAGTACCACTAACTATTGATGCAATACCATTAAACTACAATACATTTTTACCTGATACGCGAAACAACAGTTTAAATTCAACCGTCATACACAATGAAAACCTTAATGGAACTAGGAATCTTACACAACAAGATATCCAAACACCATCACACTTTATAAATGAAGAAATCGTCCAAACAACAACAACTACACAACAAAGCATTTCACCGATACGTCCAAATTTAACAATACCAAAAAATACAAATACTTTACTAGCACAAATAACCTTACAATCAACCGTTAAACCCTCGGTTGCTCCAAAATATTCACAAATGGATTATCAAACATACAGACCTATGACAGTACCGTCAAAAACACGAAGAACGTTCACACGAAACACTTTTGCAGAACACAATTATAATTACGCACATTCATCAAAAACAAACTATCCCCCACGAAAAACTAATAATAATCATGTAAGATCTCGATATTGGGATAACCCAAGGACAACAACCAACTCAGTAAATTTTCAAACTAATTGACATCCTCCACAGGATCGTAGTGAAAATTATCCATTTTTTCAACAAAATAAAAATAAAAAGCAAGCACCTCATCATACAGATTACTTGTCATCTGATGATGATTATTTACAACCAGATATTTTTGCACCATATACTCAAGAATATCGCGGACAAGGAGTGCAAAAACCATATACATATCATAGAATTTTTTCTCCAGATCCAACAGATACACAAAATCAACAACCAATACAAATGCAAAATCCAACTAATACACAATCTTTTCAACCAATTCAGCCACAAAACCCAATGATCACACACTCGTATCAACCGACTCAAATGCAAAGTGAAATACCACTCCCATATTACCTTCAACAACACGAAATAACAAAAAACCAACTTTCAAATTTTTCACAAATGCCAAATGCCGCAGAATCACTACAAATGACAATGAATCCATACCTTATGGGTGGATCATCAATAACATCAAACAAACCATTAATGGTATTCACAGGAACAGACCCTGAATATTCTGTAGAAGATTATTTAAATGCAGTAACAGCAAATTTAATTTTAAATATAGGACCTGAACCAATTAATACACCACTACATCAAAATTGGATACATCGACGCACAGCGTTGATACAAACAACCTTAGATGGTGCAGCCCAAAAATGGTTTTCAGTATTACCTATAGAAATAAAATCAAATTGGAAAAGATTCACACAAGAATTTTCAAAAATGTTTGACTCCGAAAGAAATAAACAACACCAAAGAGTTTTATGTAATGAAATTCGCAGATACCAAATGAAACCATCAAACAATTAGCAGTACGCATCGAAACACTAGTTCGAAAAGCATATTCATTAAATACACATGACTATAAAAACACAAAAATGACAGAAATTTTAATGATGACCTTAACACCTCAATTAAGGAAAATAGCAATAAAAAAGAGAGCATCTCATCCTTCCTCAAATCGAGAGCCCGATTTAGATTTTCGAAAACTAGTAGACAAACTAGAGCAAGCGGAAATCACAATGAAACTTGAAGAAACAGAAAATCTGAAACTACAATATGTTAATCGAATCGAAACAAACACCACAAATATCAATAACATACAGGAATCAGATACAGACCTCGTTGAAAAAATCACTGAAATACTAAATATTTATGAAAAACACCCAAATTTTAAAGGCAAACCATCTTTCAAAAAATGGTTTAATTATTGCCGACGATACGGACATAGTATTTCTGAATGTAGACAAAAGCAACAGGATAACCAAAACAAACCTCAAAAATATAAAGAACCAAATAGATCATTCTATCAATATATGAAGAAAGATCAAAATCTACCAAACAAAAATGTATACAGCAACAACAGTTCAAGAAAAGCACTTCCTAACAATACTAATTACACAAGGAATCAATCACCATATAACTTAAGTTATAGAGGAAGATCACCAGAACGAAGAAATACACAGAATTCTTCACAAAATCATTATAATTGACCAAATAGTCGAAATAACTAATCCAGATCAAACTCAAATACAACACAATTTGTTTCTAGATCCAATTCCCAATCAAACACAAGAAATAAATACTATCCAAACAATCAATCACGAAACTCATCATATAATAGAAATAGAAACTATTCAAATAATCGAAATAGAAGTTATTCGAATAATCGAAATCAGAATTACCCGAACAATCGATCAAGAAATAACTCATATAACAGATCAAACTATCACAGATCAAATGACAATTATCAAAACAGATCACGAAATAGTTCACAAAATCGACATTCAAGTTATAATAATCGATATAGAAATTATTCTCAATCACCACATAGAAATAATAATAATTCTAAACATCGCTACAGAAGTAGTACACCCAAACATCAAAGACATATTAATCAAGTACAATCAAATGAAGAAACAACATCAGACCCCCCAGGTATTGACGACACAGGAAATAACGAACTACAACTAAACCAAATAAACTGTGGATCATCAGACACAGAAAGTCATACAGAAAATACCATCTCCATAAATATGATTTATTAACGAAGAACTATCCATAAGTAATATAATAAGTAATGAAAAAAGAAATACAGATTATTTCACAAAAACCCCATATTTCAAACCTACATTCAACATAAATAACTATACAGAGGATCAACAGAAGTTTTTAACAATGTTTAACTTCCAACATTCACAAATAACACAAGACGAATTTGATAAGTTAGCAAAACAGCTAATAAAATATTCATCAGTCTATGCAACATCTAAATTTGATGTTGGCAAAATCAGCTCATCACTACACCTCCCGTCAAAACCTGACGCAGTTTTAAAAAAACAAAGAGCAAGTAAAGTACCAATTCATTTACACGATAAAGTGAACAGATTACTCGATATTTTAGAGCAATACAAAATCATCTCACCGGTAAACAAAGAAGAACAACCAAAAGGTAACACATTTATTAACCCTGTTATCATCTTAGCAAAAGGAGAATCATTAAAAATAGTTTTAGACGCTAGATATCTTAATTCACTAATAGACGAATCAAAATGCAATAGGCCTATTGAACCAATACAAGTTATTTTAACAAAAATAAACTGAAAATACTTTACAACCGCAGATATGAATAGTGCATACAATCAAATGCCACTAGATGAACAATCATGACGTTTAACACAATTTGTTATTGGAAATCAACAATATGAATTCAACCGCCTATTCTATGGAATATCCATAGGACCAGCAGCATTTTCAGCTTTTATGAGTAAAATTTTTAGACCACTAACACTTAAGAAAAACGCAATCACCTATTTAGACGATGTTTTTATGCAATCACAGACAAAAGAAGAAATGTTTACAGTTTTAGAACACTATCACAAAATACTTCAGAACGAAAATCTGAAGGCCGCCCCCAATAAATCACACTTCTTTTTAACACGAGTTAAATTTTTAAGACATAATATAGAAAGAAAGACAATAACCCCATTAAAATCAAGCATTGATGCTATTCAAAAACTTCAACCACCAACAAACAAAAAGAAAATCCAAGAATTCCTTGGAATGTTGAACTTTTTAAGCAAATACGTTTATAAAATGCAATTATATTTAAGACCGTTCTATAATATCCTCAGACAACAAAATAATTTTGAATGGAAAACAGAACATCAAACATGATTTGAAGAAATTAAAAAACTTTTAACTGAACAAATTTCAAACACAATTCCAGATCCAAATCAACCATTCTATGCAATGTGCGATGCTTCAAATTTTGGCATCGGCGCAGCATTATTACAATCACACAATGGTACAAATAAAATTAACCTTATATCAGCAAATTCTCGATTATTCACTCAAGCAGAGCTACGACTCTCAACTTTAATGAGAGAATGTACAGCTATAATTTATACACTTACAGAATATGAATTTCTGATACTTGGATCAAAATATCCAACAGTTCTATTCACAGATCACAAACCAATCATTTTTCTCTTTACACAAAAGTCAAACCCAAATCGCCGAGTTTATAGATTTCAATTAATTCTAATGAAATTTCCAAACTTACATATAGTTTTGACAGCAGGAAAGAATCTTGCATTACCAGATACATTAAGTCGAAATACACCACCTGAATTACTTACACGAAAAACTACAGTTGAAATACCCAAGAATATAAAATTTTACCTTGCAGAAAACGAAACATCACCCCGACTAGAATGCAAATATGCAGTAAAAACTGACATTGAACAATCACAGATAAATAACTTACAACACTTCCCACTTTACTTAGATTGCCAAAATAACCACTACGAAGTTGATCTACTTGGAGCATCAACTTTCAAACCAATTCCATACTCACAATGGATAAAAAATAACAACAACAAAAAAAAATAAAACAACACTCGCATAAAAAAGACCTTTTTCCGTTAATTGAAAAAAAAAATTTAACTGATAAAATAAATTTATCAGGACCACAAACAAAACAAATGATTCAAAATACACAATAAATCAAGTTTTTGACCTCCATGACCCACTTGACACAATTCCTTTATCTAAATAAGAAATTGAAAACATTTTTCTCCCCCCAACAGATAAAATTACAATTAATACTTTGAAACAATACCTATAACTTTACACACACATGATGAAGATCATTTTCATTACCCACAAATTCTTAAATTAGCCTCCGGTACACACACCGAATGGATTTTAAATAGAAATAAAAAAACACAATGAAATTTACCAAAAAGTAACAAAAAAGTTGTTACAAAGGCAAAACATTAATGAGCAAATAAGATCACGCTTTACACCAGCCTCCGATTTGAAAATTGGAACATTTGTTTTAATACCTAATTTTAATACTCAAAAAGGAATTTCTAAAAAATTACAACCCCTTCGTAAAGGACCATACCAAATAATCGCAAAACCCACTGACTTATCATATAAAATCACCGACTCAGACCATAAAGAAATTGTCCTTGGATCAAATAGAACAATTTTGTTCTCCCCCACACAGTTAGCATAGTGTCTAACGACCTAAGACGTCGATTCACTATCCAACCCATTCTACGACCCAGGACTAACAGAATTTTTTCAATAACACTAACCATTCTAATTAGGATAAACAGTGAAGAACTTCGGTTATTCCTCCTTCACTTGATCCCCCCTCTTACCTCACCCGGGATAATACTTAAACTTAGTAGGTTTAAAATAGTATCTAACGAACTACTTGTGTTCTAATTATACCTGAACCTTGTGGATTGATATACTTTTCTCCAACCCTTGAACACAATCATTACCCCTAGGTAAGATTAAGTAAGTTAAAACCTTAACTTAGACTAGCCACGAGAAAGTAAAAAACAATTCTTCGGAATCGATATACTTTTCTCTCCAACCCTGAACAAACAGACTCAGGTTAAGCTAACCAAAAAATTGTAAGGACTAACAGTTTAAGAAAGTAGACATCATCTAACAATTTTTTGCATCCCTCATCCTAAAACTTATGTCATTCAAAAATCTAGGAAATAAACAAACAACCGTTTTACACAACTGTGAAATAGATGACAAAAAATACGATCTTGTAATCACACCTCATACACAAACAGTTGGATATATTAGAACAAAACGACAAACAATAAAAAGAAAAATCATAAACAAACAAAGACAAATCACACGAAAAAGATTTTCAAAAAATAGAAACGCATTTTCAGAATCAGAAGCCAGCAATTTAGATGAACTCTATAAAATAAAAGAATCGATTAATAAAAATTGTCCCATTCACAATCAATTATATTTTTCCGACTCAGAAACAACTTCAAATTCATCAAAAAGAGGAAAAAGAAGAATAAAAAAGCAATATAAACACAAACCGGTACACTTGTATAATTGGAATCAAGCAATTAGACACATCGATAGCTATATATTAACAGTCATTAAACAAAAAAATGAGCCACAGCCACACTCAAAGTGACGATAGTCCAGATGACGACGACATTTACCCCTTCCTCGTAGATGCACCCGATAATAGAGGACAGCATGACTTTTGCAAGAATTTACTCCTAAATTTGTTTGAAGCCGGAATCAGCCCATGCAAAACAGAATTCCCAGATGTAAAAATCAAAAGACAAATTATAGAACATTATCTGAAAGATATATGTAATTTAACACAACAATACGGAATCTACACCATAGAATTCAGCACACCAAATCCGAATCACCGCAAATATGTAATTCAAACAGACGATCTTGACTTAGAATTTTCAAAAGTATTCTTAGAATATATTAAAAGCGTACAATATCATAACTCACAAAGAGCAAACTCCATATTTACTAACGAAGTTTTTGCAATAATATATAGTTATATTTCAATATTAGAAAAAACAGAAATTCCAAATATCTCACCAACTGAGACATCCAAACATACAAAGGTACGACATGAAATCACATTATTTTCAACTTTCCTACATATAATCAAAGAAAAGTTCAGTAAAGATGAAGTTTCACAACATACAAAACATGACTTACAAAAAATTTTGGCATGGTTTACAATAGATTATTTCACACATAATATAGACTTAATTTCACAAGCAAGAAAAAATTTTAGACCTCAAAATTCAAACGATGATACTGCCATCACAGAACAGTCAGACTACGTTTGGGACCCTGAATGGTCTCATCATGCATTTATAAATATCCCACAATCAATCTCAAGTCAAGCAATAAGTACAATATCTTATCAAAGAGATTTTGTGAGAGTAGTACCACTAACTATTGATGCAACACCATTAAACTACAATACATTTTTACCTGATACGCGAAACAACAGTTTAAATTCAACCGTCATACACAATGAAAACCTTAATGGAACTAGGAATCTTACACAACAAGATATCCAAACACCATCACACTTTATAAATGAAGAAATCGTCCAAACAACAACAACTACACAACAAAGCATTTCACCGATACGTCCAAATTTAACAATACCAAAAAATACAAACACTTTACTAGCACAAGTAACCTTACAATCAACCGTTAAACCCTCGGTTGCTCCAAAATATTCACAAATGGATTATCAAACATATAGACCTATGACAGTACCGTCAAAAACACGAAGAACGTTCACACGAAACACTTTTGCAGAACACAATGATAATTACGCACATTCATCAAAAACAAACTATCCCCCACGAAAAACTAATAATAATCATGTAAGATCTCGATATTGGGATAACCCAATGACAACAACCAACTCAGTAAATTTTCAAACTAATTCACATCCTCCACAGGATCGTAGTGAAAATTATCCATTTTTTCAACAAATTAAAAATAAAAAGCAAGCACCTCATCATACAGATTACTTATCATCTGATGATGATTATTTACAACCAGATATTTTTGCACCATATACTCAACAATATCGCGGACAAGGAGTGCAAAAACCATATACATATCATAGAATTTTTTCTCCAGATCCAAGAGATACACAAAATCAACAACCAATACAAATGCAAAATCCAACTAATACACAATCTTTTCAACCAATTCAGCCACAAAACCCAATGATCACACACTCGTATCAACCAACTCAAAAACAAAGTGAAATACCACTCCCATATTACCTTCAACAACACGAAATAACAAAAAACCAACTTTCAAATTTTTCACAAATGCCAAATGCCGCAGAATCACTACAAATGACAATGAATCCATGCCTTATGGGTGGATCATCAATAACATCAAACAAACCATTAATGGTATTCACAGGAACAGACCCTGAATATTCTGTAGAAGATTATTTAAATGCAGTAACAGCAAATTTAATTTAAAATATAGGACCTGAACCAATTAATACACCACTACATCAAAATTGGATACATCGACGCACAGCGTTGATACAAACAACCTTAGATGGTGCAGCCCAAAAATGGTTTTCAGTATTACCTATACAAATAAAATCAAATTGGAAAAGATTCACACAAGAATTTTCAAAAATGTTTGACTCCGAAAGAAATAAACAACAGCAAAGAGTTTTATGTAATGAAATTCGCAGATACCAAATGAAACCATCAAACAATTAGCAGTATGCATCGAAACACTAGTTCGAAAAGCATATTCATTAAATACACATGACTATAAAAACACAAAAATGACAGAAATTTTAATGATGACCTTAACACCTCAATTAAGGAAAATAGCAATAAAAAAGAGAGCATCTCATCCTTCCTCAAATCGAGAGCCCGATTTAGATTTTCGAAAACTAGTAGACAAACTAGAGCAAGCGGAAATCACAATGAAACTTGAAGAAACAGAAAATCTGAAACTACAATATGTTAATCGAATCGAAACAAACACCACAAATATCAATAACATACAGGAATCAGATACAGACCTCGTTGAAAAAATCACTGAAATACTAAATATTTATGAAAAACACCCAAATTTTAAAGGCAAACCATCTTTCAAAAAATGGTTTAATTATTGCCGACGATACGGACATAGTATTTCTGAATGTAGACAAAAGCAACAGGATAACCAAAACAAACCTCAAAAATATAAAGAACCAAATAGATCATTCTATCAATATATGAAGAAAGATCAAAATCTACCAAACAAAAATGTATACAGCAACAACAGTTCAGGAAAAGCACTTCTTAACAATACTAATTACACAAGGAATCAATCACCATATAACTTAAGTTATAGAGGAAGATCACCAGAACGAAGAAATACACAGAATTCTTCACAAAATCATTATAATTGACCAAATAGTCGAAATAACTAATCCAGATCAAACTCAAATAAACACAATTTGTTTCTAGATCCAATTCCCAATCAAACACAAGAAATAAATACTATCCAAACAATCAATCACGAAACTCATCATATAATAGAAATAGAAACTATTCAAATAATCGAAATAGAAGTTATTCGAATAATCGAAATCAGAATTACCCGAACAATCGATCAAGAAATAACTCATATAACAGATCAAACTATCACAGATCAAATGACAATTATCAAAACAGATCACGAAATAATTCACAAAATCGACATTCAAGTTATAATAATCGATATAGAAATTATTCTCAATCACCACATAGAAATAATAATAATTCTAAACATCGCTACAGAAGTAGTACACCCAAACATCAAAGACATATTAATCAAGTACAATCAAATGAAGAAACAACATCGGACCCCCCAGGTATTGACGAAACAGGAAATAACGAACTACAACTAAATCAAATAAACTGTGGATCATCAGACACAGAAAGTGATACAGAAAATACCATCTCCATAAATATGATTTATTAACGAAGAACTATCCATAAATAATATAATAAGTAATGAAAAAAGAAATACAGATTATTTCACAAAAACCCCATATTTCAAACCTACATTCAACATAAACAACTATACAGAGGATCAACAGAAGTTTTTAACAATGTTTAACTTCCAACATTCACAAATAACACAAGACGAATTTGATAAGTTAGCAAAACAGCTAATAAAATATTCATCAGTCTATGAAACATCCAAATTTGATGTTGGCAAAATCAGTTCATCACTACACCTCCCGTCAAAACCTGACGCAGTTTTCAAAAAACAAAGAGCAAGTAAAGTACCAATTCATTTACACGATAAAGTGAACAGATTACTCGATATTTTAGAGCAATACAAAATCATCTCACCGGTAAACAAAGAAGAACAACCAAAAGGTAACACATTTATTAACCCTGTTATCATCTTAGCAAAAGGAGAATCATTAAAAATAGTTTTAGACGCTAGATATCTTAATTCACTAATAGACGAATCAAAATGCAATTAGCCTATTGAACCAATACAAGTTATTTTAACAAAAATAAACTGAAAATACTTTACAACCGCAGATATGAATAGTGCATACAATCAAATGCCACTAGATGAACAATCATGACGTTTAACACAATTTGTTATTGGAAATCAACAATATGAATTCAACCGCCTAATCTATGGAATATCCATAGGACCAGCAGCATTTTCAGCTTTTATGAGTAAAATTTTTAGACCACTAATACTTAAGAAAAACGCAATCACCTATTTAGACGATGTTTTTATGCAATCACAGACAAAAGAAGAAATGTTCACAGTTTTAGAACACTATCACAAAATACTTCAGAACAAAAATCTGAAGGCCGCCCCCAATAAATCACACTTCTTTTTATACGAGTTAAATTTTTAGGACATAATATAGAAATAAAGACAATAACCCCATTAAAATCAGGCATTGATGCTATTCAAAAACTTCAACTACCAACAAATAAAAAGAAAATCCAAGAATTCCTTGGAATGTTGAACTTTTTAAGCAAATACGTTTATAAAATGCAATTATATTTAAGACCGTTCTATAATATCCTCAGACAACAAAATAATTTTGAATGGAAAACAGAACATCAAACATGATTTGAAGAAATTAAAAAACTTTTAACTGAACAAATTTCAAACACAATTCCAGATCCAAATCAACCATTCTATGCAATGTGCGATGCTTCAAATTTTGGCATCGGCGCAGCATTATTACAATCACACAATGGTACAAATAAAATGAACCTTATATCAGCAAATTCTCGATTATTCACTCAAGCAGAGCTACGACTCTCAACTTTAATGAGAGAATGTACAGCTATAATTTATACACTTACAGAATATGAATTTCTGATACTTGGATCAAAATATCCAACAGTTCTATTCACAGATCACAAACCAATCATTTTTCTCTTTACACAAAAGTCAAACCCAAATCGCCGAGTTTATAGATTTCAATTAATTCTAATGAAATTTCCAAACTTACATATAGTTTTGACAGCAGGAAAGAATCTTGCATTACCAGATACATTAAGTCGAAATACACCACCTGAATTACTTACACGAAAAACTACAGTTGAAATACCCAAGAATATAAAATTTTACCTTGCAGAAAACGAAACATCACCCCGACTAGAATGCAAATATGCAGTAAAAACTGACATTGAACAATCACAGATAAATAACTTACAACACTTCCCACTTTACTTAGATTGCCAAAATAACCACTACGAAGTTGATCTACTTGGAGCATCAACTTTCAAACCAATTCCATACTCACAATGGATAAAAAATAACAACAACAAAAAAAAATAAAACAACACTCGCATAAAAAAGACCTTTTTCCGTTAATTGAAAAAAAAAATTTAACTGATAAAATAAATTTATCAGGACCACAAACAAATGATTCAAAATACACAATAAATCAAGTTTTTGACCTCCATGACCCACTTGACACAATTCCTTTATCTAAATAAGAAATTGAAAACATTTTTCTCCCCCCAACAGATAAAATTACAATTAAGACCTTGAAACAATATCAAAATCTTGACCCAGTAATTAGACAACTAAAATCATGGCACAAATACAAAACTAAACCCGTAAAATTAGATACCACAATTTTAGGAAATAAAACACTCCTCCGATATTTTCGAAAATTTAATAATACAACAATTAATGAAAACACAGACCTCCTAGAATACCAATTAAATGAATCTACAGTTCCCTGTCTCCCTTTAAGTATGATTCTCATAGCTTTTAACATTTCACAGACACAAAACATTAAAGGACACTCTGGATCAGAAAAAACATATTCAAATTTTAAACAAAATTTCTATTTCCCAAATGCACTAATTTGGATAAAAGTACTATGCAATGATTGTATAGTATGTCAGCTAAATAAACCTTATCCAAATCAAAAACAAATAGCACAAAAACAAGATTTTAAAGGACAAAGTTTATATTTTAACCATCGTATCTCATTCGATACAAAAGGACCAATTTCACCATCATCTGAAGGAAACTCCTACATTATGGTAATTGTTGACGCATTTACACATTATGTAGCACTCAACCCAGTACCACATTGTAACGCTTATTACGCTTACACAACACTTTATGAACACTGAATAGCCAAGTTCGGATTACCCGAATTTTTAGTTACAGACAACGGTACAGAATTCATAAATATTGAAATCATCACACTATGTCATTTATATAACATTAAGCACAAACCACGTACATCTCATGCACCTTGGACAAACGGCTTAGTCGAAGGTATGAACCGTTCACTACAAGAATATCTTAGATGTATCATCAATGGAAATGATACAAGATATACCGAATGGTCAGCAGATGTAAAATTATTTCCCTTAGCATATAATTCACAAATTACGACAACTCTAGGAATGTCACCATATGAAATGGTTTTTAATCAAAAGCCACGTAAACCAATTATGTTTACAGCAAACTCTCATAAAAATGCACAAAGTCATTGTCAACCGAATAAAGACTCAATTTGTTATAACCTACCTTTACACACACATGATGAAGATCATTTTCATTACCCACAAATTCTTAAATTAGCCTCCGGTACACACACCGAATGGATTTTAAATAGAAATAAAAAAACACAATGAAATTTACCAAAAAGTAACAAAAAAGTTGTTACAAAGGCAAAACATTAATGAGCAAATAAATTCACGCTTTACACCAGCCTCCGATTTGAAAATTGGAACATTTGTTTTAATACCTAATTTTAATACTCAAAAAGGAATTTCTAAAAATTACAACCCCTTCGTAAAGGACTATACCAAATAATCGCAAAACCCACTGACGTAACATATAAAATCACCGACTCAGACCATAAAGAAATTGTTCAACATCGAAACAATCTATTACCTTATTACCCAAAAGAATACGCACTACGCGATCTAACTCAGTTATATTCTTTCACAGGTTTAAAAGTTATTCAAAATCACCCACATACGGAAAATGAAACAAAAGAGCAAAATGACATTCACCTCGAAAAACAAAATGAAAAATCAACTACAACGAAAAACAATACAAAAAAGCTAGATCAAAATATACCTCAAAAAGAAAGAAAAAATAGAAAAATGACAGAAAAAATTATACCCCAAGAACAATTAGAGAAATCAGAACATAGAGAGTCATCACGAATTAGAAATCAACCACGCAAGAACTACAAAACATTCATTCCACAATCTAAAATATTAAAGAAAGTTGAATTTCAAAAACAACTTTAATTTTAATATTAAAAATCTTTGCACTCTGAAACATTTTAAACTTTCATTTTTCAAAATAACATGCTGACAAACACGCAGCGATTCTAGTTCAAAATCAGCCAATAAGATTCATTCAATCCGTCACCTTCTATAACTCTAACACAAACCAATTAGACGAAAGATATTAAACTCCAGGCATATCTATAACTATATTTTTACGACCTCCAGGTCAAAAATAAGCAAACCACTCCAACTTGACAACTAAAATAAAAACCACCATAATATCATAACCCTCCCTTATCTAATAACGCAAAGATCAACAATATTTCCCCAACTCAGACCTCAAAAACCCCCCAAACAAAAATGTTAAATTAGCCTAAAGTAAAAGAACGACCATATTAAATTAGCCTAAAGTATAAAAATCTCAAAAATACCCCTGATCACTTGACAAATAAAAATAAAGTAAAAGAAGACCTCCCGAACACCATAAAATTCGCCCCCAACAATTTTTCACAAAACTCAACCCACTTGTCAAAAAACCAATAAATAATTCGACCACACTTGAAAATTGCCCCAAACAACAAAAAATATTCGATCAAGAAGCCATTTCTTAAATGCTCTTCTCTCAATCAGTCAACATAATTCTAAACATTTTCATAAACTTTTTGACAATATTTAAACTTTTATTCATATTTCTTTTTGATACCTTTGAAGCTTTTGTAATAATCTTAATTATTTTTTGCAATATTTTTTAAATTTTCTATTCCATATTTGAACTCTACCTCCAACTTTCAAAAGCCATTGACCATATTCACAGGTATGAAACACAAAACTTATCTAAATGATACGAACCATTTTTAGTAGA
Organism: Symsagittifera roscoffensis; assembly: GCF_963678635.1. Classification (NCBI taxonomy): domain Eukaryota; kingdom Metazoa; phylum Xenacoelomorpha; order Acoela; family Convolutidae; genus Symsagittifera; species Symsagittifera roscoffensis. Next base: position 54,556,347 of record NC_087064.1, read on the forward strand.
ACAGATATTTTTTTACTATTTTTAATTTTTATAACATTTTTATCATCCCTCATCTTGACAATATGCAAATGTATAAAGAAGGCAGCCATAACATTCGCTTTAGCAACAATCCTTTTAATTCTTTTTCTGGAAGAATACTACAATAAACATAAACTTTTTCACTAAAAGAAATCAATAAAAAACCCTCAAAAATTGCTAACCAACAATCACACAGTCAGTCTTCACCGACATCTTCCCAAGAAAACCCAACACCACCTACAACTACCCAAAACCCCCAAACATCTACACGAATTTCTTTCCAAGATAACCCATATACCTTTGAAGAACGACACGCTCGCTTATCTGAACCACTAGAACCAGTTCAGCGACAAGCACCTCTAAGTGAACCAACATATAACTTGTACCCAACACTACCACAAGAATTAAGTAGAATACAAAATCTTAGTCAAAATCAAAATACAGTTGAAATAAATAGACAAATTATACATCCACGACGAAACAGAAATTTTCAAACCCCCCGAGTTCATTTTGATATACCCCAATCCCCATCACCAAGTACTCCGGAAAACCCAATTGGTATATTACCAGAAACCCCTACGCTTCTTTCACAACGTAGCACTTCAAGTCTACCCTCAGATTACTTAGGTTCAACACCAACATCTGAACAAATACGTGAAAATCCCTTTAACCCTCCAAACCAAACATCACGACTACCATATTGGACCACACAATCATTCACACAAGGTGAACCCAATATAATAAATAGATATTTCTACCGATACAACAACATCATCATTACTACCAGAAACATTATCACTACCATCAACACCATCAATAAACCAAATTTCACCGACACCTTTTCCTTTAAATTTCCCAAATAATCTCGACGCTAGATATCGAGAACAATCATCAACAAATATCCCTTTAAGATTAGACTGGAGTACATTCACAGCACCCCCACCATTATATGGACAGCACCCAGAAAGTAACCGACTCCAAAACTGGGCACTTAATAGATTACAATATAGACAAGATATCCACGAAGACATTCGTGACCATAACATCCAAATACTCCAACAAAATAGTTTACAATTAAAATTTGAAATCACGGTTAAACTAAACAACATTGCTCAACATCCTTACCCATTAAACCCACCAAATATAACAGCTCAATCGCTACCACCACCATTTATAACAACTGAAGTAATATATAAATACGACAGATATACCAAAAAGACAATTGGTTACATCACATTTTATAACCCATACTCAGGATTATCATACACATGTATATTCTAAAAATACTGATTTTTCTCCAACTCCTTTTTCTAATAATCTCCGATCAGAACATAAATCCTTCTCCCCGCACAGGACCCCAAGACTTATTAGTAACACATTACGATTGTGAAGAAAATGAACAAAAACACTACACAAATATGCAATAAATCAAGTATCACAATGCGAAACAGAACCACAAGCTATAGAAACTACAAATGTAATAGCGACACTCTATTCAAAAGCCCGAGCAACAACAGTTATAGGATATAAGTTCACAGCAACATTTTCCGAAAAGAAAGTACATTGTTCACAAGTCTCAAACGGAAATAAAAACCGACTTGACCACGAATCATTCTACCAAAGTAATATAGCACGACTTTTATATCTCAATCCCGATGATTGTAAAAACGAGTTACTCAGACTAAATATCACAAGTAATAAAAACACCGACAGAAAATTAGTATATTTTCAAGTTTTTGCCGATTCAGTACATCAAGCAGAACTTGAAAGTTATCAAGGACATATAAAACTAGATGAAAAATACCCATACAACGGCGCACACGGAAGATTAACTTATGAAATACACGATAAGCACTGGATACCACACATTGGTATAAGTAATCCATCAAACTGCAAAACAGACACAAAAAATAGAGGATATCAAGAAAAAATGTTTTTCGATTGGAAAATACAACTCGAAAAAATACAACTCACACGAGATTTATCTGACAACACAATGATCTGTCAAGGAATTAGATTACCTTGTAAAAACGATCACGGTTATTGTGACCCTTCAACACGAACACAAGCAACAATTGTTTGGTTTCCCGAAGACACATGTACAATATTTCAAGTAGCAAAAATACACGCCCGAATGATAAAATTTCACGAGAAATATTTTATACAATCAATTCCATATGAACAAGTAAATCCATCACGAAAACAAAGTACTGATTTTAGAAACATCCAAAATATAGAAAATAAATTGACACGTTTTCAAATATATCAAGAAACAGAACTTGCATGCAAATACAGAAACCCACTTCACAAAACACAATATTCTGAAATATTAGTTGAATACGAAAAAGGTTTTGACATGACCACTGGAAAAATAAAAATTGACCCTTATGCCACAGGTCATCCTCTAAACGAAGGAACATCATATATACCAGTTAACTTTCAAAAAAGTAATGGTCAACCTGGTGGACATCTAAAGCCACATGACACTAGAAGCACACGTTTACAAGAACTATCACTAACGAATAATTCTTATTTTGGTAATATCCACTATGATATTCACTTAGATATGAAATTAGACTACACAATTAGTCGAATTTTTTAGGAAATGTCACTCTCTGAATTAGAAACACTTCACCAACTATGCGAATTAGAACGGACACAAATCCTACAATCACTTGCACTAGCAGTATTAAAAATACCCTACGCAGGATATTTACTATCAGGAAATCGATCAAATTTTTTAGACTACGAAGGAAACATTTTATGGTTTTATACCTGTACCAAAAAAGTATCACCACTATATGTTTTTGAAGATAAACGATGCTATAAAAGAATCCCTATCTTTTATAAAAATAAAGTACATTTCGTTGACACACTTTCAAGACGAACATATTTCTGGGATACCGCAGTCCCATGTGGATCAGAAAATAGCCACAATGTAGTACAACTGAACCCTGATGAAGATAAATATTATCTTCTTACCCCATACCCCACATTAATGCAATCCCTCAAAAAATTTTCACCCGAAAGCATTAGAGCTATTGCTCTAAACCCAAATATCGATTTACAATCAATTGGAATATATTCAAAATCCGATATCCAACATCACATTAGAACACAACAATTCCAAGAATTATTAACACAAATGGACACTATACAAAGACAATCAATTGACCAAAACTTACGCAAACTTGCCGAAACAGCAGGATTTGCAGATATCTATACACAAGATTATAGCGGATATTTTAAAGACATAAAAGACTATATATATCTAAACGGTGGAAAATACCGACCACAAGATATTTCACCTAAAAATATTTTTAGCTTTGTTACACTAAAAAATGAAATTCTCGATTTTCTAGGATGGCCCTATTACATCTTAGAAAAATTAACTATTTTATACGCAATGTTTAACTTTATAGGATTTCTTTTTTCACTTTTAAAAGGAATCTATAATACATTCGCTATACACACACAAGTAAATAGACAAGCAAGTGTAGCACGCATACTATTTGCAGGATTTTTTGGAATTATCTCATCACCAATAAACAAAATTCTTTTAGACGCACAAATAAAAGAATATAACACAAAAATAGCGACAAGACAGAACACGTACGACGAAGAACACAATAATATAGAGGTAACGCCTACAGCACCACAGTTACCACCCCTATCACATAACCATCCATTATCCCTAGTCCCACGAAATTTCCGAAATTTCGCAATAACACATAATCCAAATTTTAGGCCAAACATATCACAAAGTCCCATACAACATATAATGACACATCATTCACAAGATGAAAATACATATGAACAAATTATCGAACAACCCCATACCACCGCTTTTCAGTCTCAAAATAATAATTTTTTTAGCCCACGATGAGCCGACAACTTGGATCCCTACACCGCTCAAATTCCCATCCAACCAACCTCAACACTCCAATTACAACAATTCCACTTTTTGCTTTCCCGCCACCCGATTTCCCAACTAGTAATATAACATCAGGCATGAATTCAGACACTAATTCAAATATTTCAGTTTTATACTCAATAACCCTAATATAGAAACCCCTGATGAATTTGCAGACTCCGAACCATCTCCATCCAATAATTTTCAAACCAACTCCTCAGTTTTTTTAAAACCCCCTTTTCAACCAATCCCACCAAATAACCCACTCTCATCTATTTCTACACCCTCTTATGCTTCACAAGTAACCCCAACCTACTCTTCATTTCATTCAGACCGATCATCCAATTCTCCAGATATTCCCCAAATCTCCCAAGAACTCGATAATTTTATCACCCTACAACAACAACTATTACACCCTAACACCCCCACTACAAATCAGATTTCTTCCACAGTAGAATCTTCAAACCCACCTAACCCTACACCTTCTTCAGCTTATACTGCATCATTAGCACAATCATCCACATCCACCGAATCATCAAATAGCACTAATAGAGCTTATCGCACTTTTAAAAGAAAATTCCCGAACCATCCATTCCCAACCAAACCAGGAACAGCCCGTGAATATATTAATCATCCACATCACACTAACACGAAAGATTTTCTAGCAATCACCTTACCTTCATTTCCACAATATACTTTAAACACCCCTCATGACACTAACGACACACGTAGTTTTGTAGATGAACATGTTTTAATGCCTACACTTCATTGGACATCATATTATCATTTTACTAATCCCCTTTGCCTACCATTATCTAATACTCATAACGACATAGAAAGAAATCAAGATATGCTATATCGACTCACCACACCACTAACACAAAGACAATTTACTTATATAGGATATAAAAAATCACTAAAAACATTCACAGCAACCCGAGCTAACGAATTTACACTAGAATATTACGATCATAATATCATCCGAACTAATCAAGACCAATTTTTAGATGACGACCGCTTCGCTAACCCACAACTAACAGAAAAATTTTTCATCAAAACACCATATGTATTTACACTCAATATATTTGATCGAAAATTTGATCACATCATTTCTGAAGCACTAACCGACATGCAAGCTTACGAAAGTTTTAAAGAAAAATTTCAATTATTTTCACTAATCTTCCACTTCCTTGCACCACATGAACGCGATTTGCACTGCTCACACGACATTATGTTACGCACTAAACAAACCCACACCTATACATATTATCGCTTCATACAAAATCATTTTGATCTACACACTGCATCAAGACAACCACACCACCGTTTTCAGTTTCTTAACTCTAAATACACTTCACCATTTTTTCTAAATTTCACATATTGCATCAAAAATACTAACCTCCACGGCATCCTCCGCAATTATGATCCAACAACCCAAATGTATATATTTTGTCCCATAGCGAAGACCTTTAACGCAGAAGAATCCAGACCCTTCCTTATCCCACATGAATTTATCCAACCTATAGAAATCCCTATATTAGAATTCATCCACAATACTAAATACAATCACAAATTATATAACCTCATTCAAAACACACCTTATGAGTTTGCAGTTGGCACCGAAGAACTAAAAACTATTAAAGCACTTCAATTGCTTTGGCCACTGCTTCAAACTAAAAACATAATTCGCATACTAGCAAAATTACTACCAAATTCCGATATGATACACGACATCTTCCCCCACGGTTTTTTCCCCGACGACTAACAGGTAAGTATAATTTATACATATTCTTCACTAATAAATTTAAAATAAATACTAACCATTCTTTACTCATGTTTCATTTAGATTTTTAGTCTTCATACCAGGATCATCTGAAAAGACAAAAAGCAAAAATAAAAATAAATTTGTTAAAATTCTTCACTTCATTAATATTTTCCAAAAGATAAACTGATAAAATTTATACCAAATGTAGTAAATTATTTCATAAATTGTTTCCCCAAAAGCAGTAAATTTCATAAAAAATGAAAATTTGTAATTTAATTTTTCCCCAAAACTAGCAGTAAAATTAAAATTCTATGTAGTAAATTGATAAAATGAAAATGCAGTACTAACCTTTTGATATTTTCATTCACTCGCACAAGAATTCTATCCAAACTCGCACAGCTTGCCCACGAAGAATTGTTTAAATAATGAATTTCAGTTTCAAGTTTTCACACTCAACAACTCTAACACACGATAACAAGTTTCAAACTTTCCTTTAACCCGGTTGGAAAGGAATTATATACTAAACAAAACTAACCAACGCAGCTTACTAAACACCACAAATCATAAAATAACAGCATGACTAAGAAAAGAAAACCAACGGTACCCAAACCGGATTAACCCAGTTTAAAACTGGATAATTTATTCTTTTGAAGACTATTATAAAGTCTAAGAAAGAAATAATAAAACACAAAAAGGTCGAAAGACAAACCCATAACAAAAACAATTTGGTTTTTGAAAAAAGGACACAACCAACGAAATATAAGAAAAACCACCATAAACCCAACATAAAACGTTATCACATAACAGGACCTCTCACAGGAACCGCACGAAATCATACTCCCACTCCTGGCCTAACCCACCAGAGAGGACGTCCTGAGCATGCTCTATAGCCGGCCTAACCCACCGCGCTACATCCACGCTTTGTGACCACACTTCTATTTTTAATAAGAGGTACTCAAGGGTGAGTAACTCTTCAAAATAACCGAACTAAAACAAAATGCTTTTGTGAAAACAACTAACCAAAATCATAATTAAAACACTGAACTAATAAAAATTTTATAAAATGTAAATTATACTTTGCAGTATATAGATCAGCATACAACAACAAAGACGAACATCCAAAGACAAAATGACCTCACTACACTCGAAAAAGAATGGCCAACCACAACCAATATGCCGTCCACAATCACAACTCAAAGGATTTAGAGTACGACTTGACTTCGCAGAAAAGGACTTCATTGAACTAGACCAATGACCACCTCGATGATCAAGTATACGTACAGATCCGGGTTACAAGGCATCCCCTCCACGCACAACCTCCACGCCAACCTCCACGTCAGACGAGGTCGAACACAAAAGAAGTTCTCTACATAAAACAGAAAAAACCCGTCATAGCAAACCATTCTGAAATCAGATTGATTTCATTGGGAAACACCATCGTTGTCACAAGCAGACACAACGATTGATGTCCCTAACTCCAGCGTCCTGGGACTTCTCTAACAAGAGAAACCGGACAAGAGTACGATTTTCGCCAAATACCAACGTCCATCATCCATCCTTTGAATTGCAGAAAGATAATTCTAAAAAACTCTGCAAAACCCGGATGGGTGGAACCTGATCTAAACTATATTTTATGATTGGATAAATTAGATATTTTACCACTGTAAAGTATTTAATATTAACCAATCATGATCCATCTAACTAACAACCCACTTATTTGTAAGTGCTGAAATTACTTGTAATTTCAGCACCAGAGAGATTTGAATTTAACTTAGAAATTAGTTGCCTCTCCAAGAGAACTTCAGCAGCCGCAACAAACCAGTATACCCTAGATCTATTGAGCCTAGCAGAGACTAGTTAAACACCCTGAGACTAGATAGTATAAGAGTAAGATTAGGATCGGTATTAGACTAAGAAGTTGCACGAATCTATCCGGCCGAAAATAAGATAGCGTGACGAGCAGACGGTGTACCCTATCCGAAATTACTCTATGAGTTAACCACATCGGTTATAACTCAAAAAGTTTAAATAAAAAGGGCTTTGATAAAATTTTTTTATTTCTCATCATATAATACATGCAGGCGTCGCTATGCTTGAATTTGTCATTTATTTTAGGGAGTAGTTTGTTCACTTGGTCTATTTAGGGGGGAGATTGTTCACGTGGACCAAGTTGAGAAGCATCTTTCGATCATTTTGTTCAGATGGTTCAGATGGTCTGAGCTAATTTTAGAGCACATAGTCGCAACCGTCTCCGTGAACATTTATTAGTCTTTGTCTGCGAAAACCACATCCGAAAATATATCTTCTCTCTAGATCAAAGAAAGTAAAAAGCCTTTGCAAACAGTCATTTCAGACATTTCAGGAATTCGCAGACCACCTTATACCTTGTACAGGTGTGTCAGTTGTCAAAGTAAAATTTAACTACTTGAGCTCAAACTAGTTATAAGATCAACAGCAAAGTTTACCCATAAAAATGTGAAGGGAACACTGCAAATTTTGCTATCATATCAGGTTATTCACATTGAGAATATCATTTTACTTGTTCTATCAGAGCTAATCTGTAGATTCAGTTCATCTAAGTTGTTTGTCTTCCCTCAATCATACATGAAATAATAACTCGTATTAAGTAGCTGACGAGAACTTTAATCGGACACTCATATGTCGGTTTTTTGACCTTCCGGGCAATATTCCAGAGATACGGACAAAATGTTTTTATTTCTAGTCATAATATACATCCTCTCAAATGAAAGGTCAGAGGTTCGGGGCCGACCGTAATACGTGCTTGAAAATGAGAGAGGATACTTTAATCAGGCCAGAAAAAGAGCAAAAAACGCGTTTAGTTCTTAATTAAGGGCACAACAACGGTTCTCCGTTAAAGTTTGCATATCAGTAGCGGATTTTGAGAGGCTAGAGATTTTTTAGAGATTTGGGATCAAAGAGTTTAGCTTGAGTTTTTTTCTTAAAAGATTCATTTGTTGCATAGCTGTGAATATAGTCTGTCACTTTGGACTCATGTTGGACTCGCAGCATAGAGACACATCATAGAAGATGAAACTTTTTCATCGTTTTGTTTAATACTTCTGCACTCTGAGCAAGCTCTATGCAGCGTCCGCCTGCATCCCGGACTCAGGTGCTCGACTCATAATTCGACCGAAACGGTCGAACGATGTCCGTTTTTGACTTTTTCAGTCGAACAATGTCCAATTTCGACTTTTTCAGTCGAACGATGTCCGTTTTCTACTTTTTCAGTCGAATGATGTCCGATTTCGACTTTTTGAGTCGAACGAGGTCCGATTTCGACTTTTTGAGTCGAACGAAGTTGTTTGACTTTGTTCGACTTTGCTCGACTTTGTTCGACTATACCGGACATTGTTGGACTTTGTTCGACTATACCGGACATTGCTCGACTTTGTTCGTCCTTATCGGAAGTTTTTCGCTTTTACCGGGAATAAGCCGAAGAGTCCTGATCTAAAACGAAACTCGGACATCATTTGACCGTTACTTTCAAACTATGTGTCAAAAATCTCAGCCTAGGCAGCCGCAAAATATAATAGGAAAAGCCACAAACTTGAGCATCCTAGATTTGTATAGCCCATATTAAGTTGTTGGTCTTACGCTTCAATCAACCAGACCAAAAAAAAGCGATGTTTTGACGGACTCGACCCAATTTGGCTATGTTTCGACCGACTTGATCGAGCCTTTTTTGGTATGGTGCAAAAAGGTACAAAAACGTGAATAATTAAAAGTCAGTGACTTCTACGGTTCCATCTAAGTTCATTTCAATTAAAAGTCTAGAAACTATGTAGTAGTTAGCACATAGTTGAAAGATGCGCGAGGAAAAAAGAGCCCGGCCTGAGGGCACGAAGTGCCCGAGTGCGGCTCTTTTGCCCGAGGCTATTTTCAACAATGTTCTAGCTGTTGAAGAGTATGTTTTTGCTCTTTCTGAGGGAAAGATGCCGGAAAATTGTGAAAAAGCCCGGAAAAAGGGCGAAACTACGCAAATGATTTCTTTTTTCATTCATGCGTTCTAATATTTCATTTTTCATTCATGCCTTGTCGTGAAAGAACATGTGTGAAAGAGCAAAAACATACTCTTCGTTTTGATATTTGTCTTTCCCAAAATTCAGAATTTATGAAACACTCCAGAAAACTGAAAAACAATTTCAAATTGTTTATCCTCTTTTGTCAAATCATTTTTAACAATGCATGATCATTGAGATATCAAACCAACGACTGTAAAAAAGTTCACTTATCAAATGACTTGGTTTTGCTAGATAAAAAGAAAGTTTTAGCTGCGGGGCAGGGCAATGAAGCTAAAAACAAACACGGAAGGAAAAACTTTAAAACGCGCTTCTATTACACGCTATAGCATGGGAGCTATTTAATAAAATTCAGATAATAATTTGATCCTATGAAATTTTACGAGCAAAACAAAGCTTGTTTCTGTTATTGATCCTAGTTTCAAAGAAAAAGCGGAATATTAATGCTTGGTGTTCTTTTTGATTCTTTCAATTTTCGACTTATTAACTAACCATTAAAGTTTAAGAGTTTTTTTTTCATTTTTTTTTTGAAAAATTGATTAATTTTTGGAAAAAAAATCTTGAAAGAAATGAAGTTTTTTGCTTACAGTTTTTTTGCAAAGGTCTTCTACAAGTTATGTAAAAAAGCTGGCAGTTTTCAAACAAAAAAAAAGACTGCTCCTATAAAGACAAAAACTTGACTGTTCCGGTTGCTCTTTCACGTATATGAAATATTGTTTGATTCAAATTTTTAATGAAGCTAAAAACAAACACGGCAAAAAAATTTATAACGCGCTTCTATTACCCACTATAGCATGAGTGCTGTTTGATAATATCGAGTTAAAAATTTTTTTTAACAAAAAAAATTTTTGCTCTTATTTTTCTTGAAAATATATCCGCATCATCTGTAAGTTACGTTTAATTCCACCGAAACATTTTGAGTTGTTTTGGCAGTGGCGTTTCAAAGTTCTGTTCTATTGACATTTCTTTAACTGCACTGACCCGCTCTTTGTGAGTTTTGACAATTTGCAGTTTGTCCTTGAAGGATGAGATTTGCTTGTTAAAAAGAGTAAAACATTGAAAACAAACTTGTTGATCTCTTTTCCGTTTCAAATTCTTAAAGTTTATGAGGAAGCTTTCTCGGCTATGAGTTTTGTACTCTGCTCCGATGTTTTTTTGTTTATTTGGGATTGCAAATGCCTGCTTTGTTTTGTTTTAATGCTTTTGAATGAGTTTGGCGACACTTATCTGACTTTTTTGAGACCAGCGATTTCTTTCTCTTCTTTCTTAATAACAGATGTATTTTTTTGTTTTTTGTTTTTCTTCTATTTCCTCAAACAAAACTAATCAAATCCAAAGTTTTAGGGACAGATTTTTTTCCTTGCTAGTGTTTAAAAATCTCTATTTGTTTCAAAAAATTTTAATGAGAAACAAAATTTTTAAATAATGGAATTATGTTTCTTGATTGGACAAAAAAAGTTATACTGATTTACCGAAATACAAAAAAGATCATTTTATTACGGTTGTTTCCTCTACATTAAGGAATCAGTTGACTTTTGATTTAATAGATCGCCGCTTAATTTTTTTTCGTGAAGATTTTGTTAAAAATTTGTAACAGTACTTAAAAAAAAATTTAGGTTTTCAATTAACTTCAGTTTTTTTTTTCAAAAATCCAGTCAAACAAGACAATTTAGAACAAATCAATTTTGACTGCCCTAGCAAACACAAATCTCGGTCATTTTCGGTCCCTGAGGGTTGTTTGTAAATTTTCGTTGAAGTTGCACAATGTCCAAAGCTTGTTTTGCTACCGAAATTTTTGATAGATTGATTTCGTATCAACGTCGATTTTTGTCAAGATTTCATTGCCTGCTATGTGCCGCTCAATGTCATATCAGGCAGTTTGCATTTGGTTTTTCAAATTATTGATCAGCTTTAAGGGTAAGGCTCATGATATGAAGTTTTTTATTGAGCTACTAACTTAGCTATAAATAGACTGAGTGATAAATCTAAATATTATAGATGTATAATATTTAGATTTATCATCTATAAGCATGATAATATTTGTCTCAAAAGTAGATTTTTTATAAATGTTAGGCCACCTAGAAAGTTTTGCAATCGGGAATCCAAAGCTGTTTATAACAAAAAAAAAACAAGTTTCTCAAATAATTTTTTTTTAATTTTTGAAATACCGCGGTAAAGACCAAAGCTACAACACACGTTTCTGAAATTAATCAGTAATCATCTGTTAAAAAACTTGATATTCTATTCATTGCAAAATAATGAAAAGATGGTTGATCTGTTTTAATGTGATATGAGGGTTGATTTCATTGACGCAAAGTTTTTTTTTCCACGCCTAACTTTTTTGGAAATCATATCTGTGGAATTCAAAAAAAATGGTTTAACAGAAAACAAAACATTACCTTGGACAATTGTAGACAAAAGATTCATCCTCCGCGATTGTTTTTTTTTAAACTATAGTCGTAACAGGGAGTCATAAAAATCTTCTTATTGACGACGGTTGATTTAAAATAAAAATTTCGCTTTTAAGTTTAATTTTCGAAGAACTAAAAAATATATTCTGGGTTTTCTAAAAATGAAAGTTATTAGTTAAAAAAAACAGTTTTTGGAGTTAAATAAACAGATGAAAAAGAGATGAGTGAGATGAACAGAAGATTTTTTGATAGTGTTTCCCTGAACCATTTTGTGAAAATCAAGACGGTATCGCTGCAGGAAGGCAGACAGTGATACACTGTCTACCTTCCTGGGGTTTACTTTAACGGAGACAATTTTGCCACACGATACCTAAAGTCGAGATTAATATGAGAGGCGTTTAACCAATCATTTTGTTTAGCTGATTTGATCTAATTTTTGTGCAAATGGCGGCAATGTTGTCTCCGTTAAAGTAAGCCCAGGGAAGGCAGACAGGGTATCACTTGGACTTCGGTACCTTGAAAATTCAAATTCCTCGCGAATAGATTATTTCTTTGAAAAGGAGGAGTCACTTCTAATTCAATATTCTATACTGGTATTTTATCTCTGAAATGTTGGTGCAGTTGAAAAGAGTCCAAAAACTTAAAACCAGGGGGTTAAGTTTTGGTGATAGAGGGGCGGCATGTGTAAGAGACAAAGGGAAAACGTTGGGGCGGGAGGGGGTTCAAAAAGGGAATGGAATGGAACAGTTTGCGTTTCGAGAAAGTTTTGGTTGAAAATTCGAGTAGGTTTAGCAATGCAGAATTTCTGAATTACTAATTTGAAAAAGCTTGAAAAAAGACTGCTCGTACCAGGGCGAAGCCCTGAATGTTCCGACTACCTTTCAAAGTCTATGGAGCAGTTTTAACATGAAACAATTAAATATAACAAGACTGCTCGTATCAGGGCGAAGCCCTGAATGTTCCGGCTGCCTTTTAAGTTTTATGGAGCAGTAATAACAAAAAAATTAAATGTAATAAAATAAAATGAATTTTTTTTTTCTAAAACTTAAAAGTTTTTTTTTTAAAAAAAATCATCCATCCACACGTCATAATAAGTACTAAATGATAAATTTTGCTCCTATTAACAAATCAATTATGGCATAGAAGCTTCCTTGAACCAATTTGGAACGATTTCTAAGACAGATTAAATCTCGCTTACGGGTTAATAGCGCGAAATATATCGCGCGTTAATTGTCCCAAATTGGCCAAAATGGCAATCTTTAAACCCCCGTAACTTAACGAAAAATTATCACAGGTTTGAATTTCAAATTTAAGCTCAGGACAACAATACCTTTCGAATGATAAAAAAAACTCCGTTAAAAGTGCCTAGTTAAAAAGTCGATATTTGTCTGAAGAAAAAAACCCACCCTGAGCACAAATATTCCGTTATTTTTGTATCAAAAGTCGGAACAAAAAATCCGTTCTATATGATTTTGAATGGATTACAATTGATTATAATTTTTTCTACAAACAATGGATGAAAATCGATTATTTATTTTTTACTGTCTGAGGGCAGCACAGGAATCTATTATATTGTTAACATTTAACAAAAAAAATCGTATATTTTAGACGCGGTTATTGAAACTGTATTGCGCGTTAATTGTTCCACATTGGCCAACAAGCAATATATAAACACCCATAAATTTACTAAGGCTAATCACACATTAAATATAGGGCAACAATATTTTTCGAATGAAATAAAAACAAATTTGAAATTTTTATGGACTGCCCATATCGAATATAGCAATAACTCAAATTTGAGTCGAATTAATATGACCAAACATTTTGTTTCAATTTAATTTGGAATAATTATTAGCGCAGATAATAATTTGCGTATTGAAACTATCAAAAAATATTCAAGCAGCGATGCCATCCGCTATTTAGCCTGCAAGCATACTCGCTTATGGCAATTCATTGTTACACATCCCTTGGAACATTTTGCGTTTTCAGTTATCAAAAAGTTTTTTTAAATCAGCTTAGTGCCAGAAAAAATACCCGAGATTTGGGTATCCAATCAACCACTGTTTTAAGAGAGCCCTGATCTGCATCGATATTTTAATGAACACCACTGACGCCGGAGTCACTTTTCCAACAACATGTCTTTTGTATTCATATTACTCGCTAAAATATTGCAAAAAAATTGTTCAAATATCGACTAATTATGGATCGATCAGTAAAGCTAATGACTATTTCTCCGGTATTGAATTTGATTTTACCGATGCTTCAGTATTACCAGCAAAAAAGTCAAAGAGCAACAAAGAAAGAAGTAGTTTTGATCACTTTTACGTCAGATCTTTTCATTCTGCAATTCAAAGTCTTTACGTCAGCAAACTTGATAGTCTTCCCTAAAAGGAAAAGTCCTTGAAAAGCGTCCTTGAAATAAGCACAATCACATTTTTAATCACGAACTGACGGCGGCGGCCTTAAAACTCCTTTGTTGCTCCTTCGCACCCAAGCAACGAAAGACGCGGCGGTTTTCCGCCACCGGTTAGCAGCTTTGGTGGCCACCTATTGATCTATCAAAAATACTCCTCCAAATCCTACCACCAGGTAGAGAAATATTTGGAAATAGAGGGTAAATTCCAGTCATACAAGTGCGGTCGAAACTCAAGAAAGACGAACGTTTGCGTATTGGTATTGTTGATAACTATAGACATCTATCTTTCTTACATCTAAAACCTTAGATGGTTAGTCTCCTGAAATTAGCTCAAGTTTCACTCCAAAAGACAACTGTATCATCAAATATTGGGTTTCTTCTGTGATGAGTCTGAATAAATAAAAAAAGTTTTATCAAAACGAAAATTGCGCACGTTTTTGCTTACAAAGCAGATGGTGGGCTTCTTTTTTGTTTAGAAAAAAAAACTTTTTTTATAATGAAAATCGGCTTTTTTCATATCGTCTGCAATATTTTAAGTTCAGTGGGTTTGAAGAAGGTATTCCTTATTTGCACAGCCGAAGGGGGATTTTATTTCAAAGGCGGTGGTCTTCATGTTGGGGATCTTGTGATGGACCCCCTACTTAGACAGTTAATTATCAGCTAAAACTTCCCAGCTCTCTGTCTAGGGTAAATGACAACCTGCTTCGGAGAATGCGGAGCCAAAACAGGAGAATCACCAATGGCAATCCATGTAGTCATGTAGTAAACTTCGGCTCCCCTTATTCCTAAATCAGACCCCCTTTGAAGTCTAGTCGCGTTACTATAACTAGTACGTCACGCTTTCAAAGAAACTACCCGTTAAGGAATTTAACTGAATATGCATTTTTATCCCTGATAAATTTCCTTGCCGCTTCAAAATTTAATTTTCTTTGGAAGCACCGAAAGCGGTACTTTCATTCAATGTTTACTTTCTTTTCAAACTTTGAAGTGGGTATCACAATTTTCCGAAGTTCAGCCTGGTTTTAATTTTAATCTCAAGGGCAAACCCAAAGTCTGACGTGAAGAAATCTCTCTCAAAGCTGAAATCATTTATTATATATTTTGGCAGTAGACCAACACTAATTCTGAAATATAGAATAGTGAAAATAGATTTTCAGATTTATCACTTTTCAGTTTGAATTCATCATCGACAGTTGTCTGAAAGACTCCGTGAACAAAACTTGTAATTTGAAGTGAAAAGAATCGATAAAAGATTCAACTTTTTGACGCAATTAAAGCTTTTGAGTTGAACAAAATTCTTAAGTTTGTCTAAGATTGATTTGACCAAATCTAACTTTTAACCCCTTTATTTGCACAGTAAAAGTAACATCGACCGCGCGATCTCAGAAGTTTGCAGTTTGCTTAAATTGACTCCTTAGCTTTGGCAAAATATTTGCTCTTTCGCTTACAAAATATCATTCAGAAACAGTGAACTTTCTGAAACAGGACCCAATTGAAAATAATATCAATTTAAAGAGTCATCATAGCTGACCTTTGCTTGTGCATCGAACCCAAAACTTCCAAAATTGAACATTTTGGTTTAAATTCCCTTGACTCGAATTGAGTTATTTGACTACAAATTTGACTTTCTCCGAGAAAAATTATCTCAAACTTTGCTTCGAAAATGAGCGGCGACGATAACTACAACGTGGGCGGTGATTCGAAAATGTCCTCGTTCGCGCTGACTTACGAACTTCTGACAAGTGCCGAGATCCCCTCGGTCGACAAACCGAACTTGTTGGCAAAATCTCAATCTTGTTCCGTGAATTCTCAATCTCCTCACAATCGAACATCAATTTCGAGTGACGAAAATAGACAAACAGGACTCGTTTCGAACCCGAAATGTGTCGTGGATTCTGTGACATGGGTGGTTCACTTGAGCATAACAGAGCTCCAGTTTTTTGAATGCAACAATACGACTAAGGAATGGATGTCCATTTCACGAGTGGCGGGGGGACCTATCGCCTTCAAGTACCAGCTGTCAAACCTTCTATACTACAAACTTATCGGTTCGGATCTTCAGTTACAGTTCGTGACACCCGAATCGGGACACAAATACAGACTCGCGAAGACAATTCGCATCTCGGGTTTCGCATCGGACCAACATTTGTACCAGTGGGTTCAACAATTGGACTATATCGGAATGGTCCGCAGACGACCGAAACACCTGGAGTTTATCGTGAACCCAGTTTCGGGTAAAAAAGACTCGAGGAAATATTTCTCCAAAACAGTCGAACCTCTTTTGAAGTCGATGGGAATCAGCTATGTAAAGCACGAAACAGAGCGAAAAGGGCACGCCACAGAAATCTGTCAGAATCTCAACTTGGCGAGCATAGATGGAATAATTGTGTTGGGCGGCGACGGAACGGCTAATGAAGTGACTTACGGGTTGACTGATTTTTCGGCTAAGAGCGACAGGAACAGTCATGGTCTGAAAACAACCACACGAATTGGAATCATTCCGTGCGGAACTTCGAATAACTTGTCCTACGCAGTCCACGGCGGCGCAGATCGGCTAACTGCTCTTCTGTTCGCACTACTCGGTCACAGTGTGAACGTTGATTTAATGACTGCACGAAAACCGGATTCAGACTCACTATTAGGCATCGCAATGACTATGATAGCCTACGGTTTTATAGCCGACTCAATCAAAGAGAGTGAGAAGTTAAGGAAACTTCCTGGAACTCTAGGATATTCAATCTCGTTCCTTAGAAGTATCCAGAAAATGAGAAAATATCCAGGCACTGTACATCTCTCCATGGCAGGTCCTGATGATATAACACCTCACAACTCGCCACCCTGCAAAGCGAATTGTCAACACTGCCGAAGTTCTCCGGAACAAGATCCGGAAAGTAGCACTCAAATCACGCTCCAAGAGTCCAAGATTTTCGGCTTACAGATACATAATCATCCTGGAATCTGTGAACTAGCTCCTAGGGGCGCTACTTTGAATGCCCACTTGGGCGACGGATGTATGGACGTTTTATTGACTCGAGATCTGAAGCAGAAAGAAGCTATAGCAATGTTGAAAGAAGTGGGAAAGAAAGACGGACAAAACTTACCTTTCGATTTCGTGGAAGCAAGACGTGTTAATAGAGTTATCTTCAAAGCAGACGAGAGCAACCAAAGTTGCTGGATTTTGGACGGTGAAGTAATTGAGACTCCTGACATAGTGATAAGCATTCACAAACAAGCAGTACCTTTCTTTGGACGTGGCGTTGAACCCGAACTATCAACACTAAAAATCGGATGCATGAAAAGCTTTTGCAGTTGCTCTTAAACTCAAGCCCGAGTTCTTATAAAACTACCATAACTTCATCCGCTGTGTAGTGCTATAAAATAAATTGTTTCAAATGTTGAATTCGAAGCATATGCTGTGTTTTGATACCTTGAATTTAGTTGTTTTAAATCAAAGAGAGCTTTATGAATTTATATTTTTGTTATTAAGCAACTTTTTTGCATAATCCGAAGGAGGAACAGGTGAAGAGCGAGCGCAATGGTGACCATCAAATTAATCAGGCTATTCAAAGTGTGCTAGATCGTGCATTTATGATTTCTATCACAGTTTTGAGACTAGCGTTATCACTCACAGATGAGTAACGTCGCTTTTTTCAAGAATTCTCCACGATTGTATTAACCAGGAGAGTATTGCCCTTCATTTAGTATTATTTTATCGGACTTATTTTGGCCAAACAACTTTTTGGCCAAAAAAAGGTTTTAAGATTTTTTATCAATATTTGAGCCTTAGTAGAGAGGCACGCATTGTTTTTCTGGATAAAACTATTAAATTTTTATAAAATCTTCAGGCCCCTGAATTAATCAGATTCCCATGCTTAAGATAATACAGACGAGCAGTTTCTTGTTTATCGTCGACCTCGACGCCATGATTGGTTATCCCTGAATTGGCCTAAAAGCAGTGATAATCAGACTCTTTTTCACAACGAGAAGTTAATTTGTTGCAGCCCAAACCGCGAGTGAAAATGCTTCAATATGATCAATCATTCGACCGCTTGAGACGTTTTTTGAGGTATTTGATTTCACTGGAAAAAATTATACTCTTTTAGCAAGAAGAAGAATTTACAAGCTTAACTGGTACTAGCTTTGTGTAATGCAGAAGAACTGATTTTTTTTGTGTTGACGAACTTTGATTTTGTATAGGCTTTTATTCAGCTTTAATCCAGTTGATACAAAAGCTCATTCCGGTTCAACCAAACTTTGCTACCTAACGTTTTTTATACCAAAATTTTAGAAAATTCAGAGCTAGACATGTTACAGTAGAAAAAAAATCCGCGAGAAAACAAATTGTTAGACAAATTGTAATGAAACTCCTGCAATGATGGTAAGAATTCAAAAAAAATTGCGGGACGCATAGTTTTAAAACGCTCTAAATTTTAGCAGAAAATTTTTTTTCAATTCATGACTCAAAAAGAATGAATCACAATAGAACAATTAATTTGTAACGTGGAGAGGAACTTCACAACATTTTCTATGAGATTCTACGAGAAGAAAAAAATTAGCAACCAAAACTATCGAAAAAAATTCCAAAAAAGCCAAAAAAAGTTTGAGTACCAGAAACCGCAGAATCCTTAGTACATTTTTAATCCTCAGGCTTATATGTTTACCTACAAGATAGGTGATAACTAGTGCATCATCAATGCTTAGTAGGATACTTGTTGATTGTTTTTTAATATAATTTGTTTCCACTAGATATCCATTTATATCCTTATGGAAAACAACAGTAAACGACTTCTTCCAGATTTTTGATATCAAATTGGGAGCTGAATAGCAGATTTTCAATTTTTCGTTAATCTTTCAGCTATCAAAACAACGTCAAGTTTTGAAAACGTTACTTGAAAGACCTACAAATTTCCAGAAAGCAGAATTGTAAAAATTGATTGACGATCAGAGATTTTGTTAACCATTCCCCTTGATTGCTTAACTGTTCGATTCTTCCGTTTGAGACGAAATTTTCTTTACAAGTACCATAAAGATGAAGTAGTTAACGAAATCCGAAGATAAATAATTGACTATTTTCAACAAACTTTTTTACTCAAATATTTTTTGTTAGTTCAAACATTTCCATTCCAAAATTATTAACTCCTTTTAAAAATTCTTTTTTGGCTTCAAAAACAAAATCATTGAGCCTCCTCACTAACAATGATACTCGAGCAAAATAGTTTGAAATTAACTTGTGTGGTATTTTCTGGCCACGAGACAAATAAGTTGCAGCTTTCCATTTAACTGAACAAATGCAGGAGTGGTTTACCCGCTAAAAACCTCTGGAAAACAAATTTGAATAATATCGTGAGATTGATAAAAAATTTTATGATTATATGCTTCAAAACGTGAAAGTCGTTCATTGCAACGCCATGAGTCAAGAGAAAAAAAACTCGTTACTCAGAATGAGATTTTCTCAAAAACAGCCCAAACCTTTTCATTTGTTTCAACTTCGGCCAAATCATCATGATTAATTATTAGGGAACATATTAAACAAGACTGCGTGAAGCCCTGCAAATTTCCGACTGCCTTTTAAGGTCTATGAAGCAGTAATAACATGAAACAATTAAATGTAACAAGACCGCTCGTTTCAGGGCAAAGCCCTGAATGTTCCTACTACCTTTTAAGGTCTACGGAGCAGTTATAACATGAAAAAATTTAATGTAACAAGATCGCTCGTATCCATGCAAAGCACTGAATGTTCCGACTGTATTTTAAGGACTACGGAGCAGTAATAACGTGAAACAATTAAATTAAACAAAACCACTCGCACCAGGTTGAAGCCCCGATTGTTCTGACTGTCTTTTGATAATCAGACTCCTTTTCACGAAGAGAAGTAATTTTGTTGCAGCTCAAACCGCGATTGAAAGTGCTTCAATATGATCAAACATTCGACCGCCCGAAACGTTTTTTGAGGTATTTGATTTCACTGGAAAAAACTCGACTTTTTATGAGGAAGGAGAATTTACAAGCTTAACTGATACTAGCTTTGTGTAATGCAGAAGAACTGATTTTTTTTGTGTTGAAAAACTTTGATTTTGTAAAGGCTTTTATTCAGCTTTAATCCATTTGATACAAAAGCTCAATCCAGTTCGACCGAACTTTGCTACCTAACGTTTTTTATACAAAATTTTAGAAAATTCGGAGCTCGACATGTTACAGTAAAAAAAATCCGCGAGAAAACAAATTGTAAGACAAAATTTATTCCTTCAATTTTTTTTTTTGGAATTTTTGTTAACACTTGTTTTTTTTTGGGCAGTTAAAATGCGCTCCGGTGTCGCATAATTCTATGTCAGTTAACTATTGGCAGTTTTCAATCAAATTATGCCAGGGAACTATAGGCAGTTTTCGATCAGTAGTTGCCCAAATCAAGTCTTTTTGCACTGTACAAAAAAAAAATTTCAATGGTATGTTTAACTAAGTGTGGTGGAGGAAAATATAACAAAATTTTAGTTCAAAATGCATCTATGAAAATCAAATTATAATCTGCAAGAAGATGGAAACTGAAAAAAAATTGAAAACTCCAAAAAAATGTTTTGGTGTCTATAATTACCATTTAAAAACTAAATACAAATTTTTCGTTATTAAAAAGTAGTAGCAATCACGGAACAAAATTTTTGAAAAAAATGCAAGAAAGGACGTTTTCTTTCACATGATGTCTAAAGCAGAAGAAGCAACAGCAGCGATCAAAGAAGTTGGAAGAAAGAAAAACCAAATTTAATTATCGCTTTTTTGGACAAAATGTGTCAATCGATTTTCACAGCAGATGAAAACAACCAAATTTGATCAATTTAGGTTGAGGACACTTATCTTATTTTATTATGACTGTCAAATACGCCTAATCTCTAGTTTATTTTTATTCTTATTTTATCAGACAACCCCAAAAAATGACATTTGAAAAACTTTTCAGTTGTGTTTTTTTTAAGACTATCCTTGCTTAGAGTAAATTTTCTTATTGTGATCTCTAGTCGGTCGCGTTGCTTTATTCGCTCAAAATTGTGCTTAAAATCAAAAATTTTAAAGCATGCCTTTTGATAGAGGTAGAAATGTATGAACATTTTGAATGTTCGAATCACGACTGAAAAGGCCTCAATTTAGTTTATCACTCATCCATTTAGATGGTTATTTATGTTAGCTGGAATTTGCGTAGTGTTTATGGAATTTGCGTGGAAAAAAAAAGAAAAAAACTAAAACACACCCGAATCTAAAACTCCGGCCCACTTTCATTGGTCGGAACAATAAAATTTGGAAAAAGATCAATCAGGTGCGGATGTAGGCTTTTCTTGTGGGAGTGCGCATTTGAGAGATAGAGAAACAATACAAGATCTTACGTAAAATAGGTATTTATTAAATCCTCAGACTTCTGTTCAAACCGCAGAATCCTTAGTACATTTTTAATCCTCAGGCTTATATGTTTACCTACAAGATAGGTGATAACTAGTGCATCATCAATGCTTAGTAGGATACTTGTTGATTGTTTTTTAATATAATTTGTTTCCACTAGATATCCATTTATATCCTTATGGAAAACAACATTAAACGACTTCTTCCAGATTTTTGATATCAAATTGGGAGCTGAATAGCAGATTTTCAATTTTTCGTTAATCTTTCAGCTATCAAAACAACGTCAAGTTTTGAAAACTTTACTTGAAAGACCTACAAATTTCCAGAAAGCAGAATTGTAAAAATTGATTGACGATCAGAGATCTTGTTAACCATTCCCCTTGATTGCTTAACTGTTCGATTCTTCCGTTTGAGACGAAATTTTCTTTACAAGTACCATAAAGATGAAGTAGTTAACGAAATCCGAAGATAAATAATTGACTATTTTCAACAAACTTTTTTACTCAAATATTTTTTGTTAGTTCAAACATTTCCATTCCAAAATTATTAACTCCTTTTAAAAATTCTTTTTTGGCTTCAAAAACAAAATCATTGAGCCTCCTCACTAACAATGATACTCGAGCAAAATAGTTTGAAATTAACTTGTGTGGTATTTTCTGGCCACGAGACAAATAAGTTGCAGCTTTCCATTTAACTGAACAAATGCAGGAGTGGTTTACCCGCTAAAAACCTCTGGAAAACAAAATTGAATAATATCGTGAGATTGATAAAACACTTTATGAATATATGCTTCAAAACGTGAAAGTCTTTCATTGCAACGCCATGAGTCAAGAGAAAAAAAACTCGTTACTCAGAATGAGCTTTTCTCAAAAACAGCCGAAACCTTTTCATTTGTTTCAACTTCGTCCAAATCACCATGATTAATTATTAGGGAACATATTAAACAAGACTGCGTGAAGCCCTGCAAGTGTCCTATTGCTTTTTAAGGTCTATGAAGCAGTAATAAAATGAAACAATTAAATGTAATAAGACCGCTCGTTTCAGGGCAAAGCCCTGAATATTCCTACTTTTTTTAAAGGTCTACGGAGCAGTTATAACATGAAAACATTTAATGTAACAAGATCGCTCGTATCCATGCCAAGCTCTGGATGTTCCGATTGCCTTTTAAGGTCTATCGAGCAGTAATAACATGAAACAATTAAATTTAACAAAACCACTCGCACCAGGTTGAAGCCCCGATTGTTCTGACTGTCTTTTGATAATCAGACTCCTTTTCAGGAAGAAAAGTAATTTTGTTGCAGCTCAAACCGCAATTTAAAGCGCTTCAATATGATCAATCATTCCACCGCCCGAAACGTTTTTTGAGTTATTTGATTTTACTGGAAAAAACTCGACTCTTTTATGAGGAAGGAGAATTTACAAGCTTAACTGGTACTAGCTTTGTGTAATGCAGAAGAAGTGATTTTTTTGTGTTGAAGAATTTTGATTTTGTGAAGGCTTTTATTCAGTTTTAATCCATTTGATACAAAAGCTCATTCCGGTTTGACCGAATTTTGCTACCTAACGTTTTTTATACCAAAATTTTAGAAAATTCGGAGCTAGAAATGTTACAGTAAAAAAAATCCTCGAGAAAACAAATTGAAAGACAAAATTTATTCCTTCATTTTTTTTTGTTCCAATTTTTTGAAGCCTTGATTGTTCCGACTGCCTTTTAAAGTCAATGAAGCGGTAATAACATCAAACAATTAAACGTAACAAGACCGCTCGTATCAGATTTTCCGACTGCCTTTTAAGCTCTATGGCGCAGCAATAACATGAAAACATTAAATGTAACAAGATCGCTTGTATCAGGGCGAAGCCTTGAATGTTCCGACCGCCTTTTAGGGTCTACAGAGCGGTATTAACACGAAACAATTAAATGTAACTAGACTGCTCGTATCAAGGCGAAGCCCTGAACGTTCCGACTGCCTTTTATGGTCTATGAAGCAGTAATAACATGAAACAATTAAATGTAACGAGACCTCTCGTACCAGGGCGAAGCCCTAAATATTCCGACTGCCTTTTGAGGTGTATGGAGCAGTAACAACATGAAACAGTTAAATGAAACAGGACGCTCGTATCAAGGCGAAGCCCTGAACAGTCCGACTGCCTTTTAAGGTCTACGGAGCATTAATAACTTGAAACAACTAAATGTAACAAGACCGCTCGTATCAGGGCGAGGCCCTGGAATGTTCCGACTGCCTTTTGAGGTCTATCGAGCAGTAAAAACATGAAACAATTAAATTTAACAAAACCACTCGCACCAGGTTGAAGCCCTGAATGTTCTGACTGCCTTTTGATAATCAGACTCCTTTTCACGAAAAGAAGTAATTTTGTTGCAGCTCAAACCGCGAAATCAAACATTTGACCGCCCGAAACGTTTTTTGAGGTATTTGATTTCACTGGGAAAAAGTCGACTCTTTTATGAGGAAGGAGAATTTACAAGCTTAAAAGGTACTAGCTTTGTGTAATGCAGATTAACTGATTTTTTTTTATGTTAAAGAACTTTGATTTTGTAAAAACTTTTATTCAGTTTTAATCCAATTGATACAAAAGCTCATTTCGGTTCAACCGAATTTTGCTACCTAACGTTTTTTATACAAAAATTCTAGAAAATTCGGAGCTAGACATGTTACAGTAAAAAAAACCCTCGAGAAAACAAATTGAAAGACAAAATTTATTCCTTAAATTTTTTTGTTCCAATTTTTTGAAGCCCTGATTGTTCCGACTGCCTTTTAAAGTCAATGAAGTGGTAATAACTTCAAACAATTAAACGTAACAAGACCGCTCGTATCAGGGCGAAGCCCTGAATGTTCCGACTGCCTTTTAAGCTCTATGTCGCAGCAATAACATGAAAACATTAAATGTATCAAGATCGCTCGTATCAGGGCGAAGCCTTGAATGTTCCGACCGCCTTTTAGGGTCTACGGAGCGGTAACAACACGAAACAATTAAATGTAACTAGACCGCTCGTATCAGGGCGAAGCCCTGAACGTTCCGACTGCCTTTTATGGTCTATGGAGCAGTAATTACATAAAACAATTAAATGTAACGAGACCGCTCGTACCAGTGCGAAGCCCTAAATATTCCCACTGCCTTTAAAGTGTATGGAGCAGTAACAACATGAAACAATTAATTGAAACAGGACGCTCGTATCAGGGCGAAGCCCTGAACATTCCGACTGCCTTTTAAGGTCTACGGAGCATTAATAACGTGAAACAACTAAATGTAACAAGACCGCTGGTATCAGGGCGAGGCCCTGGAATGTTCCGACTGCCTTTTAAGGTCTATCGATCAGCACAATTAAATTTAACAAAACCACTCGCACCAGGTTGAAGCCCCGATTGTTCTGACTGTCTTTTGATAATCAGACTCCTTTTCACGAAGAAAAGTAATTTTGTTGCAGCTCAAACCGCGATTGAAAGTGCTTCAATATGATCAAACATTCGACCGCCCGAAACGTTTTTTGAGGTATTTGATTTCACTGGAAAAAAACTTGACTCTTTTATGAGGAAGGAGAATTTACAATTTAAAAGGTACTAGCTTTGTGTAATGCAGAAGAACTGATTTTTTTTATGTTAAAGAACTTTGATTTTGTAAAAGCTTTTATTCAGTTTTAATCCAATTGATACAAAAGCTCATTTCGGTTCAACCGAATTTTGCTACCTAAGGTTTTTTATTCAAAAATTTTAGAAAATTTGGAGCTAGACATGTTACAGTAAAAAAAATCCTCGAGAAAACAAATTGAAAGACAAAATTTATTACTTAAATTTTTTGTTCAATTTTTTTGAAGCCCTGATTGTTCCGACTGCCTTTTAAAGTCAATGAAGCGGTAATAACTTCAAACAATTAAACGTAACAAGACAGCTCGTATCAGGGCGAAGCCCTGAATGTTCCGACTGCCTTTTAAGCTCTATGTCGCAGCAATAACATGAAAACATTAAATGTATCAAGATCGCTCGTATCAGGGCGAAGCCTTGAATGTTCCGACCGTCTTTTAGGGTCTACGGAGCGGTAACAACACGAAACAATTAAATGTAACTAGACCGCTCGTATCAGGGCGAAACCCTGAACGTTCCGACTGCCTTTTATGGTCTATGGAGCAGTAATTACATAAAACAATTAAATGTAACGAGACCGCTCGTACCAGGGTGAAGCCCAAAATATTCCCACTGCCTTTAAAGTGCATGGAGCAGTAACAACATGAAACAATTAATTGAAACAGGACGCTCGTATCAAGGCGAAGCCCTGGAATGTTCCGACTGCCTTTTAAGGTCTATCGAGCAGTAATTACATGAAACAATTAAATTTAACAAAACCACTCGCACCAGGTTGAAGCCCCGATTGTTCTGACTGTCTTTTGATAATCAGACTCCTTTTCACGAAGAAATGTAATTTTGTTGCAGCTCAAGCCGCGATTGAAAGTGCTTCAATATGATCAACCATTTGAACGTCCGAAACATGTTTCGAGGTATTTGATTTTACTGGAAAAAACTCGACTCTTTTATGAGGAAGGAGAATTTACAAGCGTAACTGGTACTAGCTTTGTGTAATGCAGAAGAAGTGATTTTTTTGCGTTGAAGAACTTTGATTTTGTGAAGGCTTTTATTCAGTTTTATTCCATTTGATACAAAAGCTCATTCCGGTTTGACCGAATTTTGCTACCTAACGTTTTTTATACCAAAATTTTAGAAAACTCGGAGCTAGACATGTTACAGTATAAAAAATTCTCGAGGAAACGAATTGAAAGACAAAATCCACTCCTTCAATTTTTTCGTTCAAATTTTTTAAAGCCTGATTGTTCCGACTGCCTTTTAAAGTCAATGAAGCGGCAATAACATCAAACAATTAAACGTAACAAGACCGCTCGTATCAGGGCGAAGCCCTGAATGTTCCGACTGCCTTTCAAGCTCTATGTCGCAGCAATAACATGAAAACATTAAATGTATCAAGATCGCTCGTAATAGGGCGAAGCCTTGAATGGAATGTTCCGACCGCCTTTTAGGGTCTACGTAGCGGTAACAACACGAAACAATTAAATGTAACTAGACCGCTCGTATCAGGGCAAAGCCCTGAACGTTCCGACTGTCTTTTATGGTCTATGGAGCAGTAATTACATAAAACAATTAAATGTAACGAGACCGCTCGTACCAGGGCGAAGCCCAAAATATTCCCACTGCCTTTAAAGTGTATGCAGCAGTAACAACATGAAACAATTAATTGAAACAGGACGCTCGTATCAGGGCGAAGCCCTGAACATTCCGACTGCCTTTTAAGGTCTACGGAGCATTAATAACCTGACACAACTAAATGTAACAAAACCGCTCGTATCAGGGCGAAGCCCTGAACATTCCGACTGCCTTTTAAAGCCTACGGAGCATTAATAACCTGAAACAACTAAATGTAACAAGACCGCTGGTATCAGGGCGAGGCCCTGGAATGTTCCGACTGCCTTTTAAGGTCTATCGAGCAGTAATAACATGAAACAATTAAATTTAACAAAACCACTCGCACCAGGATGAAGCCCCGATTGTTCTGACTGTCTTTTGATAATCAGACTCCTTTTCACGAAGAAATGTAATTTTGTTGCAGCTCAAGCCGCGATTGAAAGTGCTTCAATATGATCAACCATCTGACCGCCCAAAACATGTTTCGAGGTATTTGATTTTACTAGAAAAAACTCGACTCTTTTATGAGGAAGGAGAATTTACAAGCTTAACTGGTACTAGCTTTGTGTAATGCAGAATAAGTGATTTTTTTTGCGTTGAAGAACTTTGATTTTGTGAAGGTTTTTATTCAGTTTTATTCCATTTGATACAAAAGTCCATTCCGGTTTGACCGAATTTTGCTACCTAACGTTTTTTATACCAAAATTTTAGAAATCTCGGAGCTAGACATGTTACAGTATAAAAAATTCTCGAGGAAACGAATTGAAAGACAAAATTCATTCCTTCAATTTTTTCGTTCAAATTTTTTGAAGCCTGATTGTTCCGACTGCCTTTTAAAGTCAATGAAGCGGTATTGACATCAAACAATTAAACGTAACAAGACCGCTCGTATCAGGGCGAAGCGCTGAATGTTCCGACTGCCTTTTAAGCTCTATGGCGCAGCAATAACATGAAACATTAAATATAACAAGATCGCTCGTATCAGGGCGAAGCCTTGAATGTTCCGACCGCCTTTAGGGTCTACGGAACGGTAATAACACGAAACAATTAAAGGTAACCATACTGCTCGTATCAGGGCGAAGCCCTGAACGTTACGACTGCCTTTTATGGTCTATGGAGCAGTAATAACATGAAACAATTAAATGTAACGAGACCGCTCGTACCAGGGCGAAGCCCTAAATATTCCCACTGCCTTTTAAGGTGTATGGAGCAGTAACAACATGAAACAATTAATTGAAACAGGACAGGACGCTCGTATCAGGGCGAAGCCCTGAACATTCCGACTGCCTTTTAAGGTATACGGAGCATTAATAACCTGAAACAACTAAATGTAACAAGACAACTGGTATCAGGGCGAGGCCTAGAATGTTCCGACTGCCTTTTAAGGTCTATCGAGCAGTAATAACATGAAACAATTAAATTTAACAAAACCACTCGCACCAGGTTGAAGCCCCGATTGTTCTGACTGTCTTTTGATAATCAGACTCCTTTTCACGAAGAAATGTAATGTTGTTGCAGCTCAAGCCGCGATTGAAAGTACTTCAATATGATCAACCATTTGACCGCCCGAAACATGTTTCGAGGTATTTGATTTTACTGGAAAAAACTCGACTCTTTTATGAGGAAGGAGAATTTACAAGCTTAACTGGTACTAGCTTTGTGTAATGCAGAAGAAGTGATTTTTTTGTGTTGAAGAATTTTGATTTTGTGAAGGCTTTTATTCAGTTTTAATCCATTTGATACAAAAGCTCATTCCGGTTTGACCGAATTTTGTTATCTAACGTTTTTTATATCAAAATTTTAGAAAACTCGGAGCTAGACATGTTACAGTAAAAAAAATCCTCGAGAAAACAAATTGAAAGACAAAATTTATTCCTTCAATTTTTTTGTTCAACTTTTTTGAAGCGCTGATTGTTCCGACTGCCTTTTAAAATCAATGAAGCGGTAATTACACGAAACAATTAAATATAACTAGACCGCTCGTATCAGGGAGAAGCCCTGAACGTTCCGACTGCCTTTTATGGTCTATGGAGCAGTAATAACATGAAACAATTAAGTGTAACGAGACCGCTCGTATCAAGGCGAAGCCCTAAATATTCCCACTGCCCTTAAAAGTGTATGGAGCAGTAACAACATGAAACAATTAATTGAAACAGGACGCTCGTATCAATGCGAAGCCCTGAACATTCCGACTGCCTTTTAAGGTCTACGGAGCATTAATAACCTGAAACAACTAAATGTAACAAGACCGCTGGTATCAGGGCGAGGCCCTGGAATGTTCCGACTGCTTTTTAAGGTCTATCGAGCAGCACAATTAAATTTAACAAAACCACTCGCACCAGGTTGAAGCCCCGATTGTTCTGACTGTTTTTTGATAATCAGACTCCTTTTCACGAAGAAAAGTATTTTTGTTGCAGCTGAAACCGCGATTGAAAATGCTTCAATATAATCAACCATTCGACCACCTGAAACGTTTTTTGAGGTATATGATTTTACTGGGAAAAACTGGACTCTTTTATCAGGAAGGAGAATTTACAAGCTTAACTGGTACTAGCTTTGTGTAATGCAGAAGATGTGAGTTTTTTGTGGTGAAGAACTTTAATTTTGTGAAGGCTTTTATTCAGTTTTAATCCATTTGATACAAAAGTTCATTCCGGTTTGACCGATTTTTGCTACCTAACGTTTTTTATACCCCAATTTTAGAAAATTCGGAGCTAGACATGTTACAGTAAAAAAAAATCCTCGAGAAAACAAATTGAAAGACAAAATTTATTCCTTCAATTTTTTTGTTCAAATTTTTTGAAGCCCTGATTGTTCCAACTGCCTTTTAAAGTCAATGAAGCAGTAACAACATCAAACAATTAAACGTAACAAAACCGCTCGTATCAGGGCGAAGCGCTGAATGTTCCGACTGCCTTTTAAGCTCTATGGCGCAGCAATAACAGGAAAACATTAAATGTAACAAGATCGCTCGTATCAGGGCGAAGCCTTGAATGTTCCGACCGCCTTTTAGGGTCTACAGAGCGGTAATAACACGAAACAAGTATATGTAACTAGACCGCTCGTATCGAGGCGAAGCCCTGAACGTTGCGACTGCCTTTTATGGTCTATGGAGCAGTAATAACATGAAACAATTAAATGTAACAAGATCGCTCGTATAGGGCGAAGACCTGAGTGTTCCGACTGCCTTTTAAACTCTATGGAACAGTAAAAACATGAAACTTTTAAATGTAACAAGACCGCATGTACCAGGGCGAAGCCCTGAATGTTCCGACAGCCTTTTAAGGTCTACGGAGCGGTAATAACACGAAACATTTAAATGTAACGAGACCGCTCGTACCAGAGCGAAGCCCTAATTATTCCGATGCCTTTTAAGGTCTACGGAGCAGTAATAACCTGAAACATTTAAATGTAACAAGATCGCTCGTACGAGGGCAAAACCCTGAATGACCGACAGCTTTTTAAGGTCTAAGGAGCAGTAATAACATGAAACAATTAAATGTAACAAGATCGCTCGTATAGGGCGAAGACCTGAATGTTCCGGTTGCCTTTTAAGGTCTATGGAACAGTAAAAACATGAAACATTTAAATGTAACAAGGCCGCTCGTACCAGGGTACAGCCCTGAATGTTCCGACTCCCTTTTGAGGTCTATGGAGTGGTAAAAGTATGAAATAATTAAAAGTAAAAAGACCGATCGTACATGGGCGAAGCCCTGAATGTTCCGAATGCCTCTTAAGGTCTACGGAGCAGTATTAACCTGAAACATTCAAATGTAACAAGATCGCTCGTACGAGGGCGAAGCCCTGAATGACCGACTGCTTTTTAGGGTCTAAGGAGCAGCAATAACATGAAACAATTAAATGTAACAAGATCGCTCGTATAGGGTGAAGACCTGAATGTTCCGACTGCCTTTTAAGGTCTATGGAGTGGTAAAAGCATGAAATAAATAAATATAAAAAGACCGCTCGTACCAGGACGAAGCCCTGAATGTTCCGAATGCCTTTTAAGGTCTACCGAGCAGTAATAACTTGAAACATTTAAATGTAACAAGATCGCTCGTACGAGGGCGAAGCCCTGAATGACCAACTGCTTTTTAAGGTCTAAGGAGCAGTTATAACAGGAAACAATCAAATGTAACAAGATCGCTCGTATAGGGCGAAGACCTGAATGTTCCGACTGCCTTTTAAGGTCTATGGAACAGTAAAAACATGAAACAATTAAATGTTACAAGACCGCTCGTACGAGTGCGAAACCCTGAACATTTCGACTGCCTTTTAGGGTCTATGGAATAGTAATAACCTGAAACAACTAAATAAAACGAGACCGCTCGTATCAGGGCGAAGCCTTGAATGTTCCGACTGCCTTTTGAGGTCTATCGAGCGGTAAAACATGAAACAATTAAATTTAACAAAACCACTCGCACCAGGTTGAAGCCCCGATTTTTCTGAGTGTCTTTTGATAATGAGACTCCTTTTCACGAAGAAAAGTAATTTGATTGCAGCTCAAACAGCGATTGAAAGTGCTTCAATATGATCAACCATTCGACCGCCCGAAACGTTTTTTGAGGTATTTGATTGTACTGGAAAAAACTCGACTCTTTTGTAATGTAACAAGACCGCTTGTGTCAGGGCGAAGCCCTGAAAGTTTCAACTGCCTTTTAAGGTCTATGGCGCAGTAATAACGTGAAAAAATTAAATGTAACAAGACCGCTCGTACGAGGGCGAAGCCCTGAACATTCCGACTGCCTTTTAAGGTCTATGGATTAGTAATAACATGAAACAATTAAATGAAAAAAGACTGCTCGTACCAGGGCGAAGCCCTGAATGTACCGACTGTCTTTTAAGGTCTATGGAGCAGTAAAAAATGAAACATTTAAATGTAACAAGACTGCTCGTACCAGGGCGAAGCCCTGAATATTCCGACAGCCTTTTAAGGTCTAGGGAGCAATAATAACTTGAAATATTTAAATGTAAAAGTTCGCTCGTACCAGGCGAAGCCCTGAATGTTTCGACTGCCTTTTGAGGTCTACGGAGCAGTAATAGCATGAAACAATTAAATGTAACAGGACCACTCTTATTAGGGCAAGGCCCTGAACATTCCGACTACCTTTTAAGGTCTATGGAGCACTAAAACCATGAAACAGTTAAATGTAACGAGACCGCTCGTATCAGGGCGAAGCCCTGAATGTTTCGACTGCCTTTTGAGGTCTACGGAGCAGTAATAGCATGAAACAATTAAATGTAACAGGACCACTCGTATTAGGGCAAGGC
Organism: Symsagittifera roscoffensis; assembly: GCF_963678635.1. Taxonomy (NCBI): domain Eukaryota; kingdom Metazoa; phylum Xenacoelomorpha; order Acoela; family Convolutidae; genus Symsagittifera; species Symsagittifera roscoffensis. Next base: position 54,588,768 of record NC_087064.1, read on the forward strand.
CCTGAACATTCCGACTACCTTTTAAGTTCTATGGCGCAGTAATAACATCAAACAATTAACTGTAACAAGACCTCTCGTATCAGGGCGAAGCCCTGAAAGTTTCAACTGCCTTTTAAGGTCTATGGCGCAGCAAAAACATGAAACAATTAAATGTAACAAGACCGCTCGTACGAGTGCGAAGCCCTGAACATTTCGACTACCTTTTAAGGTCGATGGAGCAGTAAAACCATGAAACAGTTAAATGTAACGAGACCGCTCGTATCAGGGCGAAGTCTTGAATGTTCCGACTATCTTTTAAGTTCTATGGCGCAGTGTTAACATCAAACAATTAAATGTAACAAGACCGCTCGTATCAGGGCGAAGCCCTGAAAATTTTAACTGCCTTTTAAGGTCTATGGCGCAGTAATAACATCAAACAATTATTTGTAACAAGACCTCTCGTATCAGGGCGAAGCCCTGAAAGTTTCAACTGCCTTTTAAGGTCTATGGCGCAGTAATAACATGAAACAATTAAATGTTACAAGACCGCTCGTACGAGTGCGAAACCCTGAACATTTCGACTGCCTTTTAGGGTCTATGGAATAGTAATAACCTGAAACAACTAAATAAAACGAGACCGCTCGTATCAGGGCGAAGCCTTGAATGTTCCGACTGCCTTTTGAGGTCTATCGAGCGGTAAAACATGAAACAATTAAATTTAACAAAACCACTCGCACCAGGTTGAAGCCCCGATTTTTCTGAGTGTCTTTTGATAATGAGACTCCTTTTCACGAAGAAAAGTAATTTGATTGCAGCTCAAACAGCGATTGAAAGTGCTTCAATATGATCAACCATTCGACCGCCCGAAACGTTTTTTGAGGTATTTGATTGTACTGGAAAAAACTCGACTCTTTTGTAATGTAACAAGACCGCTTGTGTCAGGGCGAAGCCCTGAAAGTTTCAACTGCCTTTTAAGGTCTATGGCGCAGTAATAACGTGAAAAAATTAAATGTAACAAGACCGCTCGTACGAGGGCGAAGCCCTGAACATTCCGACTGCCTTTTAAGGTCTATGGATTAGTAATAACATGAAACAATTAAATGAAAAAAGACTGCTCGTACCAGGGCGAAGCCCTGAATGTACCGACTGTCTTTTAAGGTCTATGGAGCAGTAAAAAATGAAACAATTAAAGGTAACAAGACCGCTCGTACGAGGGCAAAACCCTGAATATTTCGACTGCTTTTTAAGGTATAAGGAGCAGTAATAACATGAACTAATTAAATGTAACAAGACCGCTCGTATCGGGCGAAGCCCTGAAGGTTCCGACTGCCTTTTAAGGTCTATGGGGCAGTAATAACATGAAACAATTAAAGGTAACAAGACCGCTCGTACGAGGGCAAAACCCTGAATATTCCGACTGCTTTTTAAGGTATAAGGAGCAGTAATAACATGAACTAATTAAATGCAACAAGACCGCTCGTATCGGGCGAAGCCCTGAAGGTTCCGACTGCCTTTTAAGGTCTATGGAGCAGTAATAACATGAACTAATTAAATGTAACAAGACCGCTCGTATCGGGCGAAGCCCTGAAGGTTCCGACTGCCTTTTAAGGTCTATGGAGCAGTATTAACAGCAAACAATTAAATGTAACCAGACCGATCGTATCAGGGCGAAGCCCTGAAAGTTCCAACTGCCTTTTAAGGTTTATGGCGCAATAATAACATGAAACAATTAAATTTAACAAGACCGCTCGTATCAGGGCGAAACCGTGAAAGTTCCAACTGCCTTCTAATGTCTATGGCGCAGTAATAACATGAAACAATTAAAAATAACAAGATCGCTCGTATAGGGCAAAGACCTGAATGTTCCGACTGCCTTTTAAGGTCTATGGAACAGTAAAAACAAGAAACATTTAAATGTAACAAGACCGCTCGTACCAGGGCGAAGCCCTGAATGTTCCGACAGCCTTTTAATGTCTAGGGAGCTGTAGTACCTTGAAATGTTTAAATGTAAAAAGACCGCTTGTACAAGAGCGAAGCCCCGAATGTTTCGACTGCCTTTTGAGGTCTACGGAGCAGTAATAGCATGAAACAATTGTGTAACAGGACCACTCGTATTAGGGCAAAGCCCTGAATATTCCGACTACCTTTTAAGGTCTATGGCGCAGTAATAACATGAAACAATTAAGTATAACAAGATCGCTCGTATAGGGCGAGGACCTGAATGTTCCGACTGCTTTTTAAGGTCTATGGAACAGTAAAAACATGAAACATTTAAATGTAACAAGACCGCTCGTACCAGGGCGAAGCCCTGAATGTTCCGACAGCCTTTTAAGGTCTACGGAGCGGTAACAACACGAAACAATTAAATGTAACTAGACCACTCGTATCAGGGCGAAGCCCTGAATGTTCAGACTGCCTTTTAAGGTCTATGGAGCAGTAATAACATAAAACAATTAAAGGTAACAAGACCGCTCGTACGAGGGCAAAGCCCTGAGTGTTCCGACTGCTTTTTAAGGTCTAAGGAGCAGTAATAACATGAAGCAATTAAATGTAACAAGACCGCTCGTATCAGGGCGAAGCCCCGATTATTCCGACTGCCGTTTAAGGTCTACGGAGCACTAATAACCTGAATCATCTAAATGTAACAAGACCGCTCGTATCGGGCGAAGCCCTGAATGTTCCGACTGCCTTTTAAGGTCTATGGAGCAGTAATAACATGAAACAATTAAAGGTAACAAGACCGCTCGTACGAGGGCAAAGCTCTGAGTGTTCCGACTGCTTTTTAAGGTCTATGGATTAGTAATAACTTGAAACAATTAAATGAAAAAAGACTGCTCGTACCAGGGCGAAGCCGTGAAAATTCCAACTACCTTTTAAGGTTTATGGCGCAATAATAATATGAAACAATTGAATGTAACAAGATCGCTCGTATAGGGCGAGGACCTGAATGTTCCGACTGCCTTTTAAGGTCTATGGAACAGTAAAAACATGAAACATTTAAATGTAACAAGACCGCTCGTACCAGGGCGAAGCCCTGAATGTTCCGACAGCCTTTTAAGGTCTACGGAGCGGTAACAACACGAAACAATTAAATGTAACTAGACCGCTCGTATCAGGGCGAAGCCCTGAATGTTCAGACTGCCTTTTAAGGTCTATGGAGCAGTAATAACATGAAACAATTAAAGGTAACAAGACCGCTCGCACGAGGGCAAAGCCCTGAGTGTTCCGACTACTTTTTAAGGTCTACGGATTAGTAATAACATGAAACAATTAAATGAAAAAAGACTGCTCGTACCAGGGCGAAGCCCTGAATGTTCAGACTGCCTTTTAAGGTCTATGGAGCAGTAATAACATGAAACAATTAAAGGTAACAACGCTCGTACGAGGGCAAAGTCATGAGTGTTTCGACTGCTTTTTAAGGTCTAAGGAGCAGTAATAACATGAACCAATTAAATGTAACAAGACCACTCGTATCAGGGCGAAGCCCTGAATGTTCCGACTGCCTTTTAAGGTCTATGGAGCAGTAATAACATGAAACAATTAAAGGTAACAAGACCGCTCGCACGAGGGCAAAGCCTTGAGTGTTCCGACTACTTTTTAAGGTCTATGGATTAGTAATAACATGAAACAATTAAATGAAAAAAGACTGCTCGTACCAGGGCGAGGACCTGAATGTTCCGACTGCCTTTTAAGGTCTATGGAACAGTAAAAACATGAAACATTTAAATGTAACAAGACCGCTCGTACCAGGGTGAAGCCCTGAATGTTACGACAGCCTTTTAAGATCTACGGAGCGGTAACAACACGAAACAATTAAATGTAACTAGACCGCTCGTATCAGGGCGAAGCCCTGAATGTTCCGACTGCCTTTTAAGGTCTATGGAGCCGTAATAACATCAAACAATTAACTGTAACAAGACCTCTCGTATCAGGGCGAAGCCCTGAACATTCCGACTGCCTTTTAAGGTCTATGGATTAGTAATAACATGAAACAATTAAATGAAAAAAGACTGCTCGTACCAGGGCGAAGCCCTGAATGTACCGACTGTCTTTTGATAATGAGACTCTTTTTCACGAAGAAAAGTAATTTGATTGCAGCTCAAACCGCGATTGAAAGTGCTTCAATATGATCAACCATTCGACCGCCCGAAACGTTTTTTGAATATTTGATTTTACTGGAAAAAACTCGACTCTTTTGTAATGTAACAAGACCGCTCGTGTCAGGGCGTAGCCCTGAAAGTTTCAACTGCCTTTTAAGGTCTATGGCGCAGTAATAACATAAAAGAATTAAATGTACCAAGACCGCTCGTACGAGGGCAAAGCCCTGAACATTCCGACTGCCTTTTAAGGTCTATGGATTAGTAATAACATGAAACAATTAAATGAAAAAAGACTGCTCGTACCAGGGCGAAGCCCTGAATGTACCGACTGTCTTTTAAGGTCTATGGAGCAGTAAAAACATGAAACAATTAAAGGTAACAAGACCGCTCGTACGAGGGCAAAACCCTGAATATTCCGACTGCTTTTTAAGGTATAAGGAGCAGTAATAACATGAACTAATTAAATGTAACAAGACCGCTCGTATCGGGCGAAGCCCTGAAGGTTCCGACTGCCTTTTAAGGTCTATGGAGCAGTAATAACATGAAACAATTAAAGGTAACAAGACCGCTCGTACGAGGGCAAAGCCCTGAGTGTTCCGACTGCCTTTTAAGGTCTATGGAGCAGTAATAACATGAAACAATTAAATGAAAAAAGACTGCTCGCACCAGGGCGAAGCCCTGATTGTACCGACTGTCTTTTAAGGTCTATGGAGCAGTAAAAACATGAAACAATTAAAGGTAACAAAACCGCTCGTACGAGGGCAAAACCCTGAATATTCCAACTGCCTTTTAAGGTTTATGGCGCAATAATAACATGAAACAATTAAATGTAACAAGACCGCTCGTATCAGGGCGAAGCCCTGAAAATTCCAACTGCCTTCTAAGGTCTATGGCGCAGTAATAACACGAAACAATTAAAAATAACAAGATCGCTCGTATAGGGCGAAGACCTGAATGTTCCGACTGCCTTCTAAGGTCTATGGAACAGTAAAAACAAGAAACATTTAAATGTAACAAGACCGCTCGTACCAGGGCAAAGCCCTGAATGTTCCGACAGCCTTTTAATGTCAAGGGAGCTGTAGTACCTTGAAATGTTTAAATGTAAAAAGACCGCTTGTACAAGAGCGAAGCCCTGAATGTTCCGACTGCCTTTTGAGGTCTACGGAGCAGTAATAGCATGAAACAATTGTGTAACAGGACCACTCGTATTAGGGCAAAGCCCTGAATATTCCGACTACCTTTTAAGGTCTATGGCGCAGTAATAACATGAAACAATTAAGTATAACAAGATCGCTCGTATAGGGCGAGGACCTGAATGTTCCGACTGCCTTTTAAGGTCTATGGAACAGTAAAAACATGAAACATTTAAATGTAACAAGACCGCTCGTACCAGGGCAAAGCCCTGAATGTTCCGACAGCCTTTTAATGTCAAGGGAGCTGTAGTACCTTGAAATGTTTAAATGTAAAAAGACCGCTTGTACAAGAGCGAAGCCCTGAATGTTCCGACTGCCTTTTGAGGTCTACGGAGCAGTAATAGCATGAAACAATTGTGTAACAGGACCACTCGTATTAGGGCAAAGCCCTGAATATTCCGACTACCTTTTAAGGTCTATGGCGCAGTAATAACATGAAACAATTAAGTATAACAAGATCGCTCGTATAGGGCGAGGACCTGAATGTTCCGACTGCCTTTTAAGGTCTATGGAACAGTAAAAACATGAAACATTTAAATGTAACAAGACCGCTCGTACCAGGGCGAAGTCCTGAATGTTCCGACAGCCTTTTAAGGTCTACGGAGCGGTAACAACACGAAACAATTAAATGTAACTAGACCGCTCGTATCAGGGCGAAGCCCTGAATGTTCAGACTGCCTTTTAAGGTCTATGGAGCAGTAATAACATGAAACAATTAAAGGTAACAAGACCGCTCGTACGAGGGCAAAGCCCTGAGTGTTCCGACTGCTTTTTAAGGTCTAAGGAGTAAAACATTCGCCCAAATACTACACAGCGACGGAGCGTAGAAAAAATACCTATTAACGACTGGCAGGCGTCAGTTACCTTAATCCTACTCGTTTTTCACCGTCTCGACCTTGCCAGTTGATTTTCTGGTCTGTTTAGGGCTAAGTAAAAAGTTACCATTTTTAGGCCATCAGTCAAACGACTTTTGATCAGCTTTCGTTTACATGCGAACACAACCACATAACTGAGTCTCGGATCCTCAGACTACGTGATTGTCATTAAAAACACGGCTCGAACAACCTATTTTAACATGTTTTTGTGTGACAGTTCTATATTAAATCCATTGGAGATGGATTGACCCTTTCCTCTTTCTAGCTACTCATATTCTAAAATATCAAGTTACACCGGTGTTAATTTAAAGTTTCACGGCATCCAAGTAGCTATACAGTCAGTTTTATACAGTCCCTTTACATAAAACAGTCTCTGGGGGACCAAGCCTCCGCTCCCGTATTATTCCTGCAATAACGCTCTTATCTCTTCTAATTTGCGTCCCGGGAGCGTTCCGTGGAATATTCATTCCCCCACCGAAGCTTCCTTCTCCACTAATATCCGCTGATAAGGGTCTTATCGTGCGTTCCTGCCACGATAAGAGGCTTCGTATTCTCCGTCTCTTGCACGACTGTTTTTCACAATATTTGTCGTTGTTCTCTTTTTTTCAGCTTTCTTGGTCAAAATGGCCGTTTTTCGTATTTCTGAGAAATATCAACTTGAAAATCGAAATTTTAAAAATAGAAAATTTCAGAATACTTCGACCCTCCTTCCAAGCACTTTTTTGCTGTTAAGGCCTTTTCTCTCTGATTCGTGCTTCGTCGGAAGGTTGCGCTCTGCCAATCTGGCAGAATGGCACATACTCCCCGAGCAGTCCCCATCAATGTCCCTATTGATCGCATAACACCCGGTTATCGTCAAGTAGTGTTCCAGTTTTCTGTAATCAATCTTACAAATCGCATAAGAAAATGAAATTTATCTACCCCACCTCAACTCACTACGTGTTCACAAATGGCATCGTAGTACATCTCACTGCCTTTCAACATTTTCACAAAATTTGCACCATGAGGAGTGTCCTAGATAAAATTTCTTTTCTGACTACTTACGTCGTCTTGCCATAAAATTTCTTTTCGCTCTTTGTGATTAAAAAGTGGGACGTGGCACGGCCACGCACCCGTTAAAATTAACTTAACGTCACTCACCATATATAATTAGTTATTTATGCGGTCCTTTCAATATTAAAACTAAGAAACTCTGTGGCTAGGAAAGTTATTGAGTTACCCACCCTTCTCGAGCGAGTTTACTCAAACTTACCATGTCGCCACACAGTGAAATTGTGTCTTACACAGGTTAAAAACTTCAATCGTGTTTAAATAGGTAAATATACTCACCTATGTTCTATATATACATACATAAATAGTCATAACTAAAATCTCTTTTTCAACAATTTAACAATTGTAACAATTTTCAAAGTTTGGTTTGACCAATTCAAATCAAAACAAAAGTTTAACAAGTTCAATAATCAAAACTTGGTTGATTGGTTCAAGTTTTAGCACACAAAGACAATCAAGTTTTCTCTCCTTCTCTTCTCTTCTTTGTTCATCTTCATTCCATCACTTCTCCATCTTGATCTTCAACTTCGCTGTCTTCCAATACTTTCTCCAGTATGTCCATGGAGTTGCGGGCCGTGCCCCAACTCTCCTGTTCCAACAGCCTCGGTTTGCAGCAAGGTAGCAAGTCAACATTAACCTTTTGCTCCCGGTTCCTGCAAAAGCTGTTGTGAAGACATAGGCTCACGTTTCGTTCCAGGTCAGCTCTTAAGACCTCTTTCTTCTCATCTTCAGTTACACAAGGCGCCCCAGCTACCCGCTTCACCGCCGTGGTGACCGCGTTTCTCTCTTTTCAGGAATGCTCTCTTATAGGCTCCTGGTCCTATATCTAGCTGGAAAGATTGATAGGCTTCCGTGTTCCTCGACATGTGACGCTTCGCGCGTTCATACATCCATGATGTCATCACTGCACGGAACCAAGGCATCAATCTTTGCATTGACCATATTCTTTCAATGGCTTTAGGTATTCTCAGAACCTTGCAGGTGGTTCTGAAAAGATCCAATTCATGACTCATCTTCACGTTGCTCAGCTGTTCAGGAGTCGGCACGGCCGTCTCCTGTTCACTTGTGTCCGCGTTAGCCTCCAGCCATCTCACTGCCAGCATGGCACTAACCACACGATTGACACCTGTTGATTCTGATCGGGCAACCCCGTAGAGTATAACTCCTCCACGTCCCATACTAGCATCAGATTCCCGCGTTTGGGGTACCAAAACGTCTGCGCCAAGCAGTGGTAAGGATACTCCCCATGGGTTCTCACTATGTTCCTTCGGGTCCGATACCCTGAGGCTCCCAGCAACGGTTCCACCTCCATCAGAATTCTGTGTAAGTCGTCTTTCTCTTCTATGGTGGGGAATTCAGTGGGTAACGCTCCACTCGCTTTCTGCTTCTGGAACTCACTCACATTGCCTTCGTTTAATCTCAGAAATTCTTCACCCACTACGTCTTGCAACTCGCCTTCAGATCTTTTCGGGACTGCCCGAAAGATCTTCGCCAATAAATCATGTGACCTCTCCGACATTCTGGCCAACCTCACGCACTTTGGCACAGAGAAAAGTTGGTCAATCAACACCTGCTGTGTCCTTGCATCCATCACCACCATGTGTGTAGGATATCTACTACTGCAATATGGTGCGGAGCTTGAACCCACCAGATATTTTGAACCAGTCGGTTTATGATAGGCCTCACTATCTTTCAGATTCATCTCGTTCTCCAGAGCTTCTCTCCAGCCTCCGATCTTCTGCTCCGTTTGCAATGCTCCAGGGAATACTTCCACACTGAGGGACGTCACTAGCTCATGGGCACTTGGTTGAATGATTCTTGGAACTGAGGAGCGAGGTAAGTGTCAGAAGGGTCTGGTATCATGAACCTTTGACTAGAAGCAGACGGTCGTGTCTGCTGAGGAGCCTCGGGCTCTCTCGATGCACGTAAATCCAGAACCTCGGGCCCTCTCGATACACACAGCTCCTGGGCTGTTGTCCCGGGGCGTGTGTCGTTGGATCCCTCCGAGGATCTCATGCTCGCCGGAGCTTCCGGTGATACTTGGCTCACCTTCGCCATAAACAGCTCCTTCAGGTGCTTTATTTCATCCTCCTTATAAGCCACCTGTAGATCTTCGTATTTCTTTTTCCATTCGTCTCTTTCTCGAGCTATTGCCCTATACTCCTGGAGTTTGGCACACAGCTCGCTCTGATCTTTCTCCTTCTTTTCCAGCGTCTCGATCGTCTCCGACGTCTGGATCTCTATTTCACTCACCCTCACTTTCTTCGAAGGAGGAGCAGCTGTAGGGGAGTCGACCGAATGTGACGGGCCTGGCCCATCACGTTGTCTCTTCGCTCCGATGAGTGGCTGCGCCGGTTGGACTGGTAAGGGCATCTCACCTAGCCGGTGGTCCCTCTGTTCGCCTAGTCCTGGCTCACGAGCCAGGTCGTGGCCAGACATTTCTCCACGCCTCCATCTCATCAGTCGATTTCGGCCTCTCTCGGCGGTCCCGGACTCACCGAAGGCCAACATCAACACGACTTCCGTAGGACGATTCCCTCGACCCTCTCGTCCTAATGCATTGAGGAACGCGACCACAAACATCGCCTTCCCCGGGTCTTCTCGTGTGAAATCACAATCGATCAGCCGCTGATAGATCTCGTCTAGAGTCGCTCCTAGACTCGCTGAGAGGAATTCGATGAGTTCGTTCGTATCACCCATTTCCTATCGTGTTGATTCTTGCTGTCGTGTAGTGTCTTCCTGTCTCGTTTCGATTCAATGGATTCAATAAACAATTTTTGATCAATCAAGATCTAAAAAACAAGTCGCGACTTAAAACCATCATTTTTGGATACAACATCATTCAACTCTTTAAAACCCTCCATTGAAATTCTCTTCTTAATTCTGATTTAAAAATTTAGCACCAAGGTGGATCGTCCACCTTTATCTTTGTCAGAGTAGCACGAATGAGCGCTGTCACCTTGATGACCTGGAGTACCCCAGGTCTTTTATGACACATCATAACACATATCATAACAATAACATAACAAATAAACACGTAAACATCACACACCTATGCCATCACATAAAAACATATTCCCTAATACTGTACCTAAAACCTAACCTAATCTAAAAGTTGACTCTAATTCTTATCGAGTAACTTAATAAAAACCACTTATCGCCGAGCGCAATTCTTAGCATATGCTCAGATAGTATTTTTTATGTAAGTAAACTTCTATGTCAGTCTCTGAAAATATCACATGTACAAGTGCGTACAACTCTCTAGGATGTATCTTTCCTCTATTAGGATCATATATTGGTAACGAGAGAGAGGTCACTCCTCTCTCAACCAAAAAATCCCTAAGTCGAGTCAAGGCCAATACCAAGCTCTTTGGATCTACGTGTTGCCTATCAGTGGCCTTGGTAACCAGGAAACATAAATATTTCCCTGGTATCTGTGATGCAACAGGGGGCAGCGCTATCATCCCTCCCACACCAGGCCTCTGTTTCCATAAAAACTCGATATTTTTATACTCTCTTTTGAAGTCAGCCGCTAGTGCTGATTTGAAGCTTACGTCCGCGGTTATCGCTATGGCGCACGTGCGTTCCGTGAGTATAAAATCGCTGTCCGTTATGACAATTTTGTTCGAATAATGGTTCGGTAGATCAAAATACAATTCAAAGATTCGTCCAAAAGGTGGTTTTTTAGCATTCTTGCCCTCTGTCTCTAGTTCTCCGGTTTCTCTTGCCGATTTCCATTTTTTTATTATCAGATTTTCGGTGTGGGTGAGTCCTACCCCCACTCCCCGGACAAAAATATCCATCGACGTCCCCGTCGATCGCCCAAAGTCTAGGAGATCGAGGTTGGATTGTGGAACACGTAGAGGACCATCTGGGGCGATCCAGTTGGACTCGGTATTGTCATGACTGATGTATTTGATGCCGTCTTTATCGACGTCCTGAATCGTCAGGATCGTCTCTTTTGGATCTGTCGGCAGATCATGGAGCCATTCGAGTACGCGCAAGTTCGTTAATTCTTGCTCATGAGTCTGTTCCGCTTCTGGTTCGAACTCCACTTCCGGTTCTGATCTATCGTCGATCCAATCTTGATCCATATCATTCACCAAGTCGATTTCTTCTAGCATCGCCACTTCGTCCAGTCCCACTAGCGAGTCCATGACATCACTTACAACTATCCTGTCTACGACGAAATCCTCGCCGTACGGATTGTTTTTCTTCTCGTTTTTTCCTCTCTTGCTCTGGCGTGTTTCCATAGTGAGAGGAAAGTCAGGCTGTACTCCTTTGTCAATTTCGATTTGTTCCGGGCAGTCCCAGTCTTTCTCGGCATAAGGTAGAGTTTCATCGTCCACCTCTACTCGCTCGGTCAACTCGAGGTCCAGTGGTAGGTCGCAATCGTCCACCACCTCATTCCCGTCGTTTTTGTCGCGAGTGCCCCTTTCATTCACTTCACAAGCAGGATCCACTATCAAATAGTCTCTTTTTTGCATGTCCGCTGGGATGCACCAGTCCTCTGACGAGGCATTGTGTGGTTTGATATTTTCGTAATGAGCTGCTCTTCCAGTGCTCAACCGATAAAAACGACCTCCTTGGTGCACCTCTGTTATCTGAAATGGACCACGCCATTTCTTTAATAATTTCTTGGTTCCTTTTGGTGGAACCACTTCCTGGAACACCCAGACGTAGTCGCCAACTGAGTAGGCTATCGCATCGGCTGTCCTTTTATCAAACCTCCTTTTTTGTCTAATTTGCGCCTGTTGCGTATTCCTCCTGCATAAGTCATTGAGGTCCTGCTGTCTTCTAATAACATCCCGCACGTACGTTTGCGGTGCTGTCCTCTTCCCCTCATATTCAGGGTAAAAAACGTCAACGGGAGCGCTTTTTCATGACTCGTTAACATCATGTGCGGACTTATTCCCGTGGTGGAATGCTCCGTGCTGTTATAAGCACCCATCACTTGCGGCAAGTGCTTGTCCCAGTCATCCATGTAACGCGAGCAGTAGACTCTCAGCATGGATACCAGTGTGCGATTTTGCCTCTCGACTAGGCCATTCGTTTGCGGGTGATAAGTGGTCGAGTTGGCCTGCGCTACCTGCGACCTTTTCATCAACTCCTTCGTGAGATCACCCACGAATGCTTTGCCATTGTCCGATTGGAACGTGATGGGGCAGCCATGCCTCGCTATCCACACATTTATCAAATGATCACATGTTTCTTCCGCCGATGCTGTCATGCAGGGTGCTGCTTCCGCATACTTCGTAAAATGGTCGATCATTACCAGCACCTGATTATAGCCCGTTGCTGTCATGCAGATTTTCTGATGATCAATTTGCACCACTTCGTTGAAACCTGACGACTCTATTGACTGTAGGGGGAACCTTAGTTTCCTGGGATCCTTCGCCTGCTGACATGACAGGCATGCGGCGATCCACTTCTCACAAGCCTTTTTCAGTCCCGGCCATTCGAATCGTTTCTGTATCCTGTTATACACTTTGTCCACGCCTTGATGGCCCATCTGATCATGTGAGCGAAAGAGCAATTCGGTCTGGTACAACTGTGGTAACACTATTGAATTGTATTTATAGAGGACCTTATCCTCCTCTCTTCGCTTGCAGGCAACGATTCCGTCCTTATTCAGGTACAACAAGTCGTTTCGCTTCAGGTAGAATTGCTTCAAGATCTTGTAGCTGTCTTCTTCCAAGTCTCCCTTGTCAGGTGCTCCATTCTCGATCTATCTCTTCAGACTGCTCGTCATTCTATCATTTCGTTGAGCCCTTAGGAGATCCGACAGCCTGTACCTGGCTTTCAAATACGTCTTTACCACGTTCATTTGCCCACTCATTATCTCCGGAGCATGAGCATCGTCCATCAACTTGACACACCATATCTTTTTCAAAGGCGTCGTTTCCGGCACAGATGGTTCCAGATTGGTACGGACGACCGTACCATGTGGCAGCAATCTGGTTGGGCGTTTCGAAACTGCTATCAGCTCGAGCTCGTCTGCGGCATTATCTACCACAGTGCCCTCTTCATCTGAGGTGTATCTGTCCCTGTCTGGATCCTGATGTGTTTCTCGGTCCAGCCCACGCTGCTTCCAGTCTACCAATAAGGAGTGGATTGCGATCTCTGACATATCGGAATTGGAAGTTGTTTCAGACGTGTTGTCCCAGGACTGGGGCCTCGAGTCAACACTTGAGTCGACTGATTCCTCAACATCATATTCCAAGTTGTCTGAGATGTTTCTCGACTCCCCGGACAAAACTCTGTCCATCGGTCGCTTCGAACCCGACTCCCCGGACAAAATTCTGCCCCTAGGTGGTCTCGTCAACCTCTCCCCGGACAAGTCGTCCTGCACGGGCTCAAAGGTGTCTGACTCCTCAGACGAGTCGTCCTTGACTGGCTCGAAGGTATCAGACTCCCCGGACATTGTCTCGTCCACGGACGAACAATCTGGGCTCGGCTCGTATTCTTCTTTTGCATCCGTGAAATGCACTCTCCTCGTGAAGCTAGATTTCGACCTGATCCTGACTTCCTCAGTAGTTTGGTTCTGATTCAGTGTTCCATATTCAGTGAACGAAGTTCTCAACAAGACCTCCTTCGGCATCGAGCTCACCAGCTGGTTGACAATCGACCTGCAATCCCGTTCAACGCCTCGGCTGCGAATGGACACTGGCCTCTTCTCTGTTCTCTCGGTGACAGTCAACCGCTGCATAGTCTCCATCCATTCACGATCATGCCTATCCACTTCCCTGTCCAACAAGTCACGGAGCTTTCCCATGACGTCCGGCGCCACGTTCACCGTCCTGTTCAATAGAGCCATGCTGTTTATGCCCAGCCTGGTAAGTTCTTGCTGTACCAAGTTGGATCGGACTAGCAGATCCAACGGAACGGGCTCGCCTCTGGCTAAAAGTTTTATCTCCGCGGCCGTCTCCACTGGAAGGTCAGGGTGTCCGGGTATAGGATGCCCTGACTTGTCTAACCACCTAGTAAGTGGCAGCTTGTCGTAGGTTTCTTTGTCCAGAAAGGAAAACCCGTCTTTGATCTCTGATTGGTTAGCCTGTTTATCCTCGAGGCGCTCATAAAATTCTGTCTTTTTACTGAGGCTATCTGCGTTCTGATGCTTGTCACGGGTACGGTGCTCTATGATCATGTGGTATCCATCCAGGCGCACGATCCAACGACCAATATAACTTTGGTCCATCGAATAGGTTTTCAGCCACGCAAGGGCACGATTATCCACACGTAACTTGAAGGGAGCACTCCCCAAGTAGGCCCTGTATTTTTCCACGAAAGTGATCACCGCAAACATCTCCGCTTTTGGTGCGCCGTACTTCATTTCAGTATCACTCAGGACTTTACTCCCGTAGGCTATCGGACGAAGAACCGTTCTCCCGTTCCACTCCTGCTCCTGGTGAAGTATGCCCGATATCGCAACCACTGATGCATCCGTGTCAGCACGAACATCCCCTTCTCTGTCGGCATGCCGAGGACCGGTGCCTCGCAAAGTTCACGTTTGATGTTTTCAAATGAAACTTGCGCCTCATCAGTCCAGGTGAACTTTTTGCCCTTGTTTCTCATCAACCTCTGCATGGGGTATATTTTGTCAGCATACCCCTTGATGAACTCTCGATAATAATTAGCGAACCCCAAAAAACTCATCAGCTGTGTATCTGTCTTAGGTGCCTTCCAGGTCAGCACCGCTTCAACCGCTTCGGGGTCTGGTCTCACTCCATGTTTGTCAACCAGGCGACCCAGATACTTTATGGAATCCCTGAGGATTTCACACTTAGAGGGTTTACATTTCAGACCCGCCTGCTTCATGCAAGAAAACACCTCCTCCAACCTCTCTATGTGGTCTTCTAAGGTTGGTGTTGCAATCACGACATCATCAACATAACACATGATGAGATTCCCGTATTTCTTAGTGACGCTCGTGAGTGCCTGGGCCATCAGTCGCTGGAATGTGGCCGTCGCGTTGCACAATCCGAATGGCATCCTCTTCCACTGGAACAATCCCAGCTCACACGCGAAGCCTGTTTTCTCTCGATCTTGCTTTCTGAGTGGCACTTGCCAGAACGCAGAGCCCAAATCCAACGTCGTGAAGAACTTCGCGTCTCCCAGCTTGGATAGGCTCTCATCGATGCGGGGAATCGGGTATGCGTCCTTTATAGTCACTGCGTTCAGATAACGGAAATCACAACAAAATCTGAGTTGTCCCCCTTTCTTTTTCGCCATGACCACGCCACAAGCCCATGGGGACTTCGACGGCTCGATCATGTCGTACTCCATTAACATCTCGATCTCCTTCCTACACGCTTCTGACTTGTTTGGGGCCATTCTTCTCGCCCCTTCCCTATGAGGTACCGAGCCCTCTTCTATCTCAATCTCGTGTTTTACAAAATTACAACAACCTATGTCGGCCTTATGCTTCGAAAAAACGTCTGCGTTCCGATTTAGCACCGCTCTGAGCGAATCTAGTTCCTTGTCTGATATTTTACCCTTCAGATGTTCTATCTCAGGTAAGACAGGTTTATTCGCTGCTAACTCTGCTTCCATCGGCCTCTCAGGAAAGTTGGAACAACTAGACAGCCCATCATCTGTTTCCGACTTCATTGAAAACAATTTCCTAGAAGATTTCAATTCATTCACTCTCCTCATTATACATTCTTGGTTCGCATGCAATGGATATTTAGTTACATCAAACTTTTTCAAGTTCTCCACACTCTGAAAGTCTGTGTTCAGAGGCAAAGCGTAGCCAAGTTTCTTTCCCCTCTGTATTGTCACTGTTGTTGCTTCTGTGTTCAATAACACACTCACACATAGTCCGCTCTGAGTGAGTGAGAAGCTTCTTCCTAAAATAGCCGAGCTTTTACTGTTTGGATTTGGTACCAGACACACCTGTCTGTCATTGCTGAGTTCATTCAAGTTCCTCATCCTAAACGTCGCTACTACGGCTTGGTTTGGTTTTAATCTAACTTTTCGATCCAGAAAAATCGGCACCTTTACCTGGTTAATTAAGATCTTATTAAGGGGTCTCTTTTCATACTTTCTCTCAGGATCCTTGATCCTAATCAACCCGTCATTGAGATCGATCGTGACGTCAAAGTTGCGAACGAAATCCCTTCCTAAGATGAACTGATCGGATTTGTCCAATTTCTCCACTACTAGGAAGCTCATCCAAAGATGTCTTCCTCCGAGCTGCAGTGAAATGATCGGGGTTCGTCCAGTCACATAGATCGCTCCCTGATTGGCCGCTGCCAACCTGATGTTTGTCGGTATGAGATCCGACCTCTCGAAACCCATGTTGGTCCAAATTTGACTGGCATGACACTAACCACTGCTCACGTGTCTAGCAGTCCCTTTACTGAAAGTTGTCTGCCTTGCACGTCCAGAACGTGTGTGGCCAGATCGGCCTCGCAACCTATATGCACCGCATCTTGTTCGAGCATCGCGTTGTATCCGATCCGTCTAACCTTCAGCTCCTCTTGACCAATGTATATCCGGCCAATCTGATCGTTCGCATCAGTTATGTGAGCTTTCGTGTAGATATTGATGCCATCCACATTCATTAGGATCGGGCAAGGGCCATGGACATCGATATAATGTCCGTCCACTTTCATCAGCCTCGGACCTCCCGTTGTGAGCAGCGCTCGCACTGCCCTGGAGTCCAGTTTGGGATCTTTCTCCTTCAGGTAGTCGGCATAGATGTCCAGGTGGACTAGTGTAATCTCGGATGGTTCACTCAAGTTCTTGACCACCTGGTGCCCTGCGACTGAGATGATGGACATTATTTTTGTCCCCTCCTTCGTCATGCCGAAAGTCTTACCAGATATAACGTTCAGTTTTAGTCCCTGTTTCCTGGGTTCCTCTTTGTCTTCTACTTTTGTCGTTTTACCCAGAACATTAAAACTTTCCCGAAGATCTGTGCTCTCCAGCTCCGACCTTACCCATTGCTCCACTTATTTCGTGGCTAGGTCCTGTTTGACATTCTGCAGCGCTGTCCTTGCCGCCAGGCCGTAATCCACCTTGAGTGGGCTAGACGACTCTGCTTCGAGGTTCGAGGCTACCACCTCGTCAGGCCATGTCTTAACCTTTTTGGCCGTGAAGGTGCTCGGTGTCGTCTCCTTTCTCCGAGATTCAGCCTCGTTCATCAGACGTGCTCGACTGGCCTTGACACCCGAAAGCGCCTCTTCAAGGCGGGGATGTTTCGCGTCCGCTACTGCATCCCAAAATTGAGTACAATCCGACTTGAAGTGTCCCTCCAAATTACAGAAGAAACACCTCGGACCATATTTCATGATGAGCCCTCTGACGTACTCTTCATGATCCTCGTCGGTCGCGTCGGCGTCCTCGAGAAAGTAGCCTATGACCTTCATGTTCTGTTTGTATGCAGAACACGCGGAAACGTGATGGTCCATCGAACCACAATTCGCACACGACCTCCTCTTATCCATGTCATCGCGAGGTTTGTACCAACTGGAATTCGCTCCAGTGTTTGTCCCGCTATAGTTGCCATAATTGCTGTAACGGTTTTGCGCCCTCGGTTTTATGAGTAAATACTCGCCTGACTTCATACGCAAGTCGTTGGGCGTGGGTATCTGGTCAAGCGACAGGGTGAAATGAGTGGCCAACATCGTCTTCAACTCCTCACTCCTTACTCCGTCCATGAACTTCGAAGCAATCGCCAAGTTTCGCTCGGATATTCTCTCATCTGGGTTGCTTCTCCTCCTAAGCAATTCAAGGTCGTCCAAGAATTTATCTATGGATTCGTCATCTCTTTGACGCCTCTTTTCGAACTTCACCATAGCCTGGTGCCCTTGTACTCCAGAACCGAAACGATTCAGCAGGATGTCGAATATCTTGCGAGCGCTGTCTCTCTCATTGGCTCTTTTCGCCATTACACAACTTAATGCAGTACCCTCCAGATTGCTCGTCAGCGCGCTGCACTCTTGTTTCTTGGAGAGATTCTCTTCCTCAAAGTGTAACTTCATCACCTCTATCCAAGTATCAATGCAGCCGTCTGACTCGTCTTTATATGACTTCGGCTTTTTCAGTGTCCTTCTTGACCTCTCTCCTCTCTCGGTTGACTTCGAGAGCTTGGTGATGAATGTTTCGAGAGATCTGTTCAGAGGCTCAAACATCGAGGCATACATCGTTGTGTCCTGTGAGACTGTAGTCAGATCTGGTACTGAACTGACTTGTGGCACAGTTGGCAACCTTGTCTCCGGGGTGGCATCTGCCTCCCGCGGGACTGGAATCGTCCAGCCAGGCCTCGACGGGGCTGCCTTTGGCCGCTCCTTGTTTCTGGGTTCGTAGTTCGCTCTCGAGCCTTGCTGGGCTCTGGCATTGCTGCCCGTACCATCTCCATCATTTGCATGGCGTGAGCGCTCCCTTGGGTTGGAACGCTCCTGCTAATTGCTCCCATTCAGGATCGCGTCAAGCTTCCGCATCATTAAGTCAGATTTTGCATCTAACCTTTTCTCCAGGCTAGTCATCGTGTGGGCGTAGGTACTATCATGATCGTTCAACAATCGTTCGATCTCCCTGGTCATCCTAGCCTCTCTTTCGTATGACTCCTTGTTTGCCTGTGCCAGGCTCTCCGCCAGGCATTGATCGGTGTTGCGAATCAACTGAGCCTGATCAACCCTCGCCTGCGACTTCACATGCGTTAGTTCGTCTCTCAGATTCTCTTGACCTTTGTGAGCTCTCTCATCAACCTGATCTATTCTTTTAGTCATGTCCCGCCTCAGTTCATCTAGACCATTCATTACGCCAGCGAACATGTCACTTATGTCGCCAGTGGCCCCAAATGACGGGGTTAGTCCCAGAGAAGATGAGGTCAACTGCGGCTGCAGCCTGGTGCTTGATGACGCACCGCCTTTTTGCTTGCTCATCGACGTCATTAATCTGTCGAAGGTTGATGACGCTCCCATCGTTATCCCATCTGACATGGGCCTGGTCGGCGAGGTTGACGACGCCTTCCTGCTCATATCGTTCCTTGGGCACGGTGTGAAGTTCACATCCGGATGGGCTATCTCCGGGTAGTCATCACTGGAAGTCAAACCTACAGTTGGTAGTGACGCCATGCGTTCGTCGTACAAAGACTTCCAACTCTTCTTGGCCTTCGAACCCGTTTGTTCTTCACTCGGGCTTATACTCGACATCATCGCGTTGTTGCTCTGCTTGGCCAGAGATGAGTGGGTACTAGCCGAATGTGAGTATTCTCCCCTCCACTTGTGACTTTTGGTCTCCGATTTGGACATCCCCTTGAATAACACTTCCTCTCGCGGCTCGACCTCGGAACGCTCCGAGGTCTCCTCTGTCCTTTCGACTTCCTCCCGCTCGAGGTCCTCGCTCGGCTCAAAGTCAGGTCGAATGAGCGTCTGTTCTCCCTCGTCAAAGGGGTCCACAAGCGTTTCGCTCGCGGTTCCGGCTTCGGCGCTCCGCCTTTGATCGCCATCGAGGTTTTTCTCGCTCCTCAATCTCATTCCGCTCACTGAAAGATCAGGTTGACCTTTAGTCGATTCGTTTTCAGCAAACACGTCGGAGGCGCTGCTAAACGAGGACTGGCTACGCCTAGTTTTAAATTTTCGCGTGCTGCCCTTGCTCAGCCTGGGAATCTTAGTAGTCGATCCTAACGAGTCCCTGCGCTGCATACTTTGTGACACAAAAAAAAAATATATTCGTATGTCGAAAAGTCAGTATCAATCTCTTAGGTTTCTCAATGACAATCTTAGTGACTCAGCTAGAGTTACACACACACACAGGGCCTGCTCAGTATTGATATAATGCTAACTCAACCCTGCCGTATAGTATAACAGTATCACAAGATTTTCACAAGATATAATCAACACACAAAACACATATGATTCAGTGATGATTCAGAAACAGATCAATAAAACTTAGTCTTAAAGAAAAAGACTTCCCCCAATCGGAACGATCCGAAAGAACAAAGCCCAGGACACAGTCTTCTCAAGTGGGTGTGTATTTGCCTAATACACCCACCGAGGTCTTCTTTTAGGTGCCCCGCGATTGCCCGAGCTGTCCTATCAAGTGGCTCAAGGCAACCTCTGATCGAAAACTTCTAAAGTCTATGAAAAAGCTCCCCCACACCCGGAACGCTCCAAGTGCACGAGAGCAGGGAACAACTTTTCTTCCAAAGTGAGTGTGTATTTGCCTAATACACTCACCGAGGTATTCCATTATTTGTTCCCGGATTGCCCGAACTTTCCTATTAAGTAGCTCAAGGCAACCACACAACCAAAATCACAATAAAAAAATTTTGTTCGGGTACTTCTGATACACCCGATCTAGAATCCAAAGTTGATCACGAATTTCCGGGTCAAAATGGGCTCTTATGATCCTAATAAGCGCCTAATATCCTAATATGATTTTGATTAAATGGATATTTTCCGTTTCCCAAATCGCCACGGAAGATTTCCTCAAGTTTCTAACAAGGAAGGTTGTTTAGAAGGTTTAAGACACTCCGTTGTTAAGACACTTAGCCTACTTCGGAGGGTACCTTAATCACCCAAGTCACTTCGGAGGGTCCCCCTAAATTTACTAAGGAGGGTCAATAAGATGCTTAATATGCTCCGGAGGGTTACTTCGGAGGGTACCTCCAAAATTTTCAAATTTCTGAGCCTCACTCAGAAGGGCCTTCAATTAACTTCAGGAAGCGTCAAAACAAGCTTAATTCCCTATGAAAGGGCTGTCTCAACTTCTTTGGATAACCTCGTGGAAATTTTCCACTAAGGAGGGTTGCTAAGGACCTTAGCTGACTCCAGAGGGTTACCCCGGAGGGTTCCCCAAAAATCAAGAAAAAAGGTTATGTTACCGCAATAAAGTCTCCAAAAGCGGTCTACCTGACTTAAAACTAGGTTGGCTGACACGGTCAACCTTCCCAGTTGGATAAAAAGGTGTTTTGATAAAATTTTCCGCCGCTCGGAGGGTTACCTGTAATTTGGACCCTCCGAACCAACAAAAACTAAAAATTTTTCTTTTCCGAGATTATCAACCCAAAAACGGTTGCGGTCCGGAAAAGTTGTCCAAAATTTCGACTTATGGTGCCAAAATTATCCCAATCGGATGACCAGTCTTTGAGAAATTGCTAAAAACGTGTTTGTCCAAATGGCCTTTTTTCACCACCTATATAGGTTCTGAGAAACTTTTTCCGCAATTCCTATCGAAAGTGCCAAAAAATAATTGAAAGGAGCGTAGTAGCCCAGTACGGCACTGGAATAGTGCAAAAAACCGGATCAAAATTGGTTTGGAGACAAAAATTTGGCCAATAACTATCAAATTTGGACCCTCCGGTTCCTTCCTTTTCCAATCCTTAAGTCGTTAGCTCTATCCAAGGAGCCAATCGGAGGGTTACTCAAGAATTTCTCTAGTAACCGAGCACGTTATGCTAGCACGCTCCTAACGCAAAAAATTTTATTGCTCTAACTCTAAAAACTCAAAAACTCGATCCCCAAAACAGATTGACAAAATTCAGAAAATTATCGAAATTTTGACCGAAAAATTTTGGTTTTTTCCAACTTCTACTGAGTCTTTTCTCACGCGGTTTCTTTAGTTAGGGGGATCGAACTACGTAGCTACTCCCTATATAAAAGCTTTTTTGTTGTTCGGAAAAGCTCGGATATCCAAAAATTTGGGGGTCTACAGTTTGACCGAAAATCGATTATTTTCGACAAAATTGGGTGTTTTTGGGTCTAATTGAGGAGATAAGTAATATGTAATAAGGATAATAACCTATTAGTAGTCGTTAATGAATAGTACTATACCCTCCTTTGCACCAAAATACCCGAATTAAGACCCTTAACTCGGAAATTTGTAATCGATGGAGGGTACAATCGGACCGCGCCAATCGTGCCCCCACCACTTAAGTTTTAATGAAATAGTACCCGAACGATACTAAACTTGCTTCAACGATACCCAACAGTCGTTGCGGATGTTGTCCCTGATGTCCCTGTTGAGTGTGGAACACGTTGATCAGCTTGCCACTCTACCCTCCGGTCACCGGCAAAATCACCATTAACGTGCTTAAACACTCAAATTACACTCGAGGGAGGGTATCCAACCCTTCACCAAAACACACAATCTTTCTATCAGAAACGATATAAATCAATCTGAAACAACAACAAATAGGAAGGTCAGATCACATCTCGTCCGGAAATAACATATAAACTGTCACTTTATATTTTTTACTGTTTTTGGTCTTTTTTGGATTTTTTACTGTTTTTTGTACTTTTTTGTTTTCAAATAAATTTATTTTTGGCTTTTTTTGGTTATACACTATTTTTGTTTGGTTTTACGCTTTCTCTTTAATTGTTTTTGGTCCCGGGACCTCGGGACAAGCGGGTTCATGACTTCCCACCTAACCCTACGGCCCCCGGAATTTTCGGTGTTAACTAAGTTAAAAAGCTAAATAGTACTGGACGGAGGGTACGCACCTTCCCCCCAGTACAATAACGGTCATTAAGGCCTCTACCTCGGGCTTACGCCCGGAGCGGAGGGTTCGTCGCTGAAACGCTTGCTGATCATGATGGTCTTATGCCTTTGACAGGCCCACCCAGGAGCGCCATAAAAACGTCTATGTAACATTCGCCCAAATACTACACAGCGACGGAGCGTAGAAAAAGTACCTATTAACGACTGGCAGGCGTCAATTACCTTAATCCTACTCGTTTTTCACCGTTTCGACCTTGCCAGTTGATTTTCTGGTCTGTTTAGGGCTAAGTAAAAAGTTACCATTTTTAGGCCATCAGTCAAACTACTTTTGATCAGCTTTCGTTTACATGCGAACACAACCACATAACTGAGTCTCGGATCCTCAGACTACGTGATTGTCATTAAAAACACGGCTCGAACAACCTATTTTAACATGTTTTTGTGTGACAGTTCTATATTAAATCCATTGGAGATGGATTGACCCTTTCCTCTTTCTAGCTACTCATATTCTAAAATATCAAGTTACACCGGTGTTAATTTAAAGTTTCACGACATCCAAGTAGCTATACAGTCAGTTTTATACAGTCCCTTCACATAAAACAGTCTCTGGGGGACCAAGCCTCCGCTACCGTAATATTCCTGCGATAACGCTCTTATCTCTTCTAATTTGCGTCCCGGGAGGGTTCCGTGGAATATTCCTTCCCCACCGAAGCTTCCTTCTCCACTAATATCCGCTGATAAGGGTCTTATCGTGCGTTGCTGCCACGATAAGAGGCTTCGTATTCTCCGTCTCCTGCACGACTGTTTTTCACAATATTTGTCGTTGTTCTTTTTTTTCAGCTTTCTTGGTCAAAATGGCCGTTTTTCGTATTTCTGAGAAATATCAACTTGAAAATCGAAATTTTAAAAATAGAAAATTTCAGAATACTTCGACCCTCCTTCCAAGCACTTTTTTGCTGTTAAGGCCTTTTCTCTCTGATTCGTGCTTCGTCGGAAGGTTGCGCTGTGCCAATCTGGCAGAATGGCCCATAGCAGTAATAACATGAACCAATTAAATGTAACAAGACCGCTCGTATCGGGCGAAGGCCTGAATGTTCCGACTGCCTTTTAAGGTCTATGGAGCAGTAATAACTTGAAATATTTAAACGTAAAAAGACCGCTCGTACCAGTGCGAAGCCCTGATTCTTCCGACTGCTTTTTAAGGTCTAAGGAGCAGTAATAACATGAACCAATTAAATGTAACAAGACCGCTCGTATCAAGGCGAAGCCCCGATTATTCCGACTGCCGTTTAAAGTCTACGGAGCAGTAATAACCTGAATCAACTAAATGTAACAAGACCGCTCGTATCGGGCGAAGCCCTGAATGTTCCGACTGCCTTTTAAGGTCTATGGAGCAGTAATAACTTGAAATATTTAAACGTAAAAAGACCGCTCGTACCAGTGCGAAGCCCTGATTGTTCCGACTGCTTTTTAAGGTCTAAGGAGCAGTAATAACATGAACCAATTAAATGTAACAAGACCGCTCGTATCAGGGCGAAGCCCCGATTATTCCGACTGCCGTTTAAGGTCTGCGGAGCACTAATAACCTGAATCAACTAAATGTAACAAGACCGCTCGTATCGGGCGAAGGCCTGAATGTTCCGACTGCCTTTTAAGGTCTATGGAGCAGTAATAACTTGAAATATTTAAACGTAAAAAGACCGCTCCTACCAGTGCGAAGCCCTGATTGTTCCGACTGCTTTTTAAGGTCTAAGGAGCAGTAATAACATGAACCAATTAAATGTAACAAGACCGCTCGTATCAAGGCGAAGCCCCGATTATTCCGACTGCCGTTTAAAGTCTACGGAGCAGTAATAACCTGAATCAACTAAATGTAACAAGACCGCTCGTATCGGGCGAAGCCCTGAATGTTCCGACTGCCTTTTAAGGTCTATGGAGCAGTAATAACATGAAACAATTAAAGGTAACAAGACCGCTCGTACGAGGGCAAAGCCCTGAGTGTTCCGACTGGCTTTTAAGGTCTATGGAGCAGTATTAACAGGAAACAATTAAATGTAACAAGACCGCTCGTATCAGGGCGAAGCCGTGAAAGTTTCAACTGCCTTTTAAGGTCTATGGCACAGTAATAACATGAAACAATTAAATATAACAAGATCGCTCGTATAGGGCGAAGACCTGAATGTTCCGACTGCCTTTGAAAGTCTATGGAACAGTAAAAACATGAAACATTTAAATGTAACAAGACCGCTCGTACCAGGGCGAAACCCTGAATGTTCCGACAGCCTTTTAAGGTCTAGGGAGCAGTAGTAACTTGAAATGTTTAAATGTAAAAAGACCGCTTGTGCCGCCAGGGCCAAGCCCTGAATGTTCCGACTGCCTTTTGAGGTCTACGGAGCAGTAATAGCATGAAACAATTGTGTAACAGGACCACTCGTAATAGGGCGAAGCCCTGAACATTCCGACTACTTTTTAAGGTCTATGGAGCAGTAAAAACATGAAACAATTAAATGAAACGAGACCGCTCGTATCAGGGCGAAGTCTTGAATGTTCCGACTATCTTTTAAGTTCTATGGCGCAGTAATAACATGAAACAATTAAATGTAACAAGACCGCTCGTATCAGGGCGAAGCCCTGAAAGTTTCAACTGCCTTGTAAGGTCTATGGCGCAGTAATAACATGAAACAATTAAATGTAACAAGACCGCTCGTACGAGGGCGAAGCCCTGAACATTTCGACTGCCTTTTAGGGTCTATGGAATAGTAATAACCTGAAACAACTAAAGGTAGCAAGACTGCTCGTACGAGGGCGAAGCCCCGAATGTTCCGACTGCCGTTTAAGGTCTACGGAGCAGTAATAACCTGAAACAACTAAATGTAACAAGACCGCTCGTACGAGGGCAAAGCCCTGATTGTTCCGACTGCCTTTTAAGTTCTATGGAGCAGTAATAACATGAAACAATTAAATGTAACAAGACCGCTCGTATCAGGGCGAAGCCCTGAAAATTCCAACTGCCTTTTAAGGTCTATGGCGCAGTAATAACATGAAACAATTAAATGTAAAAAGACCGCTCGTACGAGGGCGAAGCCCTGAACTTTCCGACTGCCTTTTAAGGTCTATGGAGTAGTAATAACATGAAACGATTAAATGAAAGAAGACTCCTCGTACCAGGGCGAAGCCCTGAATGTACCGACTGCCTTTTAAGGTCTATGGAGCAGTAATAACATGAAACAATTAAAGGTAACAAGACCGCTCGTACGAGGGCGAAGCGTTGAACATTCCGAGTGCCTTTTAAGATCTATGGAGCAGTAATAGCATGAAATAATTAAATGTAACAGGACCACTCGTATTAGGGCGAAGCCCTGAAAATTCCGACTACCTTTTAAGGCCTATGGAGCAGTAAAAACATGAAACAATTAAAAGTAACAGGACCACTCGTATTAGGGCGAAGCCCTGAACATTCCGACTACCTTTTAAGGCCTATGGAGCAGTAAAAACATGAAACAATTAAAAGTAACAGGACCACTCGTATTAGGGCGAAGCCCTGAACATTCCGACTACCTTTTAAGGTCTATGGAACAGTAAAAACATGAAGAATTCAATTGTAACAAGATCGCTCGTACCAGGGCGGAGCCCTGAATTTTCCGACAGCCTTTTTAGGTCAAGGGAGCAGTAATAACTTGAAATATTTAAACGTAAAATGACTGCTCGTACCAGGGCGAAGCCCTGAATGTTCCGACTGCCTTTTGAGGTCTACGGATCAGTAATAGCATGAAACAATTAAATGTAACAGGACCACTTGTAATGGGGCGAAGCCCTGAACAATCCGACTACCTTTTAAGGTCTATGGAGCAGTAAAAACATGAAACAATTAAATGTAACGAGGATGCTTGTATCAGGGCGAAGCCCTGATTGTTCCGACTGCCTTTTGAGGTCTACGGATCAGTAATAGCATGAAACAATTAAATGACACAAGACCGCTCGTATCAGGGCGAAGCCCTGAAAGTTTCAACTGCCTTTTAAGGTCTTTGGCGCAATAATAACATGAAACAATTAACTGTAACAAGACCGCTCGTATCAGGGCGAAGCCCTGAAAATTCCGACTACCTTTTAAGGTCTATGGAGCAGTAAAAACATGAAACAATTAAAAGTAACAGGACCACTCGTATTAGGGCGAAGCCCTGAACATTCCGACTACCTTTTAAGGTCTATGGAGCAGTAAGTATATGAAACAATTAAATGTAACAAGACCGCTCGTATAGGGCGAAGACCTGAAAGTTCCGACTGCCTTTTAAGATCCATGGAACAGTAAAAACATGAAGCATTCAAATGTAACAAGATCGCTCGTACCAGGGCGGAGCCCTGAATGTTCCGACAGCCTTTATAGGTCAAGGGAGCAGTAATAACTTGAAATATTTAAACGTAAAAAGACCGCTCGTACCAGGGCGAAGCCCTGAATGTTCCGACTGCCTTTTGAGGTCTACGGATCAGTAAAAGCATGAAACAATTAAATGTAACAGGACCACTCGTAATAGGGCGAAGCCCTGAACAATTCGACTACCTTTTAAGGTCTATGGAGCAGTAGAAACATGAAACAATTAAATGTAACGAGACTGCTTGTATCAGGGCGAAGCCCTGATTGTTCCGACTGCCTTTTGAGGTCTACGGATCAGTAATAGCATGAAACAATTAAAAGTAACAAGACCGCTCGTATCAGGGCGAAGCCCTGCAAGTTTCAACTGCCTTTTAAGGTCTATGGCGCAATAATAACATGAAACAATTAACTGTAACAAGACCGCTCGTATCAGGGCGAAGCCCTGAAAATTCCGACTACCTTTTAAACTCTATGGAGCAGTAAAAACATGAAACAATTAAAAGTAACAGGACCACTCGTATTAGGGCGAAGCCCTGAACATTCCGACTACCTTTTAAGGTCTATGGAGCAGTAAAAAAATGAAACAATTAAATGTAACAAGACCGCTCGTATAGGGCGAAGACCTGAAAGTTCCAACTGCCTTTTAAGGTCTATGGAACAGTAAAAACATGAAGCATTCAAATGTAACAAGATCGCTCGTACCAGGGAGGAGCCCTGAATGTTCCGACAGCCTTTTACGGTCTAGGGAGCAGTAATAACTTGAAATATTTAAACGTAAAAAGACCGCTCGTACCAGGGCGAAACCCTGAATGTTCCGACTGCCTTTTGAGGTCTACGGATAAGTAATAGCTTGAAACAATTAAATGTAACAGGACCACTCGTATTAGGGCGGAGCGCTGAACAATCCGACAACCTTTTAAGGTCTATGGAGCAGTAAAAACATGAAACAATTAAATGTAACGAGACCGCTTGTATCAGAGCGAAGTCCTGAATGTTTCGACTAACTTTTAAGTTTTATGGCGCAATAATAACATGAAACATTTCAATGTAACAAGACCGCTCGTACGAGGGCGAAGCCCTGAACATTTCGACTGCCTTTTAGGGTCTATGGAATAGTAATAACCTGAAACAACTAAATGTAACATGACCGCTCGTAGCAGTTCGGAGCCTTGAATGTTCCGACTGCCTTTTAAGGTCTATGGAGCAGTAATAACATGAAACAACTATAGGTAACAAGACCGCTCGTACGAGGGCAAAACCCTGAATGCTCCGACTGCTTTTTAAGGTCTAAGGAGCAGTATTAACATGAAACAATTAAATTTAACAAATCACTCGTATCAGGGCGAAGCGTTGAACATTCCGAGTGCCTTTTAAGATCTATGGAGCAGTAATAACCTAAAACAACTAAATGTAGCAAGACCGCTCGTATCAGGGCAAAGCCCCGAATGTACCGACTGCCTTTTAAGGTCTACGGAGCAGTAATAACCTGAAACAACTAAATTTAACAAGACCGCTCGTATCGGGCGAAGCCCTGAATGTTCCGACTGCCTTTTAAGGTCTTTGGAGCAGTAATAACATGAAACAATTAAAGGTAACAAGACCGCTCGTACGAGGGCATAGCCCTGAAAGTTCCGACTGCCTTTTAAGGTCTATGGAGCAGAAATAACTGAAAAAATTAAATGTAACAAGACCGCTCATATCAGGGCGAAGCCCTGAAAGTTCCAACTGCCTTTTAAGGTCTATGGCGCAGTCATAAAATGAAACAATAAATGTAACAAGACCGCTCGTACGAGGGCGAAGCGTTGAACATTTCGACTGCCTTTTAGGGTCTATGGAGTAGTAATAACATGAAACATTTAAATGAAAAAAGACTGCTCGTACCAGGGCGAAGCCATGAATGTTCGGACTACCTTTCAAAGTCTATGGAGCTGTAATAACATGAAACAATTAAATGTAACAAGACCGCTCGTATCAGGGCGAAGCCCTGAAAGTTCCAATTGCCTTTTAAGGTCTATGGCGTAGTAATAACATGAAAAAATTAAATGTAACAAGACCGCTCGTGTCAGGCAAAGCCCTGAAAGTTCCAACTGCCTTTGAAGTTCTATGGAGACGTAATAAAATGAAACAATTAAATGAAAAAAGACTGCTCGTACCAGGGCGAAGCCCTGAATGTACCGACTGTCTTTTAAGGTCTATGGAGCAGTAATAACATGAAACAATTAAAGGTAACAAGACCGCTCGTATCAGGGCGAAGCGTTGAACACTCCGAGTGCCTTTTAAGATCTATGGAGCAGTAATAACCTGAAACAACTAAATGTAGCAAGACCGCTCGTATCGGGCGAAGCCCTGAATGTTCCGACTGCCTTTTAAGGTCTTTGGAGCAATAATAACATGAAACAATTAAAGGCAACAAGACCGCTCGTACCAGGGCGAAGCCATGAATGTTCCGACTACCTTTCAAAGTCTATGGAGCTGTAATAACATGAAACAATTAAATGTAACAAGACCGCTCGTATCAGGGCGAAGCCCTGAAAGTTCCAATTGCCTTTTAAGGTCTATGGCGTAGTAATAACATGAAACAATTAAATGTAACAAGACCGCTCGTGTCAGGGCGAAGCCCTGAAAGTTCCAACTACCTTTGAAGTTCTATGGAGACGTAATAACATGAAACAATTAAATGATAAAAGACTGCTCGTATCAGGGCAAAGCCACGAATGTATCGACTGCCTTTTAAGGTCTATGGAGTAGTAATAACATGAAACGATTAAATGAAAGAAGACTGCTCGTACCAGGGCGAAGCCCTGAATGTACCGACTGCCTTTTAAGGTCTATGGAGCAGTAAGAATATGAAACAATTAAATGTAATAAGACCGCTCGTATAGGGCGAAGACCTGAAAGTTCCGCCTGCCTTTTAAGGTCTATGGAACAGTAAAAACATGAAGCATTCAAATGTAACAAGATCGCTCGTACCAGGGCGAAGCCCTGAATGTACCGACTGCCTTTTAAGGTCTATGGAGCAGTAAGAATATGAAACAATTAAATGTAACAAGACCGCTCGTATCGGGCGAAGCCCTGAATGTTCCGACTGCCTTTTAAGGTCTTTGGAGCAATAATAACATGAAACAATTAAGGGTAACAAGACCGCTCGTACGAGGGCCTAGCCCTGAATGTTCCGACTGCCTTTTAAGGTATATGGAGCAGAAATAACTGAAAAAGTAAATGTAACAAGACCGCTCGTATCAGGGCGAAGCCCTAAAAGTTCCAACTGCCTTTTAAGGTCTATGGCGCAGTCATAAAATGAAACGTTAAATGTAACAAGACCGCTCGTACGAGGGCAAAGCGTTGAACATTTCGACTGCCTTTTAGGGTCTATGGAGTAGTAATAACATAAAACATTTAAATGAAAAAAGACTGCTCGTACCAGGGCGAAGCCATGATTATTTCGACTACCTTTCAAAGTCTATGGAGCTGTAATAACATGAAACAATTAAATGTAACAAGACCGCTCGTATCAGGGCGAATCCCTGAAAGTTCCAATTGCCTTTTAAGGTCTATGATGTAGTAATAACATGAAACAACTAAATGTAACAAGACCGCTCGTATCAGGGTGAAGCCCTGAAAGTTCCAACTGCCTTTGAAGTTCTATGGCGCAGTAATATCAAGAAACAATTAAATGTAACAAGATCGCTCGTATAGGGCAAAGACCTGAATGTTCCGACTGCCTTTTAACGTCTATGGAACAGTAAAAACATGAAACATTTAAATGTAACAAGACCGCTCGTACCAAGGCAAAACCGCGAATATTCCGACTGCCTTTTAAGGTCTAGGGAGCAGTAAAAACTTGAAACAATTAAATATAACAAGACCGGTCGTATCAGGGCAAAGCCCTGAATGTTCCGACTGCCTTTTTAGGTCTATGGAGCGGTAATAACATGAAAAAATTACTTAAATTAAACATTACTTTACTTAAACATTTTTTTTCCCACTTATTACTTTACTTAAACAATTTTTTTCCCAATTCGAGTTTTCTTGTGAAAATCATCCCCCCACACGCCATACAAAATACAAAACGGGTAAATTTAATTACAGATACAACAAGACTGCTCGTATCAGGGCGAAGCCTTGAAAATTCCGACTGCCTTTTAACATTTATGGAGCAGTAATAACATAAACAACATGAAAAAATTAAATGAAATAAAATAAAATGAAAATATTTTTTTTCTAAAATTTGAAAATTTTTCTATGAAAATCATCACCCCACACGCCATATAAAGTGCAAAACAATAGATTTTGCTCCTAGTAACAAATCAATTATGGCAAACAAGCTTCCTTCAATCAACTGGGAATGATTTTTAAGACGGATAAATCTCCGCTTACGCATTAATAGCGCGAAAATTATCGCGCGTTAATTGTCCCAAATTGGCCAAAATGGCAATCTTTAAACACCCATAACATTACAAAAAAATTCACAGGTAAAATAAATTGTAGTTTAAGCTCAGGACAACAATACTTTTTGAGTGATATAAAAAGTTCCGGCAAAAATGGCTTGATAAAAAAACGAAATTTGTCTGAAGAAAGAAAACCACCACGAGCACAAAGTTTTCGTTACTTTCGTACAAAAATTGGAACAAAAAATGGAATGAAAAAGAACTAACAAAGTTTAATCAAAAGTAACAAATATCTCATCGTAAATGAATCAGTACAGACTATTCATTCTGTCTTTTGTTTCATTATTGTTCTGACTTTTCTAGTGAAACTAACGGACCATGTGTGATAGGCTAATTAGCCATTTTTGACGGAATTTTTTAAAATCATTCAGAAGATACTGTTGTACTGAGCTGAAATATGAAAAAATTTTGCACCTGTGATCATTTATTGTAAAGTTATGGGGGTTAAGGATTGCCATTACGGCCAATTTGGGACAATTAATGTGCGATATATTTCGCGCTATTAACGCGTAAGCAGAGATTAATTGGCGTGTGGGTGGATCAATTTCGCAAAAAAACTCTCAATTTTCATTTTTATTGTCAATTTAATTTTTTTCACATTTAATTTTTGCATGCTGTTACTGCTCCATAGATCTTAAAAAGCAGTCAAAATTTTCAGGGCTTCGCCCTGATACGAGAAGTCTTAAAATTTCTTAAATTTTGTTGTTGGTCGGACACTGATTTAGCAAAGAAAGTTTCAGAATTTATGAGTCTCTTTCTTTTTTGCGCTCATTTACTTATTTAATTCATAATTTGATGTTACTATAACAAATCACGAGCAAACCGAAACAATTAACTTCCAGAGGGACGTTTTTGAATTTACAGGAACAGTTTTGAAATTAAGTATTGTTTTCATAAAACACGACGAAAAAGGATCCCCAGTTTTATGAGCAACTGGAACAAAAATCTTCCAAAAGCAAAACATTTCAATCTGTAATTATTGATAGCTAGGTTGTTTGTCCTTTTCTCCCAACTTGATACAAAAAATGGAAAGCAAACTAATTGGCTATGGCAAACCAATTTGGTCTTCAATTTTAGACCAGTAAATTTTTCGGGCACCATAAAATTGACGCTCGGATTCTCAATTTGTCACTTTTTTGTCAATTTTTTGTCATTTGTCATTTTTTTTTTGTCATTTTGTCATTTTTATCATTTGTCAAAATTGTCACTTTTTTCTTGACTTTGCAAATTGTTGACTAGTTATTTTTTTTAATAAATGCAAAAATCTTCAGAAATTGATATCACTTTAATTAAAATTAGAACAGGTATGGGTTAAGTTTTTATCTGTATATGAAAAATATCAAGTGTACCAATTATGTATATAAATCACTTTCTTTTTCCTTCGTGTAAAAAGCCACAGTTTAAGAACTTTTGGTATCAATTTGATAACTCTTGAGAACTATTGTATCATTATGACACAATTATACAGCGCCTTGAAACTGCAAAAATCATGGTACTTGGTACGTTCGCAACTACTCGCTACTGAAGGGCTAGAAGTCCTCAGCGCCGAGTTTTGCCCTATTACTCCTTCGGCCCTGACGCAGTATCGTAACTGGGACATTATGCTATTTGAAGCAATACTTATCCTACGCTCAATAGCATATGACAGCAGTCAGTGACATTGGCATGGAACTTCTGCTGACACCTAACTACTTCCTAGTTTTTGTCTGTAGACTTACACTCCAGAGCAGCCTTGAATGAAACACCTACTCGAAAACTGTCCAACAAGCCATCAAACCGAATAAAAAACATTCTGGACAGGTTAAAAGTCCGTATACTCAAAAAGCGTGTCCCAACCCTCGCCAAAAAGTTAAATGT
Organism: Symsagittifera roscoffensis; assembly: GCF_963678635.1. Taxonomy (NCBI): domain Eukaryota; kingdom Metazoa; phylum Xenacoelomorpha; order Acoela; family Convolutidae; genus Symsagittifera; species Symsagittifera roscoffensis. The sequence continues at coordinate 54,622,092 of NC_087064.1, forward strand.
ACGCAACTTAAGTAAACACTCGGAACGAATGAATTCACGAAAAACAAATTGAAAATTTTGCACCACGAGGCATCTGGGTTGATTGCTTATACCGGCTGGGATGGCGTTGCGCGTCCGTGAAATCTTGAAGCAGTTACCAAGAATTTTAACTGCACCAGGGGCAAAATAACACTTCTTTCATTGTAATCTCACTAAAAACCGGGCTACAACTCAATGTTTTTGATTTTTTGAACTGAGGCCCCCGAAGATTTTTATAACACGAATCCGTTTCTTATGCTTTATTAAAAATGACTTTTTCCGAACCCAAAATTACATTTCAGATTTCGGGAATGTATTAAATATTAAATTAGGACCAAAACTCATATTTCAAAAACATTTAGACCCTAAGACTTTCAAATTCAAATTATTCATGAATATTTTGCGCCCTTTAAGCTTTCGTATTTGAAGAGTGTACTTCCCCATTTCTTTTAGCAAACTACTTTGTGTTGAACTTGAAAAGAAATCAAAATCAAAAAGCGAACAATTAAAAGTAAGATAGAACAACTTTTAAAGCTTTTCTGTTTTCTTATTGTATCTGTAATTAAATTTACCCGTTTTCTTTGCTAATTTGCGGCTATACTGTAATTCAAATTCTGATTTTTTTGAAAGATAAGTGTCTTCAAGATTTTAGTTGACAATGGGTACCAGCAGCTAATGAACTTTTCGTAGACTGACCAGACAACCCCTAACTCTTTTATTTTAATACCGATCTAAAGCGTTGAACTTGTTTCTATTTATTGATGAAGTTTGATTTCAAATATTGGGTAAAGTTTGAAGAAAAGGCCGTTCCTGTACTGACCGACCGTAAATTAAATCTATGAAGAAGAAATTATTTTTTAACAAATTCATATCAAAGCTTGAGTTCTGAGTTATTTTCTGGAGGCAAAGTTGATCTGCAATATCTATTTTTGTACAAAATAACTTCAATCTTCTGGGCTACTGAATGCTGCAGCTGCTGCATACATTTCTAGACTGCTGAATCTGCTTGTCCAATAGAGGTTCGGATTCTGTTCCAAAATCCAGCTCTAGGCCACGTCCAAAATACGTCAGAACTTTCTGGTGACATTGAATTTCAATTGGTTCCTGTTCGATGAATTCCCCGTCCAAAATGAATCCACTTTTACCAGTTTCGGATTCACTTCCAAAATTGGAAATAAGGATTTTGTTCACACGCATGTTTTCAATAAAATCGAACTCATCTTTTGGGTTTTCGTGGGCTTTCTTGCCGACTTCTTTCAGCATTTCGCCAACTTCACTCCTTGTGACATCGCGCATTATGTGACAGTCCATTGACCCGTTGCCGAAACAACCGAAAGCGGAAGCGCCTCGCGGAGACATCTCGCACTTACTAGTGTGATTATGCAACTGGATTCCAAATATCTTCGGCTCGTGACTTTCTACGCGTTCCACTTCGTTTTCCGGTGGATCCGAGTTGCAAGTCGGGCAGTCGTGTTTGCATGTGATTGGTTCGTACGGATATGACTGAGTTTTTTGGAGTGCAATTGAACATCTATACTTGTTCATTTTCATGATGTATTTCATAAACGCGGCTGAGTAAGCCAGTGTTCCCGGCAACCATTTTTTGTAGCCCTCGCCGTCTCGTATCGCATCGGCGAAGAATCCGAAAGCTATCATTGTTAGCGAGACGCCCAGAAGCTTCTCGTTTATGTTTTTGACAGACATGATGTCAACTTTTTTGATGTCGCCGATTAGAATGTGAAGTAAAGCTGTCTCCTTATCGTCCGTTCCGTGCATTGAGTATGAAAAAGTGTTGGCCGTTCCACAAGGAATAGCTGCCACCGGTATGCTGTTCGGGACAATCTGCGTGTTGTTTTCCGAGCTCAAGATCCCGAGCACGAGCTCGTTGAATGTTCCGTCGCCGCTCAATGACACAATCCCGTCTAGATCCGATTCCGAAATTCCCCGACCAACTTCAGTGGCGTCTCCTCGGCATTTCGTGTAGTGAACTTCGTATTTTATGTTCAATTTCCTCAAAATGGGCTCAATTTCGAGAGCAAAATGCTTTTTGGCCGAATTATTTCCAGCCTTTGGATTGATTACAAACAGTAGGCTTTTCGGTCTGAAGTACTTCGATAAGTACTTTTCGATAATGTCGACCCATTTTGGTAGTAGATTTGATGTCGGGTGAAAAGCTATCTGTAACTCTAACAAACGCCACAGGTAATTTTCGCCTCGGAAAATAAAATAGCATGTTAACGTTTGATCTCCATCTGATTTATAGGCTACAAGGTCACTCAACGATTTGGAGAAGTTAAAGCTGTGAGGGGGAGGCGTGATGGAGATAAATGACATGAATGATGATGGCTCGTCTAAGGTCACGGAAAAGGTCAAGGTCTTGTAAAAGCAGGTTGGGATTTCTTCATTAGAAATAACTGCAGTAATTTGTGAAGGTGAGCTAGAGCCCTTCATTGAAGTGTGACTTGTATTCAGCTCCATCAGATTAGCCAACTATGGGTAATTAGAGTTCAGGAGCTTGTGTAGTGAAAATGGACTAACTTTGCAACGTTCGGCAAAAATCAATCAAATAAAAAAATCAACGTTAAATTTGTACAGAAACAGAATTATACTGTACATAATATCAGTTTCAAAAGCGTTTCTTTAAATTTTATTTTTGCATACGTTTGTGTGCAAGTTAAATTCACAATAAACGCTTTTTAATAACTCAAAAAACTAATTCTGATGAGTTTATGCTCCAAACGAGTTTATGTCTTTGAATGCGTCAACAAAACAAAGTTGGTTAAACCGCAGAAAGATCAATAGAGTCGTCGAAAATGAGTTAAGACATGAATCAAGAGGTAAAATGATGAGAATCCGCATTAAAAATGGAGTACAGAGATTTTTTATACTCCAAAAACATGCAATTTGATCATGTTTCATTCTGCGTTTGGTTCAAAAAATGAATTGTTTTTTAACGGCTGCTTTGTTCCAAGTAGTATATGCATTGTGGCTCTTAAAGGACAAAAAATAAGCTTTAGCGTAATGTTACATAGCTCACTGCTTACTGCCTAATTTTTGTTATTCAGGAGAGTGAAGCTAAATATTAAAAAATGCTCCAAAACGTTGAAGCAAAAAAAGGAAACACGTCAGGAAAAAAAGAGCGGAAATAGAAGCTCAAAGCGTATAACCGCATGCAACCTGTTAGTCCTGAAAAAAGTCCTTATAGTAAAAATCAACACATTTTATTCCTTGTTGTAATAATCAACACTTTTATTGATTATTATTGGCTCCTATTTGTGATTTAATATGTGTTACTTCTCATGTCAGGTCATTCACTTGCAAATCTCTCCTATGAAGATATAGTCCAGATTTGGATCCTCATCAACTAATCCCTTCATCCCCTGCAGATACCTTGAAAAATTTTGCATCCATATAAAGCATGCTAGCATATAAGAATAACGTGCAATGAAATGGAATCCACCCCCCCCCCCCTGTTTGCCCGTTTGCAATGGGGGGGGGGACATTCAACAATATTGCAAATTTTGTGTTTTTGGCGGGTTTTGACGATCCATTTAAATTCAAATCAGAAAATGAACTCAACCCAATTTTAAAGTAACGGTCAGCGAATAACGCCCAAGTTTTGAAAAAAAAATTCCAGATAAATTGATGCCCAGTGTTTTGAACTTAGCCCACTTAAGATTTCGGGTTCTGCTATTAACTTCATTTAGTATTAGATTCCACCAATGACTCAAATAGTCAACACCTCTAAAAAAAATGTTTGCTAAACTTTCATATCGAAACCGGGTAAGTATCACAATGAAAATTAGTAATATTTTACTATTGTTTCAATTAATTTACAAAGCTGATTCAAACCCTGATCAGTGTAACTTTCAGTCTGTTTAAGATAAAATTGCTTATAGAGATAAACAGTTTTTTAAGAGCTCCGATTTTTCTGAAAATCTATGTCTAGAAAAAACTCCATTTACAATGGCTCGAATTATCTTCTTTCTGCTGGCGCCGAGTCGTTCTTTTTTAAATCTGTATCGCAGTTTTTATCTTTATGTGTGAAACTCTTGCATGTATAAGATATAAGAAAACATTAATATAACTTCGAATACATCGGCGTTGAAAGCAAAATTCTAAATTGTTTCTCTGATTTTATGCTGACACATTGACTGGTTATCTCTGGTTTAAAGATGATTCATCAACTTAGCTGCTAATGACTCAAAGAGGATATGTTGCTACCTACGCGATCGAAAAAATTTTGCACGACTCTGTGCGGCCCAAAAAACATATGTTGAGTCGGATAATCGCGACTCAAAATGAGTATATTTTGCTTAGCGCGTCCGAAGATTTTTAAGCGACTCTGCCCGACCCAAAAAAGAAAACTGCGACAATCAGGACTACTGCGACTATCACAAATTTTTTATGCGACTTCGCGCCAATTAGCGCAAATTAGCGCGACCGAAGTTTGCGCGGGCCAAAACAATTTTATACCATTTTGGGCAACTCAAAACCATATGTTGCGTCTTTGCGCAACGAAATCTTTTGCGGGACTTTGCGCGAATCAAACAAGTAAAATTATATTTATGCTTTTTATGCGGAATTGTGTGGCAAAACTGGATCAAAACAAAAACGCAAGCTTTTATGGTGCGAGATTTTGAAGCGAAAATTTATTTTTAAAAATAGCTTGCCAAATGTTTCATGCTTTTTGCTGAAACTCCTTAACAAGAAGAACCAACTAATTATTATTACCTGCAACAGTCTTTTTTTATTGTTTCATTTGATGAAGGAGTTTAGTTTCTCAAGTTTTAAAGTTTTAGAAAAACAGTGCTGATTTAAATTACCCGGGCAAAACGAACAAAATTGAATCTCAAAAGCGCTTTTCTCAATTTGGGTTAAGATTCGACAAAAAACTAAGGGAACAAAAGTTGCTTATTTTCTCCGAAAGTCTCGACCAATTTTTTCTCCGAAAGTCTCGACCTAAATTTTACCAAAAAATAGGTCATTTTGGCTTTTTTCAATTCATCAAGAGTTGCACTAAAGCTACTATGTTAATTGATGAAGAATATATATCAAAAGAAGCCTTTTACACAGCCCAACAAAGTTCCAGTAATGTTAAATCTCCAAAAACCTGTAAAAGAGAAAAAACTTTGCTTAATAGTCAGGATATGTGAGCTTTACTATATAAACCCAAAATCTTTGCTTAAAAACAAATTTTAACCAATTTTCTTAAACTTTTGGAGATCTAACTTTTCTGGAACTTTGTTGGGCTGGGTAAGATGCTTCTTGTGATATATATTTCTCATCAATTAACGATTACCTAATTTGCTATTTCATTACTGTTTGTGTGCAAAGTTTTTGTTGCGTTGATTGTTTGAACAGCATAAATTATCTGCCTGCTACAGTGCTGATTTAAATGATCCGGACAAAATGAACAAAACTTGAATTTTCAAACGCGTTTTTCCCAAATGGGGTTAAGATAAGACAAAGAGTGAAGAGAACAAAACTTGCTTGGAATTTCATCAGAATTAAAATGGTGCAATTTTTTTCTCCGAAACTCTCAACCTAAATTTGTCCCCTAAAATGAGTCGTTTTGGTTTTTTTTAATTATTCAATAAATACGCTTAAACTACCTTGATAATTGATGAAAAAAATTATGTCACAAGAAGCTTCTTACACAGCCCAAAAAAAGTTCTAGAAGAGTTGAATCTCCAAAAACCTGTATAAGAGAAAATAACTTTGCTTGCTAGTCAAGAAGTGCGACTTTTACTATATAAAACCCAAAATTTGTGCTTAAAAGCAAATTTTAAACAATTTGCGCAAATTTTTGGAGATTCAACATTTCTATAACTTTGTTGGGCTATGTAAGAAACTTCTTTTGACATAATTTTTTCATCAATTATCAGAGTAAAAGCGTATTTATTGATTAATTTAAAAAAGCCAAAATGATCCATTTCTGGCGTAAAATTTTGCTTGAGAATTTCGGAGAAAAAAATGTACCATATTAATTCTGATTAAATTCTAAGCAAATTTTGTTCTCTTCACTTTTTGTCTAATCTTAACACAATTTGAGAAAAACGCGTTTAAAAATTCAAGGTTTGTTCTTCTTGTCCGGATAATTTAAATCAGCACTGTATATCCTTGAAATTTGAAGTTTGCGGAAAACCATTTTTTTGCATCACTAAGATTGAAGATTTTTTTTGAGCAGTTTTTTTTTCGTTTTTTATTGTTTTTTGATCATAAGTTTATAAGCAAGATAACAAAAATATTGCAGTTCAAAAATTTTGCTCAATTCAAGTTGCGTTTTTGCGCTACGCATAACGTGAATTTGTGCGACCGTTGATGCAATTTTATTCGACCCAATTTTGGATTTTGCGCAAATATTTTTCAGCTAAAAACGGCTTTGAGCGGCTTAAACCTCTGGCAGGAGTTGGGATTTTTGTCGCAGTTCAGACGAATCATGAATGTGTCGGGTCTCGGCACGGGATGACGATAGAGCGGGAGTGTATAAAAGTTACTTAAGTTTTTCCATATTATATTTATGTATAAATGCATGGAACGCACAATTATTATGGCAACCTATATTTGGTTCCAAACCTGCTAGAAAAGTGTTAAAAATTAAATTTAATGCAAATATTAGGGAAAAGAGTTATCGCGGCTTTACAACATATTTAACCCTTGGCATCGAAGGCCTGACATTGAGTTGCTTTTAACTGAGCTCTCCGACAGTTCTGCGTAACAAAAGATCCAAAAGTTTTCTAGGACTCTTAGTTTCTCGAGACAACGTTTTAGCATAATTTTTTTCCATTTTTTTTCGTGAAATATCTTTTGAGCTATGGAAAACTTTATTTATAGATAAAAATAAAATTTTGTTGGAAAGTTTTTCCCTGGATTAAATTAAAAACTATATATCATTCGAAAGCTAGTGTTGTCTTGAGCTTAAATGTGAAAAAAATATATTTCACCTGTTACTATTTTTCCTAAAGTTATGGGGGTTTAACAATTGCCATTTTGGCCAATTTGGGACCATTAACGCGCGATATATTTCGCGCTATTAATGCGTAAGCGGAGGTTTAATCCGTCTTAGAAATCGTTCCAAATTGGTTGAAAGAAGCTTATTTGCCATAATTGATTTGTTACAAGGAGCGAATTCTATCCTTTTGTACTTTATATGGCGCGTGGGTGATGTTTTTTTATAAAAAAGTTTCAAATTTTAGAAAAAAAAATTTTCATTTTATTTTATTACATTTAATTTTTTTTATTAATGCTCCATGAAACCTCAAAGGCAGTCGGATCATTCAGGGCTTCGCCCTGATACGAGCAGTCTTGTTTCAAGTTTGTTTTAAACTTTCTCTCCGTAAGTTATCCTGTTACGGAGAGTTACTTTTTTCATCTGTATATAAAGTAGTCCTGATTTGCCCAGCGACGTTAATATAGAAAGAATTTTTAATGAGTTTTGCAATAATCATCGATGGGATAAAATAACTACAAAAAAGTAAATGAGCGCGGGCGCGCGGAGGTGGATGCAGTTTTCCAAAAAAAATTCAAAACTTTGTCAATTTTTTTTTGTTGCCATCCCCCACACGCTAAGTATATTATAAAGTCAGACATTTCGCATATAGAAAAACATTAAATAGACCAATTAATTTGCTTCAATCCAAACAGGCATGATAATTAGTCTATTTTGGGCTATTAATGCTTACGCGTTAATAGCACGAAATCAATCGCGCGTTAATTAACTCAAATTGACTAAATTGGCAATTTTCAAACCCTCAAAACAATACAAAAAATAATCACAGCTGAATTATCTTTTCAAACTTGAGCTCATCGCAACAGAAAATTTTGATTGATATCGAACAAATTTCGTGACAAATGACAAAGTAAAAAGTCGAACTTTGTGTGGAGAAATAATCCACGCCGATCACAAATATTTCGTCTTTATTTTCGAAGTTTGGAGCAATATGGGCAACAAAAAAAGTGAAAGAAAAGCTCAAGAAAAAAGATGAAAATGAAACAAAATGTAGTAAAAACATAAACTGATGCCAATTTTAATTCTCCTTACTACAATTTTGTTATGAATAACAATTGATTAAGGCATTTACTTGCCTTTTTGGAACTCGGCATGATGATTAATGTCCGTGGCACTCACCTTAATTTTTGTTGAGGGTAATAGAAATTTTTGGTTGTACGTCAAAATGCCAAGACATCAATTCGCCGAAAGTCTGAAGCGTGTCAGGCTATGTTTTTGAAATAAAATTTTTCACTGACATGATTGGTCGTATTCTTTCAAGCGCTGAGTCATTGCAGCTCTTGTAAAATCTTCAATTGAGTCCTTCATCCGCTTGAGCAAGGCTGTTTTGCATATAAAATCTCTAGTTTGCTTAGGATAGAACTAAATTTTCAAAAGTGTATGGGAAGAAATTCTGAAATCTTTCTAAAATGATGTTTGTTTGATCTAAAACATTCGGTTATTTGTTCATAACGTATTCTCTAATTTTGAATACCAAAACAATTTTTTTATAATTTTGGCAAATTGGCACCTCGGAGCGGTGGTCATCTGCCACGATTACGTATCAAAAACTGCTCTGAAAGTACCTGACTAAACTTGGATGTGTGTAATTATTTAATTGCTTCTAACGTACTTCGTTTTTAAGTGGATTTGAAAACTGAGCTATTAGTTTATATTTTTCCTGCTGCTTTCTCAGCAAGAAATGAAAGCAATTAAAACATTTTTTTCAAGAAAATTCTTGCTGGCAATTTAACTTTTTGTTCCTAACATTAAAAATGGGGAGGAACTTTGTCTTCGGTTTTGTTTTAGTTTTTTGTTCCGACTTTCGATACGAAAGTAACGGAATATTTGTGCTCGGGGTGGGTTTTTTTTTTCTTCAGACAAATTTCGACTTTTTAACTAGCAATTTTTGACGGAATTTTTTTAATATCATTCAAAAGGTATTGTTGGCCTGAGCTTGAATTTGAAAAGATATTTCACCTGTGATCGGTTTTCGTAATGTTATGAGGGTTTAAAGATTGCCATTATGGCCATTTTGACCAATTTGGGACAATTAACGCGCGATATAATTCGCGCTATTAATGCGTAAGCGGAGATTTAATCCGTCTTATAAATCGTTCCAAATTGGTTGAACGAAGCTTATTTGCCATTATTGGTTTGTTACAAGGAACGAAATCTATTTTTTTGTTTTACTTTATATGGGTTGTGGGGTGATGAATTTCATAAAAAATTTCAAATTTTAGAAAAAAGAATTTTCATTTTATTCTATTTCATTTAATTTTTTTATGTTATTACTGCTGCTCCATAAACCTTAAAAGGCAGTCGGAACATTCAGGGCTTCGCCCTGATACGAGCAGTCTTGTTTCTTTTTGTTTTCCACGCAAAATCAGGTGCCACAATTTTTGATTGGACTGGGTTGAGTGATATATCAATTTAAAACCTGTACAGTTTGTGATTTGAGCCACATAAAAACAAGTATAAAACTTTTCCTTGTTTCGAGGAACACCGGTTTGCAATTTTTGGTTTTTCGTCCTATTTCGAGCGAATAAACCTAGCATGCAGTCTTGTTTTAATTGCTTTAAAGATGACAGCAGGCTAATTTAAAACGTAAAAACTTAGTTTTGTTTGGGCAAGTTAGTTATCTCTATTGTGTATTTTAGCGCCCTTTTGGAAAAAAAAATTAAAATCAAACAAGACTGCTCGTATCAGGGCGAAGTCTCGAATGTTTTGACTGCCTTTTAAGGTTTATGGAGCAGTAATAACATAAAAAAAAACTAAATATAATAAAATAAAATGAAAATTGTTTTTCTAAAATTCGAAATTTTATACGAAAATCATCCTCCCGCACGCCATTTAAAGTACAAGAGGATAAATTTTGCTCATTGTAACAAATCAATTTTGGCAAATAGGCTTCATTCAACCAATTTGGAACGATTTGTAAGACGGATTAAATCTCCGCTTTCGCATTAATAGCGCGAATTATTTCGCGCTTTATTTGTCCCAAGTTGGCCAAAATGGCAATCTTTAAACCCCCATAACCTTACGAAAAAGGATCACAGAATAAATATACTTTCAAATTTAAGCTCAGGACAACAATACCCTTCGAATGATATTTAAACAATTCCGTCAAAAATGGCTTGTTAAAAGGTCGAAATTTGTCTGAAGAAAAAAAACCCACCCCGAGAACAAATATTCCGTTACTTTCGTATCGAAAGTCGGAACAAGAACTGGGGATTAGGTATATTCATGAGCCATAATAAAATAAGCAAATATGCAAATGCAGCCATATCCAATAATTGAAAAGCACTTTTTGTAGAAAAGTTACCAGAAAAACCAAAAAATAATTATTGAACATTTTTTCAAGATTTTTTCAGTTTTTTGAATTTTAAAGTTTTTTTGTTTTCCTTGTAGTTTTTCTATAAAAAGTGCTTTTCAATTTTTGGATATGGCTGCATTTGCTTATTTGATTATTTTATTATGGCTGTTGAATATACCTAGCCGCCAGTTTTTTTTTTAGCTCCTTTCATCACACTACGCTGAAAAAAAAAACGACAATAAGGTGAAAACTTTTGTTGTAATTTTTGATACAATGGTAGGAAAATTCTATGCTACTTGCTTAAAGAAATTTTACCTGAAACTGAACGTTTTAGAAATAAGTGTCATTCAATCATGTGCATTATTAGCGTTTGAGTTGTTTTGAAACTGTTGGTTTTGCTCGATTTTTAGAAATTAGAAATTGCGGTCATACAAAATTGGAATTAAAGCAGGCAATATTTTATTTGATAATCCCAAAATTATTACGCTGATGGTCCTGAAGCAATGATCTTAAAGCCAAAAAACTTTTGATATCTTCAGCAAATTTTGATAACTTCCAGATATTTCTAAGGTACTCATAGTTAAAATCGCATTTAGTCCATTTATCTTAAGATTGCCCATTCAAAAGTATGCACTGTCAGCTTGATACAATATCAAGCTGTGAAAAAGATTATTCATATATAGTAGACAAGCAACAACTACATTTGCATCAAGAATATTTCTGAACGAATCGAGACACTCTCGAGATGTGTCGAGATGTGAACAAACTTCGAGATGCAATTTAGGCTGTTGCTTATCTGATAAGAAACATAGTTAGAAGTAAAAGAACGTAGAGCGAACCATTTTTTTTCAACTGATTGTTTCATGGTTTCAATCGGGTTTTCATAAGCTTTTTTTTCGGTAGATAGCAACCGAGTTAGAGAAAAACTGAAAACATGAGAATTAGTAATGCCAAAATGAAGTCAAAACTTCAATTATAAAAGTATATAAACTTAGTCGTAACAGGTCAGTTTCTCGTCAATTTTGTATAAAATAATCTGATAACCAAAAACACCTAGACTTTGAGCATTTTTCCTTGACTCTGAGGCAATTTTTTTGAAAAATGCTGTATAATCCAAACGAAGACCAATGAAGTTTTCTTATGCAATCTCTCACTATGAGATAATACAATACCTTCCCTAACAGATAAAATTTCTTCAATACAGATAAAGTTTAAGAATTAAACTAAATAAGTAAACCTCCAATCACGATATCTCCAATTCACATGAATCGATTTGATTTAATCTGATCATGACTGGGACGTAATTCAAAAATGAACGTGTTAAATGATTAAAAAAGAGGAAGCACGATTCGTTTTTTGTCCATCTTTTATAAAAAACATAACAAATTAGATCGATATAATAGTAAATGATGATTATAAATCAGAAAGGTGTGCGTTGCAGATGCTAATGACAAAAATGAAAATTTAATGATTACAAGGCGGGAGGCGGGAAGTGATTAACGATAAATGCAACTAAACGAATCTGAAACAACAAAAACATAGTCCTTTCAACAAATTCAACTAAACCGGAAGTGATTCAAGCTGACATTAAGGCAATATTGGGTATCAAAGTTACAAAACACTCAACTGAGAGCATCAAAATTAAACATGAGCAAGACTGCTCATATCAGGGCGAAGCCCTGAATGTTCCGACTGCTTTTTAAGGTTTATGGAGCAGTAATAACATTATAAAATTAAATGAAATAAAACAAAATGGAAAAAAAAATTTCTAAAATTTGAAAATTTTTATGAAAACCATCCCCCCACACGCCATATAAAATTCAAAAGGATAGATATCGCTCCTTGTAACAAATTAAATATGGCAAATAAGCTTCTTTCAACCAATTTGGAACGATTTCAAAACGGATTAATTCTGCGCTTACGCGTTAATAGCGCGAAATATATCGCGCGTTAATTGTTCCAAATTGGTCAAAATGGCCAAAATGGCAATCTTAAAACCCTCATAACTTTACAAAAAAAGATCACAGGTGAAATATCTTTTCACATTTAAGCTCAGGGCAACAATAGCTTTCGAATGATATAAAAAAAATTCCGTCAAAAATGGCTACTTAAAAAGTCGAAAATTGTCTGAAGAAAAAAAAACCCACCCCGAGCACAAATATTCGTTACTTTCGTATCGAAAGTCGGAACAATAAAATGAAAATTAAGTTTGTTCACTCAAGTAGATAATGCTCAACAATTCACAGAAAAAATTATAATAGTTTTTTTGAAGTTGAAGTCTGCAACAAGAACAAGAAAGATATGATTGAACAAAACAATGAATTAAAATTTTATAATGATGCAAAATATACACCCTCTAAACCATAATTCTAGAGAACCAGAAACATAAGTGAGCAACTTTGCAGACAAACCGAAAAAAAACAAAGAGTTTTTCTGGCATAAATGGAAACGTTGTTAAATGAATTATCGAACCGAATTATTTTTGAATTACCTCATTAGCAAAACAATATACACGTGAAATAAAAACAAAAGAAGAGGATGTGGAGGTGTAGCTGTTTTTGAGAACAACTCCTACTGCTGACGTCCTACTGATAATTTCAACAGACTAAACTCAACTGCTGACGATTCAATTTAGTGTAGCAAAAACAATACTTAATTGACAATTTTTTGTAAAACACCACAGCAGTCCCTCAATTTTTTCCTGGAGACGCTGATAAATAACTTGCTCGAGCTTAAACTACCAATTTAAGCTAAGCACCTGGTGTGCTGAGTTTACAATATTAACATTAAAAAGAAAACTGATCTGTCTGAAAGCTTAATAGAAAGTCTCAGTAGATTTGGCCTCACGCGCAAATCACCACTGAATGCCACCAGACAAATAATACACTCAGAGAGCAGTAATCGATATGTAATTTTCAAGCCGGAGTTCTAGTAGAACAGAAATCTTTTGTTGATCACATCCCTGTTTTCTTGACAAGCGTTGTGATCAGAGAGGAAAGCAAAAAAAAAACCTCCTTACTTTTGCCGGTCATAGAAAATTTTTATGATCAAAATCATCAGAGTTTTTTCAATTGGAAACTAAATATAGCAATACAATCATTGCACCAAAACATTTCAAGTTTTCCCCTCAAAAAAACTTTCAGTCTAATAACAAATCGAATTCAAATTACTCCCAATACCTTCTTGTCAGTTCATGAAATCAAGAGCAAAAAACAGCAATGCTTGGGTTACAAAAGAAATCAAACGAGAAAAGGCAAAAAAAACAATAAGTTTATCCACAAAACTACCGTTAAATGCAACAATTTATTTTCATCAAAGACAGCGCAACAAAATTAAATCAAAGTTAAGAGTTTCGCTCAGTAAAAACTATGAAACTAATAGAAACAAAAAAAATTTCGATTCCGTAAACTGTGTCAAACCAATTGCAAATAAAGATAGAAATGAATAAGTAAACCTGAATATTATGTCAGCTGAGGTTTTTAATAAATTTTTTGTTTCAATTTGGACCCAACTTAGCTGAAGCAAAACAAAAAGTGTACGAGCAGTAGAGAATACATTTTATATATCCAAATTGACTGACCACGAATTTTTTGAAATTTTTGTTGGTTTGCAAAACAAAAAACAATAGTTGCTACGGACTTCATCGTTTCTTCATTGTAATCTGGCAAAATAATCAACTTTCACAGTTTTACAAAATTGAAAACTAGAAGGAGAATTTTATCTGGATTGTTTCAAAATTACTAAAATTATCCCAAATCACAAAGATGTGACAAAGGCTCAAACATAAACAACAGGCCAATATCACTTCTACCAGTCTTTAAAAAATAATTAAACTGCATGATTGTTAGATTTCTCTACAAAAATGAAGTGTTACCAACCAAACAAAAAAATTCTCAAACGATCAACATCTGATGCAATTCTGTAATCGCTTAAAACAATTGAAAACTTTTTGACACACACATTGATATATCAAAACGTTTTGACACAGTGAAACATTAGCTTCTCCTTTAACCGTTAATAGTTTGATCAAGTAAAACAAACAAAAATTACTCAACAGAAAATCAAGTGAGCTGTCTCCCCGGGATCAGCTTTAGGTCCATTTTAAATTTTACTTCACATCAATGATCTTCCCGAGGTTGCAAAAAAATACAAAGTTGTCCTTTTAGTCAATAATACAAATATGAAAGGCAAAAACTAAGATCTATACGATATACTAAGATCTATACTGATACGAAAGGCAAACTACGGAAGAAAAATAAGATCTGAATTTGAAGTACAAAGAAACAGGGATGGCAGCAAGTAAATTGACGATGAACCAAAGCAAAACTTGTATTGACGATGAACCAAAAAACTTGTATTTAGCTTAAAAAAAACCATGGATAAAGTTTCGAGGGATAACTATTAAAACAGAAACTGATATTAAACATTTAGGAGTTAAAATTGATCGCAACTTGAGTTTCACTGAAAATATCTGAAAATATCCGATCGATAAGCAATCTTTTTTTTCATTTCTCGACCAAACAAGCTGTCGTTTAAGCAACTCAGACTGGTGTATAAAAAGGCGTATTATATGAAGTACTGATTTATGGGCGCAACTCAAAAATGAATCTAGATACAGTGAAAAATGAACGAAGTTTTTGTAAGAACTATCACTAAGAAACAAAAATTTGATGAAGATAATCGACGAGATAAAAACAGAAAGTTTTCCAATCTTTCAAACATATACATACGAAGTTCTAATAATACTTACAAAACTCAAAAGAAAAGAACATACGAAAATCGGTTTGGACAATTTCATAATGTCAAAAGAAAAAAAAAAGAATCTTTTGAGTGATACATCGATGAGAACATTATCAACACGCTCAAAAACAAAAAATCTTAGTAAAAAATTAGTGAGCAAGAAAAATTACATTTCAATAAGGATAAATTTTTTTGTTTTAAGTTGAGTGCAAATAAATGATCACAATGGAAAATTCTTCTTGTTCTTCATGATTTTGATCTGCGTCAACAAAAACCGTTTTTTGGCATTTAGTGTTCAATCGGATATTAACAGAGTTCTAGATTCTGACTCTTCATAGATTCTGCCTCTCAAATGGCACTTGAAATCATACTAGCAGCTTTACGGTGACCATTTGAATCGGCTCTACAGAAATTGTACTTTCATAATAAAGAGTTTCTGTGATGAGCTTGATTCGTATGAGCAGACTTAACATGAGCAGCTGCTAAAACAGAGCACGGCCGTCGGTGAAGGTCAAGTGGGCAATAACATCATGGAGTAACGCCCGTTTTTTATGATGTATCATAACTCATTAAGTTTCATGGCTTGCAAAACGACTGATATGTTAATGTTTTCAGTAATTTAGAAGTAAAACTGTATCAGAATTGTATTAGAAAGCTCAAACGTTTTAAGAGAGTTTTCAGGGGAATCTGAAAAAGAATTTCAATGTGCAGATAAGGCAACATTATGAGGCCCATAGCAGAGTGAAAAGGAGTTTAACCTGTGTGATTTGAATTGTGTATGAAGGGTTGATCTTCAGTCACAAGGCCATGATGTTAAGACGTCTCTGACGTCATAAAGTTTATATGAAATAGGATAAAAATTGAGAAACCATTAAACAAATTAACCCAGTTGTTTTACTTCAAAAAGGAACTCATCAAAATGGTAGCAGGAGGTTGAGTTCTAAGAAAAATTATAACTGAAAAAAAAACAAATGACACGCAGAGGGTTGAGTATCAAAAGAGGGGTGAACACAATGAAAACGAGGAAAACATTGCAGACAAATGAAGAGAACGAAGGACCGCCAACAGGGGACACAACAACGCATTTTAAATGTCTTCCAAAGGGATCTGTAGGGAGCATCGAGGTCGGCACAACCGACAGTAATGTGGAGGAGACCGGATCAGAATTGTAAAGGTTAAAACGGAGGTTAGAAGCATTGGAAGAGAGAAAGGACGTAGAAAAGAGAATAGAAGAGACACGCCGAGGGTCAGAAGGAAAGATGTCAAGGTACCGATTTTAAAGTCACCAGAGTTGGAAAAAAATCGGAGGTGAAAGAAAAGTTTGCTGTGGTGGATTGAATTTACGCCAATCCCTCTAGAAATGCAGGCACCGCATGTCATTATGAATGGGATAATAAGTGCAGGACTGAACAAAATCGTTTTTACGATGGATCGAGACGAGACACAGACCGAATCTGGGATAACGAAACTAATTGACATGCTGGATGAGTACTTGACACCAAATCCATTCCTAAATTTGGAACAAACATACAGACAGTGTAAAACACGTGAAAAAATCCGGAAAAAAGTTGGTATGAGTACGAAAAGAGAATGTCGCGATTTATGAGGGAAATGAATGAAGCTGAAATGACAATTAATGACAGAGTATTTTGTATAGCGCTCCTAGAAGGATCCAACCAAGAGAAAGCAACCACTATCAATATCGAGAGCATAGCAGGAAACAAGGAACACTGGTGAACAAAAGCGAGAATGGACCCAATTATGTTAGAACAGACCTTGCGGACAATTACTGTAAAAGAGAACGAAACCCTAACTTCCGATTTAATCAAAACCACAGTATAGGGTACCATATGGGAAACAGCGGCCAAAGTCGAAGAGGAAGAGGTAGTTACAGATTTGAGAAAGGAAGAAGTGTTCAGCAAGGAGGGATTTTTAGATGTGGGTAAATGGATCAATGGATGCGAGATTGTAAAACAATTTATGGGACGAAGATGGGAAATGGAAGAAGAGTAGAACAGACGTTCCAAGGAAACTCAGGGTATGCTAGGAGATCACCAGAATTTTCAAACGACTTCAAGAAGAGTCGACATTGGGGAGAGTTTTGATGGGGAAGATCAGGAGCATCAATCGAAATTGGCGCAGATTGATGAGTCTATTGAGACGTGACCATGAGATTTTGTAGAAGAATGGGAGATAGCAGAGACCAGAGAAGAAGAAAGGAATGGTGAGATTGAACTCGATATATTTGTAGATTCAGGGCCCTCAAGATCAACGATGTCATTGAAACAATGGAGAGAGATTGAGAGAGAATTACGGTAGAAGATTGGAAACAATTCAAGGAAAGAAAAATTAAAACAGAAAGCAGAAATAAATTTGGAAGAATAGGAGTTATCAAAGCTGATTTTGAAGGTTTGTTACCAATTAGGGCAGCGGGAAGTTAAATAAGACTGAAAATGAATGTCATTGATGATGATATTCCACTTTTACTCGGAATAGAAGCGATCGAAAAATTAAAATTGACCCTACAATTCAAAAAACAACCTGGCGTGGCGCCCAGAAAAAGGGTAGCTAACCAGATCAAGTGTGGGACATCAAATGTGAAGAGTATAATTGGATAGACGAAAGTTGGTCATGAAACCACGAATTAACAAAAAAGAGAAGATCTATTGATCGGAAACATTTTGTAATGAAGAGATTGACAGAAAAAGAATCAAAGATAACCATATTAGGTTTGGTCACGTGAGTAAAACTAAAATGAAAAGGTTCAGGGAAGATTGCGGGATGAACAACAACCTACGAACCAAAGGTATAGATGAAATAACTGAAAACGTAATCGCAAACTGCACTGCCTGTAATGAAACCGGAAAAGCAGCTAACATCAGAAATTTATTGACTCCTAGGAATAAAGACTTAAGCAATTCGGTGGCAATTGACCTTGCAGAATGGACAGACCCTAAAACAAATCAACAATTTATACTGTTAAACATGATAGATGATTTTTCGCGTTTCTCAGTTTTAACTGTTGTAGATCTAAGAAATCGTTATAATCATGGGGAACATTGTAATTGGTTAGTTTATGCAATTTGGCACGTCTGTAAGTTTCTAACGCAATTTGGGAGGGAAATTCAACAATGACCTGATCTTGCTACGAATGTCAACTTTTGGATGGTTTTTTAAAATCACGGCCGGTTAAGCGCCCTTCTCCAATGGGGTAGTAGAGAGTCAAAATGGTATCATCAAACGAAAGCTGAAAAAGCTGATAAAATGAAAAATTCAAGGTTAAGTGAAAATGGACTTTCTCCTTATCAGAGAATTCAAGGATCGAATCCAAAAAAGGGGGGTCAGAAGAAGAGGTACCCCCAAGATTTGAAAATGCCAGTGAGGCTGATATTGAAGTCCTGAAAAGACATTCACTGGGAGTGCAAAAAACTCGAAAAAATTTTGTGAATGTAAAATTTGAGAAAAAAACTAAAAAACAAAAATGGAGGGGGCATTCGACACTTTTACCGGATTGGGACTTGATTAGATACAATCAAAAAAAATTTGAATAAAAATTACTGGATGGGGCCAGTGCAGATCATTGCGATGGATAAATAGATTTTCATTTTTCATCATGGTAGACATTCGTTTCATGTTAATTTTTCGCGAGTGAAACCAGCAATAGATTGTGGTTATCTTGGGGACAAACTTGTAGAAAGCTGGAGTAAAAACGGGGAAAATTACCAAAGAGTAACGAGTGAGAAGAACAGAGAAATAAAGTTAATTGAGGACAGAGTGATATGTGGTAAATGTATTGAAGAATACTTTGACAGGAAGAAACGGAATCAGTCGGCTGAACATACTCTGGTGCGATGACGAGCAAACGGACTCAACTGGAACAAAGCGAAACTCATTTCACTGCAAATTAAAATCAAACAAATTTCAAGTCCGAATTTACTAGCCAAAACTGAAAAAGAAGCGCAAATTGAGTTGAGTCACGGAAATTTGAAGAGCGATCAAATCAAATTTGAAATTGAGCCAGTTCAGGAGAAATTGAAAAGTTGATTTAAAAGTTGGTTTGAAATTAAATGAAACTTTTTGAAGAAGTAATTTAGTTGCAAATAGTTTCCAAAAATTAGTGCTTGTGAGTTACAATTGCGGATATTTTGAATTGGAGTGATTTACAGGTTTTTTGTGGTTTATCGGGCGAGGAGATCTGGAACGGAATAAAGAGGAGAGTGATTGACAGAAAAGAAGAAAGAACGAGGACGGACGGGACCAGAAAGGGAAGCAGAGAAGAGACGGGAATGACGAGGAGTAGATATGTGTTTACGGTAACGACACCACCGATGAATGAAGAAACTGCGGATGCATTTAGGTTTTTGAATCAGATAATGGTGTTTGGGGTGATTGTAAATAGCCATGATGGAGACGGATATGAGTTGAGACCAGTCCTGCAAGACGCCGCAAAGCAGATACCACAGGAGAAGGAACAGATGACAGATGGAGAGCAGGAAAGATGAGAAAGTGTAACTCAGACAAGTGGGACCCTGGCGACGGTTCGGGAAATCCAGAGGAGAAACGAACTGGATAAAGATAGAAAGTTGATCAAAGACAATTTGACAGTAGCGATTCACCGAGAAAAATGAGCGAAAATCGAAAATGTAGAGTATTCAGACAAAGAAAGGCAGAGAAGGAGAAAAAAGCCAGGAAGAGCGACTCAAGAAAAGCGACAGTACGCCCCAACAGGATCAGAACGGATCCTAAGCGAATCAAGTGTGGTCAGATTTTGAAAATAAGACATGAGAAGTGAAACTGAAAAGGAAAAAACCTAAGATTGAGAGACGAATAGCTGGTAGGTGGAGACTGAAAGGACGGAGACCATTGAAGGAGAAGGAATTGAATTGGAAAGATTGCAGCAGAACAAAGTACGACAACAACAATGATCATTGATGATGAGGACCAGAAAAACTCAATTGAACGAATAGGCAACCAAGAAATGAACATCGAAGAGAACTGGCACGGAAGCAAAACGTCGTCAACCCAACTAAGAACGACAAATTTTGAGGCACAATCGGAAGAGGCCCGACAGCTGTAATGGAACACATACGTTGAACGAACCTCCAATGAATCACTGATTCACAACCCGGAATTTGTCAATGACACTCCAATAACCGTGACGAACAATGAAAGACCGAAAGGGCGAAACAAATTGATGACTAGATTTGGAAAACCGATACCTTCGTCACTACCGAACTCTATCCACCATACAGAATTCGTAGTACCAGAATCGAAGGATAATCAAAACCTTTTCATACTGTCACGACGGGAGAAGCTGGAGGTATGGAAAAAAGTAGTCGAGTTGGTGAGCCATCATGTGGCTGGAGATCTGTGCAAACGAATTATGAGGATTCGATGGGTGGACACGTGGAAAGTGGCGACTGACGGTCAAAATAGCTGGAATCGAGAATATCTGTGCAGGGAGAACAAGAAGAAAAGAGTCTGTTACTACAGAATTTTGCCCAAACTGCATCAAAATAGGCCTGTAATTTTGTAACCTGCATCATGAAGTCACATATCTGGGAACCAGTGACGAGTGACATCAAAAAAGCCTTCATCCAATCACGAAGAAAGAAATGCGTTGTATATGTAGAACCAACAGTCGAGGCGCATATACCAAAAATGCATTGTTGGAACATGTTTCGTGGCCGCATAAGGATTGAGCGATGCAGCTCACGAATGGTATCAAACTTTGGTGAGTTGACTATATACGCAACAAACTTACAAATGCATGACATGGCATTGCCTATCTTACCCGAAAGCCGAAAACAAGCAGTGCGATGGACTACTAATTGTACATCAAGACGACATTGTGTTTGTAGGAACAACAGAATTCGAGAATCGGGTGCAACGAGCGTTATGATAGATCGAACTTTGATTTCGTAGGACTCAGTGTAGCGACGCACAATGACCATATAGAAGTTAAACCAGTGTTGCGCGATGTGTTGTCCAACCAGGAGTTTGGCAATATGCCAGCAGCGGACAATGAGATGGATTGGTTGCAAGGGCGAGATTGTTAATGAGGAACTAAAATGAATGACAACTTTAATCAGATCAGATTTATTCAAAAAGCTTAGTAACGTTCTGAGCCTGTTGAGCACGATACCAAAATTGGGGTGATCAGAGCCTTGAAGAACCCTGTTTGACTCTACAAAAGGCGGCCGATTCAGTCATTGAAGTTTAGAAAGTTAACCGGGATTTTGCAGAAGGAGTTTTGCAGAAATGCGGTTCAAAAACATCAATCAAAAATAGGCCAAGAGGGGATTATACGAGAAAACGATTCAGAAAAGTTGGCAACAACTCTCTGGCAGTCAAAGACGATCGGAAGACTGCATAACAACATCTTTGAAGCAGAAGCATACGCGGCTAGACTCACTAGCGAAGAATGTGTTTACTGGAAGACGATAGTGGTAGAAGTGGGTCTACGATATCGATTCGAGAGATTCACTGTGCTCACGGAGGGCAAATCGGTCAAAGTCACTGTTGATGCGCCAAAATTCAATAAAGACGTCAAATTGCCGCGAATAAATATTGCGATGGTACGTTCATTGATACAATTTGAAGGGACTAAATTTCATTTCGTATCAACTCAGACGATGATAGCGGATTGCCTAACGAAGGCTATTAGTGGAAAAGATTTACTCTGAGTACTAGATGTGATGGTATGCTAAGGCAGATATACCTAACATCGGACTACTCAATCAAGGCCGTGAGCTTGTATGCACCGATGTCATACTTGGATAAGTAGTTAGACAAAAATTATGATTATATCGCTTTATCACCAAGCGAGCAATGATCCTCGGAACAATCAGGGACATACGGTATGTGACTAAATAAGGGGAGGAAGAGAGAAGCAACATTGCAATGTGAAACAAACTGTGATTACGAAAACAAAAGATTTAAGGTGGATTTAATTCGTTGCTTCTATTTGTACACTGAGCGAATGTGCGATATGAATTGTGTATGATACACTGATCTTTAGTATACAAGGTCATGATGTTAAGGCGGCAGTGACGCCAAAAAGCTTATCTGAAATAGGATAAAAGTTGAGAGACTATTAAACAAATTAACCAATTCGAATCCAGTTGTTTTGCTCCAAATGGGAACTCTTCAACTTTACCTGGGATCGTAAGTTTTTCTAATTGATCCCCTGCGACAGATAGTGTGCGAGGAAGACCTCTCATTTTTCCTCCAGGTTCAAGTCTACCACAGCCTGACCAATTTCTCCTGGGATAGTGGTACCACGTGAAATTTCTAGACGCTAAAAAAACGAACTGAGTCGCAAAAAAAGCATCATTCAACAATATAGCTCAGTCTGGAATGTGGGGTAAGAAGAGAAACGGACTATGCTAAGACTAGATCATAATTTTGATTTAAACACACTTTTTAAGGACTCAAGTATGAAGTCACAATAAAAGACACCTGGTGAGGATATCGAACACTTGGTGAGGATATCGAACACTTGGTGAGGATATCGAACATCTGATGAGGATATCGATCACACGATGAGCTCAGGCCAGTCGAGCGGGATGATCAAGTTTCGAAGAGATTTTTAAGTTCTATCGGCGATTCTGATCTGAAATCAGCCTTCTCATGCCTCAATTTGGTGCAGAAGCTCTTTTCAGCTAACCAGTTTTGATAAACATCAAAAGTTAGAACAGCGATTGAAGAGTAAATATTCAGAGTTTGATCTTTTGCTATTCGCAATTCATTCCAATAGACTTGCAACCAAAATAAAGTTTAATTGGGAACTCTTCAGAACAAGAGTTCTAAAGAATACTTCATCAACCGTCTTCTCATTTGCTTGATCATTTAGTCAGGCAAGACTATTCAACAGTTGCAAAACTTATTGTTGAAAAAAACCATTCAAAACTGCTACCCGAGTTAAATTAGTTTCATTACTGGAGTATAATTGATCCCTTTTGGGTTGTCACTTTAATTTTGAGAACTAATTCGAAATTTTAAAAGGCATTTCACAATTATGATGATGGGATAATGTAAAAAATTGATTTACCCTTCCAAAATGGACCAATGACATTTGGGTAGATAATGTATGTCGAGACTAAAGAATGGAATCAAGTTTTGTTTTGAGCTTAAAGTGTAGAAATTCATTTATAATTTTTATAACAATATGTTTATAAAACAACCGGTTGGCTTCGATGGGTTGATTTCTGAACTTTATTAGTGACGCATCAATTTGACAACTTTGTTTTGGAAAAATGGCTCAAAATGTAGATAAGTCAGATAGAGAAGGGCAAAAAAAAGTTGCGGTCGAGAAACAAGCCTTGGTAAAATTGTTTATTCGAAGGACGAACTTGCTATTTTGTATCGTGCTTTCATTCTCCCAAAGCTTTACTATGGCATTAATGTTTGGGGTGGTTCAAATGTTAATGATCTAGAGAAGATAAACTTGTTTCAAAGACGTGCAATAAGGCTGGGCGTTACTGATACTTATGAACCAATATCTGCAACTATTAGAAGAGCTGACCAAAAACTCTACGATGCAATCCTCCAAACAGGTTCTGATCATCTGTTGTTTGATTTAGTTCCGACACGTTCTACCTACTCAGCAAACGACCTGCGCTGTCGTGTTCCACCTATTGCTCGCTGTAAGATGGAGAGGCAAATGAAAATATTTCCTTATTGCCTGCTGCGCAGACTTCATGACATATAGTTTAATTGGTTATGTCTTAGTACGATTTATAGATGTCATTCTATAACTAATTCAAGTATCATCATCATCATCAAGTTGCAGAACCTAGATTTCGAAACCCAAACACTGCTTTTAATTTCAAATTGAAGTCTCAGATTTTTTTCAAACTAATTTTGTGTCTGACACGTTAGCTCAGTTACCCAATTGCCCTAATTAAATTGATTTTGACATAATTGGCTCAGATAAACTTCTTGGCTTTTTGTTTGATTAATTTTTTTTACCAGCATGTAGTTAAGGAAAGTTTCGGCTTAAGAAAGTTTCGGATATTAAACAAATCAGATACACTGTGTTCACTGCACGTCGAGTGAGACAATCGAAAAAGCAAAACTTTTCTAAGGTAACAGAGCCGGCAGATTATCTGGAATACAAAACATATTTCGTATTCTTGGGAAAATTGCAGAAAATGATGCACAACAAAAAAGTATTGGATCTGGTTTCTCCTGAGGCATCATTCCCAGCCCAGGCGAAAAAGACGGAAAAGGAGGACTAGGGACTGGCAAACGAACAGAACAACAGTAAAAATCTAAAAACCCCAAATACCCTATAGGCTCAAATCTATTAGGTTTTAAACAAAAAAGTAGAAAGGAAAATGTCATCACGTATATCCATAGGGATACTAAGTTTAGCCATTATCTTTAGTGCGCTAATGGGTCCGCTTGAAAATAGTAACTCTATTGAGCGAAGCTTTGCAATACAAATCCTAAGGAAAACTAACTCTCATTGGGGACTAGGTCTATACCCTGTCAACAAGGGATACTGCCAAGTCTTACATAATTCTTGTCTGGGTACAAGTTGGCCTTTGACATGGCGCTATTTGCAAAAGAAATGATACAGCTGGTAGATTGTTACAATACGAGCCACAAGTATTAGCGTTGTTCACTGGAACCGTTTTATGAACTATGCCAACATTAGATACGGGACCACAAAATGAGTTCCGGAAGAACAAAACCAAGATAAATCAAAGAAAAAGAAGAACCAAACAACAAAAATGGACTAAGATGGAGTCATGCATGGAAGTTTCACAGAGGTCCGGTAGACGCTATTCTGGACTAGCCTGACTTCACTATACGATACAACAATTCGCTGCTGGTCGAACATAAGGGTCTTTCTAACTATTTCCTAAGGTTTTTCTTTTCTTATTCAATAGATAAGAATATCTTTCTCAACTCGTAAACGTGTTTATTGCTTCAGATAAAAATTTTAATCAGAATATATATTTCTAATTGGAAAAATTGAAGAACAAAGTTAAGCTTATGCGTTAGACTGCTCTTTCTCCAGTATGTATTTTCCCTCTAGAAATTTTTAAGTTCTTCTTTAGAATTTCCGAAATAAATTTTGTTTTACTGAAGTGTAACTGTTGAGTTGTGGTTTTGTTTCATATCTCTTATAAGACCCGATATCTGATTTTATCCACATTCCATAAGTTAATTTAACCAATTAATTGTTGACGTCAACTTTTTTCCATATTTGCATTCTGCATTTATGGCGATATTTTATTAAGATGACCATATGTTGGTTTCTGTTGAAACAGAAGTAAGTTTTAAAATACGGGTTAAAAATAGAGTTTCTGAATTCAATTCCGAAGATCCAACCTCCTGATAAGATGAGTTTTTGTTTTTTTTTCAATATAAGACAAAAACCTAACAATTTGAATTATACAATATGATATACATCATAATATTTTAACAGAGTCTCTAATGGTTCATTTTGCTGCAGTCAGCCACCTTGAATACTCCTTAGCTAAGTCAAATTGCGTATCGTCTGGAGGTAACGGCGGCCAAACCACAGTTGCATTTGTTTTTGCTTTGACAAAATTAGAAAAATCGAATATATTTCGGTAAAATTTAAATCGATTACGAGGACACTAAAATGTATGCAGGACAATATTTTTATCGATAATAATAAATTTTGAATGTTTTAAAAGTTTCCATTCAGTCCTTTCGCGATAACATGTCAAGTACTCATTTTCTATTATTTCATTCGCTTAGGTTGAGGGTTGAACTTTAAGGTACTATCACGATGGTTTCAATGATTACGTCTCAAGTGGCGTAATTCCCAAATGGCATAAAAATTTCCGAAATGGCATAAATTTCATGCAACCGTTGCGTTAAAAAATCGCGAACAAAATTTTCATGAAAAATGTGAGTAAATTAGACAAGTTGTCAATTCAAAAGATAATTTTTTTCAAAAGCGAAAAGCTTTTGGTTATTAATAAGCTTCTTGTGGCCAAATTTTTTGCCAGATTTGTCGCTTAACATTTGTTTGGAAGCAATTAACTCCAAATTTTGTTCACACGTTTTCGTTCTTAACAAAAAGTAAAAATTAGAAACTGATGAAAACGTTTGAATTACAATGAAAACTAGAAATTTATGCCATTTGGGAAATTTTTTTTAATGTAATTTGGGAATCATGCCAATTGGGAAGTTACCATTTCAATGCTCAGCAAAAACTAAGTCTTCTTTTTCATTTTCTTCCTTTTTCAAACGCTGTTATGAAAAACTAACCTTAACTAACCTACTTCTACCTCAAAGACAGACTTGTAAAACGTGTAAAAAACTTGTATAATTCTTAAAAAATTGAGATGACCAGGTTAAGGAAAAAACTCTGGTATCATTATGCCATATCATTATGACATGAAATTTTTTTTATGTCATGATGCCATAAGACTTTTTTATTTTGCCTTCAACAGCTTTGCCAAACTAGGTTTAATCATTTACATCTTCAATATAATAGCCCGGGTTGACCTCAATAAACCGAAAATGCTTGTCTTACATTTCCCTTCACCGAAAATGCTTATCATACAATTGCCTACATCAAATGTATGGAATAATGCTAATCATACAATTTTCATACAATTTTTTTTAAAATTTCCAAATTAAATTGAAATTGCCCCAAAAATTTTTTCGTTATTTTTTTCAACCTCAATCGAATTTTGTACTCAAACAAACATTTTCAAAAAAAAATGTGCATGCAAATTTTAAATTTTTGTTTGCATAACGTAGTCCACAATGCAGAAAAATTGGAGTTTTTTCCGTTTCTCTGGATAACATTTTTTAAGCAGGCTAAAAACTCCTGTTTTTTTGTATGGCATGATAATATATGCCTTGATCAATGTTTGATAAGTTGAAAATTCAATTTTAAAAAAATCATCTTGGAAAAATTTTGCCAAAATTTAAAAGTTTGATGCTTTCACTATATCATTTGTGAAGTAATCACTTTTACAATTCAGATCGTTTCCAATGCATTGTCAATGACAGACAATCAACCTTTTGGGAATTCTAGTGCTGAGTACACCGTGGGTTTAGTCACTTGTGTTTAGTCACAAACACGTCCCAGAAACTTTGAGAAATGAAATTTAGAAAAAATCAATTTTTTGGTGTATGAAAAAATGCTTATCCTACACTTTTCATTTATGAAAAAATGCTTATCCTAGAGTTTTTTAAAAAAATTTCTGAGTCTATGAAACTTTAGGAAATTGTAGGATAAGCATTTTTTCATTTATGGAAATTGTAGGATAAGCATTTTTGGTCAACCCGGGAGGTAAGTATTCACTACATTAGGGTGGAATAGCAGCAGACGTCATCTGGTGTTTATATTTTGTTTTGGAGCAGATCGGAATTTGTTATGATACTAAAGCGAGTTTCTTTAAGAGGATAAACTAAACAGTTTAGGAGAACCAAGGTAAATCATGGATTCACAGAGATCAAAATGTGGAAAGTCATTTTTTTTCAAATGAAAAAAAAAATAGAAAAAATACTCCAATAAAGTTTAACTTTGACGGGTGCGAAAAAATTGCGAGCCTTCGAATAATGAATCGAAAATAGAAAACGCTCAGTAACAATTGCGCGCATTACAGATTTGCTCTACAAGCTTTCAATTAATTTAGTGGATCTTCAATGTCTTTTCACCAATTTTTCGTTCAGTCGTTACAGGCTTGGTTTTTTAAAAAAAAAAAATTTGTCCTATGTCACCATTTTTTCTTTGTGTGAAAATATCTTTTAGTCTATTATATGGAATGAGCGGGTCAATTTGTGAAGCTTCAACTTGGATTTCAATTTTAAAAAATTGCTCACTTTTGAATTAAATTGTACTCTTTGCTTGCGGTTATTTCTCAGGTATTCTTAGTTTTAAAATAATGTCCAGATAATGGTTACTGTTTCATTGCGTGCGTTTCGCCTATATGTAGGAAGGGGTAGAAGGTGTATTCTCATGGATATGAAAAATTAGCCTTCGATTTTTTTGTTGCCCTTTTGGAAACTTCAGCCACATTAATTTGGAAGTCTAGAAAATACGGCAGAAGAACTGCAGTTCGATTGAATGCATGCTTCATTCCTTTTGATAACAGTTTTGGACTCAGCCTGAATTGGTATTGAAAAAATTCTGCTCTATGAAGTAGTAAGGCGGACCGGACCGACTTGAAGTGATAGGATTTTATCAATTCCAAAAAAAATTCCACCTCTGATGTGAGAAAGGTTTGATTTTAACAACCATTATCCGCTCTCAAATTCCTCTTCTCCTTTCTTCTTTCTGCAAGATGCATTGCGTACCAGGGTTGAGGTGTTCGACTTTTGTTTCGATCGAACTGACGGATGTCGTTCGACCCAATACTCGTGGTCATAAACAGCCTTTTCAGTCGAACACAAGCTTGAAAGTCTAACACTAAGTGTGGTCGAAACATAGTCGAACCCAAAGTGTGGTCGAAACATGGTTAAACACAGACCCGAAACATGGTCCAACTCAGGAAATGGGTTACACATGATCTTAGACAAAAGTCCGAGAAGTAATGCTCTGCAAAAAAATAGTAAATAATTACAAAGTTTTGATGTACTAAAAATTTTTTCAGATTCTCGTCACATCCGAATTGAAAAACCTGATTGATCAAAAAATAAGTTTAGAATGTCAGAACAAAAAATTCGACCTCTTATTCTAGCTGGTGGGGAAAAACATAAAGGTTGGTCAACCCTTGACTTGCAAAAATTATATATTATCAAAAAATACCCAGTTTGGGTCGAGTCGATCAAAACATAGCACGCTTGCGTCGAACGCAGTCGGACAGATTTTGATTCAGTCGAGTCGGTCGAAACATCCTTAGTTTGGGTCGAGTCGGTCAAAACACAGCACGTTTGGCTCAAACACGGTAGAACATATTTTTGATGTAGTCGAGTCGGTCGGAACATAACCAGTTAGGGTCATTTCCGTCAAAACATAGCCAATTTTGGTCGAGTCGGTCGAAACATAACTCGAACACTTCAACACGGGTAATGAGCAATTAAATCATTTGGGCTGTAAAAATTAGCTTTGCTGAACAGAAATCTAAAAATCGATCAAGGATTGAAGAGATAGAGATGAAATAGTTTACAGGGATTGCTTAACGCAGGCTCCTAAAATTTGATTCATAGCTCTATTTGCTTAAAAGAAGATTAAAAAATAATTTGAATTTTGAAAAAAAATGATTGCAAGCAAACATAATCTTTATGGCAGTTGCTTGGTGAATTGGCAATATTATTCAGAATGTCAAATTGATGAAAGGCTTTTTTCCTTATTTTGTTGTGATTTTTTACAAACTAGTCTGCATTGTTTCGGCTTCGTATATGAAAATTAAGTGCAATCCTCTGGTTGAAAAATACAGGCAAATTCACGCTTGGTTATCAGACTGATGCTTTTCTGTTTGGTCAAATTTTGGTAATATTTTATTTTGCCTTCGACATAAACTGCTTCTCAATCCAAATTCTAGTCCAAAAAGTCCAAACTCTAGTCTTTTGATAGCGTTAGCCACACCAGCATGAGTTAGTTGTGCTTCTTTTGACTAGAAACGCTGAGACCATTCCATTTTGAGATATCCCCTGTCGTTCATTGTCATTTTACGTTCCTCAAGAAAACTATATCATAATCATATGTATATTTGTTTTTATAATTTTTTTTTCAGATCTATTCACAAGTAATTTTCACTAGATGCAACTCATTCAAAAAATTTATACGTACAGGCCGATGATGCGAGTAAAAACCACAGGTTGAAGACGACCCCAGACAAATCTCGCGCAGAGTAAATAACTAATAAGCGTTCATTTGACGAGAGATATATAACGCAAAGGAGATTGCTCGCCGCTTCTGATCAATATTACGCTGTTTTCCTGACAGAAAAAAATGTCTTCCAATCATTCAAAAAAACCGGTGAACAATTTTTCGTAACTAAACTGAGGATATCTAAGATATCATGTTTTTTTTTGCAAATGAATCGGGACCCTGTCCAGACAAAGAGAATCCCCAAATTCTGAAAAACTTTATTTTTCCGACTTTTGTTACAAAAGTAACGGAATATTTGTGCTCGGGGTGGGTTTTTTTTCTTCAGACAAACTTCGACTTTTAACTAGCCATTTTTCACGGAATTTTTTTGATATCATTCGAAAGCTATTGTTGTCCTGAGCTTAAATTTAAAAAGATATTTCACCTGTGATCATTTTTCGTAAAGTTATGAGGGTTTAAAATTGCCATTTTGGCCAATTTGGGACAATTAACGCGCGATATATTTCGAGCTAATAACGCGTATGCGAGATTTAATCCGTCTTAGAAATCGTTCCAAATTGGTTGAAGGAAGCTGATTTGTCATAAATGATTTGTTACAAGGAGCAAAATCTATCCTTTTTTACTTCATATGGCGTGTGGGTGGATGATTTTCATAAAAAATTTCAAATTTTAGAAGAAAAAAAACTTTTTCAATTTGTTTTAATACATTTAATTTTTCAATGTTATTACTGCTCCATAAACCTTGAAAGGCAGTAGGAACATTCATGGATTCGCCCTGATACGAACAGTTTTGTAAATTAAACGTCAATGCGGGATATTTTGTCAAAACTGCTAACTAAGCTCCTACACCATATTGGGAAATGTAAAGTATCAAAAGCATGTTCTAAATGTTAGCGAGAAAAATTTCTCTCCGAGCAACAAAAACCTTTTGGATTTTCTAGTTTGGATCTGGTATTCAAGGAAAAGTTGAAACTGCCCTACATTACTTCAAAAACTTGATAGAGGTTAAACACTCACCACAAAGAAATGTGTTTTCAAAAAACTTGTTTCGAAAAGAAGATTTAACCGATTTTTAGGAAAACTGCCATGATACCATTTATTTGAACTGCTCCATGAAACACAGTCAGCCGAATTATATTTATGCATTAATTCGATCATTATGCCAAAAGATGAAATACAACAAGGTGACTACGGGGCTCCAACCCTGTTTGTTTCATACAGACGCAAATAGAAAAACTCAAAACAAAAATAAATTTTTAAATTTTAGAGGACAAAATCCATTCTAGCCGCTTCATTATTAAAACTTACCAAAATTTGCAAAATCTAAGGCTTCAGCCTAAACGCGAAAAAGAAATTCGAGCTATTTTTTCTAGAGCCATACATAATTTTCAAAAAAATAAGGCCGGAAATCAAAATCAAATTCTTTCAGTATGGCCGAAAGTCAAAGTCAAACCAAAGATTGTTCTCTTGATTTTTACTATATGCGACTCATGTCTAAAATAACTGCTCAATGAAAAAGTTGATTGGTTGGAAAAAATTCCAAACTTTTTTTTACAAATTGGGTTGCTGATTTGGCTGATATCTTAAAAAGTTTCCCTCAATATGCCAAAACTCTTCATTTTTTTTCGGTACAAGTGCACATTCGCCTGTTTCTACAAAGACGCAATTATGGAACAATACGATCTAAGTTTTCCAAAATCGTTATTTAGGTTGACTGATGTGAAACAACTGTTAACCAGTTTGTACATCACTCTCATGGCAGCCAAAGGTGGTTAAAGGTTACTACCGCTCTCCTGCTAGCTTTAACAGCATTTCTAGTCTCATCAGAGCAGCGGAAGCTAATTTTTGTTTATTGAATATACAAATGATACCCTAAATTTTTGTTTAATTATCACTTAAGTGAATCAGCTTCAGTAAACGACGTGCAAAAAGTTGGACGGAACCCAATTTTGATAGCAATTTGTTTGAAATGATTTTGAATCTAGAATCCACTACAATGCTTCCCAAAAAGTTTTTGGGTCGCAATGGTTGAAGCTAATTCCATAAAAAACATTGAAGGAAAAAAATTAACATTAGCAACTTAGAATCGCTATTGGACTCCTATGTGTGCCAGTGTATCGTTTTCTTCTACCTCTAAGAAATCAAGAAATCTAAAAGAGCAACAAAAATGTTAATAGATATTTTCAAGTTAATTGGGTCGGAAAATGGCGGGAGTTCTGCCGACTGAGTATTTGGCACTGAACTCGCTCAAAAAAAACTTTTCAGGTAGACTTCCAATCGATCTATTTGTGATATCGTGAAATTGATTTAGACACCGTTGGCTATGAAAAAAACTGTAAAATCACAGATTTCCAAGCAGTCAACTTGTTGACCATCGACCCTTCCGTCTGTACAAAAAACAACCACGGACACTCCACTTCTTAATTGAAATTAATTAAAACTTTTCAATTTTGAATTTTCAGTTTTTCAGGCAAAATCATACGCGGCCTGTATCATTAGGATACATCGAGGATGATGTCATCAACCACGTTTGATTGGAAGCGACGTTCAAAGCACGTTAGTTAGTGTCGCTGGCCATGAGCCAATGACTAAAGCACCTTATTTCCACCGCGTCGCTAGCGGATGTTCAACTACTGTTACCGAGTGTTTTAGCGGCGCTTTTGGGCTTATTCTTTGTCAAAACTACAAAACTTAGCCCCGCGTCTGGATGTAACTTTTTCTAGAAATTCGAAGAAAAACGATAGTAGGATTGCTTTTAACCCTCCCAAAGGTTTGCCTAGTTTACAGAAAACTTGAAATTTTTCGCTTTGCGTTGTCATTGACCGCTGCAAATTATTCGCTTGCATGGGATACCAAAAAACAGTTAGATAATCAGCAGACGATGCAGAAATGAAAAAAAAATTGAAAAAAAGACCAAAAAAGTGATCAACTTGCCAAAAGTAAGCGTTACGATGTCTTTTTTGTGCCCACTCCTTGTCTAACGTAATCCATGAATCATCTTCTAACTTGATTTATTAACTTTAAGTTGAGCAATTGACTTTGCATATTTGTTATTGTTTTTCTTTTTTTTTCTTTCAGGAAGTAATCCTAAATTTCAGTTTCAAAGTTGATTTTCCGTGGTTTGTTTATGATTTATGAAAATATCTGAAAATGGAAAATTTCAATTCAAAACCAAATTTTAACACTTCCTCAATGCCAAACAACTTGGTAATTAATGTTAATATGATCTATTTTTTTCAAAGTGCTAAGGAAAAGTGCTTGGGTTTCTTTGAGTTTTTTTACACATCTTCATTTAATGCTTGCTATGTTTTTGTAGAGAAATTTATGTTCTATTTTGCTTTTCCTTAATTTCCTTGGTCTGGTCATATCACTTACTCCTGGAAGTCATACAAACTCATCGTATCACTCCAGAGAATTATGTTTTTGCTTCTTTACCTTTTCAAAGTTTTCAATTATTTATTATGGATTAGTGTATTTTGATCGATTTCTAGTTTGAAATTGAAGTTCAAACAACATTTTTCCCAGCGGAATAAAAAGTTTTCTTTGTCAATCAATTTTTTCAATTTGGGTCAGCTTAAGAAAAAATTAGCCAGTCAATCAAATTCTTCAAAATCGAAATGTTTGACGTGATAAAATTAATTTTGAAAAATGATTAAAAAAGCTTCAAAAAGTAGTCAGATATTGCGACGTAAGTAAGGGTTCGATAAAATCGATGCAATGATGCTTTATTAATTGTTGCTGATGATTGCCGTTATGCTAACGAACAAACTAATGATTAAAAATTAAAGAGTATGATATAAAAATTGGAAGAAAAAGCTATAGTTAGGAGGAGAAACAAGAAGAATCGAAATTATTAAGCAGTTAGCTTTACAAACAAAATTCATTTTTAATCACACAAAATTATGCTGGAGGAAAAACTAATCAACGCAAATTTTCTCATATTATTTGCAAAATGTATCTGCATTATCTAAGACAATGTCACTCAAACGTTGTAAGCGTGTCGACTTAATTGAAATCAAAATCAACAGACTAACCTTAACTTCACGAAAATTTTCAAGGCCAGTGTGAGGTTTTTCAACGTGGTATGACTGCTCGTAAACTACACTGAAAATCAACTAGCATGATAAGAAGTAACAAGTAGCAAAATTAGCAAAATGATAGCTAATTGCTTTTTGTGACCAACCTGAGGATATTCCATCATGGAGGAAACGAATGCCTTGACTTCTTTAGCCGGATTTGGAATTTTAATACCAGGGTTTCTCATGGGAGAGTCTTTTAGTTGACAAAAATTATGATCATTGGGCAATTGCGAGGACAAAAGATCAAGAAACTGCACGCATTCGCCATCAGACTGACAGACCATGTAATTGAGGTTAGGCAATAAGTCAATGAAAAACCTTTCTGGTTGTCATCAAGCTTTCTGATTTCAAAAACATCAAAAGAAAAAATCAAAAGTTAGTATGAAACCTGAAAAACAATCGAAGACCAGTTTCAAGTTATTCAGAACAACTCTGAAATGCTGCTAGGCTTCTTCTCTAGCGTTTGAGTTTAACCTAGCTGATGCTTCTCTCTCGTTAACATTCTGAAGTTAAAATTTAAATGTCAGGAATCTTAGGCGTGGAATTTACTGCAATCCAAATGGGACTCCAAGCAAACGAAAAAGTTGAGAGTACCCTCAAGAAAGTTAGACTCTAAACTTCTGAGTGTCGACATGACGGAAGTTCCGAAGTTTATCGAGCTACCTTAATTTGAATCTATAAAAGCCGCCGGTGTTATACTTTTTGAAGATGTGAGAACGCCATTGATCGACAGACCAATGGTTAGGAATATGGAACCACTTGAAAAGCTTTCAAAGGCTTGCGCGCATGAAATGAAGCTGCCAATACCAACAATTCCTCAGAAAATCAATTTATTTTCTGAAAAAAAACTAGCTTTCATTGGCTGTTATGGTCTTTATTGGGGGCTTCTTGCTTCAGTGCTTGTCCACTTACTTTTGCCAACAATTCAAGCCAACCAATGATTTCCTGTTAGGCTTCTGAAAGACATCACTTGAAGAGTTTAATTTCAAACAAGTCGCAAGGATGGACTTCGACAAGCATGCAAGAGATGAAAAAACCGCAAAATTTGTGGATTCGAGAAAGTAATGGCAAAAGAAGAACACCTTCTCAGACGTAATTGACAAAAGTGATTCCGTCCCCCAACAGAGCACTTCTAAGGAATAGTGAACGTTGAGTGACGAGGTTTCACGCTAAATTGGAAAGCAGCAGAGGAAGCACGATGCGATCAAGATCTCTGGGACAATTGTCAACAACTGGATGACAACACGGAGAAACTACAGTAGATGAGTCAAGTTAACCCTAATGTCTGGAATCGTAGCCGTAGATACTTGTTCAATCCCGATGTGACTGCAACCAAACAAAGAAAGTTAAAACTAGAAAATTAGACTTTAAAAAATTTCCTGACTTTATTTAACCTTAAAACTATCACCTTGCTGCTAACTGAAGTGGCCCGAAAACAAAATAACAGAAACCAAGAGTGACTTACTAAAACACGCCATTTAAAAAAAAAATCAAACTGGGCTTGTCATGCACAGTTTTTTTGCAAGGACTGAAAATCAGAAGCCAAAATCAGAACAGCTGATTTCACAATCGCGGGAAAAAGCCTAGAAAATTCAATCTTGAGTCCAGTTGCTGTTCGCAAATGGCCCACGTAAAATCCGCGAATGAGTAGAATTGTCTTTATTCTTGACAGAAGGTTCAAGGAGTAGTTCCAGAAAGTGGTCGAGAAAGTCGAAGGTCTAAAAAGTTCGTTACCCTTCTCGCAATTGAAACCAAACTGATCTGACGATCCAAACCTTGTTGAAACGAAAGAGTTTTATTTTTGTCTTCAGATAATGAAATCATTATTTTGAGCAAATCTTTTCTGATTATGCTGAGATAAGGTGAGTCCTCAGTTTAACAAAAATAAAAATTTACTACAGGTTCCCAACTCTGTTTTTAATATCGTTCACTTCTTTTGAGTAATTTGAGACTTTGTCATTGGGGAGTTCTTAATTCTATCTAGAATGTAGGGTTGTGGTTTTAGTAGTTTTAAACTGTAACAATCCAAAGGTTCCAAATTAAAGCAAGCCATGGGTTGACCTGACTCCTACAGACTGAGGATGAAGTATCTGGCCTTTGAACCAAGGCTATAGAGCCTATCATTATTGGCCTCTTAATCGATTTGATTGAAAGACATTTACAGCTATATTTATGTTTGAGCGGTTATGCGGATGAACAAACTACGGTATACAAAAAGAAAAATCTATGTTATAAATGGAAAGAAAAAGCGATAATTAGGAGGAGCTAGAGTAAGAGAAAAAATGACTAACAATGAATTATTTCCTTTTTCAGCTGAGATAGGGAACAAAGAGACAGCTTTTCTGGCTCAAGTGTTATTTAGTTTTTTTTTGTTTATGCATGTCAGCCATGAGGTCTGAAATTATCATGGTGACTAATGGTACTTAAATTGATCCAATGTTTCGCCTTGTCAGTATCCATTGAATTTTAAGATATAAGTGAAAAAAGGAAAAAGTCAGTTGGACGGAAATCAAGTTGACTGAAATGAGAAAACGAACATTTGTACAGAACATACCTGGACGAAAGTCTGTATCGAGAGCAACTTGTTTCAGCGCTTGTCCACTTACTTTTTCCATCAACTTAGGGAAATCCGAGATACCACTTCAAAATTTCTAAAGACTTTTATGGAGAACTCAGAACCAAAACAGTCGTAGTGATGGACAATGACGAGCATGGAAGAAATGAAAAAAAAAACTCGAGATATATGGAATCGAGAAAACAAAGAGTGAAGAAGAACACCTTCTGAGACAAAATTGACAAAATTGTTCGGTCTCGCAAGCATAATAGACGTATGGAGAACGGGATTTTAAACGGCGGGACGATTTGCGATAAACCACGGAAGGCAGCAGAACAAGCATGACATGAATAAGATCACTGAGACATTTGTAAGCAACTGGATGACAACATGGAGCAACAAGGAACTACAGTTAAGAAATCAAAATTACACCAATATCAGGAACCTTATGCGAGAAACCTTCTTGAAACCAATTAAGAGCCCTAATCAACGCGCAGACAACCCAAAGATTTAAGGAATTGAGATAGCAACAATTTGTTAATGCATATCTAATATGAAAGTTTGACCTAATCAATAAACGGTTCATACCTTTCTTTTTTTCTCTCTAATGTTTCTTGTGCTGGCCTATCTACAAATTTAAATCAAATACCGCTTGCAGCATTGATACTCTTGGTGGTACTCAAGCCATGATCCGGTTCATTTAAAATGAGGAATAATTTTTAGTTTGCCCCGTATTTGCTTAAAAAGACTATACGCTCTAACCATTTTAATGCACCATCGACATATAACAATTTGATTTCACTTATAAATGACTTTGATAAGAAGCAGTTTTGAATTGGAAATTATTTTTGTTTTTATTAAAGCAGCACATACTTATAATTGCCACCAAGCAAAGAGTTAAAAGTTATAAAGTTTGGTTTTACCCAAGTTTCTGTCTTATTGTAACTTAAAAATTTCAGCTTAATGCTATCTGAAGTCACCCGGACTAAAATTAAGCCATTTATAAACCAGGTATTTTTCACCCAATTTTTTGATGCTTGTGCAACCTTATGAAAATTCAGCTGATTTTAAAAATGTGGGACACAGTTGTGGATTACATAAAACCCGTGCTTGTGTATGGTTGTTTTTGTTCCTGACAGTAGGTTCAACGATGGGTTCCAGATAATGCCAAGAAAAACTGGATATTCAAAAACTTCGTTATTCCTTTCGGGTTTGAAAGCTTCTCATTGAACTGACCTGAAAACCCAAAACTTTATAAAACTAAATAATATTGAGTTTAGCTGATACTTTTAATCTAATCAATTTTATTACTGTCAATTCCATTTTGTTATTATATCTTGAGTTAGTCAAAGTATTCCCTCGTGCAAAATTTTTTGCATTGCTGAGACAAGGCAAGTTTTGGGTCGATAAACCTCAATTGGAATAAGTCTACACTCTCTATTATAATCCAACCTTAATTAAGGTTCTGAACTTTGTTTTTAACGAAAATTGTTTGACTTAGCTGTTTAAAGACCTGACCTTGCGGGTTTTTTGTTTCTATCTAGGGTGGGGTGGTACTTTTGTAGATTTTAACCTGTAACAATCCAAAGTTTCATATCATAGCAAACCAAAATTAACTACGACAGATTGAGTTGTAAAAGCACAAAAATTCATGTATCTTAGAGCCTATCATTAATCACCTCTATGTGTTTTGAGTGAACTACTGTAACGAAGAATCGAAGTATTGCTGTTAAGCGGAAGAACAAACTGAATTTCACAATTAGGAAGAACTATAAAACAAACGGGGAGAAGTAGCGATAGTCGGAAGGAGAGAAAGTAAGAAAGAAAAAAGAACCAACTTTTTTTCTTTTCAGTTAGCTGAGATAGAGAGAGAAAAAGAAACATCCTTTCTGACTCAATTGTCTATAAAAATTTTTCATCCATGTAAATCAGAAGGTTTTAATTTATCATGGTAACCGAATTTAATTCAGTAGTCCTTCAACAGCTCACACAGCTGATGTCCATGGGAATTTCTCAATTTTAGTGAAAATTAGGGTACAAAATGAATTTAAAAAAGAACCAGATCGAAAGAAATCAAGCTAACTGGATTGAAAAAACGAGCACCTGCACAGAAAAATTGGGATTTGGAAGAACTGCTTTTACGGGAGCACCTTGTTCAATGCTTGTCTGATTACCTTTTCAATCGATTCAAGGCAACCCATGATATCTCTCCAGGATTTCTAAAATGATCTCATTCAGAATTTAAATTCAAAGCAATTATAGCGCAGCTGATTGACAAGCGTGAAAAAGTTGACAAAACTGCGAAACTTCTGAAAGCAAGAAAAGGATGGCAAAAAGGACACCTTCTCAGAATCAGTCGATGAAATTGTTTCAATCCCGCAGCATAGTGGACCTGTAGAAGATGGGGTTTTGAATGACGAGGTGCCAGATTCTATGGAAGGCAGCTGAACGAGCACGAGTCTATGGAAGGCAGCTGAACGACAAGATCACCGAGAAAGTTCTCAGCGGAAGTGGACGAAACGATGGTGCAACAAACAACTAGTGTGGAGAAACGGAGATCACGCCAATGTCCGGAATTTCTTTTTTCTATGCAGTTATTAGACCAATACAACGAACAGACAGCCAAGCGTATTGGGAGCTGAGGTGAAATAAGATTTTATTTCATCTCCGTTCAGGATCCCTTATCAATTCCTTTATTTTATCAAAAATTTCTATGTTTGACTCTAATGACTCTCGTGGTGACTAATCTGTTAATTTGAATTACTATTAAATTTGATTTTCAGCCGGATTTTGTTAGAAGCTGTTCAAACTTTTTTATCAGCCTACTTGAATATAGTGTAACCCAAGCGTAAGTGTTGCTGTCTATAAAACTCCCTAACTTTGTTAACTGGCGTTATCTTAAGTCACCAAGTAACTTATTCAAAGAAAAGTTATAAAATAGATATTTTTCTTTCCACTTTAGTTACTTGTAAAATGTTGTCACAATAAGAAAATATTTTATATCTGGGTTCATTTTGTTTTTGCACATCCCAAACAAATTTTTGCAGTAGCTGAAAATCAGGACTCAAAATCAGACCACCCCAATTTACAATTGCGCTAAACACTCTTGAAAAACCACTGTTGGGTCCAAATGCTGTTCTCAACTGGTCTACGTAAAGCTCGTGCTCGTGTAGAGAGTTGAACCGGACTTTTGTATTCGGCGGAGGATTCAGAGAATGGTTTATGAAAGCTGTGGGGAAAATCTGTATCGGGCATTCAAACAAATCAATACTTTTTTGATTTTAACTTTAATTTTAGGTTAAATTTTTGAAAAAAAAATTTCTATCTGAATTATTTGATTTTTCAAAAGGGTCATGTCATGCGCAAATTTTCTCAATAACTGAAAATTAGAAATCAAAATCACAACGGTCGATTTTACATTTTTTGTGAAGACACACGCTAGTAAAATTAGTGATGAATCCAAATGCTGCTCGCAATGGTCTACGTACAATCCGTGCCTTAGTAGAGTTCTCTTGAATGCCGAAAAAAGTTTCAAGGAGTTGTTCCGGAAAGTGGTCGTGAAAAAGTTTTCTGAATTATGCTGGTGAAAGGTGAGATTTAGTTTGATCAATCTGAAGTGGATCAAGTGCACACCGTCTACCAAGAACCAATGATTACTATATGTTCTCAACTCTGTTTTAAACGTTATTTGCTTTTTAGGAACTTAAAGACCAGGCCATGAAAGCCTTCTTTTTTCTATCTTGAAAGGGCATTGATATTTCCGAAGCTTTTCAGCTGTATCAATCCAATGGTTCCTCTTCGACAACAGATTGAGCGCACAACAGATTGAGGTGTAAAAAACAAAAGATTGTATCTCTCTTGTTTTGAGCCAATAGCTAAAGAGCCGATCATTTTTAAACTAAATAGTGATTTCAGAGAACGACTAGTAAAGCTAAAGTCATGATTTTATTCTATGCAGAGGAATATTCTAAAGTTTACAAAAAAAAACTACTCTGTTATTGTTGAGGGCTCAAAGTAATAGTTAGATACTGCCGGAAACAAAAATTCAGCAATTTTTTTCTAATAGTCAGCTGAGATATGGAGAGAAAAAGAAATATCTGTGGCCCACGTGTCCATAAGAATCGTTTTTGTTCTTGCACGTTTATTAGAATGTCAGAAATTTTCATGGTAGCTGAAGTTACTTCACAATTGTTCATCATCCAACCCAGTCAAAAAACCATTGGAGTTTTGTTAAATAAGGGAAAGTAAGGTATCCGTAAATAAAAGTAGAGGTGAATCGTTTTTTAAGAATCAAAGTAATTAGATTGAAGTATTTAACACCTTCCTAGAATGTTTGGATACTGAAGAAACTCGTCAAAATTGACCTGTTATGAGTCTGCGGGTCTATCAGATACTTTCTCTAAACTGCCCTTTCGACCCAATTGCCGATTTTCATATTATCTTTGAATTTCTCATGGCTTTAAAAGCGAACGAATGAGATTTGAGACGAAACTTTGCCTTATAAGCGCATTCAAGTTCGAAAACCTAAAAAATACAACTGCCTTTTCCAGCAAAAACAGGCCAGGACATCCATTTTCGATTTCAATTTTTCCGGATAAGCATCTCTGATTGCTTCAATTTCTTGAACCTATGCAGTGTCTAATAGCGATTCTCAGCTGCTGAATTTTTAAATTCAATCTTAGTTTTTGACATGGAACGACTTTCAGCTATTGCGAATTGAATTTATCTCAGTCGCATTGAACATTCTAGAAACAGGTTGCAAAAATTGAATACTTTTCTTTTTTACAATTGTGATCATTCACACTTAATTTGAAAACTTCAAAAAAATCTTTCCAAATGATTCCACAAAATTGTTTTGCAAGAAACAAGGAACTATATGCAACAATTTCAGAAGTTTTGGCATGCTAAGCGGTTTTTTAAGCTGAGATCAGTAACTTCAATGACTTCCAAATGGTTTTCAGTTCATGTTTGTTATTGTTTAGCAGTTCTTTGCGACAAACATTTGATAGGGAGCACGGGATTACCAGCTCATTCTAGAAAGTGATTTTAAATTTCCTTCATATTTCTGGACATTGAGCTATGGTTGTAATGTACTGCGTAATTGTGCACGATTCTAGAAGTGATAGCTCACATCTTATTTTCCTAGGCACAAGCAACAGTTTTTGTCGTTATATAATTCAGCAATCCCGTCTTTTCTAACATCCTTTTCCGTCCACAAGACAAATCTCGCCAAAACGAGGGCAAATACGAAAGAACGCATATGGATGGAAAACTCCAGGTGACGACTTCGCAGTCTCCGAGAAGAGAAACGAGACCTGTGCTCACGCAAGAGAAAAAGAGAAGTGCAACAGTAACCACTTTCCGACATGGTATCTGGCCAATACGTCAGCCTTAACATCATGGTTTTCGTGGCAGTACACTCTGCTGAATGCTGAATTCATGACTCCATCTCGCAACAAACCTCCAGGATGCAACAATCGCGACATTACCTCAGATTGCGAGACGCAGTTAGCTTCCCGGAACATTCAGATGAGACTTATTATTCCGAATTTTGGCGAAATTCCAGTAAAACATTTAAACATAGAACTGTCAAATTCGTTGGCGCAACCCACGCATTGCCACATTTTCCAAAAATTAGCGAGCTGTTTTTTTGTGAATCTAAGATAAACTTTAGGAAGTTGTCAAATCAAAAATGGTCAGAAGCCAAAAATGGTCAGTGGATACGAATATGAAACGACTAAAAAAGATTTCACAGACTATCACGCATGGATTGAAGCTACCGAAACCAACACTTTCAAAAAATATATAAAGTTAAGTTCTGATAAAACTTCCGCTAACCTTGACTGTTATATACTCTCTCCTGGTAGCGCAATGAATATTTAGTGCTCGTCCGCTAAATTTTTCCATCGATTCAAGGAAATCCGAGGTATCAATCTAAAATATCTAAGGACACCTGTTGGAGAATTTACAATCAAACCAGTTGTACCGATCAAAAAGATCCTTTCGCTCGCAGCAAGGATTTGCATGCAATAAAGTTTGGCGTTTTTAAGGGTTTTTGATGAAAGTAAGTTTCATAAAAGGCATCCAGAATGCAATAACTTCCGAAAATTTTCCAGATCAGCTTGTTGTCCATTTAGGAGTTCTTTGCGTCAAGAATGGCCTCAGATTCATCCTTCGTTTTTGATTTTATCTTGACCTATACTTTTGGATTTTACCTATATTGAATTGTGCTTCGCTCTTTTGTTCAGTACTCAAAAAAAGCAAAAACTTTTCTGTGTTTAGGCTCAAGCAATAGTTTTTTCAGAATTCAAAATGACTGTTTTAAAGAAATTTTGGACAATCATTTCAGTTTTTTTTGCAAAGCGTTTCACAGACTACTAGGAAATGACCAGAACTACCCCTTTTGATCATAATAATAGTTTCAGAGCTACACTCTTGGGTAGTTTCAGAGCTACTTCTCTGGAACTATCGTTATTTTGTTTCAATGACTTACCATCTTACTGCGGGTCTGAAAATGCCAGTTTTACTCATCTGGAGTGAGTTTTGCAACGTTGTGAAAACCTCTTGAAAAAGTGGAGTAAAAAATAATTCATGCGACGCAAGACATTCTGAGTCAACAAAAGAAATCAATTAGTGCGAAAATTCTACTTGATCTCTGACTTGTTCACGCAGTGTAAAAAAAATTAGCCAATATTTGAAAAACTGGCTTTTTCAGAACAAAATTACGAGGGCAAGTCTTTGAAACATACTTATGATTTTTTCAGAGAGAGTAGTTTTGATCATTTGCCCCTGGTCTACGTAAATTTTGCAGAAAACTGAAGTAAAGGTTGTACAAATAGTGGGCATTAAGGAAAGCATTTTTGAGTGTCCTAATTTGCGCTT
This sequence comes from Symsagittifera roscoffensis, assembly GCF_963678635.1. Taxonomy (NCBI): domain Eukaryota; kingdom Metazoa; phylum Xenacoelomorpha; order Acoela; family Convolutidae; genus Symsagittifera; species Symsagittifera roscoffensis. The sequence goes on from NC_087064.1 coordinate 54,665,448, forward strand.
AATTTTGTCCAATAGTGTACTTACCAAACGTTTTTTTAATCTAAATACTTAACCAAAACGTTGAAATTGCAATAGATATATTACAGTAATTCTTTTTTGTATTCACACGTCTGTTAGCTTTTTCTGTCATTTAGAAGCTCATTCAGCTGGGCTTAAAAAACGAAAAGGTCACAGATAGTAAAAAAATTTACCTTCTCATGCTGCTTCATTTCAATTTTTAGGAGTTAACCTTCGTGACAAACTCTAAATAACAAAAATTATCAGCTTATGAACAAAATTGTTCTTGTTTAGAAAAACATATCTATAGTAAGAAAATTCCATGAGCTCGAACATTATACAGAAACATTGAAAAATCACCAAAGAACAGAAACTTGACAAACTAATTTATATTTGGAAAATTTTTTCTGGATAATATTTACTTTTTAAATTTAAATTGAAGTCGAGTAAATGGGAAATAATTAAAAATCTTCCAATCATCATTTGCAGTACACCTTTTATCTTAATTTGGGTTTAAGATCAAATCATTTTTGCAGTACCCCTGCTATCTTGCAGTATTTCTGCTGATTCTGCTAGTACCCCTAAAGGACAGCATCTAGGTGGAAGTCAATACATACAACAATAAAACTGAAAGATCTATCTTGATAATCATTACCCATAACCCCAAGAATTCTAACTAAATTGAGTTTCTTGATAAACTTGCTACATCCAATGATTATACACGAGCTTGCAACACAAACTTGATACTAATGGGAGATTACAATAATAACTAACTTGATTATGACAAAAAAGAGTTTTTCAAAACAATTACAACGCCGTATAACCAGCTAATCAGCACCAACATATTCAAAATCACTGATTGATTAAAAAATTGCCCAGCTAAACTCAACAGAATAAAGCCAAAAAGCTCTTATATTTAAAACACCGATAAACACAGAAAGTTTAGCTAAAACTTTCACTACAGAGCTGAAAAATTCTAGAAAAATTTTAATTTTTAAATGTACAATCTATGACAAATCAAGTTATTCAGAAAAAGGTTTCAAGATCGCCATTTCAAAACCAAATTTTGCACAGTTTTATCAACAAAATCATCAGGAACAGATGTTTTGAATATTCAAAACAAAAATAGTTGATTGCTTACAAAAACGCTCGCCGCCAAAATAATTTGTGTAACCAAAAAAAAATTTCAAAGATGACAAATTAATTGCACAACTATTCATTTCAAAAACCACAGAATAACAAAAATGAATTATTATAAACGAGATTGAAACTGCCGAAAAAATCTGCAAAAAAACACAACTTATAAAAACTCGTTTGACAATCAAATACAAACAGAAATTTTCATAATTAGGCTATTTATACGACTTAAAAAATTAAATAAGTTACCGGAACAGTTTGAACTGTAACTTAAATATAAACTACACAAAGCTAAACAACAAAAATGAGAAAAAAAATTGTTTTTCGAGTTCTCAGTGAGTTTGAAAGCATAAAGGAATTAAGCAATCCTAATTCAGGAAAATCACCAGGTCCGTCCAATCTTCGAGCACGGTACTGATCATCCGGCTTGATACTGTTGAACTGCTGGAATGAAGTATATTCTCACTAGATTTTCTTCATAATTGTATACACAAATTATGATACGTCTACTTTAAAACACAAAAAAGCAACTGGCACTCCAATCTATAAAGAAGACAACCCAGAACTATCATTTAATTCAGATCTGTTTCAATATTACTAATCAATACACAATACGGTCTTAGATCATTTTATTCAAGTATGCATACAATACCTTACTGGACCGAATTCTTCCAAAATGGCATGGACAGAAACAAATACGTCGCTGTAGCCTTGTTAGATCTTTCAAATTGATAGTCTAGAAAATCCCAAATTGGTTTTTGAGACGACGTCTGATTTCATCAGCAACAGGCGAAAAAAAGAGTATAGTAAAAGTTACAAAATCTGACTAGATATCACTCCACTAAGGTGTGCCTCAAAATACAGTCTCAGGAACTTCAATTTTCAACGTTTACATAAACAATCTAGGCATACATATGCCCGACCATTGCAGAGTTTACATTATGAAAAAGATTTTCAGAAAAAAGTTAGAGAAAATGGAAGTGGAACTTAAATACTGCAATCAATTGGAAAAGCTCTACCGATCAAGTCTCGATTATATTTAATGAACGCCTTGGTAGTTAGTAATCTACACTACCCATCAATAATGCTAAGCTGAATCACAACAAAATTAACAAAATCATTCGAAAAGCATCTTAGCTGGGCCACTAAGACCTGCTGCAATAGAAAGGAGTTCAGTTTTTCGACTGATCTAAGTTTGATTTACAAAATACCACCCGCGTCAAGGTTTCTCGATTGGAAATCAGTATTTCATCTCCATAAAATATAACAAAATATTCTACCTTAAAAAAGAAGAATCAAGTACAAAAACAGTCGCATTGAAGAAAACAAAAGAAACAAAAGTTATATTTCAAGAACGATTTGAAGATCAATTCATCAAATTTTTCTTTTTCAGACGTGTAGCTTTAATATGGAATCAAATTCGAGACCTAGACCCTAATTTAATAAGCAACGTTTCAACTTTCAATACAGTAAGACTTAATTTTAATTTTTTTTCTGATCTATTTTTAAGGATAATCAATCAGTGGCAAGTATGGAAAGATCTCTTGTTTCATTTTATACAGATTATTATTGATGTATGTTTGAACTGCATCCTCCATATTTTGTTTTTGTTTAATCTTTATTCACCTTGTATTAACTCATCAAAATGATTTACCTTATTGTTGTGATAAACATAAAAAAAAGACATCTCCATTACCCATTCAGATTCCGTGTATTTTCAGATTAATTGGGCTAGAGGACTACATCTATCAAACACTAATAATAAGTCCCACGCCTCCAGCTTAGCGGCTGAAGATTTGTTAAAAGTGTACCTCACTGGAGCCAGTTTTATCAAAGCTGCAATTGGATCAATCCCAACCAACCTGAAGGAAATATTGTTCCTCATCTCTTTTACAACAAAAGAATTGAGTTTGAACTCAAATTCAATTCACAACGTCCGGAACCTTGAATTTCTCCTAAAAAGGAGAAATCTCAAGAAAGTTGTAAACTTCATTCTTTGACACGACGCACTAGACAAAAAACTGTGATCAAATTGAGATTTGAATGACAACAAAACACACTCTGACAAAAACCTAATTCGAACTCTTGGGAAACGTATGTGGAGAATCGAAGCGATAATATTTTGTCAGCGATGAAGAACAAGAAATAAATTCGAAGGTCTCCGATCACTTGATATCTTTGTTTTCCCAGCCAGCAAAAAAGAAATCTCAAGCAGAAAACAAGACGATTGGTGGTACCAAAGAAACCTCACAAGACTTTATTCAACCACACTGTTGAAGAAAAAGTTCTGGGTAACACTCTTAAATCGATTCTCTAATTTAGATTTCATACTCAAGAAAAAACGAAAAGCAGATCGAAAGAAAAAATCGAAAAACTATAGCTAAAGGAAGAAAAAACCGAGAATCAGGTCAGAGAAGAAGAAATACCAGAAGCTTAGGAGCCAAAAGCATAAGATTAATTAATTTTTTTAAGATTTTTTTCTGGAAGCTACCATATGTTTTTTTTTGTTCCGGAGCGGCGCAGGTGAAATTTTGTAAAACACAAGAAGTAAAGATGATCCACAGACAGAAGAGGTATGGACATGTGTTACTTGCATGAAAGCGTTCCGTAATTCAATGGACCAAGTAATGGAAATCCATAGCTGCATTAACAGTATCTGTGTAAAATATTTTAAAATGCCGACGGCTGTTTATGACTACATGTTCAAAATAAAGGAATCTGGTGTTACAATAATTGTTCTGTTGAAGTCAAGAGCTTAATGAAAAGTGTAACGGCATCAAAACTATCAGACGAGATATCCAAAATCAAGACTTAAACGGATAAAACGATTTTTCTTCTGTGAAAAATCAAAGGGAGACTTCTAATTTTTTATTGATGGAAATCAAGTCAAGGCAGAACCAACAATGGGATTGAGTACAACGGAGGAAAAAATTGGAAAACTGAACCAACTGTTACCAAACCTCTAAAAGATATTACTCTGAAAGCGGGAGCCGAACACAAAATGTAAGAAAAAGAAGACTTGAGAAAGAAGAAAAATCTGGTTATAGATAAAGCCTTTGGAAGTTGACTAAAAGTACTGAAAGAGCCGCAGAATGAAGATCTGTTGTTAATACATGAACTTTGGTCAAGCATTAACATTGAGCCAACAATAGTTAATAAACATACCAGACTTGGCAATACACCTAATAACATGCATTACACTGGATTCAGCAGAAAACACTGAGCTCATAATTAAGAACCTGGAAAAAGTTGACATATGCAAAACAAGAACTACGGCAACTTCCAATCGCCACTGATAAGAACCTGCAAGAAAGAGAAAATGTTTAATTTTTAGTGCAGAGAGCAAAAAACTTAACAGCAGAGGAAAGCGGAAACTGCATACACCTTGTCAGAGGAAAAAAAAATCAAAGCAACGAAAAGGACATCAAATTTGCAAGATCAAACACCGGAAACAGAAAAAAAACCAGATCTGGTTTGTCAATATATATACTTTGACTCCCGAAAATTTTATTGAACCACAAATTAACTCAAAGCAGGCAAAAACTTTACCACTCATTATTGCTATGAGTGAACTGAAACCAAAGATTTCTAGAACCTAATGGAGTCCAAACTGGCATAATTTATATTGTTACAATCAGGAATCCAAAAACACGAAACCAACCGAGAAGGGTGGGAGAATGTATGTTTTTGTATATCCGGAAATATATAGATTACAATGAGGTAGAGAATGACTCTGGGTTTGAGAAATTGCATGTACACAACCTGCTCTAAACAAAAGGAGACAATGTGATAGCCTCGACTTATTGCAGCCCATCATCAACTCCAGAAAACAATTCCAGTCTCAACAACATTTTAAGAACCAACATTGGATCAAGCAGAGCTAACTATTTGGTAATGGAAGACAATAATTTCCGAGGCAAAGATTGGAATTAAGTTAGCACGAACCATGCTGAAGTCAGCAAAGAAAATCAATTCATTGAGGCAGCCAAGGATTCTTACCTTGATCAAAACACAGACAGGCTTACACGAGTGGCAAAGCCTAAGGAACCATCACTTCTAGATCTCTTACTAAAGCGACAAGAACTGGGAAATTTCAGCTATTGCCTCATTTTCTCAGCTGGAGAAAAGAAATTATACCTTTATACAACCAAAACTCAACCTGTGGATAAAAAGTCGAAGAAAAAAGTGATTGAAATAGAGCAAAGGGAACTCTCAAGAACTTCAGTCGGACACAAAGAAAATGGTAACTTATGAACAACTGCTTACATTAACAAATTAACTGGAGCAAACTCAAATGTACACTCGACATGGCATCAACAAAATTTATTCCCAGGATGAAAGTTCGTAAGAAGCAAATTAAATTTCCAATGAGAACTGAAGTGAGAGATGCCTTTGGCAAAAAAAAGGAAATTTGGAAAGAGTTCAGGCGAGGTAAGACCCAACAAAACCATAAAAGTGTTGTCATAATTCGAAAAAAGTCAAGAGTTTGACACGAGGATACACTAGAAAACATAAAAATGAGACGTGGAAATGTTTCAAATCCCAACCCAAAAATTTCTGTAATCACGTCAACAAGAAGCTTAAGTCAACAGATGCAATACCTTGCCCTCAGCCTTCGTCTGTGCCATTCTGACGAATTGGCACAGTCGAACCCTCCGACGAGAATAAAACGCACGTTAATGACACTAAAGACGAAGTCGTGATGAAAAGGAGGGTCAAAATGTTCTGGATTTTTTAAATTTTAAAACTTCGATTGTCGGTAGATTATTTCCCGGAAATGTAGAAAACGACCATTTTGATTAAAAAAGAGTAGAAAAACACAACGAACGAACGAGAACGTCGAACGAACAAGTTGAGAAAAGCAAGAGAAAACACGGAGTCTCTTATCGTGACGGTCACGCACGATAAGACACCTAACTGAAGCATATAGGAAGAAAGGAGGCTTCAGTGGGACAGCCGGAGCGGATCCGTACCCTCCCGTGCCACGGGAATGAGGACATAACAGTGTTATCTCAGGGGAGATCGGAAACGGAGGCCCGGTGCCCAGAGACTCAGTAGACTGTTACGTAGTTTTATTTGCTGCTGTGATGCCCTGAATAGCTGAATTTATTCCAATCTTATTTTGTATTTCGGAGCATGAAAAGCTAGAAAGAGGAAAAGAAAGGTCAATCCAACTCCAATTGATCTAGTATATAATTGTCACAAAAAAACATAGTAAATAAGCGTTTCCGAATTGATCTAGTATATAACTGTCACAAAAACAACATAGTAAATAAGGGTTTCCTTTAAATAGTAATCACGTATTTTAAGGATCCGAAACCCAATTATGTGGTTTTTTTTGCATGTAAACGAAAGCTGATCAAAAATCGTTTAACTGATGGCCTAAAAATGGTAATTATTTACTTAGCCCTAAACAGATCAGAAAACTAACTGGCTATGTCTAGATAGTGACAAACGAGTAGAATTAGGGTAACTGACGCCTGCCAGTCGTCAACATATGCTTTTTCTACGCTCCGTCACTATGTAGTATTTCGATGAATGTTACATAGACATTTTTATGGCGCTCCTTGGTGGGCCTGTTAAAGGCAAAAGACCATCATGATCAGCAAACGTTTCAGCGACGAACCCTCTGATCCGGCGTATGCCCGAACTAGAGGCCCTAATATGACCAAAACATCCGGGGGCCGGAGGGTTAGGTGGGAAGTCATGATCCCGCGTGTCCCAAGGCCCCTGGACCAAAAACAGTTAAAGAGAAAGCGTATACCAAACAAAAACAGCGTATAACTAAAAAAAAAGCCAAAAATAAAATTACTTGAAAACGAAAAAGTACAAATAACAAGAAAAAACCCAAAAAAGACCAAAAACAGTAAAAAACATAAAATGACAGATTATATATTATTTCCGGACGGGATGTGATCTGACCTTCCTATTTGTTGTTGTTTAAGATTGATTTATATCATTTTTGATCGAAAGATTGAGTGTTTGGGTGGTGGGTTAGGTGCCCTCCCTTGAGTGTTGTATGAGTATTTAAACACGTTAATGATAATTTTGCCGGTGACCGGAGGGTAGAGTGGCAAGCTGACAGACGTGTTCCAGACTCAACAAGAGGTAACAGGGACAACATCCACAACGACTGTTGGGTATCACTAACACAATTTTAGTATCGTTCGGGTACTATTTTACTAAGACTTAAGAGATGGCACAATTAAGGGTCTGAATTCGGGTATTTCGGTGCAAATCAGAGTATAGTAATATTGATTAATGACTACTAATAGGTTAATATCCTAACTAAATATTACTTGTCTCCCATTTAGACCCGAGAAACACCCCAATTTTATCGAAAAATACTGATTTTCGACCAAGCTGTTTACCCCAGAAATTTTGGATATCTGAGTTTTTTATTCAAGAAGCTTCTACGCATTGAGCTACTAGGTAGTCAAAGGACCCTAACTAAAGAAACCGCGCGGAAAAAGACTAAGTAGAAATTGGTGAGAATAAAACTTTTTCGATCAAAGTTTTTGTAGTTTTCCGAATTTCGTCATATTGTTTCGAGGATCGAGCTTTTGAGTTTGTTCAGTTAGAGCGATAAAAAATTTTGCGTTAGGAGCCCGCTAGCATAACCTGATATGTTGCTAGAACCAGTTTTTAGCAACCCTTCAAATAGCTCCGTGGATAGAACTAGAGACTTAAAGATCGGAAAAGGAAGGAATCGGAGAGCTCAAATTTGACAGTTTTTAACCAAAATTTTGTTTCGAAAACAATTTTGGTCCAGTTTCTTGCATTATTCCAGTGCTGTACAGGGCTACTACGCTCGTTTCAAGCATTTTTACGCACTTTCAGCAAGAACTTTCCGCACTTTCTGAGATTCTTTATAGGTAGTGAAAAAAGGCCAATTTAGCAAACGCGTTTTTGTAGATTTCTCGAAGACTAACAAATCGATTGGATTATATTTGATACCATAAGTCGAAAATTTTGACCATTTTTCTGAACCGCATCCATTTTTAGGTTGATAGCTTCGGGAAATAAAAATTTTTTCGAACTTATTAGCTCGGAGGCTCCCGTTTTTAGGAAACTCTCCGAGCGGCAGAAGTTTTTTATAAAACCACGTTTTTATCCTACTGGGTAGGTTGACCGGGTCAACCCACCTTGTTTTAAGCAAGCTAGACGGCGATCGGAGGCTTCAGAGCGGTGAAAACACTTGTTTTCGTGATTTTTGAGGAACCCTCCGAAGCAACCCTCCGGAGTCAGCTAAGCCCTTAACAACCCTCCTTAGTAGAACATCAGAGTAAATTTAGCTTGTTTGGACTGATTTTAACACTAGTTGGAGACTGTTTGAGGTGAGACTTGAAAAACTAGGTAAGTTGAGGGAACCCTCCGAATTAACCCTCCGGAGTGTAGTAGGCTTGCTATTGACCCTCCTTATTGAGTTTAGGGGGACCCTCCGAAGTAATTTGGGCGTTCAAGGTACCCTCCGAGATAACCCTCTGGAGTAAACTAAGAGTCTTAACAACTCTCCGAAGTAACCCTCCGAAGTGACTTAAGCCCCTTAACAACCCTCCTTTGTGAAAATTTGGAGGGATCCTCCGTGACCCTCCGGTACAGGGAGGGAGCTGAGAGAATGACCCCACACAAGTCGGAAGCTTGCTGGAAAGAGATAAAAGTGTTAATGGAATATGACATGATTGAGCCGTCGAACTCCCCGTGGGCTTGCGGCGTAGTCATGGTAAAAAGAAGGGGGCAACTCAGGTTTTGTTGTGATTTTCGTTACGTGAACGCGGTAACGATTAAAGACGCATACGCGATTCCCCGCATCGGTGAGAGCCTCTCCAAGTTGGGAGATGCAAAATTCTTCGCGACGTTGGACTTGGGCTCTGCGTTCTGGCAAGTGCCTCTCAGAAAACAGGATCGAGAGAAAACGGGCTTCGCGTGTGAACTGGGACTGTTCCAGTGGAAAAGGATGCCGTTTGGACTATGCAATGCGACGGCCACATTCCAACGATTGATGGCCCAGGCCCTCACGAATATGACTAAAAAGTATGGCAACCTCATAATGTGTTACGTTGATGACGTGGTGATCGCGACACCAACGCTGGAGGACCATATAGAGAGACTAGATGAGGTCTCTACTCGCATATAACAAACCGGCCTGAAATGCAAACCTTCCAAGTGCAAAATCCTGAGAGACTCAATCAAGTATCTGGGTCTTCTCGTAGATAAACACAGATTCAGACCAGATCCTTAGGCGGTTGAAGTAGTATTGACATGAAAAACGCCGAAGACCGACACGCAATTGATGAGCTTTCCTAGAATCGCTAATTATTATCGAGAGTTTATCAAAGGGTATGCTGACAAGATACACCCCATGCAGCAGATGATGCGAAGTAAGGGTAAGAAATTCAGCTGGACTGACGAGGCTGAGGTCTCTTTTGAGACCATTAAGCGCAAAATTTGCGAGGTTCCGGTCAAGAGCTTAATGGAAAGTGTAACGGCATCAAAACTATCAGACGAGATTTTCAAAATTAAGACTTAAACGGATAAAACGGTTTTTTTTTGTGAAAAATCAAGGGGAGACTTCTAATTTTTTATTAATGGAAACCAAGTCAAGGCTGAACCAACAATGGGATTGAGTACAACGGAGGATAAAATTGGAAAACTGAACCAACTGTTACCAAACCTCTGAAAGATATTACTCTGAAAGCGGGAGCCGAACACAAAATGTAAGAAAAAGAAGACTTGAGAAAGAAGAAAAATCTGGTTATATATAGAGCCTTTGGAAGTCGACTAAAAGTACTAAAAGAGCCGCAGAATGAAGATCTGTTCTTAATACATGAACTTTGGTCAAGCATTAACATTGAGCCAACATTAGTTAATAAACATACCAGACTTGGCAATATACCTAATAACATGCATCACACTGGATTCAGCACAAAACACTGAGCTCATAATTAAGAACCTGAAAAAAATGAGGTATGCCAAACAAGAACTACGGCAACTTCCAATCGCCACTGATAAGAGCCTGCAAGAAAGAGAAACTGTTTGATTTTTAGTGCAGAGAGCAAAAAACTTAACAGCAGAGGAAAGCGGAAACTGCATACACATTGTCAGAGGAAAAAAAATCAAAGCAACGAAAAGGACATCAAATGTGCAAGATCAAACACCGGAAACAGAAAAAAAACGAGATCTGGTGCGGCAATGTATATACTTGTATAAAAGGATCCCAGGAAGTTGAGATTTCCCCTTCAATCAATAGAGTCGTCAGGATTCACTGAGGTGGTACAAATTGATCATCAGAATATATGCATGCCGGCCACGGGCTATAACCAAGTGCTGGCAATGATTGATAGTTTTACGAAATACGCAAAGGCAGCTCGCTGCATGACAGCATCAGCGGAGGAGACGTGTGATCATTTGATAAATGTTTGGATAGCAAGGTACGGATGCCCGATCACGTTCCAGTCAGACAATGGCAAAGGATTCGTTGGAGATCTCACAAAGGAGTTGTTGAGGAGGTCGCTAGTGGCACAGGCCCACTCGACCACTCATCATCCACAAACGAATGGCCTGGTCGAAAGACAAAATCGCACACTAGTTTCCAAGTTGAGGGTCTATTGCTCACGATACATGGACGAATGGGATAGGCACTTGCCGCAGGTGATGGCTGCTTACAATAGCAACGAACGCTCCACCACGGGAATAAGCCCGCACATGATTTTAACAGGCCATGAGAAGGCCCTCCCCTTAACGTTTTTCTACCCTGAGTACAAGGAAAAGAGAACAGCACCACAAACGTACATGCGTGACATGATCTGGAGGCAGCAGGAACTCAATGATCTGTGCAGGAGAAACACGCAGCAGGCTCAAGTCAAGCAGAAAAAGAGGTTTGACAAGAGGACCGCTGATGCAAAAACCTACTCAGTTGGGGACTATGTCTGGGTGTTCCAGGAAGTCGTTCCTCCAAAGGGAACCAAAAAATTACTGAAAAAATGGCGTGCCCCATTTCAAATAACTGAAGTGCACCAGGGTAGTCGTTTTTATTGGTTGAGCACCGGACGGGCAGCTCATTACGAGAATATCAAACCACATAACGCCTCATCGGTGGACTGTTGCATTCCGGCTGACATGAATGATGAGGACAACTTGATAGTTGACCCGGCCTGCGAAGTGAATGAGAGAGGCACACGCGACAAAAACGACGGAAATGAAGTAGTGGATGACTGTGATCTGCCACTTGACCTGGAATTAACCGAGCGAAGAAATACAACCCGTTTTGTTTTCAACGATAATGGGTCTGGACGAAAAAGTGATGTCACAGGAGATTGACCTGATCAACGACACAGACCAGGACTGGATCGACGACCGCTCAGAGCCGGAAAAGGAAATCGCGCCTGAGGTGGAGCAGATGCATGAGAAAGAGTTAACAAACCTACGAGAGCTCGAATGGCTCCATGATCTACCAGCTGATCACAAGGAGACAATCCTGACGATTCAGGATATCGATCAGACTAGCATCAATTATATTAGTCACGACAACACCGGGTCCAACTGGATCGCTCCAGATGGTCCCTTACGTGTTCCCGCAACCAATCTCAATCTGCTCGATTGTGGGCAATCGACAGGGACGTCGATGGATATTTTGTCCGGGGAGTGGGGGTAGGACTCACCCACACCAAAATTTTGTGATCATAAACCTAAAATCGGCAAGGGAAACAGGCGATTTAGAAACAGAGGGGAAAAAAGCTAAGAAACAGCTTTTTAAACGAAATTTTGAATCAAATTTTGATCTGCCGAATCACTACTCAAACAACATTCTTGTCACAGACAGTGATTTCATCATTACGGAACGTACGTGCGCTATAGCGATAACCGCTGATGTAAGTTTTAAACAGCACTAGTGATCGAATTTAAGAGAGGTTACAAGAATATCGAGTTTTTGTGGAAACAGAGGCCTGGTGTTGGAGGGATGATAGAGCTACCCCCTGTTGCATCACAGATACCAGGAAAATACTTGTGTTTATTGGTAACGAAGGCCACTGACAGACAACTTGTGAATCCCGAGAGTTTAGTTCTGGCACTAAATTGACTCAGGGACTTCCTAATTGAGAGGAAAGCGACCTTGCTTTCCTTGCCGGTCGGTGATCCCAATAGGGGAAAATTGCATTCGAGAGAACTGTACGCCTAGTACATGTAATATTTTTGCAAACGGACATAGAGGTGTACTTACATGAAAATTATTGTCTGAGCATATGCTAGAGCGACATTCAGTGCTAATAGTTTGTGTTAAGTTTACTTTTTAGGCATTAGGATTAGGCTTTAGGATATTTATTAGGTACTAGGTTTTTAAGTAATAGTGTTGATGTATGACATTTGTATCTTATGTTACCGTTAGGTTACGTTTTATGTGATGTTTATTTTTTAGTAACGTGGACCACACCAGGCGCAAAAAGTGACAGCGTTCAATTATACTACTTTGAAAAGATCGCAGGTGGACGATGCTCCTTGGTGCTAGCTTTTCAACTAAGAACAAATAGAGAGTTTCAACTGAGTGCTTTTAAAAGGAATGAATGAAGTCCTGATGTTTGATTGAGATAGCTGGCATGGTTAATCTAAGTCGTGAGTTGTCTTTTAGATTTTGTTTGATCGTACGATTGTTTATTGAACTTGAATTGGAATCGAGGAAACAAAATAGAACCTACACGAAGAAGCATGAGCGACAATAATGACTTGATGGATTTTATCTCAGCGAGCCCAGGAACAACTCTGGACGAGGTGTATAACCGGTTGATTGATTGTAATTTTTGATTGGAAGAACCGGAGTTGGCGATGTTCACCGTCGCACTCCTGAATGCTATGGGATGAGAAGGCCGTGGGGAACGCCCCACAGAAGTGGTGTTAATGCTGGCTTTCGGCGAGTCTGGTACCGCTGAGCGGAGCAGGAATCGACTCATGCGATGGAGACGCGGAGAGATGTCTGGGTATGACCTGGCTCGTGATACAGGTCAAGGCGAACAGAGAGATTATAGGCTGGGAGAAATGCCAATGCCAATACGCCCCAGTTCCTCAGCGCAGCCTCTCTTCGGACCGAGAAGATCACGCAATGGGCTGGCCCCATCGCATTCTGCAGACTCACCAACCGCAGCCTCACCATCAAAGAAGGTGAGAATGAACGAGATTGAATTACTGACGGCTGAAACCAGTGAAACTCTCGAAAAAAGGGGAAAAGACGGGGCAAAATTGTGCGCCAAGTTTGATGAGTACAGGAGAAAGCAAAGGATCGTGACGAATGGAAGAGAAAGTACGACGAGTTACAGTTCGCTTTCACGGAGGAGTAAATCAAGCACCTGAAGGCGAGATTGATCAAGTTGTCACCAGATTTCCTGGCAATGATGAGCCCCGATACGGCGACTAAGGCTAAGGCTCAGGAGCTTTACAGACCGTGTGAAGTGACAGCCCCGCAACGAATAAGCTCGCCTTCAAACTCGAAAAATGCGATACCTGATCCCTCAGATACCTACCTGGCTTCTCAGTATCAGGAGAAGTTCGAGCAGGTGGGAAGAGCTACGATGCAGGAGATACTCCGAGCAAGGGACAGAAGCTTGGGTAGGATCGTTCCTTCTCAGCGTGCAGGCCAGTCGGGAAAAAAAATCTAACAGAACCGAGCCAAAAAGAGGTCGCGAGTGATCGACATCCGAAAGGATCTCAACACACGAAGGAACTTCGTGCAGGTTGTCGCAGAACACCCGATGCCTGAATGGTATGACCTGGAACCCGGCGAAAATCCACCAGCCGGTGCCAACTGGCAGCCAACATCTGATCATAGTTGATAGCTTGGTGAGGGATCTGAAAGATATCCTCGTGTGGGGCAGACTGCTGTAATCTCCTTTGGCGGGGCCTCAGTGGCCCAAGTGATTAAAATTATGAAGCTGCAGAACGACGATAGGGTGGATACGCTAACCCTGATGATAGTGACGAACGACGTTTCGAGGAATCCTGTCACCCTTGAGGCGAAGTGGGAATCCTTACTGACCTATCTCCTCAACGAACAGAAGGAGAAGTATAGACCGAGGATTGTGGTTTTGTGTACCATCTCTTTTAATCCGGTGGCCGACTACATGAATGGGAACTTAACTCAGTGGAACGTGGTGATCAGGAACCTGATTGCAGAGAATCCTAATTAGCTCCGGTTGATGGACGTCAAAAATGCACTGAGAATGGTGGACCACTGCGCCTTGACGAGAGATGGTATACAGATCAAATCCCAACCTGGGAAACAGTGGATGCACGACGCATTTCAAACGAGGATAGAAGAAATGGAAGCTGAGCTGCGGACAATAGTCAACCCGGTAGCACGAGGTAGCCCTGCCGGCGGGGTGAGGTCCCATGTACCTCAGACATTAGCGAATCGTCTGGGACCTCTAGCCACAGAGACAAACGTGGTGCAGCCCACTCCCAGCTCTGACGTGAGAGAGAGGTTGGCGACCGCCTCCGCTCCCCGAGGTCGATCCTTTGAGAATCTACTTGAGACGAGAGATGGTCCATCACAGGTGGCTCCACAAGCAACTACGAGTACAGCAACCCAACCTACAAGGACGCCACCGGCTCAAAGGATCTCGTATGAGGATTGATACCAGCAAGGTCAGTGAGTTGCTAAGGCACAGACCAGACCCCAGACCCTGGAGACGGTATAAAGCAGACATGGCGATCAAGTTGAACAGGAGAAGGTTGACCTGCCATGCGGACGCAAATAAAATGCTCAACGGGCACGACCCTACGGTAACCGGTTTATACCGGATGGCGGGCGTGGACTGGCTTTTGGCCGAAGAGGAGCAATTTAGTTCCGCCACTACACTGCGATTGGCAGATCTGCAGGGTTTGCCCAGAGACAACACCATGTGACCACTAAATACGAGGTCATTGACGGACGTCCGCCATCAGGTGAGAGAAAGAGCCCCGCTAAACCGTAAAGGGAAGTTTCTAGTGGAGAAAAAACCCAACAAAAGCCAGCAAAAGATGTGCACACAGTTCACTAAACCCGGGACAGTCCGCGAGCGAGTATTCGAGGGGATACCCTAGAGTCAGTTCTGTGGAAGGCGACGAGAGAGGATACGCGCATCTGGAGTCGCCAAAGGGAGACAGCCTGTTTGCAGTCCAATACTCTCAGGAAATGAAGCTGGGGAAAGTCGTGATGGTGGCCAGCTCCGACTACCTGTATACTCCCCGCTCACTCTTTTCTTGTGATCTTCCTCATAGCTCCCCACGGATGCGATCTTCCTCATAGCTCCCAACTTGGATTGGGGTCAAGCGGTTGGAATGGCGATAAGTCTGCAGAGAGTGGTGAACGTGGATCCAGAGGTGGTAATAATAGCTGAATCAAATTACTATTAGCAGAGTAGGGGACTCTTGAATGCTCTCATCGACGGATCTACCCCAAGCTCGGAGGCTGTGGAGGAGGTGACCATGGCACTTCTCTCTGCCATGACGGAGGCCGAGAAATCAATAATGCAATGATTTGCGAGGCAACTTGTCAAGGTTATCTTCGTGCTGTCTCCTGGCTATGCCTCACTACCCGAACCCCTGCAACTCGTGTACGCCATGGTCGTCCTGTTGACGGAGGGACGATTTGATGTAATGATATCTGCACCGAACCGACAAGTGGATCTCAAACTTTACTATCCCTTCCGATCATAATTCCCTGCAAAAAGGTCGGACATCTCGAACGCGATTCAAGGATGAAGGGATCATAGCCCGACGCGTGTCGTTTTGGATGAGGGGTTGGGACTGGAACCTTCCAACTTTGCCCGTCTGTTGAAAATGAGGCCAGTAGTGGTTGATGATTACCGGTTAGTACAACGTGTAGCAAACAACTTGTGGTTTCGACAGACGGACTGCGTGAGCCATGAAAGGGGGAACTTGGTGAGGAGAAATGCCCTCTCAACAGAAGAAGACCTTAAGGCTATGGCCTTGAGGACAAAGCCTCACACCAACCCTTGCTTGTATTCGTCATGTAGCTGTGTGCGTTGGGGCAAGATGCCTTTGATAGTGCTCCAGCAGTAGTGAGGGAGATCCACCAGTATCTGAAGAAGATATAAGACGCGAAAAAACAGGCAGAAGCGACGGTGTTGCAACTGATGTAGCAAATCAACACGATGTCCTTGGACTGGTTCCAAGCGGACGTGCTGGCAACGAAGGCCGAATATGAAAGGTCTGATGCGATCCTGGCGGGAATGGGCGTGGGTTGGTCCAGACACTCAACCCGTTCGGCCCAGACACTCAACCCGCATTTATCAGCAGTTGCTACCCTAGGGCATCGTGGAACTTGATAGGCAACTTCATGAGGGATATCAGGAAGTTATCCATTGGCCTTGTGCTGGCACTGTACGGGGCTTTCGGACACGAACGCTTTTTGAATGGTGCGTGCTTTTCACGCAGGAATTGGTTGATCTCCGACTGGATGGTCTGCTCACATTGATTGTGGTCGTTTGGGAGACTTGTTTGTGTTACTGAGATACCCCGAACAGCTGCAAGGACCAAAGAGAAAAATTGATGCCCAAATATAGACAGCCTCTAACCGAAAACTGAAGGATTTGAGGAACTTGCTCTTTCATTACCTACTACAGCAGAATAGAAGTTTAACCGGGGAAGATAAACCAGTGTCCGACGGAAAGGAGGTGAAAAAATGTGGGGGAAGCCTGTTGACCGACTTGGCCCTGATGATGCGGGTCAATCCGCTAGCTCTGATCTTCGGATTGAGCGAATTTGTTACCGTGGTTTACGGGCCTATAGTGACGCATGTGTTACCGGACGTGCAAGTGGAGGCGTATAGACACTCTGTTCTGTACTTTAACCTCGTGTCAGTCGTGGATTGTTCCGTGCTGAACTGGGTGGTGCAGAGGGAGTTGAGGGGACTGGCGAGCGAATATCAATTATTCGGTAGGATAGCGGAGCCTGGCTGAGTGTTGATGGACCTGAACAACAGCTTTAAGTGTAGAATGGGCGGCGAGAACCTTTCGAACGTCCAGTTCAACCCCAAACTCTGGAACTTACGACCAATTATTAAAGGTACGAAAGACGCAGTGAAAAACCTGGCCTGGTCGGAGACATACGCCATGTAAAGGAGAATCAGGACACGTGGTTAGCGGGTTCGTTTAGATCCGCTGCCGGATAGGTGCCCTCTGTATCCGCGCATCAGGAGGATGTTGTTGGGAGCGAATAGTGCAGTCCTGGCACTTAGGATTTGAGCTGCACAGGACGTTATGGAGAGGATGCTCAAGTGGAGTGAGGGAATGGAGCCGCGCTTCATCATTTGGAACGCTACATCTCTACATACTTTCGATTTCACCTTTCCGGACATACGGAGTAGAAAGAAGATTAAGGCAATACCATCAAAAAAGCCAGAGGTATCTGCAGACCATTGGAAAGATGTGTACACTCCAGTCGATGACAAGTCAAGGCTGAAATGGCCCAGACGAGAGACAGTAGTGATGATGGAAGTGAGCAAGGAGTCCAGAGGAGGCATCTATATGACAGTAGATGAAGTGGCGCCGTATAGTGAAGGACAGGTGGAAATTGTCATAAATGACCAAGTGTTGTGCCAAGCAGGTGACCTGATGACACCGGTTCGGCTAGACTCAGGAGTTGATATGCGCCAAGGTCCCTCTGGGCCGAGACCTAAGCCGAACGATGGAGAAAGGGAAGGAGACGCGAATAAAGCAAATCAAGGGAAAGATGATCCTATGTAGGGTAAAGGCGACAAAGTGAGCGAGTTCGACTTGGGTGCCCTGGAGAAAGATCTCCTGGAATACGACTTTAATGAAACGGAAGATGGTGGGACGAATGAGACGCTAGTGCTGATGACACCATCATCATTTATGTCACCCACCAAGGAGCACCCGGCTAGTTTGTCTCCCGTGGAGTCAGAGTCCCTGGTTGAATCTCACCAGAGTAGAGGCGCGCGTAAGCTGCTCTGTGAATCTCCTCGAAGGCGGAGGATTGATGAATCGATGCGAGTGGCGTAACTGAGCATGTTGCCAGAAGAAGAATGGGAACGGTAACAGGGCGAACTGGAGAGAAAAACTGGTGAGACTTCGGGAGAGTACCTGGGGCATAATCCGGAGATACGGCACTCAGTCCGTGATGAGAGTGGGATTGAACCAACCCATCATGCGTGAAGTAAAAAAGAGAATGGTGGAGTTCACTGATCCTGGCGGTCTGACCGCGTCAGTCTCGGAGGAAAGCGCTGAGGAGAGCCCGATTATATGAGATCAACCCATTAGAAGAACCAAGAACGGGCTTAGGAGGTATAAGTCTATGGTGAGAAAACTGAAGGAGAGAGTGAATGATAAGGTGACCAACCCGAAAGTAGTGAGGTCAAAGACCGCAACAGTGGTAATGTCGCTACCGAAGGTGTCCCGTCCAAGTGAAGTTGGACAAGGGGAGGGTGCAATGCACGGCGGATGGAGAAAGAGAATCAGGTGCCTTTTGATGTTGATGGCAGAAGTGAATTCGCCGGCTTCAAAAGCAAAGAAGAGCAAGAGGACCTTGGCTGACACCAGACTGCAAATGGAGGTCATCAGCCAATGCGGATGCGGCGGGTTGAAAGACTATAAACCATCACTACGAACATGGCGAAGATGAAGTGGGAGAGACAGCTCGACGTGTTCGAGTGCAGTCGTAATACTGTGCTCGAGTCAGTCCACATGGGCGATCCTGCTGTTAGCTATATGGAAATGGTGAAAGCAAGAAATTCCGCGAGAGGACACCTGATGGCCTGGCACGATAAACAAGCCATGCAGGAACACTTGAAGGAGTTGGTGACGGGCTCAAACCTGAAGAGGAAGGAATATGTGATGTCATTGGAGGCTAATTTGGAATGGTTTGGAGCTTCTGAACAAAACTTCCTGGAGGGTAGCCTACAGAAATATTTCGATGACACCATGCGTACTCCCTTATCATTGATGGCGTACATAGCCAACCACTGTCTCAGGACCGATTTACAAGTAAGACTTTTGTGGTGCCTTATTGGAATAAAAAAACGTGAGTACGAAGCCACCATCGAGACGAACGCCAGAGAACAGCAGTTGAAACTGATGGGGGCTTTCAAAGTGCTGATCGCTAGGGACGATTCCGCGATAGCATGGGCAAAACGGAAGGATGCATCTTGTTTTGTGAAGTTCGTGGTGAATCGTAACCCCACTCCGGTGCTAGAAGATTGTGCGAAGACAATCAAGCAGAGCTCGATGAAGAAATCTACCAGGATATGCCATTGCGGATCCCGACAAAGGAGTTAAACGACCTTGATAGCTACCGGAGAATGGAGGAAGTCAGGAGGTGTTCCAATAAAGAACTGACTGTCACGAGGGAGTTGTTGGAGAAAGTTCGGAGACTGAAAGAGTATGCGACATTAGGGAAACGGAAGTACTTCTAATACGTTTCGGGTGTCCCCGGAGTCGCCTTTAATCCACTCGTCAACGAAGAATCGAGAGACTCAGATTTCGACTTTGAGCAAGCAGTGATCCTCAGTTTCTGGGTAAAGAGAGTTCGGGAATGGGAATAACGTCTGAACAATTACAGTTAGCAGTATTTCTAGAGGAACGAGTGATAGAACTCTCGGTCCTCCCCAGCTGGAGGGACAAGTAAGTTTTGAGTGTGGTTTGTGGGACGGTCCACTAATGACCAGCTTAGTAACAATGTGGTAACTCATGAAGCCTTCAGGGTGCCCAAATCCAAACGCTTGCCTGATATGGGAACTAATCGCTGTAGTTGAGCTAGAAGGAAACAATGATGAGAGCCTACACGTCTTAGCCGTGATACACCATTTATTGGCTCTGAAAATAACAAAGCAGGATGACAGACAACCCACAGGAACCGTCCGAGGGGAACTCTCCAAGCGATTGGATCAAAGAGGGTACTTGCCTAGCTTCCAGCTGTGGAATGGAAGGGCTTGTATGTGGGAACGGTCACTGCTTGAAAACATTGAGTGAACAGCACCGCCAGTTAGCCCAGTTGTATTGAAAATTGAGTATGTCGGATCAGAACGAGATGGAGTTGATTGCGGACTGCCATGGAGTAACCGACGACCGCCTTAGGGTTCTGCAGTATGGTCAGCTCAATTGAGTCAGGGGAACTGACGACCGCCTTAGGGTTCTGCAGTATGGTCAGCTCAATTGAGTCAGGGGAACGTCTGGAGCGTGCCCATGAGCTGGTCACATCCTTGAGTGTGGAAGTGTTCCCTGGAGCGTTATAGACGGAGCACAAAATTGGAAGCTGGCGAGAAGATCCTGAGAACGAAATGAGTCCGAAGCATAGCGAGGGGTATCAAAAGATAGTCGGCTCCAAGTACCTGGTGGGATCTAGCGCGGAACCATAATGGAACAGTAAATGCCCGACGCACCTGGTGGTTGTAGATGCCAGAACGCAACATAGACTGATTGATCAGCTCTTTTAGGTGACGAAGTGCGTGAGACTGTCGAGAATGTCTGAAAAATCCCATGAGCTACGGACGAAGATCCTTCGGGCAATCCCGGAGAGGTATAAGGATGAAATAGATGAGATAGTGCGAGAAGATTTCGTGAAGTGGGACGAAGGAAACATCATCAGAGAATTCCAGAGAAAGAAGGCGAAATGGATGATGTCAACCAATTTCCCCACGATAGTTGAGAAAGATGAAACACATCAGACGATGATGAAAATCTGTCTGTTGATAGCATCGGGTTATCGAAATTGGAGGAATATCCTGTTGACTCATGGGAAGCATCCGTGTCACTGCCTGGCGCAGACGTTTTGGTACCCCAAGAGAGCGAACCTAGTTCTGGTTTGTGATGCAGAGGAATTATTCTCCATGGGTTTGCCTGATCAAGCCCAGATCGTAAAGATACCGTTGGTAAGCGTCATTTTAGCAGTGAGGTGGCTGGAAGCCAATGCAGGGACGACTGAACAGGAGATGGACGTGCTAACTCCAGAGCAACTGAGCAGAGTGAGCCTCAGTAAGAGAGTGGATTTGTTCAGGACTACTAGTAAAGTTGTGAGAATACCTAAGGCGATAGAAAGAATATGGGCAAGACAAAGATTGATGCCTTGGTTCCGTGCGGTGATTATGGCATGGGTGTATGAACGCGCGAAGCGTCATATGTCCAGAAATACGGAAGCCTATCAATCCTTCCAGCTAGATATAGGACCGGGAGCCTATAGAAAAGCATTCCTGACACATAGGAACGCTGTGACTACAGTGGTGAAAAGAGTAGCTGGGATGTCTTGCACCACAGAACAAGAGAAAAAGAGGTCTTACAAGCTGATCTAGAGCAGAAAATGAGCCTGTGTCTGCATAACAGCTTCTGCAGGAATAGGGAGCAGAAAGTAAAGGTAGATCTACTGCCCTGCTGCAAACAGAGGTTGATGGAGCAAGAAAGCAGGGGCACGGCCCGTAAATCTGTTGATATGCTGCAGAAAGTTCTGGAAGACAGCGAGATGGGTAAACAGGAATAAGAAACTATGGAGTGAATATTGAAGACGAGACTGAATATTGATTATTCAAACTTTTAAACTTTCTGTTTTGATGTTGTTTGGTGAAACTAGTTTTTGAAACTGTTAGAAACTGTTGCAATTGTTGAATTACAATGAAACAATTTAGTTGAAGCTTATTTGTTTTTTTTAGGCCTTAGGTGAGTATTTTTACCTATTTAAACCTGACTGAAGTTTTTAACCTGTGTAGGATACATATTCACTTTGTGGTGATCTTGTAGGGTCTGCGTACGCTCGCTCGAGGAGGATGAGTACCTCATTACTTTTCCTAGCCACAGAGTTTTTTTAATTTTAATATTGACGGCAACAGCATAACTGAATGATTATAATTTTTGAGTGAAATTAAGTTATATTTAACGGATGCGTGGCCGTGCCACGTCCCAAATATTTTTAAATCAGCAAGCGCGAGAACAAATTTTACAGTGGAAGGATGTAAGTAGTGAGAAAAGAAGTTTTATTTTGGACACTCCTCATAGTGCAAATTTTGTGAAAATGTTAGACAGCAGAGCAATGTAGTACAATGCCATTTATGACACGCAGTGATTTGAGGTGACTAGATAAATTTTTAATTTCTAATGCAAATTCTAATTTGATTCTAGAGAACTGGATCACCACTTGAAGATAACTCGGAGTTATGCATTCAATTAGGACATTGAAGGGGACTGTCCGGGGAGTAAGTGCCATTCTGCCGGATTGGCACAGTCGAACCCTCCGACGAGATTGAAACGCATGTTAATGACGTTAAAGAAGATGTCGTGGTCAAAGAGGTCAGAATGTTCTGGAATTCTTAAATTTAAAAATTTCGATTGTCGACAGATTATTTCCCGGAAATGTAGAAAACGGCCACTTTGACTGAAAGAGAGAAAAAAAAACAATAAACGAGAACGTCGAACGAACAAGTTGAAAAAAGCAAGAAAAAAACGGAGTCTCTTATCGTGACGATCACGCACGATAAGACACGTAACTGAAGTAGATAGGAAGAAAGGAGAATTCAGTGGGACAGCCGGAGCGGATCCGTACCCTCCCGTGCCACGAGATTGAGGAGATAAGAGTGTTGTCTCAGGGAGAAATCGGAATTGGAGGCCCGAGCCCAAAGACTCAGTAGACAGTAATGTATACTTTTAAGCCGTTGTGATGCCCTGAATAGCTGAGTTTACTCCAATCTTATTTTGTATTTCGGAGGATGAGTAGCTAGAAAGAGGAAAGGTCAATTTATCCCAATTGATTTAGTATATAATTGTCACTAAAAACATAGTAAATAAGGGCTTCCGAGCCGTGCTTTTAATAGTAATAACGTAGTTTGGGGATCCGAGACCCAGTTATGTGGTTATTTTTGCCTGTAAACGAAAGCTGATCAAAAGTCGTTCGACTGATGGCTTAAAAAGGTAACTTTTACTTAGCCCTAAACAGACCAGAAAACTAACTGGCTAGGTCTAGACGGTGAAAAACGAGTAGAATTAAGGTAACTGACGTAACTATGTAGTATTTGAGCGAAAGTTACAGTCATGACTAGTGGCTAAAAATCGACAAGGACAAAGCAAGAGCATTGTCAAGTTTTTTTTAACACAGTATTTACCATAGAAGCAGCACAAAGCTTTGAGGTAGTGGATAAGTAAGAAAATTAAATTTTTGATGATCTACCTCTCATATGATCTTAAATGAAATTGCCATAATAGACACCACAAAATCAATGGGAACAGATAGTGTTCACCCGCGAACACTACATGAGACTCGAAAAAAAATAGCGGAAGAGCTATACCGTCTAATGCGAAGCTTCTGGGATGCTGGTGAATTCCAGAGGAAGGGAAATGTGCGAACATAACCGCGATTCACTAAAAATGCTAAGCTTTTACAAACCGATAAGTTTCATAGTATTCTGTTGCAAAATTGAGAAAGAATTAAGAAGATACCCACTTGATTACATTAGAGAAAACAAAATTTTACAAGAAAGGCAGTACAGATTGCTACCAGGTCGCTAAACGACCCTTCAGTAACTGAGAGCCCTCAGCGACTGGACGACAGAACTGGAAATTGGAATTGAGGTAGACATTGTTCATATTGATTTCCAAAAAGCCTTTGATAGTTTCCCACACAACAGATTGCTTAACACATTGTCAACAATTGGAATCAGAGAAGAACATCTTATGTGGATCACCAATTTTCTGACTGGAGGAAGCAACGCGTCCTAGTAGATGGAAGGAAGCAATTAGTCCCAAATACTTTTCTAAGCAGACGATGTGAAAACATAAAGATCAATTGCACAGGAAGAGGGAACAAACAAACTGCAGCAAGACCCAAACGGAATATCAAAATTGGCAGAAGGTACCCTAACGAAGTTCAGCATGTCAAAATGTCCCAGCGTAACCTCAACAGGAAGGAAAAAGCTACCAGAACATAATTACATTCCGGATGGTAAGTCATACTTAAGCAACGTAGAAACTGTGAAAAAACTAGGAGTTATTGTATTTGAAATTAACGTTTCGAGAACACATTGCCTCGAAAACGAATCTGATGAACAATATGTTTTCGATTGTAAGTAAAAGTTTTCTGAACCTGAGCAAAGATATTTTGACAACCTTGTACAAGGTATTAGTGATAGCGCACCTAGAGTTCGCAAACCGAGCTTGGAATCCATACCTTTTGAAAGATAAGGTCGTAATCTTACATGTACAACGACGCGCAAAAAACAATATTTCCAGTCATGCTCATATTTAACTATTCAAACAGATTTAGGATGTTGAATTTCCCAATTTTCGAATACAGAAGAAAATGAGGGAGAATTATTACAAATTAGAAAAACTTAAAAGGAATTTGTATTGTAGCAGCAACTGAAGGACTTTTCTCAATTAATCAAAAGGACACGAGAAAAAACCGTACAAAATACTCACCTGAAAGACCAGGACCACTTCAAGAAACTTCTTTTTCTCCGTAGCAGCTATTAATGACTGGATTTCACTATCAAAAGAGATTATATCAACCAACAGGTTAACACATTTAAAGCAGAACTAGATAAACTATGGGCATCTGAAATGTATAACGGTTCTAGGGATTTTAGCAGACCGGTTTTTTAATAGACTCAGAACACTCATAAAATCATTTAGCTAACTTCAAACGCGACATTGGCGTTAAGCGACTCTTTGGTCCGCTGCGCTTCAATTCAGAAGAGTGTTATTGTGCGTGTAATTTTTTTTTGTCGCTAATTTAGATTGTTGTGTTTTTGAAGTTGATAGCTTTGTTGTTGATTCTTGAGATAATTGTCTTAATTGTAGAAGCTGACCGTCTTTTTGAGCCTGTAAATTAATCATCCATCACTTCATTACATTTTAAATAAAAAACCAAAAATAATTTGGGACTTAAGTTTTTAGTGTTAACTCCTTGCTCTTAAAATCATCGTTATTGCCAATCAGCTCTGACAGCCTTTTTTGTGTGCCACTACCAATCGCAGAGATTTCAGCTCCAATTCAGCACTCTGATGCAGCTTCAAATATTCCTTGAGCTGCGCAGGGTCATTTTGCTTGCTCTTGGAGAGTAGCCGTTTTGTTGCTGGAATAATGAGCACTCCTGTGCCGAGAAGCTGACTAAACAAGTCGGGCGTTCCTTCCCTTCTGCAATAGACGATCGCCAATATCTGCTGCTTCTTCGACTTCAAATAGTTTGTCAGCTCCTCGACACCGGCTGGGCGATAGTTGTTTGTTCTGTGGCTGCTAATGGTGTTGTGCACAACGTCGTGCCACACAACCACTTTTTTCTCCTTCAATGGACTGTCTTCTAGTAATCGTCGGAGGTTCTTTCTTTGGTTCAGCAAGTTGTTATTAAGGGATAGGCCAGGAATTGCTGTAACAAGGCTCTCATAACGCTTTTTCTCACAGGTTTTAAGGGTGCTGATGCTGTGGAACAGGGAGCTAGCTGCTACAATATGAAACATTTCGTAACTCAAATTAAAATCGGCCATATTCTACGTATCAAGAAAACTTCAGTTTTTGACTTCATTACGTTGGTCTGCTAAAAGACTCATTTTTTACTTTATGCTAAAAGATTGATCTGCTAAACGATTGGTCCCCATGTACAGCACACATTCTATTGAATGACGCAATGGACGTCCAAGAAAAGAACTGATCGCTAGAGGCCGAAATAATCAGTACTGTATAAAAAAAATTATGCGTACTGTATGTCTAGAATTTCCTATGAAAACATTTTGTTCTCGGCTCAACGGTCTTTGACCCAGGTTTTTTTTCGTCTTTTTTTTTCGCTCGTTAGATGTTTCCTAATCTGTATTAATCGCCGGTTAGTATGATGCTGACATGTTTTCCTTAACTTGAACATCGTTTGAGACAAGCTCTCGTAGTTTTTGTGGATTCGGTAATTTTTTTTAGACTAGGTGGTTTTCATTTCAATTTCTGTCTGCTAGCTTGCAATGTTATTATTTTGTAGTGTCGCTAGTGGTGCGTCATCTCTGTATTAAACATATGATAAAAATTGTGTACATAGTTTTTTTTCTTGAAATGATGGAAATAAATTATATAAGTATGTTAGTATACATTATGCAAATCAATGATTATTTTAGTTTTAATTGAAAGATGACGTCAGTGGTGGATGTCCCACCTACTGGCGCAGTGGATCCCGGTGGCTCAGAAGAAGCTGGACCAACTGTTCCTCCTACTGTTGAAATTGCCGAAGTATCGACATTTCAGCAATATTTGCGGAAGATTTTGCCGATCATGCTTGAGGATGGTGCTATTACACCCTCTGGAAATTTAGAGAAAACTATTGAAATCACTACAAATATCGAATTGTTCAAAAAATTTATGTCTGAAGCAGCAACGAAATCACTTCTTGTGAGAAAATGTGTACTAAAAGGTAAGATAAATTCTTTTTTGTCGCTGTTTCACTTCTGAGGTATTTTAAGTCAGACTTCTTGCAAATTGCGAGGTGTTTTTGGTCCAATTTTTGCTATAGCAAAGATTAACTGTAGAACAGCTTATTTTGCATTGTTTTTGTCTTTCAATGATCTATGATCATTTCTTGACCAGGAGTAGGTAGCTTTATGAGTTTTATCTCCAGCCAGTTGCAATCAAAGGCGTGTTAGTCATAAAACCAAATAAAAGAGAAGGTTAATTCTATCGACAATAATCAAACCCCATACATCGTTACACGTTCATTTAAACGTTTCATTAAATGTTCCCAGTTTCTGAATGTTGGGCCTATGTTACGGCGCGTTTTTAACTTTGAAATGTTTTTCGCTACCGTGAAAATTGCTCAGTATTTCCAAGAGCCTTAGCAGCAAGGATTTTTTAAGTGTTATTACCAAAAATTGACAGTGAAAACTTCACTCTGTTTTTACATGACCACAGTTTTCTCTTTGATAAAACGAATCCTTTTTTCTTAAGCGTAAGCCTTTCTTCATTAATAACAACGATTATTCTTTCTTTTTTGGCCTGTAAGTTTCAAGATAACTGGGAAAACTGATTATTCAAATAAATTGAGGTGATTGCTGGGGAACTTAGGTCTGCACATCAATTTCGGCGTATTGAATTTATCGGATTGTTTTGCGCTTGCTTTTAGCAAGCGTTGTCTAATGGGAAAGTAGACGTTTTTCGTGTTAACAACTACTAGTTAAGCAAAATCTGTTGAATTCGCTTTTAAGGTTTAGCGGTTTTGGAAAATGTGAGATCAGGTTGGTCGTCTCGTGTTACATCACTTGAAAAGAGATCATATATTTTCATAAGCGAGCGTAGTACATTAGTATGACTCTAAATTTTTCAACCCAACTCGCAAATAGAAAGGCCCAATTGGTAGCACTTTTGCTAAAATCACGATCTGTAGCATTGGAAGTTTCATAGCAGCTGTTCTCTGCTTGATTTGTGGCCAGTGTTTGCCGATCGTTAAGCGTCTGTGGCTGAAATGGAAGGAAGTGATACGCCAATTCTCGAGGTCGGAGGTTGGAATCCGACACGTTGTCTTTTTTCTGATTTCAATTTATAGGGCTGCATGTTTGTCGTTATCTCGCTAGTGAATGCAAAGCGCAGTTTTGCCTCTATTCACACTAGCTAGCTTGTGAGAGTTAGCGTTTAGTACGAACCTTCTTTTATTCTAAAGCGTTTAGTACGAACCTTCTTTATTCTAAACTCGCAAATATAGGTGTTAGCGTTTAGTACGAACCTTCTTTGTTCTAAACTCGCAAATATAGGTGTTCATTGACAATGTTCTTTTTTTATGGAAATTTCACTGTAACATTGGAATATGCATAGCATCTGCTTTATTTGTGGCTAATGCTTGTTGTTAATTAAGCGTCCGCGGCTGAGTGGTTAGTGCGTGAGACTCATGTCTAGGTCGCAGTAGGTCGTATCCGAGACATAGCCAAGTTTTTACTAATTCGAGGCTTATTTCCACGTTTTTGATTTGCACATTTTCCGCTTCGCCTCTGTGTCAATGCTTGCGTTCGTGTGTGACACGGTGAACCAAATGATATTTCTCGGCTCAACGAGCATTTACACACGTGTTGGCTGAGTTAGCGCTTGATAGATCTTGTTTTCCTATACTTATTGCTCGAACATTCTTCGGGTGTGTTCAAGTTCTTTCTTTTTTTTTGTTTTCCACGCAAAATCAGGTACCACAAATATTAATTGGAATGGGCTGACTCATATATAATAAAGCCCTTTTAATCGTGAATCGAATGTTAAATAAAGATTTTGAAAAAATTGTATGAGTGTTGAGAAAAATTCGTTTACAAGCCTGAAAATAAGAACAGTGAACTAGAAAAACTTCTTTCCAGAAAAAAATGGTTCATGAAGCCTGTTTACCGCTTTCTTGCCAGTAATACGTTTTAAAAAATCAAAATTTTTCTGCAAATAAATCGGAGAAAAATTTAAGATTTTTTTTTCGACGCCAACAGTTGTTCTGTATGTCTAATTCCTTTTTTTTAGTTTGTGGATTTCGTCTCAAAAAAGCTAGCTGCTGTGTTTTTTTTCCGTTTTTATCACAAGTGGTGCAAAGCTTCGCTTTGCTTCTGCGCAAAACCTTGTTTTTGTTTCTCATTACTTGTAGGTTTTTTTTATCTAAAGGCTTTGTTGTAATTTTCTTCCGGATCTATATAACAACCTTCCCGTTTCATGAAAGGGGAGGATATTCCCAATTCAGCAGAATAATTATATTTTTTTAACCAATCAGAATGCAGGAAAAATAAAAATTTTTCAACTGGAAAGCTGTAAATTGCGACAGCTGTTACATGCCTAATTAGAAGCTGCGCAGGTAGCACAGAATGTTTTCTTAAATTTTTTTTATTCGTTTTCATTCAAAATAGTGTGGTTCATAGTTCGGGTAGTGATGGAAGAACTCTACAAGCGCAAAAAAGTTCCGTGAGTTAGGCTGTTTTTGAAAACATTTGTCTTAAATATCAAATGACTAACAAAAAAATGATAAGTTTAGTTTTTTGTACAAATATTGTTGCATTAGCCTAAGAGCCTAAAGCCTAAACAAAAGTTAATACTGATATAACGTACGTTACTGTATCGCTTTACTCGCTCGAGAATTGAAAGTCAAAAGTTTTAAGCTCAGTTTTTTTGAATCACGATGAAAAGGGCTTGAATCTGATATATCACTCGACCGCTTCCGACGATTATTTGTGGTCCCTGTTTTCTTGTGGAAAACAAATCCAGAAAAAACTTAAACACCTGAATACAAATTTCCTCTCCATTCTTAATGGTGAGAACTATGATTTTCAAGTAAAAAATTTTGCTTTGTTTGGACGACAATAAATGCTAATTTTTTGATGGGGGTGAATAGATATTTCTAAGCAATAGGGAGAATTTGTTTAGCTAGATCCGTTTTTTTGCTGCTACATTTTTACAGTTTTTAAGAAAAATGAATGTTTTCAGGAAAGTCTTATAACATGTCCACGCTAGAATTTGATTTTACGCGGTTTGACTTTGATTTCTTCTGAAGTTCATTTCTTTTTTGTTGGAAGGAAGGCAAACTAAACTCCACTATTGAACACTAAAATTGTTAAGGCCACAAAAACGTGATTTTAGTTTCGAAAGTAGATTTTATGTTCAGATTTCCTTGCATTATAAAATTTTACCTATTGATCCAGTTTCCTCAATTTAGTTTAATTTTATCAAAAAGCATCAGTCAGAATTGTTCTTTAAATTCAAAGAGCTTTAATGGCAGATATTTTTTCTTTAAAATTCAAAATAGCAAATTTTAAAAATAAATAAGACAGTTTGTTTTCCTTTTTTATTGCGTTCATTAGTCTTTTCCAACTCATTTGGCTATTTTTCAATTTATTATCTTTTTATCTGTTTTTGTCGCAAGTAATGCGAATCTTGGATGCGTCTGTTTGTTTTTCTGCGAGCCTAACTTTTTTGGATCCGCTTTTTATCCGATTGTTTTCGCGAAAGGCTTAAATGCCTTAGTGTCATGGATCAAAATTGCTTTTTTGCCAAAATTTTTTTTAAAGGAACACGAATAAAATCCTCTTTTTCAGATAATTTTTTAAACTTATTTTCAGGATAAAATTTGAGATTCATGGAAAGGTTTCTAAAAGTTGTAATTATAATGTTATAAAGAGATAAACATTAAATATAATCTAAAATCTTACTGTGATTTTTTAAGAGAAATGAACGTTGTGAGTACTCATACATAGATCTTGGTGATTTTTTCAGGGGAAAAAATTAATTTTGATCAGGCTCGTTTTTGGTTTTTCGGGGTTCGACTTTTGATTTCGTTTTAAGTTCATTACATTTCCTTGTTTAAAAAAAGTAACTTCCACTATCGAACAGCAAAAGTGTAAAGGTCACGAAAAACGTAATCGACTTCTAATTTCGAAAATGGAATTTATTTATCAGATTTCCCAATGAAATGAAAAGTTAAACGAATTAATCCAATTTTCTCAAATTAGGTTAATTTTATCAAAAAAAACTAGTCATAAATTGTTCGTGAAATTCAAAGAGCTTTAAGGGCATCTATTTTTTCTTTTGAAGGTCTAAAAAAAATTATTTCAGTTTTTTCTGTTTCCTTGCGTCCATGACTGTTTTCCAACTGTCTGCTGGATGTTTTTTTTCTTATTGCAATTTGAATCACGGCTGCGAGAGCTGTGATAAGATATACCACTCTATCATATCTGAAAACTATTCTTGGATCTAATTTTCACTGGAAAATTTCCAATTTCTTAGGTCCCAACTTTTTCTTGTGTTAGAACTAAAAAATGGACCTGGCAGCAATGAAAGAAACCGAACATTTAGTTTGAGCAAGGTCGTAGAAGATAAAATAGTGGTCATGATGATACACCTACAAAAATTGCGTCTAGCTTTTTGTGTAACTTGTTTTTCAATAGCTATGAGTTGGTGATGATATAAGCTTAGACAGATATGTGATTTTTCCTCGTCATATTGTGAAAACACATGTTGCGTTTATTTTGTTTGATTAAAATTTTATGTAAACAGAAATGTTTAGCGAAAGAATGTCAGTGTAGAAACACCATATGTTTGACGCCGCAGTTGACTGCAAATGTGAAATGTGGTTTCATTGCTTGACTGTTTTATGAGCAAAGCTTATTGAGTTGGTAGTTGGTATAAGAAAATGGATTCAGTTTTCATGCAGAATAATCTAATTCTTTCTAGTCTAACTGCTGAAAGAACTGAATGAAATTAGCCGCTCAGTTTTGCAGATCTACTGCATGCTTGCAGGTTTTAAGCTGAGAATTGAGTGTACAACTTCCAGATTTTCTAAGTATAAAAATTTAGGTTGCGCAAGAATTTTTCAGAATTGCGGCATTGAATCGCAGTCAGTGATTGAAGAACCTTTTTGTATCTTTTTCTAATAGGCAATCTCAGAGGAAAGTTGTTGTCTCCAAGAGTTGATTTTATTTGTCTGCTGGTCGTCAGCGAAGTTTTGATTTAGAGATTTAAATAGATAGTCTAATATTTCAAATATATATTTTTTAAAGATGACCTTGAGGCGGATCCCAATGCACCCCCTGGGTCTCCCTCGAGTGCCGGACCCACAACATCTGCTGCCCAAGTTGTTTACACAGTGACAGTGGAAATCAGCTTCGCAAGTGTAAAACAGCAACTCCTGGCCAGTGTGTTGTTCTTGAAACGAGGACTGGTCATAGAGGCGGAGAAGTCAGTGCCATCTCAATTGAGGGTCATGACCTTGGATGACCCCTCGGCGACCCCGTATGAGACACTGCACAACTATGTGAGCAATGCGGTGGCGCCTTACTTCAAGTCGTACATCAGAGCTACTGGAAAGAATGAGTTAGTTGCTAGAATTCTTTATCTAATTCTTTTGTAAATCTTATTAAGAGTCGATGCACGTAGCTCAGACTCTTATATAGGTGCTGATGATTTCGTTTTTTTTGTTTCAGGAAAATTCTAAAAAAAATTTCAGTCTCAAATTTATTTTTCGCGGCTTGACTTTTGATTTTTTTAAGCCCAGTTCATTTATTTTCGTAAAAGAAAGGCTAACTCCTCTATCCAACAGCAAAAGTGAAGAGGTCAGGAAAAACTTCATCGACTTCTAGTTTCGAAAGTGGAATTTAATTTTTAGATTTCCCAGCGGAATGAAAAAGTTTGCCTATTGATCCTGTTTTCTTAAATTGAGTTAATTAAATAAAAAAAGTGTCAATCATAAATTGTTCTAGAAATTCAAAAAACTTTAAGGGCATCTATTTTTTTTCTTTAAGATTCGAAAAATAAGTCAATTGTTCCGACTTTCGATACGAAAGAAACGGAATATTTGTGCTCGGGGTGGGTTTTTTCTTCAGACAAATTTCGACTTTAATTAGCCATTTTTGACGGATTTTTTATATCATTCGAAAGGTATTGTTGTCATGAGCTCAAATTTGAAAAGATATTTCACCTGTGATCCTTTTTCGTGGGGGGTTTAAAGATTGCCATTTTGGCCAATTTGGGACAATTAACGCGCGATATATTTCGCGCTATTAACGCGGAAGCGGAGAGTTAATCCGTCTTAGAAATCGTTCTAAATTGGTAGTGAGAAGCTTATTTGCCATAATTGATTTGTTACAAGGAGAGAAATCTATATTTTTGTACTTTATATGGCGTGTGGGGGGATGATTTTCGTTAAAAATTTCATTTTCGTTTTTTTTTATATTTAATTTTTTAATGTTATTACTGCTCCATAAACCTTAAAAGGCAGTTGGAACATTCTTGGCTTCGCCCTGATACGAGCAGTCTTTTTTTCTGTTTACTTTCGTTCATATAATCTTTTCTAACTGTCTGTTGGCTATGTTTGTTTCAGTATGTTTTTCAATTAAAATTACTGAAAATTAGTAATTGTGTCTTTACCAATTTGAAAGGAAATCCTAATAATGGCGTAAATTCATACATTACGTATCAGCATTAGTTCTAGAACATCATGCATTACTATCATAATCTTGATCTGTTTTGTGTTTAGTCGGGACAGTGATAAATTGGCTCCCTCGGTCGAGAAAAAACTGGCCGAACTGGAAATGAGTTTGCTTCATCTACAACAGAACATCGAAATACCCGATGTCATTTTGCAAATACACCCAACGGTTGTGGCCACAATCAAAAAAGCCAAAGACGAAGATCGAACTGCAAAAGTCGAGGATTTTGATGACCTAATTGAGGACTCCAGCTTCTTGAATGCGCTTCAAAACGGAGTCAATCGCTGGATCCGAGAGATCCAGAAGGTCACTAAACTCGATAGAGATGCCGCATCTGGGACGGCAATGCAAGAGATATCTTTTTGGCTGAACTTGGAGAAGGCTATCCAGAAAATCAGGGAAAAGTTAGACACAATTGAAGTGACTCTGACTTTGGACATTTTGAAACAAGGTCGAAGATACATGGCGCTGTTGTCTTTTGACACTGACACGGGATTAGGACAGGCTATTTCCTTGGTGAATGACTACAACACCTTGATGAAGGATTTCCCTCTGAATGATTTACTTTCAGCGACTGAACTAGACAAGCTGAAAATATCGCTGATAAGCATTTTCCAACACTTCAAGAAAATGCGAACTACTAAATACCCAGTTGGAAGGTGCCTGAGACTGATCGAAGCTATTTCAAGAGATCTAATGACAAAACTGCTGAACATTCTTGGATCCCAGAAATTGATGCACATTTCTCACGACGAGTTCGAAAGAATACTTGCATCATGTACTGAAATATTCCAAACTTGGGACACGGAATATGACAGATTGATTACAGCGCTACGAGAGCAGTCGAAGAAAAAACGAGACGATACTGTTAAAATGATCTGGAGGGCGAATCCTGCGCATAAGAAACTACAAATGCGTTTGGACCAGATGCGAAAGTTCCGAAAGCAACACGAGCAACTGCGGGCTGTGATTGTCAGAGTCCTTCGTCCGACTGTTCGGCAAGCGGCGCCTAACCCGGCAACAACACCGACAGAGCAGTCGGTTAATGTCGTGGATTTGATAGATGCGAGCGATGCAAATGCTATAGACGAAGTGAATCTAGCATATGAAAATATAAAAGAAATCGATTGTTTGGATGTCTCGAATGAGGGTAATTTTCAATCCGTAAAACTTTTTTTTTAGTTAGTTGCTTGTTTTCTTTTACAACACGTTGGTTGTGGTTTTATACCAGACGCAACTGTTGCGTTTTGGGCAGTTAGCTTACGTTACTTCTGATGATTTCGGTGAGAAAATTTCTGAAATAATTTAAGGTGCGACAAGTTGGGAGGCGGCGAAGCGAAGATACGACGAGAGAATTGACCGAGTAGAGACAAGAATCACTTCGAAACTGCGAGACCAGCTGGGCACTGCGCGAAATGCAAACGAGATGTTCAGGATCTTCTCGAGGTTCAACGCTCTGTTTGTGCGTCCCCATATTCGAGGAGCAATCAGAGAGTACCAGACGCAACTGATTCAGAGAGTGAAAGATGATATCGAACATCTTCATGACAAGTTCAAGGTAGCTTTACCAGTGTTTTCTACATGCGAAAACCTGTATTTTAACTAAAAGTTACTGTAGAGCATTTGGAAAGGGACCTGTGAAATTGTGTTAAGATGTAATCCGTTTTTAGATCAACTACCAATCCACCCGGGCTGTCAAAGTCAGCACAGTGGGAGACATTCCCCCGATGAGTGGCAGCATCATCTGGGCGAATCAGATCGAGAGACAACTGGTCGCTTATCTAGGCAGGGTGGAAGCAGTCCTCGGAAAAAGTTGGGAGCAGCAACTGGAGGGAGCTAAACTTAAGTCGACTGGAGATGCATTCAAGACCAAACTGGACACAATGCCATTGTTTGAAGAGTGGGCTAGAAATGTAAGCTCAGTCTTCGGTTATATATATTTTTTTACTACGTGTCTGAACTCATCCGCTTCAAAGGCAGTTATTTTTTGTCGTTCTTTATGCAAATGTCAGGAGCCTATGTTGGTGTTACTATAAAAATTCTGTTGAAATTTTCAGTATATTGTCTTTTCAGTCGAGTCAAAAATTGATTGCCAATCAAGGACGAATCTTCGCCGTAGAAAGCTTTCGAGTACGCAACACGACACGACTTAGATTCAAAGTCAACTTTGACCCCGAGGTCATCTCCCTCTACAAAGAAGTGCGTGACCTGAACGCCATGGGTCATCGACTGCCGATCAATGTGAAAAACAAGTCCCATCAGGCCAACCAGATGTACCCGTTTGCTGTATCGCTGATTGAATCAATGCAGACATACAACAGGACTTGTGATAAAGTTGATCCAGTCTACAGTCTAAGTTTGCTGGTGGCAGTTTTGAAAAGGGAACTGCATAAACTGATTTCAGAGGGGTGTAATTTGACGTGGGAGAGTTATAAATTGGACCATTACGTGCAGAAGTTCTCGACAATGGTGTTCAACTTCCATGAGAAGGTTCGTAATTGTCACTATTATTTATACTAAATGGGTTGATTTTTATTCCAACCTCATATAATGAGCTGTACAGTCTGGATTGTCAATCTAAAAGTTTTTCGCGATCGTAAACCATGATCGTTTGGTAACAAATTGTTTTCAAAATGTATTTAATTTATTATGGTGTTAAACGAGTTGAAGTTTCTTTGACAAATTGTATACTGTAGCATCTGCCATACTCGTGCTGACACGAAGATTATTCTTTCAGGCCGAAGACCTGGTACTGATCGAGGACCGAGTTTGGAAAGAAGTGGAGAAACTGGGAACGTGTGAGTACAGCTCTGAAGTGTTCTCCACCATCCTCCAGAAGATCCAAGATGCTGTGGACGAACTCAATCTGGCATCCTTCAGCAATCTGCCCTTCTGGGTCAAGATTGTAGAGGAGAAGCTGGAAAAGAAACTGGTGGTGAGACTAGAAGCCGGTTTGAAGGCCTGGTCTGAGAAGTTGCTGAGTGGAATCAAAGAGGTGAAGGATGATGATGAAATGGAAGACACGGAGCCGGAAGTGGGACACAAATTGGGAGGCGATCCAGTGATTCCGGTTAGTTGTTCTATCAGTCCCTCGAGGCTTATCAAGTTCCTATCTTAGTATATTTGAGCATGTCTACTGGGCTCAGTTGGGCTTGAACAACCCAGAAAACTAAGAAGTCGTGTATAAATCTCTCATTGAATTAATTAGTTTCGTTGCTCCTATAAGAAAACGTTGGACGATTTCAGCCTCTTGTCCACGAGATTAGAATCATCAACCAAGTCATGCAGTTGTCGCCGTGCATCGAAGAGTGCAGGTATCAACTCATTCAGGCACTGAATGCCTGGGAAGCACATGTCCTGGAACTTCCCAGAATCCAGACTCAAAGATTCCAAGTAGGAACCGAAGTTCAGACAATCCGAAGGTACACACACTTGCTGGACGGTATGCCAAATGGGTACACCAATCTAGTTGATGCGTACAAGGCTATTGAAACTGTAGTTGCCGCCGTTGAAAATTACACGCAGACCTGGTTAAACTTCCAGGCTCTCTGGGACTTGAGTATGGACCACGTGTGCGCTAGAGTTGGCAATAATATGGACTTGTGGATGCAGTTGCTATTTGAAATCAAGAATGACAGGACGACATTTGACACATCGGAGACGAGGAAGACATTCGGACCTATTGCAGTCGACTTTGGAAAGGTATAAATTAAAAAAGACGTTAGAAGAATTTACACAATTAAAAGTCTTTATAGATAAATACACACAAAGGCATTAAATCTTCACAAAAACCACTGATTTTTTTGAAATTTTTTGCAAGCCTTGAATGAAATTCAACTTCAAATGTGCGATATTCTTTCTTGTGATTTCCTTGAGATTGACCCTCTCACCATGGTGCGTGACAGGCTAATTAAATACATCAACAATAGGAATGATTTTTAAGAAATTGTTCGGTTTCCAGGTGCAATCGAAAGTGAATCTGAAGTACGATTCGGTCCACAAAGAGATCCTGGCAAAGTTTGGATCCCTCCTCAGCCACGAGATGTCGGAAGTGTTCACAGTGTTGAGCAAGTCACGTGGCGAACTGGAGTCGCATTCAGTTGAGACTGCTTCGACGTCGGAAGCTGTGTCGTTTATCACGCACGTGCAGTCGTTGAAGAGGAAATTGAAGTCGTGGGATAAACAGGTGGAGACATTCAAAGCTGGTCAAAAAGTCCTAGAGAGACAGAGATTCCAGTTCCCTCAAGGTAGGTTTATTCAGTCGAAGGTTACAGACGAGCAGATCATATATGTATTTCCCATCAAAGCGGTCAGTGCTGTTTAATGTCTTGATAATTGGTGTCAAAAATCTAGAGAATTATTGAAAGCTATAATTAGCTGTCGAAAGCTTTTAATATCAAGCGTGCTATTTGCAAGCGTTTTAAAATCGGAGCGTAGTTTTTTTAGATTAACAGGTTGCTTAACAGAATCCTTGAATCATTGTATGGCTTGCTAATTGCTAAGTTGGAATTCTGGGTTTTGTTATGCACTTTTATGCCTGGCGCTGCAAAGATCGAGAATTCAAATCCGGTCAAAATCTGTTTTTTTTTCGGCTTGAAAAATTAATCGGTTCATCTCTTGTCTTCTTATTAAGTGTAAAACGTTGGACGATTGCAGCCTCTTGTCCACGAGATTGTCCACGTTGACTTTTGTAGTTCGTGATGATTTTTTCGGGAGAAAGTTTAAATATTTTTTCACGCTGAAATTTGATTTTTTGCGGGTTGATAGAAGTTCAGTTCATTTTTTTTTAGCTTAGCCTCAGAAAGGAAGGCAAGCTCCACTATCGAACAGGAAAAGTAAAAGTTACGAAAAACTTGAATGCCTTCTAGTTTCAAAAATGGACTTAAGCTTTCTGACTTCTGGATAATTCAAAAATACCTATTCCTCCAGTTTTCTTCAAATGGGATTTTTAGGAAAAAACTCTAATGATAAACAATTCTTGAGCATTAAATAGTTAAAAGGTGATTTGAATTTTTTATTCGAAATTCAAAAGATGAAAAATAAGCAAAAAGGTTGGATCCGCTGTTTTGGCGGCCGTTGATTAAATATGAGAACATGATACTTCTAGTCTCAAAATCACAATCAATTTTTTTCTCATTTTTTGAAAATCTTTTTGAGTTTTCCTTATTTCATTTTGTTTTGCTTGCTTAGAGCTTTTTTTAAGCATTTTCTTTGATTGCGTTGGCGAAGCGCAGCAACGCCTCTGTGACTTAAATGATTCGTTCGACTGACTTTTTGACTCATCACTCTGATAGCAATTATTCAATTGTGCCGAGTCTTGGAATACTTCGGCTTTGACGTTTTTGAAAAATTTGAAAAAAGCGGAGTTTCGTGCCGTCATTTTCTTACGCTTGAAAAGCGACTTGAACCTTTGTTCTCGTTTACATTAGCGGCTTACACTCGCAAGCTTCGAGCGTAGTGTATTATTACGAACCTTCTTTTTTCTATCCTAACTCGCAAATAAAAATGTTCATTAAAAGTGTTCAATTTTTTGGCATTTTTGCTACAATCATTGGCATTTTTGCTACAATCACGATCTGTAGCTTTGAAAATTTCAAAATATTTGTTTTTTTTTTGCTTCATTTGGAGCTATTGATTGTGATTTATTAAGCGTCCCTGGCTGAGTGGTTAGTGCGTTTGACTGGTAATCTGTAGATTGCAGGATCGAACTCGACAAGTATTCGACTTTTTACTGATTCGTGGCCTTTTTCTACTTTTTCTTATTGCACTTCATAGAGTTGCTTTCTGTCGCGTTTCGCTAGTGTTTAGCGAAGCGAAGCTTCGCCTCGTACAGAAACTTCGTTCTCAGAATTCGTACGTAAGAATAATACGTGTTTACCTTTGCGATAAGCAAGGACTCATTTCTGGTGTACTTCTGGACTCATCTCTAGTTGTACCTTCTGAGAAATCCCGGCCCGCTTTAAATTCTTAGCGTTCGTTTTCAGCTTAGACTGGAGGTAACAAGTTTGCCTGGTACGGCAAAGGTCCTCGGTTCGAATCTGACTGGAACCTGTTTTTTTTTCCAACGAAATTTTCCGTTTCAAAAAAATGTCGGCTTAATATTTGTCTGCTTACATTATCGTAAAATTATTTTTTCTTGCTATGCGCAATTTACAGAATTTTGAGTCAATTCAAGTGAAACGTAGATTTTATGCTCACCTCTGGATCACAAAGTTTGCTATAGTCTTAATAGAAATTGTAGTTTTTCGGCTTAATTGGTTTCAGGATGTTATTATATCGGCTTAATGGCCTCATCTTGCGACTATCGACCAGCGAAAAAAGTTATTGCGTTCCTGTGTGTTTTGGGGGTGAGGGGACAAAAAATTTTGAGAATTTCTTTTTTTTTCCGTCGTAATCGGTTTCGGTTTTTATCATATCTGCTTAGTGGCCCCATATTGGTTGATTTGACGAGCAATTAAAAATTTTTGTGTGTGCTGAGGGTGAGGGGACTTGTTATTTTTTTTACAAGTCTTATTTCTCGTTGATTTTTTTCCATTTTTTTTATTATTGTTTTTTTTTGGCAAGTGGTGCGAAGCTCAGCTTCGCTGTATAAGTTGCTTAATTATTGAAGTTTTTTAAGGTGTTCAATTGGCGTAGAACATCTCATACTTGACCGCCCTAGCTAGATAGTTCGAATCTTATTGGGACCTTTTTGCTTTATTGTCAAACATGTTTTTTCGGTATAAAATCGCCTCATATTATTTTTTGAAACGATTTTTATGCCTGTGTTCTCCTCGGGAGTAGGATTGAAACTCGTAGCTTCAAACATTTCATAGCTCAATTTTTTTTGGCAACATTTTTTCAGATAAACGGGCATATTCCGAATAACGGGCTTCGTCATTTTTGTTTCAATGCTAATTAGAATCTAGCAAAAACATGAAACTTTGTTAGGCTTACTTTTTCTTCGAAAGGTGAGATAGCTTGCCATGCTATATTTGTGCCGTATTGCAAGTGGTGCGTAGCTCGGCTTCTTCTCTGTATAAAAATTGCTATCTGATTAGGCTGGATGTATGCTGACCAAGTTGATGGCGAGTGGGTTGCATTTAACGAGATCATGAAGCGAAAAGATGCCTCGATTCAGTCTCAGATAGCCAACTTGCAGATGAAGATAGTAGCGGAAGACAAAGTTGTGGAGCAGAAGACGGTGGAAGTGTTGGGAGAGTGGGAGAAGGATAAACCAGTGGGAGGGTCGATGAAGCCAAGTGAAGCGACTGTTCAGTTGACAATTTTGGAGGGCAAATTCACGAAACTGAAGGAGGAAAGAGATAACATGAACAAAGCCAAGGAAGCCCTGGAACTTGGAGAACCTGGTAAGCACCGGCACATTTGGAGAAGGATCCGAAACATGATTGCAAACTTGATTGAAAAGTTGCTGATAGGAGCGGTCTAATGTCCCGGGTTGACCAAAACCGCTAATCATACAATTTTTGTACATGGGAAAATGCTGATCATACACGTTTCAAGCAATTCCATAAGTACAAAAAATTGCATGAAAAGTCTATGATTAGTGATTTTTCATATATGGAAATTGTATGACTAGCATTTTTCCATAAACCAAACATATTGATTTTATACATTTTAATTTCTCAAAATTTTTTGGTAGTGTTCATAACCGAACACAAGTGACAAAAACCTTCGTTACTCAAAGTAGAGTAACCAAAGTTTTGACCGTCTGGCATTAAAAATGCATTGGAAACGGCCTGAAACTTGGTCAAATCTGTCCTACACAAATAATATAACGAAAGTATCTAACTTCTAATTTTTGGCAACGATGATTACTTTGGCAACAATGATTACTTTTTAAAATTTGAATTGTTAAATTATCAGACATTGATCGAGGCATACATAAACATGCCATACTAAAAATAAGAATTTTTAGCGTTTTTGAAAAAACGTTAATCAGCGAAAAGGAAAAAAAATCCAATATTAGTGTATCCACGACTACGTTATGCACACAAAAAATTAAATTTTGCATGCAAAAAAAAATTTCCAAATCTTTGTTTTAGTACAAAATTCAATTTGCGATTGAAAAAAAAATTGGGACAATTTCAAAATTACTTTTTCGTTGTCGCTGTCAAAAAATGCTAGTCATACAATTTCCATATATGAAAATTGTATGATTAGCATTTTTTTGACAAAAAGTTTTTCTTTTTTATTTTCAAAAAATTCGATGGCATGGTTTTTGCTAAATGTAGGAAATTTTTATGACAATTATTCTTTCATAGACTTGGTTTATGGAATTGTATGATTAGAATTATTGGTCTATGAAGGTCAACCCGCGGTTTCAGATGAGGAATGTTCAATTCCACTATTTCAAAGATATAATTTGAATAATAATAGCAAAATCTTTTAGATGCTTTGTATGCTCTTTTGCTGTATGAGAACTCGAAA
The DNA here is from genome assembly GCF_963678635.1 of Symsagittifera roscoffensis. Lineage (NCBI taxonomy): Eukaryota > Metazoa > Xenacoelomorpha > Acoela > Convolutidae > Symsagittifera > Symsagittifera roscoffensis. Next base: position 54,706,897 of record NC_087064.1, read on the forward strand.
AAGCGCTTTTGTTGAGTGCGAAAAGGCAAATTGAAGTTCACATTTTGCATGATCTGATTCAATTGATTTAAACAGGAGCAAAGAGCGCCCTTGATGACCAACTGCAAATCGCTCTGGAGGAACTCACTGACCTCAAGGGCGTCTGGGGTGAACTGGCTGGCATCTGGGAGCAGATCGAGATCCTCAAAGACCAGGCATGGGTGTCAATATCGCCGAAGAAACTGCGCCAGAGTCTGGAAGCACTGATGACACAGCTGAAGAACATGCCAGCTAGATTGCGACAGTATGAAAGCTTTGATCACGTGCAGAGGGTGCTGAAACAGTACTCGAAGATGAACGTGTTGATCGTGGAACTCAAGGTTTATTACGTTGTTTGTGTATTTGTTCCTTATCCCTTTTGATCCCGATGAATTTGTAAGTTTAATGCAACAAACAGGGATTCGGATTTTTTTTTGCTGAGTTGTTGCTGAGGAATTTTTCTGAACCTTTATTAAATTGAAAGAGCAAAGCTATATGAAGCATCGTTTAACCATCAAAAGTGTTAAAGAACGAGATCTGGGATTTAAGATAATCTAATAGAATCTGACATTGGTTTTAGGCGGACTATTTGAAAGACAGACACTGGAAGACCTTGATGAAGAAGCTGCGAGTGAACTGGGTCATGACTGACTTGACACTGGGCCATGTTTGGGACATTGACTTGGGAAAGTTCGAGAGTGATATAAGAGAAGTGCTGGCTGTTGCACAGGGAGAGAATGCACTGGAAGAGTTCTTGAAACAAGTATGACTTCCTATTATCTGTTCAGAAAGTCTCATTGATAATTTAATAAACTGATAAGTATCTTAACCTTTTCTAATTGTTTGACTAAATATACTTGAAACTCTGTGTAGTTTTGTAGCTTTGTTCTCGTTTCCGTATGCGTAAAATTACTGAAAAAACTATATTTTAATTTTACGGTTGCGAAGAACAAAATTAAAATAACTCGATTGAATCTTGTTTGGCTGTAGGTTAGGAACTGCTGGCAGCACTATGAACTGGAACTGATCAACTACCAGAACAGGACCAAAATCATCAGAGGCTGGGACGACCTCTTTGGCAAGGTCAAGGAGCACATCAATTCAGTCCAGGCCATGAAGCTGTCGCCATACTACAAGGTAAATTAATCTGGAAAGTTACGGATGTCTTTACTGTGGATTTGGAAGCGAATTAAAATCAATTAGTACTAAGTGTAGGTTGATTGACGAGATTTTAGTTTCCATTTAGTGTTTGTATTTATTAGTTGGGCTTAAATTTACTCCATGCTTTTTGTTGGAACTGTTTAGGGGGTGAGTAAAGCTTTGGGTGGGAAAAGACAGAAATTGTTTTTAGTCCACGGTACAGAATTCGAGGCCGTAAAATGAAATGGTACAGGATATAATTAATTTACTGCACTCGCAATTTGCACAAAATGCTGACCGATGTGAGAAAAATCAGATCGTATACCGTTTATCTAACGTTGAAAACTTTAAAAATATATATATTCATGAGAAAAGGTGTATGATCTGATTTAGCTTCAAGGATATTCATATTTGTTTCTATCTCATTAATCAATGATGTATCCAGGTGTTTGAAGAAGAAGCTACTGGTTGGGAGGACAAACTGAACCGGATTAATGCCCTGTTTGATGTGTGGATTGATGTGCAGAGACGCTGGGTATACTTGGAGGGAATATTTGCTGGCAGTGCGGATATTAAGAACTTGTTACCGGTCGAGACACAACGTTTCTCGTCGTAAGTAAATTATGACTGTGTAAGTTTCCATTCCTTTTTTGACGTCAAACTTTCAACGTGTCTAACAGAATCACTGAATCATTTGATAGCTGGATTTAAAATAAATTAGATTTCAGTGTTTTTTCTGCTCATTTGGCGCAGACTTAACGTTCATACCTGAAACGACAAAGGTCAAACGCTCAAATTCGGCCAGAATCTCTTCTTTTTGCAAACTTAATATTTTTCGCATAAAAATAATGGACGGCCTTTCTTTTCCACTCTTCTGGTTGGCTTAGTTGCTTTGCGCTAGCACGGACTGTTTGTTGCGATTTAATTAATTTTCACTATTACTAAATATTTTTAATCAAACCCTCTGATGTTTTATAGCGTATTTTCATTATCTTTGTAGTGACAATATAGCAATGAATGGAGCATAGTCAAATTGTTTGAAATCATCCGATGTTTTCCTCTGCTTAGTATGAGTTTGTCTTATTAGATTTTATCGATAAATGTGTGATTACAGGGGCGGATAACAGGATTTTCTCGAGGGGGCGGATTTTCAAAAAATTTCAAACTTTGTCAACCTTTTTTTTTAGGTCGACCAAATTTATTTTCCGAGCTCTCCCAAAGCACTAAAAAGACCCTGTTTTGGTGAATTTTTGACCAAAAAATTGCGTGTTTTTTGGCGCGCGCTCCCCCCTCAAAATTAGTATATATTGGCGCCTAAGGCGCCTTTAGAAAAACTTTTGTGTCCGTCACCAAATATGAATATCTCAAAATAGTACAAAGAGAGGACCCTTTGGGTCGGCAGGTGGTCGAATCCCTGAGAGAGAGGGGGGGGGGGGCGTCCGCCCCTGTGTGATTATAAACTATGAAATAGGTCACTTTTTTACAGTCAATTTTTATACGCTTGCATGTGGGGATATATATTTGCATCACAAGTAATGCGAAACACTGCTTTGTTTCGTTGTGTCACTATGGTTCTAAAATTTCGGGCAATTTGTTTATGTTGAATCTGTTTAATACGAAGAATATTGATTTCAGTTATTATGTAGGTTGTTGAGATTCTTGTCGTGATGACTGCCTAATCTGAATCGAGAGAAGAATCGACGGGTTCTTCTCTCATTGCACACAATGATTGCATAGCGCGGGGCCATCTGAACCCAATCATGTCGTTTATTGACTATAATTGATAAATTCCAAAATATTTTATTTTTTGATTCTTCGGACTGATCCTGGTTAGCTAATTCCAGCCAGCTTGCCTTGTAACGAAGAAGAATGCGTGAAAGCTGAAGTTGAATGTAGTCAAATGACATTTTATGGATCATAAGCGTGTTTACATTTGCGAGCGTTGTGTAAGAATACTACTATTCTCTTTTTCCAACTTAAGACGCAAATCTTAGTGCTACTTTTGGTGACACTTTTGAAGCTGGCTCCATTGTCAGTTTGATAGCATGTGCTTTGAAATTCAATCTGTAAGAAGCCCGTGCAGTTGCGAGGACCGGAGAATCTAAATCAAGGCTTATTTTTTCAAGGCTTATTTTAACTTTTTTTTATTGCGAATACAAAGAATACCTCTGTGTAGACGATGGCTGGATTATGCCTATTCTTGAAGTACTATGAAATAGGTCGCCTTTCCTTACAGCAACTTTTATAAGCGTGGGCGCTGGTATATATGTTACGATCGCTGCTTAGTCTGTGTGTAAATTCGTTTGCAACATTAAGGGTTTTGGTTTATGTTGAATGTGTTTTTAAACAACGTTGATTTCAACTATGGTATAGCTTTTTGGAGATTCTGTTGTAACTTGCCACTTTTTAGCGTCCCTGTAGATTATTTTGGATGTGATTGATGTGATGACTGCCTAATCTGAATCGAGAGAAGAATCGACGGGCTCTTCTCTCATTGCACACAATGATTGCATAGCGCGGGGCCATCTGAACACAATAACGTTGCTTCTCGACTCTACATGTATATTTTTTGATTATTCAGCTTGTTCTTTGTTAGCTTATGTCAGCTCGATTTTTAATGTAGCAGAATACGTGAAACTTGAAATATATTGTAAACTAGTTTGATAAAGTGTTCAGTCCATGTTCATTCAAAAATATCTTTGCTTTTTTCTTCGCAACTTTATTCTAATTGCAAATGATGACTGCCTAATCTGATAAAGGGATCCGAGGCCTCTGAAAAGGGTTGCTTTGGGTCCATTGCACCAAATGACTGCAATGCGCGGGGCCATCTGATCATTTTTGATTTTAATGGGTTCGGAATGGGTTTTAATGGGTTCGGATACGTTTGAAACGTTCATTTTTTCAAAAAAAATGTTCGCGGGAGTGAATACTGATAATACTAAGAATTATACTACAAATTTAACGAATAGATTTTCGCTAATATAGGTCTTGATCATTGTTTTTTTTTCGCGCAGTCTTGAAATTTGTTCACGTTCAAATTTGCCTGATATTTGGTTGGTTGTAAAGTTCAGATCATTTCGTTTGTTAATGCTATCGATTAAAAAAGTCTAAAGGTCTTGAAAATCTCGAATGATTTCTAGATCAAAAATAGACTTTACTTTTCTGAATTCCCAATGAGATTGATAACTTTTCTCTTACAGGAATGACATTAACATACCTTTTCTCTTAACAATATTCTTTGAAGGGGATAACTTAATGTAAAACGTGCAAATTATGAACAGTTCTTGAAATTTAAAGAGCTTTATCGTGAATTTCAAATTTTTTCGGGAGTTTCGGAAGTTTAACAATTTTTCAGCTCTCTAGGATATATTTTCCAGGCGAATTCTTATTTGGTCTAGTGTTAAAGTGCGTGGTTATCGATCCTCAAGTTCCAAAGCATGGAATTTTTTTCGATGTCAGCAATTTTTACCATTATGGAAGGTCGTTCGGTAGTTCGTAAATTTGTAAGTTCTCAGTTCGCATAAGTTGCTCTGTTGTAAACGAGTAGATGAACGTATTGCAGACTCTTATATAGGTAGTGATGATTTTTTTTCCAGGAAAAGTCTTAAAATTTGTTCAGGCTCAAATTTAATTTACTCGGTTTGACTTTTGATTTATTTTCAAGTTCAGTTATTTTCCTTTATTAAAAGGAAGGCGAACTCTGTCGATGATAAATTGTTCTTGAAATTCAAAGTGCTTTAAGGCCATATATTTTTTCTTTGAAATTCGAAAGTTGAAGTTTTCAAAAAAACAAGTCAGTAAGTTTTTCGATTTCTCTATGTTCATGACTCTTCCAACTGTCAATTGTTTTGTAATTAGTGGTTGATGTCTCAGTTTCTGTTCGCTAGCGTGAATTGCTGTGCTTGCGTTGTATCGCAGGTGTTGCGATGCTCCGCTTAGCCTCTGTGCAGTAGTTTGTAACAGGGAAGATCATTGAGGTTCTGCATTCCAGGATCAGTTCAGAATTCTTGGGATTGATGAAGAAAGTCACTCGTGCTCCTCTAGTTTTGGACGTTCTCAACATCCAAGGTGTCCAAAGACAATTGGAGAAACTTGCCGACCTCCTGAACAAAATCCAGAAGGCTCTTGGTGAATATCTGGAACGTGAGAGGGCTTCTTTCCCTCGTTTCTATTTTGTAGGTGATGAAGACTTGCTGGAAATAATCGGGAACAGTAAAAACGTTGCAAGATTGCAGAAGCACTTCAAGAAAATGTTCGCGGGAGTGAATACTTTGATTTTCAACGAAGATTACACTGTAGTGGAGGGCGTGGCTTCGCGAGAGGCAGAGAAAGTTGTCTACAAAACGAAGGTTTCACTCATCGAGAACCCGAGGATAAACGAATGGCTGACGAAGACAGAAAGTGAGATGAAGATTTCCCTTGCGAAATTTTTAGCCGATGGTGTTGCAGGGATCCAACAGTTTTCGACGGCCGAAGTGATTGACCAGCAGAAGTATATGGAGTGGTTGGACAATTATCAGACACAGTTGGTGGTCATTGCAGCACAGATTGCATGGACTCAGAATGCGGAAGTCGCTTTGGGAAAAATAAACGGAGGTGACGACGATTTCCTGTGACACATTAGAATAGTTGGCAATATTGAAACTGAATACAGTCATCGGTTTTTGCTTAAGCTTAAAATGAATAAGTTTTTTTCTTATTTTTTCGATGGAATTAAAATTCAATTTGTTATTGAAATACTCCTTGGATATGAGTGAAATGTTTCGAAAAACTTTCGTTATTAGGAACTGATCTTTCGCCTTTGGAACAAGTCAGTGGCAACGTGGAGAAGGTCCTAAACGTCCTTGCTGACTCAGTGTTACTGGAACAACCTCAACTGAGACGAAAAAAGCTGGAACACATGATCACAGAATTAGTCCACCAACGTGACGTCACCAGATTGATGGTGTCCAAGAAAATGAATTCGACTGCAATGTTTGATTGGCTCATGCAGATGAGATTCTACTTTGACCCCAAAAACTCGAATCCTTTGAAACAATTGGATATTGTGATGTCTAATGCGCATTTTAACTATGGCTTTGAGTACCTAGGAGTGGTGGATAAGCTGGTCCAGACTCCTCTGACGGATAGATGTTACTTTACTCTGACTCAGGCACTGGATGGGAAATATGGAGGGTCTCCATTCGGTCCAGCAGGTGCGTATCAATTCAATAGTTGAAGTTGAAAACACGCCATTCGAAAAAACATGCCAGGTTAAAATTGGCCTAATTGTTTTTCTAATAACTGCTTGTTTTGTACTGTTCGTTTTGTATATGTTCTTGGTTTCAGGAACTGGGAAGACGGAGTCTGTGAAGTCCTTGGGGAACCAGCTGGGAAGATTCGTGCTCGTTTTCAACTGTGACGAGACGTTCGACTTCCAGGCCATGGGCCGAATCTTCGTCGGACTCTGCCAGGTATAATTCTGATATTTAATGCTAAATTCTGATATTTAATGCTTAAAAAAACTAATTCTGATTTTTAATGCTAAAAGGTATAACCGAAATAGAATCTGAACAATGAATGATGAAAAATTTTTCCTTGCTCTTTTTGAAACGGTCAGAATCTTTTTTAAATTAATATATAAAGAAAACAAATATTTTGTCTTCAAGAGGTTCCCAAATTTTTCTCTAGGTTCCTCGTAGTTTTTTCTACAGAACTCAGATATATCATTAATATGATGTCAGATCAGAGTTTCAATTCGCAGTCTATGTTGAATTTGTAAACAGGTTGGTGCATGGGGCTGTTTTGACGAGTTCAATCGATTGGAGGAGAAGATGTTGTCTGCGGTGTCTCAGCAAATCCAGGCCATCCAGGAGACCTTGAAGACGATGGGTGCACTGACTGTGAAGCCAGACAAGCCACTAACTGTGGAACTGGTGGGAAAGACTGTCTCTGTAAATCCGGACATGGCTGTGTTCATTACGATGAATCCTGGTGAGACCCCCTATGTATAAATTGTTAAAGAATGAAATGACTTTTCACACATTTAGGTCGCGTTTTTTTTCATTTGCAATCTGCAGAATAATCCGCCTTAGTAAAACCTGGGCTCTGCTCAGCCGTGATTTTGTTAGTATTAAAGTTATAACCAATTTCAACTAGTATTTGTTAGTTAATTATTTATAACCAATAGTCAAATCAATTTTTCGTTCTTTTTTGCTAAAAATGGGAAAAAAACTAGATCGTTATATCATCAGGCGAAAACTTAGTTTCGCTTATGCTATGCCTGGGATCGTTTTCATGGAATATCTTTTTTCTTTCAGGCTACGCCGGTCGATCCAACTTGCCGGACAATTTGAAGAAACTGTTCCGAGCTATGGCCATGACCCAGCCGGACAAACAACTCATCGCCCAAGTCATGCTCTTCTCTCAGGGCTTCCGAACAGCCGAAATCCTATCAAAGAAAATTGTCCCCTTGTTCCGACTGTGTACGGAACAACTGTCGAACCAGAGTCATTATGACTTCACACTGCGTGCGTTAAAAGCAGTGTTGAACTGTGCAGGAAGTATAAAGCGTGAACGAATGATGAGAAGACGTGAAGAGTTGGAGAAAGAAGGTCAAACTGTGGACCCGTATGCCATTTCGGAGCAGATCAACGAGCAAGATGTACTGATTCAGTGTATCTGTGAAACAACCATTCCGAAATTGGTTGCAGAGGATATTCCTCTGATGAGGTATTGAACCACTTTCACCGTCATAGATTAATTTGATTATTATTATCTAACTTAACGAGGCAAAACTGTACCTCTATCAGATGCGTATATTTGTGATTTTGTTAGTGGAGTTCAGAAACAGTCCTTGAAAGTGTCAAAACTCAACCGCCGAGTCCACCTGCCAAATTATTGTGAAATATATAAGCAAATAGTTTTTCCGCTATTAATTCCTTATACCATAAATTTTTTGGCACCTACAATTGTCGAGGAGTCCGCTACGAGCGAAAAGATTAAAGAAATAAGCAAAAATATTTCAGAAACATTTTAGCATTTGGAGCAACTCTATATTTTTACCATTTTTTTCTGATTCCAGTTTCTCCTTGAGGATCACAAGGAGGGTCGAGTTGGGAAAGGTTGCGAAGTTCGATGAAACGAGACTCTGCTGGCAAATTCGTGCAGCGTAAACATTTAAGGGAAGCGAGCCAGACGGTTGAAAAATGAATTTTCTAGTCCTTAACTTATAAAATGAGAACTCGTCCTGGCTTGTCTCCGTTGGACTTGAATTGTTCTCTGTTGGTCTTTAATCAACTTGTTTTTTCCTTCAGGTCTCTCCTGGCTGATGTTTTTCCTGGCGTTGACTACTCCGGATCGATGATGGACGATCTAAGACGTGAGATCCAGAAGGTCTGTGAGGAAAAGTTCTTAGCTTGTGGAATGAAAGAAGATGAGTTGGGATACATCTGGACCGAAAAGGTATGTTGTGTGATGTTTGTTGTGTGTTTAATTTCTGCTCGTGGTGCAAATGTGATAGTTGGGTCCCTGAAGAAAAAGAATTGGTATTATAATCTTCGGTAATAGGGTGAGCATTTTAAAATGTTTTTAGAGTCGATGAACGCAGGGAAGACTCTTATATAGGTCTTGATGGTTTTTTCAGGAAAATTTGTTAAGTTTCAAATTTGATTTTCGAGGTTTGACTATTAATTTCATTTAATTTGTTAAAAGAAAGGCATTCAAAAGTTGAAGGCTCTTGAAAAAACAAGTCAGTTTTTTCAGTTTCCTTGCGTTCATTACTTTTTTTTCCAACTGTTAGTTGCCTATGTTTAATCAATAAGTTGATATTAGTTCTGCAATACTGTGCTGATTTAAATTAAACGGACATAATTAACAGAATTTGAATTTTAAAAGGCTTTTTTTCTCAAATTGGGTTAAGATTCGACAAAAGGTGAACAGAACACTAGTTGCTCAGAATTTCATCAGAATTAATATGGTGCAATTTATTTTTTGAAATTCTTCACCAAAATTTTCCCCCAAAAATGGGTCATTTTGGCTTTTTTTTATCAAAAGAAGACTCTTACTCAGTACGACAAAGTTCGCGAAAAGTAGAATTTCAATAAATCTGCCTAAAAGAATATATTTTTGGTTGATAGCCAAAAAAAGGTCATTTTTACTATATAAAAATAAAAATCTTTGCTTAAAAATAATTTTCAAACGTTTTGCGCAATTTTTTGGAATGTTAATCTTTCTAAAACTTTGTCGGGCGTTGTAAGAGGCTTCTTTTGATATAACATTTTCACCAAATAACTCGATAGTTTTAGCATAATTATTGGTTCACTAAAAAAAATGCAAATTGACCCATTTTTGGAGTAATTTTGGTTGCGAATTTCGAAAAATAAAGTGCAGTTTTAAGCAGTTCGAAAGAGCAGATTTGGTCTCTTCACTTTTGTCTAATCTTAACACATTTTGAGAAAAAGCCTTTGAAATTTCAAATTTTGTTCGTTTTGTCCGGATAATTTAAATCAGCTTTAGTTGCTTGAAAATTTGTTGTAAAAATAGAGATAAAGGTAACTGTAAATGAGTTAGGTTTTGAGTATAAGTTTGTTTGCCCTCACAAATGTAATTTTGTGAATCTTTTATAACATAAAAGATCGGAAATGTGATGAAATTATTTGTTTTAGGTTCTGCAACTGTACCAAATCATGAACTTGCAGCACGGTCTCATGTTGGTCGGACCATCGGGAAGTGGAAAGACCTGTGCCTGGAAGACTCTCCTCACAGCCCTGGAGAGATTTGACGGAGTGGAGGGAGTGGCGACCTTGATTGACCCCAAGGCCATCACGAAGAAGGAGTTGTATGGCAGTCTGGACCCAAATACGAGAGAGTGGACTGATGGTATCTTCACCTTGACCTTAAGGAAGGTAAGATTTCAAAAGAAATCAAAGTTGTAGTTGTAGTTAATAGTTGCTGAGTAACTGTGTGGGGAAGATGCTGTCTCAACATTTAAATTATTATCGTCTTCATGATAAGGTTTTTAAGCCTTGCAAGGGTGTGAAGCGTTTCTGCGTGAAGAGCTGATCAGCTCGTATGTTGGTCCTTTCCCTTGTGGATTAACCGTATTTACACTTGCGAAGCAAAGTGTATTAGTACGAACTTTCTTTTTAAGAGTAATGAACGTAGTGAAGACTCTTATCTAGGTCTTGCTGATTTTTTTTCGTTTCTTTTTCCAGGAAAAGTCTCTAATAGCTACAGATGTGCATTCATACATATTGATGCATTTACGAATGCACTTAGGTATATATGCACTTGTTGTGCTCAATTGATATTCATCTGCTGAAAGTGTCGTAAATAGCGTTCTCCAAATACAAAAGTGCAAATAGCGCGAAAATTCGTGAACGATTTCTAGTTTCGAAAGTGGAATTTAATTTTCAGATTTCGAGCGGAATAAAAACTTTACCTGTTGATCCACTTGTCTCAAGTTGGGTTAATGTTATCAAAAAGCGCTTATCATAAATCGTTCTGTAAATTCAAAGAACCTTAAGGGCTTCTGTTTTTTCTTTGAATTTCGAAAGTTGAGATTTTTTAAAAGAAAGTCAGTGTATTTTATGTTTACTTGCGGTCTTTACTCTTTTCCAATCCTCGATTGACTGTTTTCCCTTCTAAGTCGCAAATAAAAGTGCTACTTTTGGTGGTACTTTTGAATCGGTAGGCTGTGGTAGTAGTATAATGTCATATGTGCATTGAAATTTGATTTTAAAAAGTTAACACAGTTGATGCATTTTTAATTCGTCAAACGAACCGAAAAAAGTTATTTGTTTCAAGCAGCAGTACAATGATAAAAAGCTTGCTCTCATAAATTTTCCAACTCAATGTAATTCGCAATTTTTTGAAATGCATCAGTTTAATAAGTTATGTCTTTTTGTATTTGATGCTACTTTTGCTGCGTCGAATTGCCAATTTATGAGCATATGTAGCTGCGTTATTGGTGGCTAGATTTGGTGGATTTCAAGCATCCGTGGCTAAGTGGTTAGTGTATGAGACTCAAATTTGCTTGGTCGAATCCGACACGTAACCGAGTGTATGCTAATTCGAGACCTATTTCTACTTCTTATTTCTTTTGATAGAGCTGTTTTTTGGTCGTGTTCTCGCAAGTGTTTGCGAAGCGTAGCTTCGCCTCTGTAACTGAAATTTGTTCAATCAATGAGTTACAGTACACGTATACAAACTGGGGCCTAGGAAATTAGACAAGCAATCTAGACAATCACAAAAAAAACTGAATTTAGACGATAACTCTGTGATTTTGGAAGATAAAATCTGGGCCAATAAAATTTTTGACTCTACATAATTATCTAATTGATTTCATTATGATTTTCATTAAAGAAATTTTAATTAAGCTAATCAGTCTTGACAACAGAATGCATAAAAAAGAGATACTTATTTGATTGATTTTGATTACTTTTACATATGAATTTAGAAAAAATTATAGAATCATAAAGCCTGCACATGAAAAAAATTAAACAAAAAATTTTCAAGTGTGAATTTATTCTCGAATTCCGTCCTTAATTGAGCCAACTCCCCCTTCCCCCCGCGATCATATATACAACTGTTTCTTGTCCAACTTTAATTGAAGTTGATGTTATGTGTTGTTGATTGAATTGATTAGGTGATTGACAACGTGAGAGGGGAGAGGAACAAGAGACAGTGGATCATATTTGATGGAGACGTGGACCCCGAGTGGGTGGAAAACCTGAACTCCACTCTGGACGACAACAAACTACTCACCCTCCCCAACGGAGAACGACTCGCTGTTCCCCCCAATGTGAGTGGAACAGTAGTACTACATCTAAGTATTAAGAGTTAGACCAACACATGTCAGATCATGTGATATTTGAATAAAGCAACTGTATTGCGAGATAGAGGTCACGAAAAGTTTCCTTCGGCGCCAATCTAGGATCTTGTTAACTATCCCCCCCCCCCCCCTTTGGACCTTGTTAACTATTTGCTCAATCCGCTACTGAGTGTAGAATAGTGTATACAATACCCCCTAAATGGAAAAAATAAACATGAAATTTTTCAAAACAAAGTTGGATCGATATTACTAAGAAAGGCAAGGTAGTAATTAATCTACAACTTATCAAGGCTCTTTTCCAGTTTTGCACCCCCCTCAAAAAATTGCAAAATAAAACTGTTCAAAAATTGCTCACACGACATTTTGCATGAAAAAAATGCTGTACAAATTTGTTCACCTGTTCACGCTGACACATTTTAACGCTGTTTATAACATTTTAACGCTGTTTAAATAGGCTTTCATATATTGAATTTCAGAAAATATTAAAGGGGGAACTGGAAAAGAGCCCTTATCAAAGAATCAATGGCTCTTTCCTTTTTCCTCCCCCCCCCCCTCCACTGCAAAACTTTACATGTAAATTTGTTGACCACATTGGGTTGGAAAAAGAGCCGAAGTAATGATCACTTAATTTCTACGGCCTGTTTGTTAGTAGATTGGGCTCTTTTCCAGTTGCCCCCTTTCAAATTCAATTTTGAAAGGTGTATTTAACATTGTCATAATGTAATGAAATTTTGAAATTTGGCGTGGTGAACAAATCGACAATTCTGAAAAGATTTGTTCTTCATACTTTACATCGCAACATCACGCATTTAGCCGTAATAACACCTAAAACAAACATAAGCGAGCATTTTTTAAGGAGGACTGGAAAGAGCCGTAGATTGTCTTGCTTATTGGTATATAATTGCCAACATATGTATGTGTGAGCGATATATACAACACATACTCTTACTTTTCTTTTGCAAACGTTGTAACGAAAAGCAACTATTGTGGCTATAGGCTCACTATAAACTTAACCAAATTGCGTGTTTGGATAAGCATCGTTGGTGTAGTGGTAGCATAGCAGCCTTCCAAGCTGTTGACATGGGTTCGATTCCCGTACGATGCAGATTGTTTTTATTCCTTCACTAATAAATAGTAGAAAACCAATTCATAACCTATAAAACCAACCAATTCAGAGACATTTTAGCTCTTTTCCTTTTCTTCAATTGTCTAACGTATTGTATTGGCTGAACGCGTGATGTTACGAAATAAGGTCTGACGAACAAATGTGTTTCACAGATGTTAATTTGCTCATCATGCAAAATTAAACATTTCATTAGATTTTGACAACGTAAACTTAGTTTTTCAAAAAGCAACTATGATAGACAGGTCCTGAGGTCCCGCATGCATTTCGCATGTTATACATTTGAGATATACCTTTCATTGTGATTACTATAAAAATTGTGATTACTATAAATTTTATATGAAGAAATATGCTAACAACCATAATTGGATTGACTTATTTGTCATCAAAATTCGATTTTGGCATTTTTTTTGAATTTTTCCACCTTATAATGATGAGGTTTTACTGGGGGGAGGTTTTACGAAACATAGAAACTTCAAATTTGTTTGGCTCTTTTCCAGTCCCCCCCCCCCCCTTTTCAAAATACCGAGTTTTATGTTTGTTTTACGTGTTATTACGGCTAAACGCGTGATGTTACGCTGTAAAGTATGAAGAGCAAATCTGTTCACAGTTGTCGATTTGTTCACCTCGCCAAATTTCATTGCATTATGACAATGTTAAGTAGACTTTTCAAAATTGAATTTGAAAGGGGGGGGAACTGGAAAAGAGCCATTTGTTTGAAAATATACAGCGAAATCTTTCTGAATGGCGAGAGCATAATTGTTAAACATTTCAGAGCCCTGTGTCTTTTTCGCAAGGGACCTGGTTATTTTCAAGGGACCACTCTATCATAGTAGTAAAATCAAATAATGATTATTAATATCATGTTTTGGTGCGATAGAGGGGTCCCACGGAACCAGGGCCTCCGTTTATGTTATTGCAATATATTGCACTGTTGCAATAAAAAAATTTATTTTGCCCTGCTTGTAAGAAATAATTGCAATAAAAATAGGCGTGCAACGAATAATTGCAATTATTGCATTTTATTGCTGATACTTGAAATTTGTACCAAAAGTACATCATACAAATCTTAGTATAGAAATAACGGTTACATGTCAGTATTTAGACAACCTCGTATTCAGACTGGTCAGTATTTAGGCAAATGCTGTTTCAACCAATCAGAATCGAGACAAAGAAGAAATTATTAAATAATTATTATTTATTTTGGATTATTTATGTTTTTTCTCGATTCTGATTGGTTCATACAGTATTTGTCTAAATACTGACCAGTATGAATACGCGGCTGTCTAAATACTGGCTGCACTCCAGAAATAACAGTGGTTCGTTAGTGATTCGAGATGCAGTGGGGAAAGAGATGCAGTGGGGAAAGTAGGCGTCCGAGAGTGAGATTAGCCCGACTGATCGCGGTGCAACTTTTCTGCATTGCGTTTATTGCAAAGTAATCTTATCAGTAGCAAGAAATTATTTTATTTTTGCTCATTCGTAAGAAATTTTGCACTACAAATTATTTTATTGGAGAATTGAAATTGTATTGCAATAATTGCAAAAGCAATATATTTTACGGAGGCCCTTCACGGAACTAATATCGTCCCTAATTAAATACCCTCGCAAATGAGGCAGGTTAACCCAGAGTTGGAACAGGCCTGACTTTCAAAAGAGTTCACACCTTTCACACTTTGTTAACACCTTTCACACTTCAAAAACTTCTCTTTTGTGCCGGAGACAGTCACAGCTGAGCGGCGATTCAACTGCTAGGATCGGCTGCAGTGAATGGGCTCATTAAAATTTTGATTTAAAAAAAAATTACATTTGAATTTCAAGTTACTTTTTGTTAGAATATTCGTGTTTTCATTAAAAACGGGCCCGGGCTTGAAATTTTCGTTCTCCATCCGGGCCCATTTCAAACTCTGGGTTTGAAGAAAACCATTTGGAGAAAAGTCTTCACAATCGAGTGGCGTCTGTTGATTTACTTGATTGCTGTCTTTGCTTAGATTAAGCGTGACATGAGACCCCTCGGTCGCACTTGGTTCTTACAGGGACCCCCTGTATCTCATTTTTACCGCTGCTTTTTTGGATAAAAATGTATCTACCGCTCGATGCTCGGCTCTTGAAGGCTTGGTCATGAAGTCATCACATCAGGGCTGGTCAAAAATTAATTGTCATTGCAATTCACGCATTTTGAAATACCCGCACGTTTCTCAGAAAATAAATTACATTTTTAAACTCTGACTTCAAATTAGCTTGAAAGATTTTTTCAGTATTGCAGAATATTCATATTCTGATCTTCGGCAAAGTTTGTTGCCGCAAAACCTGGAAATAGATTTGGCAATCTGAACTAGTACCATCTAAACCCGGTACCACAAGTACTGGTACGTACTAGTACATGTACTGATACCACAAAGAGAGGACTTCGTTCAGGCTAAAAAAAACCTTGTTTCGAAAACCTTTTTCGAAATCGTTATTGGAGTAATTGACTTTATCAACATCATCAAGTAGAACAGAGTTATGGTAGATAAAAGTCAACTTTTCGACTCTGAAGCACGGAAGGCGTTGAATTTCCCGCGTAATCAACGAATACCCTTCTTACTCTTTTCAAGTCTTTTTTGAATTTTTCATGACTTAACTTTGTTGAAACTATTCTGAAAAACCAAACGCTTTTTCAGAACGAAATTCTTCAAAATTTTTTGAAAAAATTTACTCCAAAAGGTCAAACTGGAGCGCAATCTTCAAAAAATTCGAATAAATGCTGGAATCGAAAAATCATTTCAAAAACGAAAGCAAATAATTTGTAATTCCGCAAATAAAATAGTAATACCGCAAGTTACTCACAAAAACCTTACGAAAAAAAAGTTACTCCCTGCTAAAAAAAAACAAAAATAATAATTACCAATTTTTTCCTAGGACGTTGCTGAATTGAATACACCTCCGATTATTCAGATTCTTTTCTTCCGACTTTTATTCCATCTACGATATAACCTCGATACGATTGAACCTCCTGATTTACGAAAACTCTGAAAGAAACAGAGTTAAAGACTTTAATTTATATTCAGCGCTCAAATTTTTCAGAACACCTGCCAATCAATTGGTTCTTTTCTATATCAGTTCCCAGTTTTTTCTTAATGTTAAAGGGGGAACTGGAAAAGAGCCCTTATCAAAGAATCAATGACTCTTTCCTTTTTCCTCCCCCCCCCCCCCTCCACTGCAAAACTTTACATGTAAATTATGTAAATTTGTTGACCACATTGGGTTGGAAAAAGAGCCGAAGTAATGATCACTTAATTTCTACGGCCTGTTTGTTAGTAGATTGGGCTCTTTTCCAGTTGCCCCCTTTCAAATTCAATTTTGAAAGGTCTATTTAACATTGTCATAATGTAATGAAATTTTGAAATTTGGCGTGGTGAACAAATCGACAATTCTGAAAAGATTTGTTCTTCATACTTTACATCGCAACATCACGCATTTAGCCGTAATAACACCTAAAACAAACATAAGCGAGCATTTTTTAAGGAGGACTGGAAAAGAGCCGTAGATTGTCTTGCTTATTGGTATATAATTGCCAACATATGTATGTGTGAGCGATATATACAACACATACTCTTACTTTTCTTTTGCAAACGTTGTAACGAAAAGCAACTATTGTGGCTATAGGCTCACTATAAACTTAACCAAATTGCTTGTTTGGATAAGCATCGTTGGTGTAGTGGTAGCATAGCAGCCTTCCAAGCTGTTGACATGGGTTCGATTCCCGTACGATGCAGATTGTTTTTATTCCTTCACTAATAAATAGTAGAAAACCAATTCATAACCTATAAAACCAACCAATTCAGAGACATTTTAGCTCTTTTCCTTTTCTTCAATTGTCTAACGTATTGTATTGGCTGAACGCGTGATGTTACGAAATAAGGTCTGAAGAACAAATGTGTTTCACAGATGTTAATTTGCTCATCATGCAAAATTCAACATTTCATTAGATTTTGACAACGTAAACTTAGTTTTTCAAAAAGCAACTATGATAGACAGGTCCTGAGGTCCCGCATGCATTTCGCATGTTATACATTTGAGATATACCTTTCATTGTGATTACTATAAAAATTGTGATTACTATAAATTTTATATGAAGAAATATGCTAACAACCATAATTGGATTGACTTATTTGTCATCAAAATTCGATTTTGGCATTTTTTTGAATTTTTCCACCTTATAATGATGAGGTTTTACTGGGGGGAGGTTTTACGAAACATAGAAACTTCAAATTTGTTTGGCTCTTTTCCAGTTCACCCCCCCCCCCCCCCCCACCTTTTCAAAATACCGAGTTTTGTTTGTTTTACGTGTTATTACGGCTAAACGCGTGATGTTACGCTGTAAAGTATGAAGAGCAAATCTGTTCACAGTTGTCGATTTGTTCACCTCGCCAAATTTCATTGCATTATGACAATGTTAAGTAGACTTTCCAAAATTGAATTTGAAAGGGGGGGGGAACTGGAAAAGAGCCATTTGTTTGAAAATATACAGCGAAATCTTTCTGAATGGCGAGAGCATAATTGTTAAACATTTCAGAGCCCTGTGTCTTTTTCGCAAGGGACCTGGTTATTTTCAAGGGACCACTCTATCATAGTAGTAAAATCAAATAATGATTATTAATATCATGTTTTGGTGCGATAGAGGGGTCCCACGGAACCAGGGCCTCCGTTTATTTTATTGCAATATATTGCACTGTTGCAATAAAAAAAAATTATTTTGCCTTGCTTGTAAGAAATAATTGCAATAAAAATAGGCGTGCAACGAATAATTGCAATTATTGCATTTTATTGCTGATACTTGAAGTTTGTACCAAAAGTACATCATACAAATCTTAGTATAGAAATAACGGTTACATGTCAGTATTTAGACAACCTCGTATTCAGACTGGTCAGTATTTAGGCAAATGCTGTTTCAACCAATCAGAATCGAGACAAAGAAGAAATTATTAAATAATTATTATTTATTTTGGATTATTTATGTTTTTTCTCGATTCTGATTGGTTCATACAGTATTTGTCTAGATACTGACCAGTATGAATACGCGGCTGTCTAAATACTGGCTGCACTCCAGAAATAACAGTGGTTCGTTAGTGATTCGAGATGCAGTGGGGAAAGAGATGCAGTGGGGAAAGTAGGCGTCCGAGAGTGAGATTAGCCCGACTGATCGCGGTGCAGCTTTTCTGCATTGCGTTTATTGCAAAGTAATCTTATCAGTAGCAAGAAATTATTTTATTTTTGCTCATTCGTAAGAAATTTTGCACTACAAAATATTTTATTGGAGAATTGAAATTGTATTGCAATAATTGCAAAAGCAATATATTTTACGGAGGCCCTTCACGGAACTAATATCGTCCCTAATTAAATACCCTCGCAAATGAGGCAGGTTAACCCAGAGTTGGAACAGGCCTGACTTTCAAAAGAGTTCACACCTTTCACACTTTGTTAACACCTTTCACACTTCAAAAACTTCTCTTTTGTGCCGGAGACAGTCACAGCTGAGCGGCGATTCAACTGCTAGGATCGGCTGCAGCGAATGGGCTCATTAAAATTTTGATTTAAAAAAAAAATTACATTTGAATTTCAAATTACTTTTTGTTAGGATATTCGTGTTTTCATTAAAAACGGGCCCGGGCTTGAAATTTTCGTTCTCCATCCGGGCCCATTTCAAACTCTGGGTTTGAAGAAAACCATTTGGAGAAAAGTCTTCACAATCGAGTGGCGTCTGTTGATTTACTTGATTGCTGTCTTTGCTTAGATTAAGCGTGACATGAGACCCCTCGGTCGCACTTGGTTCTTACAGGGACCCCCTGTATCTCATTTTTACCGCTGCTTTTTTGGATAAAAATGTATCTACCGCTCGATGCTCGGCTCTTGAAGGCTTGGTCATGAAGTCATCACATCAGGGCTGGTCAAAAATTAATTGTCATTGCAATTCACGCATTTTGAAATACCCGCACGTTTCTCAGAAAATAAATTACATTTTTAAACTCTGACTTCAAATTAGCTTGAAAGATTTTTTCAGTATTGCAGAATATTCATATTCTGATCTTCGGCAAAGTTTGTTGCCGCAAAACCTGGAAATAGATTTGGCAATCTGAACTAGTACCATCTAAACCCGGTACCACAAGTACTGGTACGTACTAGTACATGTACTGATACCACAAAGAGAGGACTTGGTTCAGGCTAAAAAAAAACCTTGTTTCGAAAACCTTTTTCGAAATCGTTATTGGAGTAATTGACTTTATCAACATCATCAAGTAGAACAGAGTTATGGTAGATAAAAGTCAACTTTTCGACTCTGAAGCACGGAAGGCGTTGAATTTCCCGCGTAATCAACGAATACCCTTCTTACTCTTTTCAAGTTTTTTTTGAATTTTTCATGACTTAACTTTGTTGAAACTATTCTGAAAAACCAAACGCTTTTTCAGAACGAAATTCTTCAAAATTTTTTGAAAAAATTTACTCCAAAAGGTCAAACTGGAGCGCAATCTTCAAAAAATTCGAATAAATGCTGGAATCGAAAAATCATTTCAAAAACGAAAGCAAATAATTTGTAATTCCGCAAATAAAATAGTAATACCGCAAGTTACTCACAAAAACCTTACGAAAAAAAAGTTACTCCCTGCTAAAATAATTACCAATTTTTTCCTAGGACGTTGCTGAATTGAATACACCTCCGATTATTCAGATTCTTTTCTTCCGACTTTTATTCCATCTTTGATTGAACCTCCTGATTTACGAAAACTCTGAAAGAAACAGAGTTAAAGACTTTAATTTATATTCAGCGCTCAAATTTTTCAGAACACCTGCCAATCAATTGGTTCTTTTCTATATCAGTTCCCAGTTTTTTCTTAATGTTAAAGGGGGAACTGGAAAAGAGCCCTTATCAAAGAATCAATGGCTCTTTCCTTTTTCCTCCCCCCCCCTCCACTGCAAAACTTTACATGTAAATTATGTAAATTTGTTGACCACATTGGGTTGGAAAAAGAGCCGAAGTAATGATCACTTAATTTCTACGGCCTGTTTGTTAGTAGATTGGGCTCTTTTCCAGTTGCCCCCTTTCAAATTCAATTTTGAAAGGTCTATTTAACATTGTCATAATGTAATGAAATTTTGAAATTTGGCGTGGTGAACAAATCGACAATTCTGAAAAGATTTGTTCTTCATACTTTACATCGCAACATCACGCATTTAGCCGTAATAACACCTAAAACAAACATAAGCGAGCATTTTTTAAGGAGGACTGGAAAAGAGCCGTAGATTGTCTTGCTTATTGGTATATAATTGCCAACATATGTATGTGTGAGCGATATATACAACACATACTCTTACTTTTCTTTTGCAAACGTTGTAACGAAAAGCAACTATTGTGGCTATAGGCTCACTATAAACTTAACCAAATTGCGTGTTTGGATAAGCATCGTTGGTGTAGTGGTAGCATAGCAGCCTTCCAAGCTGTTGACATGGGTTCGATTCCCGTACGATGCAGATTGTTTTTATTCCTTCACTAATAAATAGTAGAAAACCAATTCATAACCTATAAAACCAACCAATTCAGAGACATTTTAGCTCTTTTCCTTTTCTTCAATTGTCTAACGTATTGTATTGGCTGAACGCGTGATGTTACGAAATAAGGTCTGAAGAACAAATGTGTTTCACAGATGTTAATTTGCTCATCATGCAAAATTCAACATTTCATTAGATTTTGACAACGTAAACTTAGTTTTTCAAAAAGCAACTATGATAGACAGGTCCTGAGGTCCCGCATGCATTTCGCATGTTATACATTTGAGATATACCTTTCATTGTGATTACTATAAAAATTGTGATTACTATAAATTTTATATGAAGAAATATGCTAACAACCATAATTGGATTGACTTATTTGTCATCAAAATTCGATTTTGGCATTTTTTTGAATTTTTCCACCTTATAATGATGAGGTTTTACTGGGGGGAGGTTTTACGAAACATAGAAACTTCAAATTTGTTTGGCTCTTTTCCAGTTCACCCCCCCCCCCACCTTTTCAAAATACCGAGTTTTGTTTGTTTTACTAGTTAAGAAAATTTTCTTCTAAAAGTCCGGTGCTTTTTGCCCTTGAACGTAATGCTTGTTTCTGATCTTAACTAGTATCTCTCTGTTTGCAAAACGTCATCTTGATCAAATTGTAATTTATAGCTGTCTAAATAAACGAAGCTATAGAAACAATTTTTCATGGTCATAGTTTTCACACAAGTATTACGCATTGCAACTCTTGCGCATTTTAAGTTCAAATTTGGTTCCTCACAAGCTAACCAGTGTTCTTATTTAATATCATATCGTTCTTGTTTTTTTATAATCAATACTGTTATGACTATTTATATGATTTTAAAAAGCAGGGGACATTCATTCAAACCCTGGTCCCTTGTAAAAATATGAAAACATCACACACAAGTAAGAGAATTTTTGGGATAATTTTAAAGCCCTTCATCTTAACTGTAGAAGCTTAAACAGGAAGCGAACAGAGCTCCAAACTTCCATGAAAAAAATAGGGGATAATACAATTTTTGGCTTTTCAGGAAAGTGGTTTCATGACTGACGACGAAAAACTGTGGACACGAAACAGTTCAAAGTTGGTCTCTTTTCGATGTGATAGATCCTCCGAAAACAGCAAAAAGTTAAAAGGAGGCGGTGTTATGCTGCTCGTACCAAAGAGTCTAAGCCCAAAGCTAAGTCAAGACCTAAACATTCTACTCAAAAAGTATGATAGCATGTGGATAGAAATGAAAAAAACTCATCGGACTAAAATGCAAGAACAACTTTGCTGAATGTATCGTACAGCCCAAATAAAAACAATACAGTTAAATTTCTCGAAAAACTTGCTATATTTATAGACTATGCGCAGTCATTCAACTCGAATCTGATCTTATTAGGAGACTTCAATCTCAATTATTTGAAAGCAAACGAGAATGCTTCTCTCGACACAATATTCATACCGTATATTTTTGACGTCGCTAACAAAATCATACCAAAACATTCCAAAACCCTAATAGACCTAATGATCAGTGACATCAGTTTAAAAGACCAATCAAACAGGTCATTTATTTTCACTCCCCCGATTAAAACGGATCATCTAGTTACACTTTTCATAACTGAGCGCAGGGTGCGTAATCGAATTATCCCCATCAAACGCGAAATATATGAGAAAAGCAATTACTCAGAATTGAAATTTAAGACACAAATTTTGAGGATAAACTGGGAAAGCTTCTACAGACAAAACACTCCCGAGGAGATGTGCAAAGTTTTCTGTTCAAATATTGTGATAGCCATCAATTTATGTGTACCGCCGAAAACAATATTTATACGAATTGATACAACTAGAGTGAATTTAGCTGAAGAAAAATTTATATCAGAGTTGTTTTCGTCGAAAAAATGAGACACCATAAATGACAAGAAATACAAAAAAAACATCAAGTAGCTTTTATTTTCTAAAAAAATCTTTTGAAAATCAATCTCCAATCTTACCAAAATGGCAAACCTCCCAAACTACAAGTTTTCAACACTATGCTGTTTCTTTGACAAAAAACAAATTTCCTAATCTTTTTGAGCGAATGGCACATTTCATTCAGAAAAAAGGTTTATATAAAGAAATATATAAGTATCTACAAACAAACAATCTCAGAAGTAACACTCAATTTGGGTTTCGAACGTCTTATTCAACCATTGACGCTATCTTATACTGTACAGAAGCCCTTAGAAAAGCAATTGATAACAACAAATGCATTGCTCGCTCAATACTAGATCTACTGGTTCTCAAAGCATTCGGTTCTCAAAAGCGTTCGGCAAAAGCAAATTGTGCAATACGCCGACGACTTGCTTATTTTTGTGAACACCACGATGTAAATTTTGCACTGTAACAACTGGAAAAAAATTGCAAAATCATGGATATTTTTAAATCCCACTCTCTTAAACTCGGCCAAAAAACTGAACTCATTGTATTCACTCAAAAGTTTTCAAGAAAAATTAAAGAAAAATACTCAAATATGTTAGATAACCAATTAAAAGCGGAAAAAACTAACGTTAAGTATCTTAAGGTTGTCTTAGACCAATTTTTAACGTTCCAAAAAGAAATCATAATGATTTTGCGAAAAATGGCGTGCGGAATAAAAACACTTCAATCAATCAAAATACCATTTCCACTACCCAGCCATTCTTATAGGCGGAATTTCCACAAATTTAACTATATCACTCGAAAAACAAGTAGGTTGGGCTATAAAAACATGTTGCAATCGCGCAAAATATGACTCATCCTCCGTTTTGAAACTGAAACATAATATAATGCCAGTTTTAATGTTTCTTGACTAGAAATTGGTTCGCAACTACTGGAAAATAAAAAACAAACGACTGCCAGATTATGAAAAAAATCAAATATGAAAATTCTCAAATCGAGGAAAACTCAAAAAAAACTAAAGCTAGTGGAAAGATGTAATAGTAATTTTATGGATTTTTTTCAAAGACAAGGAACAATATTCATCAAAATAAATCCTCAGATGACGTACCTACTTACAGAAAAATAAAAGAAAAATACTATGTGACAACCTATGGTAAGCTGTCATGGAAAGATTTCAAATTTATTTGAGCTTTTCTTTTATCTTTCTTAATTTGATTTTACTGCGATTAATTTATTATGAGAATTGTGAAATTATGTAAAAGTTATCTGAATTAGACTTACATTTGCCTCTTGGATTATATTTCAATTTGCTGAGAAAGTGTTTTTTTACTCCAATAGCTTAGCAAATCCGAGCGAAAACTACATTTCTGCCTCCTTTCGGTTCTGAGGTAGATCGGTTTCGGGTAGCTGGCTGATTGCATTTCATACGTAATTTAATCGTTGTTATCGGAAATTACAAGTTAACAAAGAATAACGAACTGGCATAAATTCCGGCAATTATAAGCAGAATTCAATATCATAAAATACGCAAAATGAAAGCATTAATAATTAAACTTGTGAAGCGAGCGTATTAGTATGAACCTTCGTTTTTCCAACCTAAGTCGCAAATATTGGTGCTAATTTTGGGGCCCTTTTACAGCCTATTCATAGCTTGTGCTTTGATATTCAAATAGTAATAAGTTAACACAGTTAATACGTTTTTAATTCATCAATTGAAACCAAAAAAGCGATTTGTCTCGAACAATATTACATTAATGAAAACACGATTTCAGAATTTTTCTATTTCATTATATCTGGCAATTTTTTGAAGTGCATTTTTATACATAATGTGACTTTTTGCTTTGAGATATGTTAACTGAAAAGTTAGTGTGGATGCCTTCAGTTTGCGATAATTCAAATTGTTACTTGCAAAATTGTGTCTATTTGTATTTGGTGCCACTTTTGCTGAATCGTATTTGCAGTTTTTGTTTGTCGATTTTTAAGCTTGCGTGGCTGACTGGATAGGGCGTGAGACGCAAAATCTTTTGATTGCATTAGGTCGCAGATTCGAATTCTACACTTAGCCGAGATTTTGCTAATTTGAGGCTTATTTCTATTTTTTCTTATTTCAATTGATAGAGCTGCTTTTTGGTGTGTTCTCGCAAAACGGAGCTTCGCCTCTGTGTTCAATTTTTAAACAGCGCCTGAAAAACCTGTGAGTTTTGTTTTGATTTTTCAGCTTTTCGGTTTTTCTCACACTGTTCATCAGAAAATTCATTAGTTACGACCTTGATTTTTCTCGCTATGAAATCTAGCGAGAACACACTAGGTGAAAGTTGACACCCGTGTTTGCAAGGTATTAGTAACTCATAACGTGGGTAACGTACTGTACTAGTACTTGTACTAGTACCAAATGTACTAGTACCGCTATCATGCCAACGCTACCTGGAAATGCAATTGTTTCTGAAAATCAACAAAAAATACTGGGAAAAAAACTCGTGTCCAAAAATGTTAACGAAGAGTGAAGCTTCGTGCTTGCAATCAATTGCAATTTAATTTCGGGTTGTGCCAATTAATTGATAATTGATTTTTAACATTTCAATTAATTGCAAAAGCAGGATGAAAAACGATGTTAACGCCGATCGAGGATTTTCTTCAAGGGGTTTCGAATTTTTCTAATTCTGGCAAATCGATTATCCGAGTTTCTCCTTAAACGAGGGCTCATAATGTCAAAATGACCCTATTTTGACGAGTTTTTTTCGCTGATAGGTAAACTTTTGAATCAACAGACAAAAGCGATGTTTTCAGGCACTATTTGAAGGTTTTGACATATAAATGTTCGCGTTACCCAAAATTAGTACGTACCGGCGTCATCGAAAAAGTTTAGGGTCATGTAAGTCTTGAAAGTTGTAAGCTAGGAACTTTTCCTACATATTTTTCACAAGTTTTCTTATAATCAGTTTAAAAATTCTCCACTGTCGCAGAAAACACTAACGGTGACTCGTTGACCACACGACTCGTATCGCCACATGAGTTTACTGAAAAACTCACTAACTTAAAGTAAGTTTTTTTGCTGATAACTAGAAATTCCGTCGATATGTACCTGAACCCCTTATACAACACTTCCGCAGCTATATGACGTGATTAGTCCAAGTTGGTGTTTTATTGTCTCCAAAATAATTCAGATCTGTAATTACGCGTAATCAGGAGGTTCATTGAAAAAAATTTACATGAAAAAAAATTTCGAAAATTGATTTTTATCTGTTATTACGGTACAGAAACACAAATGTTTTTAGCAATTTTTTTTTGAATTTCTTTTTTTTTGAAAAAGTTCCAAGATAAGGGAACTTTTGTAGGATGGTGAGCCCGGGTGGAGAAAAAAGTCAGTTTGAGGCCCAATTAAGTGAAAATGTTTCGTTTACCAGTTGTATAATAATACCGTTTATTTCCTATTAACATTGGTCAAATTTGAAAATAAAAATTTTCATTTTTATTTTTCATCATTTAGGGGTTGTATAGCCAAATAGACTCAAATTTAGTATCGGACAGCGAAAATGGATGTAAATTAGTTCTAAATGGGGACCGTTTGGGTGGTAAGAGTGTCGAGCCACTGTGGGGGGAGGGAGGTAGGCTTAGAAAAGGCGACCACACTTTGCCTCTTTCTAAACCTGATATTGGTTAAGTGTCGTTAACGTAGTGAATCTTCTTTGATAGGTCTAAGTGATTTTGTTTGTTTATTTTTTGAAGGAAAAGTCGTAAAATTTATTCACGTTAACTTTTGATTTTTCGGGGTTTGACTTTTGATTTTTTTAAGTTCATTTCATTTCCGTTGTTCAAAGGAGAGCAAAATCCGCTATCGAACAGAAAAAGTGAAAAGGTCACGAATAACGTGATCGACTTCGAGTTTGGAACGTGGTTTTTATTTTTCAGATTTCCCAGCGAAATAAAAAGTTAACATATTGATACAGTTTTTGTTTTCAAATTGCTTCAATTTTATCAAAAAAAGTCAATCTTAAATTGTTCTCGTAATTCAAAGAACCCTAAGGCCATATTTTCTTTTCTTTGAATTTCAATAGTTGAAGTTTTCAAAAAACAAATATTTTTTTCTTGTTTTTTTTTTGCGTTATGACTCTTTTTCAACTATCTGTTGGCTCAGTTTGTCATAATGCAACGACATTTGGCATGGTGAAACAAAGTAATAATTTTGAAGAGTTTGTTCTTATACTTGACATCGTAAAAGTTTCATACTCTACATCGAGTTTGGAATTGATCTTTTGAAGGGGCGTTTTCTGTTAGTATACGGATCAGCATTAATTTAGAGTAATTAACGTAGTGAGTACTCTTATATAGGTCTTGTTTTTTTTTGGAAAAATTTGTTCACGCCAACTGATTTTTAATGTGAAGCTTACAAAAAAGGCGAGCGATTTCTAATTTCGAATTGTATTTAATTATCAAATTTCCTAGTGAAATAAAAAAAAGTTTACCTATTGATCCAGTTTTCTAAATTTGGGTTAATTTTTATCCAAAAAGCGCCAATTATGATTGTTCTTGAAATTTAAAGAACTTTAAGGGCTTATATTTTTCTGGCTGTAACCTATTGATCCACTTTCCTAAATTTGGGTTAATGTGCGCTATCTGCCAGTTTTTTCGACACGACTAGCGTGAGCAGCAAGTTAGATCGCTACAAATTGAATTGAGGCAGCTCAGTTGTTCCAAAATTTTTTGTTAATAGTTATTGCGTGTGGGATAAGGTTTAACAATATAACAAACTGTTTGAAAGCTTTCATCATTTTTTGAAAAATTGTTTTTTGCGCCAATTTTCCACTTTTTTCGAATGTGCATTTACGTCTTAGATCTCTCAGTGTCATTAAATCTTGTTTCAGATTCATGAACATAGTGAATACTATAGGTTTTGGTGATTTTTGTTGGTCGCGGAATAAAACTTTACCTATTGATCCAGTTTTCTCAAATGAAGTAATTGATCAAAACAGTGACAATCATCATTTGTTTTGAAAATCAAAGCGTTTTAAGCCTTATTTTTTTACTTTGAATTTGTAAAGACGTTTTTTTTCGATTTTTTGGTTTTAAAAATGACTTGTTTTTTGAAAGCATAGCCAGAAGACAGTTGGAAAAGATTCATGAACGCGTCTCTTGGCAATGTTTTCAATAACAAGTCAGTCATTTTTAAGTTTTCCTGTGTGAATTGCTACTTTTCAACTGGATGTTTGCTCTGCTTGAGAATGGAAGCAAAACTCAGATTAAATAAGTGGAAGCCTAATTTATTATTAATTTTCTTTGTTTTTTTTTGTTCACGCTCAGTTTTTACGCGTGGAAAGAAAACTATGCTCTCTGGTAACTAAAGTGGAAATTCCGCCAAGAAACGTGAAGGACTTAAATTTTGAAAGTGGGTTTTATTTTCAAGTTTTCCAGCCGAATAAAAAATTAACCTATTGATCCAATTCAGATTTAGCCAATTTGGTTTATTTTATGAAAAAAGTGCCGATCATACAAGATTATGTTAATTCAAAGAACTTTAACGTGATTTAATTTTGTTTGCAATTTTTTTGGCTTCTTTGGAATTTTTTTCTGGAGTTCACTGGCACTTTTTCATCTGTATGTTGGCTATGTTCTATGATTGATCAAAATTTCTAAAATGTTTTTTAATCAAAAAAGTGTCAATCCTAAAAGTTTCTGGAAATTCGAATAATGTTTGAATTTCAATTAGTTTTTGAAATCCATTGAGTCACTTCGCTACTGCGACAAGATCAAAAACGTATCTATAAACGAATTGTTATTTTGTTTTAAAAGATGCTAAAGACAACAATTTTTTACGGTTATTTTAATGGTTGGTAAACTACGTATGCATAAAGGAATTTTTATTTTGTTTTAGAAAATGCTAAAGACAACAATTGTTTGCGGTTATCTTAATGGTGGGGAAACACTTGGCACTCGTATACTATATTTTGAGAAAAAACTTCCAATACGGAAGGTTTTTCATTTTTCAACGACTAGCTTGACACACAAACAATGTGTCATTTTGGCGTTTCATGAGAACCCAGAAACATGTTGAGTCGAGTTCAAAAAATTGAACGATGAAAGCGTTAAGTTATCGCACAATTCCACTGAATGAATTTTGATTTGGAAATCCAATATTCTAATTAAACTTCCTAGTTTAACAAGCGAGCTTGCAAGCGTTGTGTTTGACAATAAGCCATTTCTGTCCAACAAAACTCGGGCATTATAGTGCAAACTTTATGCGTACTCTTTCGCATAGTATTGCACTTTCTATGCTGCCTGATGTATTAAGTATGCGCAGGCGTAAGCCGAGGCGCGGTTTTTTCCATTAAAATTTTGAAAATTCAAGTGATTTTCTCCTATATAGATCGTGGTTTTAATTGTTTTTTTTTGCTGGAAAAGTCAAAAAATTTTGTTCACACTCAAATTTGATTTTTCGAGGTTTGACTTCTGCTTTTTCGAAGTTCAGTTCATTTCTTTTGTTAGGAGGAAATCGTTTCAACTATCGAACAGTAAAAGTGTGAAGGTCATGAAAAACGTTCATGAGGATATTTAGTGGGCGAGGTAGAGATATTGGGGCAAAATGTAATATGAGATGTGAAATGTGAGCAGATCAATCAATCATTATAACATCTATTTCTCTGCCACCAGGTGCGCATCATGTTCGAAGTGCAAGATCTGAAACACGCCACCCTGGCCACAGTGTCCAGATGTGGTATGATCTGGTTCAGTGAGGAGGTCATGACAGTGGACATGGTTTACCACAACTTCCTCCAGAGACTCAGAAATGTATCGGTGGAGCCGGATGACGAGCAGGCAGTTGCCGGAGGAGGGGGAGGGGCATTGCAAGGGGCGCAGATGGGAGATAAAGACAAAGATGCGCAGGATAAAGAGTTGTCACCATCTATGCAGGTCAGGCAAAATTTGATGTTTCAGTAGCTAAAAGATACAAGCTTTTGAGAATTTTTGCTTCTTTAAATTTTTCGTTCATTAATTTAAAACTACTCTATAAAAGGTCTGAACTCGATTTTATTTAGCAATTTCTGCTTTCTAGCGTAATTCCCGACCTTGCTAATCTAGAAGTAATCGCCTTTTTATTTGCAGCTAGACTTAAAAAATTGTTTGTTAGTAATATTACCAACACAATCGAATATCGTTTTTCATACAAAAACAGTCATTGCTCGGTGCAGTATTTTGAATTTAAAAACGCGTGTTGAATAAATAAATCACTGGCTTTTAACTACACGCATATTAGAATACTTTGAAAAATATTGTAAATCTGAATCTCACACGACGATGATCAACGTTCGCAATTTGAAATTACGCGTTGAAGCGGACGACTATCTTGGGTTCAAGAAGAAACTAAAACTGCAAGGAAAAGAACTGAACCCAATGCCACCAGAGCTATTCCACCTAACTGACCTCGAAGTTTTGGAGGCAAGTCCAGAGCGGGAATCGTGCCTTGACTTCTCCCTACGAGACCTCCCAAGAGACATCGGACGTTTGACGAACTTGAGGATTCTCATCCTTGATACAGGAAGTTTGACAATGCTTCCGGCTGAAATCGGATACTTAATATACCTGGAGAGATTGTATCTATCGAACAACGATTTGAGAAACCTGCCTCCAGAGTTTAGTAAGCTTGAGAATATAAGGAGTCTCCATTTGGCCAACAATGAGTTCAGAGATTTCCCGCTTGAGATCTGCTGTTTGGAGAACCTCGAGTTTTTGGACATGACGGATAATAAGATCAAGGCCATTCCTCAGGAGATCCAATTGCTGACCAAGATGACATCATTCTTGTTCTACTGCAACAAACTGAGAAAGGTAACTATTTTATGCTATTTTTTAGGATTTTCGGTTCAGTCTTGGAAATATATACTAAGTTTGTGGGGCAGCGTGCGACAAAAAAGAGAGTTTTGGTTCAAACTTTCCTATAAGTGCTCAATTTTTGTTTGGGTTGACATGTTTTTTACCCTTGTAACAAGCAAGGGTATTGCAATCGGGTACTAAATTTTTTCCCGTAAATAACATTGTTCACAGAATGGTCTAAATTAGCAATGGTAAATTTAGGATCAGTTCATAATGAATTCAAATTTCTGTGTTTCCGGCACACTTGGCCTGGAGCTAACGAATACGCCTGGGAAGGCAAAGTTGGTGGGTTCGAATTTGACATGAAATGTTTTTTCTCAATGTTCCGCTTCAAAACTAGTGTTGGTTTATGAATTGTCTGCGTGTTTTGTCGGCTTAGTTGTCACATCGTAGAATTGTTTTTTTTTATATACGAAATTCATATTGTAGTTTAATTTGTTTAATTTTATTTACTTCTGCTGTTTGTAATTTTAACAAGGATAGCCTCTTACTGTGCAAGTAGCACAGAATGTTCCGACCACAATCTTGAAAAAAAATACAAAAAATGGTTTTTCAAATTGATGTCTTGATAAAAAGATCCGAACGAAAAAATATTGCTTAAATATATTTGAGAGTCATAGTAAAATAGGTCAAATGGAAAACAATTTTGACAAAAATGACCAGAAACCAAAAAAAAAAATCAAAAGTTTTTTTGTTTTTTATTCCCAAAGTTGCGCTATAATTTCCAAAAAGTACCTTTACTTGAGTAAAACTAAGTTTTCACGCTTTTTAAGTTCTTTGTTTCTTAGATTTCAAGAGGGTAAAAATATCTCGTGGTTTTCTAATTTTTATACTCTTCAAAATTTTCTGTTTGATTAGAAATTTTTTTAAATTCAAGTTCTCTTTTCGGTGCAAGGTTTCTGATTTATTTTCTTAATATTAAAGTAAGTGGAATTAGATTTCCTTTAAATGTATTAGTGTGCTATTGGATTGAGGAATTTTTTTTTGAAATCGATTCAAGTCGATGGCATAGCGTATTGTTTTCAAATATTGTTTTCAATCGTCATTTTTTTCGATTTTTTTTTGCATTTATGACTTGACTGTTTTTTCTATAAAGATATGTGGCAATAGTGACATGAGATTCAGGAGTGGGTTTTTTTTCTGCATGAGTTTTCTGCTCTATGCTTTCGATGTTATTTAAGGGTTTTTGTTTTTTAATGTTATCTTTATTTTTTTGTTGTGATTTAGCTCTCTTAACGTTGCTTATCAAGTTCATATTTCATAAGTTTGGCGTATTTGGGTTGTTTTTCACTTGTGTTTAGAGTTTTTTGGAGATTTTATGCATGTCTTTTTATGAAAATTAATTGAAACTTTAGTATTTTTTGTGGTTCTTTTATCTTAAAAAAAAACCTTTTTTTTTTCTTAGATTTTAATGTCTTAGATTTTAGCAAAGGTTTTTTTGATGTTTTTATAGCCAATTGTTTATGCAGGTTGTTTTGTTGCAAGATTTCAAGCAATGTATTTGAGTACATTTAGGAAATTTTGAATCTCAGATTTTTTAGCAACCTTTTTTCTGGGCGTTTCCATCTATTGGTTATGAGAAAGAATTGATTGGAGCTTGTGCATTTCGAATATTTCTTATGTAATTGAATTTTATAACAACTACAACAAAATTTTTCTTGATTTCTCTAGTCTACGATTTTTTCAACAGAATTCATTTATTTTTTCTCTTTCCGTTTAAGTCGCATTATCTTTTCATTTTGGGCATTTTATTTTGTATCGCAAGTGGTGCGTAGCTCAGCTTCGCCTCTGTGTGCTTTTTAGTGTTGATGTTTAACCTCCACCTCCCTCGAGAACTAGATGAGTCCCTGTATTGAATACTAATTTATTCATTGCAAGCTGTGCAAAGGGTTCATTGATTTTAATTGAAGCACAATCACACTTAAGTGACAGTTTCTCCATTTTGGACAGCTGTCGTAAACTTCGAGGTCTAAGTTGTATGAATTGTTTGTGACCAGATAAACTCTCTTAATTAAATAGTGATTTAAGGTTCCGATGGGACTGTGCAAACTGAAGTTGCTCCGTACTCTGTGGCTGGGCAAGAACAAACTGCGTAAGCTGCCCCACTTCTTCGGCAGACTCAGCAACCTCGACTGGGGAGAGTTCTACAAGTCAGCCAATATTGACGAGAATCCCCTGATGCGGCCGCCAGTGGAAGTTGCGAGACAGGGACCGGCCGCGATCAGAAGGTTCTTCGATGACCGAGGAAAAGGTTATTACTGTTTACTTGCAAAGGCTGCTTAAATTCTTGCTTACATTGCTATGAAACCTAATGAACAGTAGAGCTTATTAAGGTATTGACGAAAGATTTTCATGAGAAATACGCATTGGTACAAAACTATTCAATTTAATACAGATTTTATTTGAATGAAATAGGTTTTAGTAAATGTGAAAGTTGTTTTCGTTGTTGTTTTGTAAATATTTTTAATTAGGCTGGGATGGAGTGAACGAAAGTGAAGATGAAGACGAGTGGGTGCCCCTGTCAGACTCAGATGACGATGATAACGGAGGCGTATCAAACTTCTTCTAATGACTGAAAGTTCTCGAGAACAGTTAAAATTGAATCGAGTCGAAAGGAAGCAGCTATCTCAATCGAAAAATTATCGTAGCAATTTGGGTCGAAACAGAAACATTTATGGAATCGTTTGAAAGTGTTGTATTGCTTGTCGAAGCAAAAGTTAATTTGTAACTGGGTTATCTGCTATTATGTTGTTCTAGTTGATTTAGAAAAAGAATTGTAGTGTATATTAAAATAAAATGTGAAATCTTTGCATGCAATGAAAATTCTTCCAATTCAAAATTGGTCTTTTTCTAAGGGACGTTTTCTGCCACAGATTTATTGATTTGATTGCCTCATTTTACAATGATTCATTCTTACACAAGCGAAGCGTTGTGTACTTTTACGGAGATTGATTTTTTCTAACCTAAGTTGCAAGCAAAAGTGCTCATTTGGTGGCACTTTTGGTGAATTTCACTTTAATCATATTTTAGCTAATTTAAGCATAAACAATTTCATGGCAAATGTTGCTGCTTTGGTTTTGGCTAAGGTTACGTCCTGTTTGAAAAAAAATGTTTTATGAAAATGTATGGGATTTGTTGTTACCCTTGCGACATAAGTTCATAACCATTTCAAGTAAGTTCGTAACCAATTCATAAGTTCATAACCAATTCTGGGAAGGCAAACTTGCTGGTTTCGAATCTGACCAGAACCTGTTTTTTTTTTTCAAATGGTAAAACTTCCGGTTCTAAAAAATTTCGGCCTGTTGTTTGTCTGCTTGTTTTGTCAGCTTAGTTTTGTCAAGATCTAAGAAGATCTTGCTTGTTTTGTCAAGTTCTAAGAATCGTTTTTTTGGTGCTAACAAAATTCAATGTAGTTGCTTATTGTCTTAGGATTTTAAAGACGTGGACCAATCGAAATTTGCATTTTTTGCGTTTTTACATAGGTTGTAATTTTAACAAATTGATTTGTTAAAATTTTTGTTTTCTCAATCGTTTTGTCTGCTTTTTTCGACTTAGTCGGTTTCGGCTTACTTTATGTCTACTAAGTGGGCCCTTATTGCATATTTTGGTTGTCATCAAAAGTTTTGTTTGCGTGTGTGTTCTGAGGGGAAGGGGGACTCATAGTTTTTTATTATGATTTAAAAAAAAAATTTTTCGCCATAAAGGGCTACTGCCGAGGTTTTTTCTGTTTTGTTGCTGCTTGGTTAGTTTTGTTCGGATGATATTTTTGCATTCTAATTTTTTGGCATGTTTTTTTTCAAAACTATCATTCAGTTTGATAGACTGGTTGTATGTATAGTTATAAAACATCGGTTTTATTTCTTGCTGATGATTTTTCGTTTTCTGATTGAGCACTAGGTTTAGCTTCCGAAGTGTGTATACCACCTTAAGTTAAGCACATATATGGCTTTCGTAGATATTATTTGGGCAGTATTTGTATATTTTCCAATAAAATTTTGCCGAATAATTTTGGTTTAAGGTTCAGCTATTTGGCTGTCGGTTTTAATTCTGTCGGCTTATTTACCTAATATTTTGTTTCCTACGAATTTTTAATATTATTGATGAGATCGTTAAGACTTTGGCCTCAAATATAAATTTTCGAATGCTCGAGTTCAAACCAACTTGGAACTTTTTTAAAAAATTAATACGTTTAAACATAAAAGATTGATTTTAATTTTTTTTGTTTCTAGCTGTTCCTCTACACTTCAAATTTTCGAAGTGCTTTTTGATAACTATTGAGTGTCTTGCTGTTTTTTGGTCGAAATTTTGCTGCATAACATTGGCAATTTGATAGAAACTGTAGCTGCTTTTTGGTGGCTGGTGTTAGTAAAGTTACAAGTGGTCGTGAGGCAGATGTGAGAACGTGATACTCCTAGTTTCTACAAAATTTATTATAAATTTTAGCTGATAATTTTGTTATTTTATCATATATTTTTTATGAATATAGCTTATTGAGCTTGTTGCATTATTCGCTCCAAATTGAGCTAAAACACACATTCGGTAAATTTTTAATTTGTTCTTGGGTTGCGACTGAAACGGCTAAAATATGATTACGCGATTAGCAAGCGTTATGAAATCTGAATCTATCTATATCTATCTATCTATCTATCTAATCTATCTAACTATATTTAAATGCTAGTGACAGCTATCTCCCATGTTTAAGCATAGTAATTTTGCATGTTTAACGAAAGAATTTTTTCATGTTTAAGCTATATCATATATTGCAATGCTTAAGAAATTTTTTAAATTAGTTTTTCGCAAGGTCATTAATTTTTCAGTATTTTTTTCGAGGCCAAATTAAGTCTGTCTGTCTGTATACATGCTTTTTAAACTAATTTGATTATGTCTGTCTACCCGTCGCCTAATTTTTTAACTTTCATCTCTTATCTATCTATTAAATATTTAAATGCGGGCTTCACTGTCTCGCCATGTTTAAACGTATTATCTATCTATTAAATATTTAAATGCGGGCTTCATTATCTCGCCATGTTATGTTTAAACGTATTATTTTTTCAAGTTTCAGCTATATCGTATATTGCAACGGTTAAAGTTTTTTTTTCTATTTTCCAGTTTAAATTTAGTGTTTATTCCATCAAGTTTGAATTAAGCAACCCAATGGTAAGATATTGTCAGAGTTTTCCCAGATTTTGCGATTCTGGCCTCCATATATGAATAACCAAATCTTTTTAGTTTACGAGATAGGCAATTTTCGAGGTTTTTCAAAAAATTTCTGGAAAATTTAAATTTAAAAATGTTCTCAATTTTTGAAATTCTCGCCCTGTAGTTGGGGTACTCTCAGGGGTTGCGAATCTTGCCTCCAATTCCTTGTAGTTTTCGAGATATGACGTTTTTTTATGATTTTTTCAAAAAATTTTCAAAAACTTAGAATTTAAAAAATTCCAAAACGTGAAGATCTCATTCCTGTTATTGGATATTGTGAGGGTACTCTCAGAGGTTGCGAATCTTGCCTTTGATCATGGCAGCTCAAATCCGTGTAGTTTTCGAG
Organism: Symsagittifera roscoffensis; assembly: GCF_963678635.1. Lineage (NCBI taxonomy): Eukaryota > Metazoa > Xenacoelomorpha > Acoela > Convolutidae > Symsagittifera > Symsagittifera roscoffensis. The sequence continues at coordinate 54,742,853 of NC_087064.1, forward strand.
ATGACATATCTTTGGATTTTTTCAATATTTTTCAGAAAACTTAGATATAAAAAATTTAACAAAACTTGAAATTACCATCTATGTAGTGAGGCTTTGTCAGGGTACTCTCAGGAGTTGCGAATTTCGCCGCCAAATATGACTACTCAAATTTTTGTAGTTTTCGAGATAAGATGTTTTTTATGATTTTCTCCGAAATTTTCAAAAAAACTTAAATGTTAAAAAAATCCAAAACTTTGAAGTTATCAATCCTGTTATTGGAATATTCGCTGTACTCTCAGGGGGTTGTGAATGTTGCCTCTGAATAGGACTGCTCAAAATCTTGCAGTTTTCCAGATATGACGTTTTTTGTGATTTTTTCAAAAAATCTTCATGAAAATTTAATTAATTTTTTTTCAATGTTTGAAATTCCTAACCTGTAGTTGGGGGCTGTCAGAGTAATCTAAGGGGTTGCAAATTTGGCCTCCAATTACGAAGGCCCGAATCATTTTTCTTTAAGAGAAGACGATTTTTGTGACCACTTGAGAAGAAGAACTTTTATAAAACTTGACAAAATTTTATGGTTCTTCAAAATTTGTATAAAAACATGAATAAAAAACTTTGCACATTTTTTAATTACGAACCCTGAAATTGGGTGCTGTCAGAGTACACTCAAAGAAAATCTTAAAAGTTTGAAAGTTTCAATCTTAAATTTGAAGCACCGGAGGTGCGGTACACGCTAGTATAGACTTATTTTCGGGTTGACATTTAGCTCGTAAACCTTGCATTATCAATTCCAACGGTACAGCGGTACTTCAGGTGTTATAATCACTTTTTTCAACATGCTCAATTTCTTTGAAATTTTTATTTAAGTGCTGGCTACTAGGAACAACTGGTAAATGCTTTATCTAGGATTCCAACTATTGTATGTAGTTTTGTAGAGGTTTGATAGAAGATTTTTTGCTGATTTTTTTGGCGAATTAACCTCTGTTGGCTTATTTTACGAAATATGTATACCACCTTGCATACATTACATATAAAGCACTGGTTGATTGTATACGGGCGGTACATGCATTTTTTAATGAGTTTTTGCCGAAAAATGTTGGTTGATTTTTATTCTATTGGCTGTCGGTTTTGATTCTGTCGGCTTATTTAGATTATTTCAAAAATCACTTCGGTTAATAAAATCAAAATCAGGGCGTCTATCCGCACATCGGCATAGAGGTAACACATGCTTGTAAAGGCAAAAGTCCGTGGTTCGAATGCAACCAGGGCCTATTTTTTGTAAACCAAAATTTACGGTTGACAATATCTTTGCCGAACTTTTTTGCCGGCTTAGTTGCCACATCGCCAATATTTTTTTGCATTTAGCATTTTACCTTTTCCAATATATTCCAGATTTGTGCAAGTAATTGCATGCACGGAAGTTTTGCTCCATTTTTTTTCAAAATTGGTCAAATTTTTTTCTTTATTTTGTAACTAATCAATAAAAAATTTCTGTCCTAAAATTTTTTGATTTTTTGAATCTATCTGATTGCGAAATTTTGAATAAATTTTTTATATGCCAGTACTACGGCGTAGAAAAAGATTCAGATTTTCCTACTTCAATTGTTTCATTTGCCTGGTTCGAGTGTATCAAGTGAGTTTTTCTCAAAATTTTGGGTAAGAGAAGGTTCAGTTTTTCCTCTTTCAAATGTTTCATTTGCCTGGTTTGAGTTTATCAAGTGACCTTTTCTGAATCCTTAATTTAAGGTAAGCGAAGTGACTCATTCATTTAAGGTAAGCGAAGTGTACCTGATTTTGAGTGGAACAACTGTTAGGAAAATACCCGAAGTTAAGCTCACTTTCAGTGGTCAAAAATTGATTTTCACTTTTTTTACACATGCGAGATTACCAAACGTTATCAAATCTCAATATAGGTTTTTTCAGGTTGACCACTAGCTTAACGAAATCACTTGAATCACTCGGGGCAGTAGTTGGCATATTTGTTCTGATAGAAGGTCTGATAGAGTTTTATTTTTAATCGCCGTTCCATTTTAATTGTTTTGTGAACTCACTGAGCGTACTGAAGACATAGATCGGTCGTGATGAATTTTTTGCTTTTCTTCTGCGATTTGGTTTTGATTTTTATTCAAATAATTTTGCTGAAAGGAATTCAGTTTTTGCTCTCCAATTGAGAAAGAGGAAATGACCCAAAATGTAATCAGCTTATAGCTTCGAAAAAGGATTAAAAATTTTTTCAGCGGGTTACAAAAAATACCTGATAGTCTAATTTTCTGCAATTTCTGAAGTTCGAAAGTTGCAACAAATTTAATTTTTTTTTTTGGTTTTACTTCTTTTGGCTCAACGGTCATTCGCCCAATACTTGTCTGCCTAGTTATCGCTTGATAAGTTTTGTTTTTCAATTGTCATATTTACTCTTGCGATCAGCTTAGTGTATTATTACGAACTTTTTTTTCTAACCTAACTGTTTAATAACAGTGCTCATTAAAAGTGTTCACTTATTTGGAAATTGCTTAGCATCTGTTCTCTGCTTTATTTGTGGCTAGTGTTTGGTGAAAAGTTGGTGTCCGGTGCTGAGTGGTTAGTGCGTGAGACTCTTAGTCGCTAGGTCGCAGGTTCGAATCTCAGATGTTGCAGAATTTTTTTACTAATTCGAGGCTTATTTCTATTTTTCTTAATGCACTTCATAGAGCTGCTTTTTGACGTGTTCTCGCACGTGTTTGCGAAGCAAAGCTTCGCCTCTGTGTTAATGCTGGCATTTAAGTTTATCAGCATTCTTTCTTCAAATTGAACGCATTGGAGACAAATTTTACAAGGATTTAAATATATCTTCGATTTTTTCGTTTTTTTTTGGCTAGCTGGCGTTCAATTTTTGTGCTTTATTGTAGTTGGTGGGAAGTGGAAAAAAGTTTTGTGCGAGGATTGACTTACAGTAAGCTAAAAAAAATCTAGCAATGGCTTTAGTAGTGTAAAAAGATGAAATATTAACAACTGTATCTGGCTTGAAATGGTTAAACTTGAGGAGTAGCTTCAGTTATATCTCTGAATTCTTCTAAAAACAATAGTTTCATAATGTCAAACAGATTTTTCTCAAAAATTTAATTTGGAAATGTCTTATATCGATCGAATCAAGGCTGAAAGGTCTTCAATATGATTCATTTGTTTTGCTACATTCAGCCTTTGAACCATTAATAGCTGTCGTTTTTGGAGATTTAAGACCACTTTAGTTGTACTACAACAAAAAAAAACTGGGCTCAACCTCTTCCCCTTCTGTTCTAAAAAAGATCTCCCTCCCCCAAGGACATTTATGTCATGAATTTGTCTCTCGTTAGTTCACACAAAACGCGGTGAAATCACTTAATAATGTCATGACTTGTTGCGAATCATGATATTATTAAGTGATTTCACCGCGTTTTGTGAGAATTAACGTGATGTTGAATTTGACATGACATGAATTTGCCTCACAAGTATTCATGGAGTTAATGAGCTCAATGGAATAGTTGCAGTTCAAGTAGTGTGAAAAAGATTTTACGATATTATACTTGTCAAATGCCAACCAATCAATCGCTGGACGTCTGAAAATATTCAGATAAATTTATCTCGGTACTGATAACGCTTTTTCGAAACTTTACGATGTGATTTGTCACTCGACTTCGTCTAAAATTGTTGTCTGTTTAGATCAAAAGCCGACTAGTTTATCGAGTAATAATCAGTCTATTTTTCTGTTATAACTCTGTCTTACGCTAATTCTCTCTTCGTAGTGTTTCCTCTGAAAATGTAAATATTTGTGTTGTAGGCTAATAAACAGACTAGAAAAATGGCAATAAAGGTTAAAATCACAAATTAAATAATCGATGATCACAGTTCGCCCTTGCATTCACAAGTTATTTGCATAGCGTTGACACCATCGATCGATTCATGCAAAGCCTTGCTGAGAATTAGAAAATAAAAAACATGCATCACACGTTCAGTGACATCGAAACTGTTTTCACTTGCTTGAGAATTGACAAAAAATACTTGCTTTTATTGAAATTTGAAAACAATTTCAACTGTTTAGGTTCAAAATGACGTTGCAGCTGTACTTGAACCTCATTTCGCAGAAGGCGGCATTGTGTCCAGAGTCCTGGAACAGGCTGCATCCTTGGACCACATCATGGAGTATACCAAACTACGGGTTCTCTCGACACTCTTCTCGATGTTGAATCAAATCGCGAGGAACATCATCAAGTATAACAGAGACCACGCCGACTTCCCATTGGCTAGGGAAAAAGTTGAGTCGTATTCTGGGAAAGCGTTGATCTATTCGTTGATTTTCGCTGCAGTTGGCGATGGAAAACTGAAGGCGAGAGAGCAGCTGGGAGCGTTCATTGCTCAGGCGACAACAATCCAACTGCCGACAATGCTGCCGAATCAGAGCATCATTGACTTCGAGGTGACTGAAAATATGTCAACCGTTATCTAAGTTCGAAATATCTCTTGAAAAAAAATCTGTTCATCGGAATCTAAATGTCTTTTGTTAGTAATCGAATTAAATTTTTCTCTTATGAGTACTACTCTTGGTGTTTTTGCAACAGCTTTCAAAAAAGTCAATGGTATAAGAAAGTAGTGGTTTGTTGTATTTAATTGTTTGTGCTAGAGAAATGATTTTGTCTATTTCAGGCAACAGTGGAGGGTGAATGGCAGCCGTGGTCCAACAAGGTGCCCCAGATAGAAGTGGAGACACATAAAGTGGGATCCCCAGATGTGGTGGTGCCTACATTGGACACAGTGAGACACGAGGCACTCTTGTACACTTGGTTGTCCGAACACAAACCACTAGTGCTGTGTGGACCACCAGGTGAGAAACAATCAATTTTCAAACTCAAAGTAGTTGGGCTTCAATAACTAGAATTTAACTGCAATTTTTTTGCGGTCTCGATTTACTGAAAAATTCTTGGCTATTTTACTGTTTCTCTCCCCCTATAAGTTTTGACTTCATAATATTTTCGACCAGCTGTCCAAGTATATGCATACGATTCTTCTCTCATTTTCCAGCATTTTTGGCTGAAAAAAGAATCTTGTAAAGCCACTAGTTACTCCGTCAAATGGACATTTTGTCTGACGATTTTCATGCAGGAAGCGAACCATGGGGTATCATGAAGTTGTTTTTGCGTGGACCAGTGGCTTGCGCAGAAATTTTTCTAGGGAGGCGGTTTTTCGAAAAAACTTTAAATTTTGCGGACCTTTTTTAGATCGACCAATTTGATTTTCCGAGTTCTCCGAAAATACTTTAAGGACCCTATTTTAACAAAAATGTTCTGAGTCGCAGGCAAATTTTTCAAGAAACGGGCCAAAAAGGCGTTGTTAGGCACTTTTTGGAAAATTTTGACCAAAAAATTGCATTTTTCGGCGCCATCTCCCAACTCAAAATTAGTTATTTTGGCGCCCTTAGAAAAATTTTAAGGTTGGTCAGCCAAAAATGGGTGTCGTAAAGTTATACCAAAGGGCGGACCCTTTGGAAAATTTTGCAACCAGAATTGAGAAGGGGTGGTCGCTCCCCACCTAGGAATCACTACTGGTGTGGACATATTTATATTAGTATGAATGAGAGAATCAAACTTGGTCTGATCGAATTTATTTTTGTTCAGGGTCGGGAAAAACAATGACTCTATTCTCTGCTCTACGAGCCCTGCCAGACATGGAAGTGATTGGATTGAATTTCTCAAGCGCCACGACACCAGAACTTTTAATCAAAACTCTAGACCAGTACTGTGAGTATCGAAAAACTCCAAATGGAACCGTAATCGCACCCATTGCTCTCGGTCAGTGGATTGTGCTGTTCTGCGACGAAATTAATTTGCCCGATCAGGATAAATATGAAACACAGCGAGTGATAACCTTCTTGAGACAAATTGTAGAACACGGAGGCTTCTACAGGATCTCAGATATGCAATGGGTCCAATGTCAAAGAATCCAAATTGTTGGAGCTTGTAACCCTCCGACAGACCCCGGACGAAAGCCGATATCTCCTCGATTTTTGCGTCATATACCGGTTGTGTATGTCGATTACCCCGGAGAAATGAGTTTGAAACAGATTTACGGGACTTTCAACCGAGCTATGTTGCGGTGTATATCATCTTTGAAGCCGTATCACGAACCCTTGACCAATGCGATGGTAGAATTCTTCTTGAAGACACAAGAGCGATTCACGGCTGATATGCAGCCCCATTATATTTACAGTCCGCGTGAAATGACGAGGTGGGTGAGAGGTATCTACGAGGCAATCAAACCTCTGGAAATGCTGCCGGTGGAAGGACTGGTCAGGATTTGGGCACATGAGGCCTACAGATTGTTCCGCGTGAGATTACTCTACCGTTTGAACCTATGAAAATTGTTAACTTTGAAAATGGCTCCATGAGACAGAAGTGGAAAGTTGAGCATCGTTAATTTAACGGAATATTTTATAGAAATCTGATAAGTTCATATGATAAACGCGATGCGTCATTTTTCGCATACGAGTTTAAACATCCATCGCTCTGACTAATTTATCATTAATTGTTGCATTCTATTTTAGGATCGCCTGATCGAGGACGAGGAGCGCCATTGGACAGATGAGCACGTGGAGAAGGTGGCACTGAGTCACTTCCCAGGCATAGACAGAGAGGAGGCACTAAAGGGACCCATCCTGTTCTCAAACTGGCTCTCCAAAGACTACATGCCAGTGGAACAGGAACAGCTCAGAGACTATGTCAAGGCCAGACTCAAGGTAACAGTTGTTACTAAAACAATGAGGCTATTCAAGGTCAGCTCATCGATAATTATGTGCATCGATAATTCAGTTCAAAATTTTTGGTAAAGAATTTCTTTGGAAGAAAATTTAAGAGGCATTGTTAGAAAAGACTTTCAAAACTGAAAAATCGTCCTTGATTTTTCCTAAAAGTCCCCGTAAGTTAACATCTTTGTACTGTCGTCTTTTCCATAAAATGATATTTTAAGGATCTTTTGCTCTCAGGTGTTCTACGAGGAAGAATTGGACGTGCAGTTGGTGCTGTTCAACGAAGTGCTTGACCATGTATTGAGAATAGACAGAGTGTTCAGACAGCCCCAAGGTCATCTGTTATTGATCGGGGTGTCAGGTGCAGGAAAGACTACTCTGTCTCGATTTGTGGCCTGGATGAACGGACTTACTGTCTATCAGATTAAGGTACATACTCTTACACTGCAGTGAGAATGTAGAAAAGATCGAAGTCACCAAAATGAAGCTGAAGTTGAGACATCAATTTTCAGCCCAGAAAGCATAATTTTTTTAAAATTTTACGGTTTTGCTTATTGGTCCGTACTTGTGAATAAGCGGTAGTTAAAGCTCAACTCAGAAGTATACGCTGGTTGGCCATTTGAGGTGATATAATAAATGGTTAATATAAATCTCGTTTCTATTAGTGCAACTAAAAAATGAATTGGTGAGCTAAACTATGGCTTAAAATTGTGGATAGTTAGTTTCAAGGGTGTTAGAGTGCGGTTTAAGTGGGCTTCACGAAACATTAAACGATGATTAGGTGCACCGCAAGTACACGGGAGATGATTTTGACGAAGACTTGCGAATAGTGCTGAGACGATCGGGATGCAAAGGAGAGAAGATCTGCTTCATCATGGACGAGGGCAACGTGTTAGACGCCAGTTTCCTGGAGAGAATGAACACTCTGTTGGCTAATGGAGAAGTGCCTGGTCTGTTCGAGGGAGACGAGTACACTACTCTGATGACACAGATCAAAGAGGGGGCGGTGAGAGAGGGATTGATGTTGGACTCGAACGAAGAGTTGTACAAGTGGTTCACGCATCAGGTTACTGTCACTGCTTTCTAATGATTTCTTCGTGCTACATAGCAATCGAAATCAATTATGGAGATAAAAATAAATAGAGGAAAGATGGTCGAATTCTTCCGTGTCAGCATGAAGAAGTTTTATCTAAACCATCTATGATCCTCTTTTTAGTTAACTTAAGTTAAATCTATTACAGAAATAGACATCTTTCAGCAAGTATTGAAAATGGAATTTGAAGTAGAAAACGTTTGATAGCTTGCATTTTTTTAGGTAATGAGAAACTTGCACGTGGTGTTCACGATGAATCCCTCTGCTGATGGGCTGAAAGACAGAGCCGCAACATCGCCTGCACTCTTCAACAGGTATATATTTGACAGTTTCAACAGATGAGATCGCCGGAGAGTTAAAATGATCAGTATTCTAGAGCGTTTGATTCCATCTAGTGCCTCCTGGTATTAGATTCATTTCTTGCCCTCAAATATGTAGGTTAAGCGAGTTGTCCAACATTTGCGCGTTGAAATGAACAGAATAATTATGTAATTTATGCCGTTATTCAGGTGCGTGCTCAACTGGTTCGGCGACTGGTCACTGTCGGCCTATTTCCAAGTGGGCAAAGAATTCACAATCAAGGTTGACATCGACAACAACCATTACACGGCGCCACAGTTCAACCCGCCCCTCGCCTTCGAAAGTATCCCGACACCACTGTCGTTCCACGGTGCAATTGTGAACACATTTGTATTCATTCACCAGTCACTGCATAAAGTGAGTGATAAGTTGATGAAGCGAGGAGGCCGTCCAGTGGTGGTGACTCCGAGACACTACCTGGACTTCATCAGTCACTATGTGAAGTTGTCGAGTGAGAAGAGGAATGACCTGGAGGAGCAGCAGCAGCACTTGAGTGTGGGTCTGCAGAAGATTAGAGAGACTGTGCAGCAGGTGGAACAGATGCAGAAGGAGCTGAAAGTAAGTAGACCCGTTATTACTCTTCGTCCGCTATTACTCTTCGGTAATTGTTGAGAAACACTATTTACACAAGCATAGCTTGTCCTATAGTTTGAACTTTCTTTTTTTCCAGCCTAAGTCGCAAATATTGTTGCGATGCAATTTTTGCGACAAAATGTGTTCATTTTGATCCAGCTATGAAGTACAGCCAACGCTAAGGATATTAATAGAGACTATTATGTTAAAAATAGCAGTTCAGTTTCAAGGTATCATGGATCTGTAACGTAGAGGTAGAGAAGGAGACCAGCAACAAAATAAGAGGGTTCGAACCTGGGCAGGGTCGGATGTTTTAAATGAACTTTTTCGTATGCTAGTTAAAATGCGTCCGCTCTATAAATTGAGGCATGTCTAAATTGAGGCATGTAAATGTCTTTTTTCTTCTTCAAATTGACTGGTACTGCTAATGCGTCTTAATTGGCTTGCGTCACTTAGCAATTATGTAGACTCATAATTGGCGTGTGTCACTTAAGAAATTTCGTAGACTCAAAGTTTTACTCATTCAGTTTTCCCAGTAGCGTTATCGGTCTTATTTTTGCTTGTGTATGCGAAGTGCAACTTCGCCTCTGTGTAAAACATTAGGTATCAGTGCGAAGCCCTGAGTATTTGACTGCCCTGAATATTCCGACTGCCCTTAAACATCTATGGAGTAGTGTTCGATTTAAAAAGAAATAATGAAACTTACAAAATCATACTTTTTTGAAACTCATCCCCCATATGCTTTTTAAAGCACAAATTGATGTATTTAGCAATCAGTAATGTATTCTTTAGAAAAACTAGTCTACCTGTATTCGGTTTGGAACAATTTCTGAGCCGGATTTAAAAGTCGCTCACGCGTTTATAGCACGAAGTACAGCGCGCGTTAGTTTTCCCAAATTGGCAATTTTAAAACCCTTATAACTTCGCGACAAATTATCACTGGTAAGTTATCTTGTTTAATTTGAGCTCAAGACATTAAGAGCTTCAGATGTAGGAAAAAAAATTCCGTCAATCAAAAATGGCTGATTAAACATTCGAAATGCGTCTGGAAACAATCACCCTTAGCACAAATATTCCGTCGCTTTCTTCGAAAGTCGGAATAATTATCCGGAAACTTTTGCCCTTTATAAGCATTACTTGGGTTACTTGCGATATAATATTGGAATTGTGAATGAGTTGAAATTCGGTTTTCTGCTGTAGATTTCTGACTTTTGTCGACGGAAATCTGTTGGCCTGAATAATTCCGCTAGTTCGCCTTTCCTAGTTCTCCTTGAAAGAGTCAATGAGTGTAGTGAAGACTCTTATATAGGCCATGGTGATTTTATTGTTTTTTTTTAGGAAAAGGTCTTAAACTTTGTTAGCATTCAAATCTGATTCTTCGCGGTTTGACTTTTCAGTGGAATGCAAACTCCACTATCGAACAGCAAAAGTGTAAAGTTCACGACAACGTGGATTTTGAAGTTTCAAAATTGGGATTTTAATTTTCAGATTTTTCAGCAGATTAAAAAGTCTACCTATTGATTCAGCTTTCTCAAACGAGTTAATTGAATTTAAAAAAGTGTCAATCATAAATTGTTCTTGAAATTCGAAGAGCTGTAAAGCCTTATATTTTGTCTTTTTTGAAGTTGTAAAGGTGAAGTTTTTTTTTAAAAAAAAAAAGAATTCAGACTCTTATATAGGTGCTGATTATTTCGTTTTTTTTTCAGAGAAAATCTTAAAATTTTTCAGGCTCAAATTTACTTTTTCGCTGTTTGACTTTTGATTTCTTATCAAGTTCAATTCATTGTCTTTGTTAGAAGGAAGTTAAACTTCACTATTGAACAGCAAAATGTAAAGGTCTCAAAAAACGTGATCGACTTATAGTTTCGAAAGTGGAATTTAATTTTCAGATTTTCTAGCGGACTAAAAATTTACCTATTGATCCAAGTTGGGTTAATTAAATAAAAAAACTGCGTGTTTTTGATAACACTCAATTTTGAAGTTCTATTCTAATTCATTTGCCAAAAGGAAAGAAAATTACGCTCTTTAAGGAAACAAATTTTGGGAAAAAAAAATAAGGAAAGAAAATTATGCTAATAAAATGGTGTGAAGAAACGCGAAGGGCTTTAGTTTTGAAAGTGGATTTTATTTTCGAGTTTTCCGTCTGAATAAAAAGTTAACCTTTCAGTCTTTTCTAGTTTTTGTAAATCTGGTTAATTTTATGGAAAAAATGCCAGTCATACAAGGTTTAATTTTTGAGTTCATTGACACTTTTTCATCTTTATGTTGGCTATGTGCATATAAGAACGAGTATACATGCATCTCGTGTTCGTTTGCAGGTGAAGTCGAAGGAGTTGGAGGAGAAGAATGCGTTGGCGAATGCGAAGTTGAAGCAGATGGTGGCGGATCAGCAGGCGGCAGAGAGTAAGAAGACGGAGGGCGAGGCACTGCAGGTGAAGCTGAAGGAGATGAGCGAGTACATCTCGGTGAAGAGGGCAGATGTGATGCACCAACTGGCGGCTGTAGAACCAGCCGTAGAAGACGCAAAGCAGGGTCAGTTCAAATCACGTTATTTCGCTCAATTTCAGGTCAGGAAGGAGCTGTTCTTTAAAACTTCTTATTAAGCTGATAACTACGTAACTATAGAGAAAACTCATAAATTAGTTCTGACGTTGCAGTTATAGGATGCATTGATGACTAAATTTTGCTCCTTTTTGAATTGTCTTGGTATGCCAAAAAGTAAGTTTTTAAGTTCAGATATGGCATGAAAATTTAATTGGCATGTTTTATCTAGTTTCAAATTTTCGAGACATCATATATTAAATAAGTTCATCCTCAATATTATATTGATAGAACAAAAGTGTCCAGGCTAACGCTGTCATGTTGATATTGCGGACAATGCTTGTATTTTGGAAACTATGTTTGCAGCTGTGAAGCAAATTAAGAAAGATCATCTGAGAGAAATCAAAGCTCTCAAAACCCCTCCGAAGCCAGTAGAAATGGCAGTGAGCTCACTAGTTCTCCTGCTGGGCAAGAAATTCACAGAGTGGAAGGACATCAAGGCCTTCATGGCCAGTGATTCATTTATCAAAAGCATCATAGAATTCGACTCGGAGAGCATCTCGTATGTTTCTAGGATGCCACCTTTTTCAGGATATATTGATTGACTGGCTCGATTTGGTGAATTGGGATCTCTTTAAGCCGGCATCTTAAGTCATTTCTTAACGCTAGTTGGAGATGGATTCTTGCTTAAAATGGCATAAATGACTGGCTTAAGTGACACTCGAAGCGGAGAACTTGGAACATTTAACTATCAACTTTCATATGGAGTGTTTCACGTTTTTTTTGTATTCCTGATTAAAATGGATCTTGTTTGTTTTTTCCCTTTCAGACTGCTGATACTACAAGTGACTTAGGTTTAGGGTTCTTTTGATTCTTTTCAGCTGTGAGCTCCATCAAGCGTCAGAATCTAGTTGAGATCAGGACAATGAACAATCCCCCTCCCCCAGTCAAAATCACTCTGGAGAGTGTCTGCCTCATGTTGGGAGAAGGAACTCCCACTTGGAGAGATATCCGCCAGTTAATAAACACGGCAGACTTCATCCCCAGGATTCTGAACTTTGACGCTGACCAGATCTCGTACGTGGTTGGGGGCTCTTTATCTTTCTCTCCTTTCACATATTTTCATGATTTTCTATACTCAAAACTGAAATGTAGAAACTTTAGAAAGCTCATCTTTCTAAAAATTTTGGTGCGATAACTCAAGTTCAATTAAAATTGATTATGATAAATATAGATAAAGATAAAAGCATCGATGGGTTTACAAATGGTTAAATGGCTGCTGATATGTCTAGGCCGTCGCAGCCAAACCGAGTTTGTCCTTCTTTAAAAGCTCTGCATTTCAGCGTTGAGATTCATCTTGTGAAAACTGCATGCTTCCCTGTTCCTTTTCTGAATAAAAAATAGACGTTTGTGTTCTCAGTTTGAGTGAAAATAGGAAACGAAGCTTAATACTAATTTAGGGACGAAATTCGTGAACAAATGAACAAAAAGTACCTCTCAAATCCGGATTACACCTTCGAGAAAATCAACAAAGCAAGTCAGGCGTGTGGACCTATGGTAAAGTGGGCAATTGCCCAGGTGAGCTACGCAGAGATGCTGCGCAAAGTGGATCCACTTAGACATGAGTTGAGTAGTTTGGAGAACCAGGCGGCCGAGAATCAGGCGAAAGCGGATGAGACTAATAAGTTGATTGCAGATCTGGAAGCGAGTATCGCTAAATACACGGCGGAGTATGCCCAGTTGATCAGCCAGGCTCAGAGTATCAAGACGGATGCCGAGTTGGTTGAAGCAAAGGTCAGTTGAGGGCGATCTAGACAGTAAAAAAGCCTGAAACCTTTTAAAAAAATCGTTAAATAGAAAAAATAAACCGATAGAGGTGTATTGCATGATTACCCTTGCGATAGCAAGGGTATTGCAATCGGGTAGAAGACTTTTTTCTCGTAAACAACTTTGTCCGCAGGACTCATTTGTCTCCTGGTGGTACCGTGGTTCATAATGAATTCAAAATTGGCAGTGTCTTTTGCACATTTAACCTGGTGGTAACTAATACGCCTAGGGCGGCAAAGGTCTCGGGTTCGAATCTGACCAGGACCAGTTTTTTTCAAACGCTAAATGTTCCGGTTCAAAAAAAATTCGGCCTATTCGCTTGTTTTGTCGGCTTAATTGCCTTATCTAACAATCATTTTTTAGCTGTAAATAGTTTTACCTGCAGTTGCTTTTAGCTTTTAAAAATCCGGCCGAATGGTAATCTGCTTTTCACATTGGTTGTAATTTTACCAGCTCGATTTGTTAAAATTTCACTTTTTTAATTTTTTTTCGTCTTTTATCGGCTCAATAAGTTTTGGCCTAATTAATATCGACTTATTGGCCTCATATTGCGTCGTTACGTCCGAAAAAACTTGTTGTGCGCGTGTGTGTGCTCTGAGGGGAAAGGGACCTAACATTTTTAGTAAGTTAAGAATTTTATGAATTTCTTTTCGGCATGAAGGGTTTCTGTTCAGGTTTTTTGGCTTTGTTACCGCTTGATAATTATAAATTCAAAACCAATCAAATATCCGGCGCTTCAGGCGTAGAGGTAAAACAACTGCTTGAGACGGCAAAGATTTGCGGTGCGTATCCGGCTGGGGCCTTTTTTGCAAAATAGAGTTTTTGTGCTTTTTCGGATTATCATCCGTCTGTTTATTTTTGTCGTCTTAGATCCCTTAGCTCGATTGTTCAGCTTTATTCCTAGTTGCTGTAACCCCCATGCTTGAGACGACAAAGCCCGGGAGTTCAATTCCAGTTGAGAGTGTTTCTTGTAAATAGAAAATTTTGGGCAATTAAGATTATTGTCTGTCTGCTTATTTTCGTCTGCTTAGTTTCGTAGAAAAGACTTTTTTGAAAACTTGAATTCTGTATAGCAATTCCAAAGCTCTTTGTAGAGTTTCTAATGGTGCTAGCAATTTTGTTACGGATTTTTTGGACTTTTGCTGCAGTTTTTATTGACAAAAACGATTTTTTTGTTTGATTTTCATAGTCATTCATATTCGTATCGCAAGTGGTGCGAAGCTCAGCTTCGCCTCTGTGTTATGTTTGCTATTAGCAAGCCTTAACTGCATGTTTAATTTGATGATTTGACTTTATTACTAATTGAAAATTGAGCAGAAGCAATTTTTTTGTAACTTGAAAGGATGGCGAAATACTTAGTGTTTGATTTGGATAATTGCACTTAGGTGACCCGAAGTCGAGCCCTGTTGGGCAGTTTGGAGAGTGAGAAAGTGCGATGGGAGGCAGGCAGCGAGACATTCAAGGCACAGATGGCCACCATAGTCGGAGATGTGATCCTGTCTTCCGCCTTCATGGCCTATGCCGGATACTTTGACCAGAGCATGCGACGTGTGTTGGTGCAGGCATGGAGCAAACAGCTGCAGCAGTCCAACATCATCTTCAGAACTGACTTGGGTTAGTTTGATAATTGCCATATGCGTATATGGAATTGGAATCTACCCTAATGAAGGAAATTACAAAAAACTCTAGTTTTAAATTTGACTTCTTGTATCGTTGATTGGCTGAAGAGAAGGGTCAGCTAAAAATTTCACCCAGTGAAAAATGGTTTTAGTAAACTTAGCGATGGTTTAATGAAAACCTCTTTTCTGCTGTTCAGCTTTGGTGGAGTATCTCTCCTCTGCGGACGACAGACTCTCCTGGCAGGCCAACTCGCTCCCGGCTGACGACCTCTGCGTGGAGAATGCCATCATGCTCAAGAGATTCAACAGATACCCGCTTGTGATCGACCCCAGTGGCCAGGCCACAGAGTTCATTTCCAAGGAGTACAGGCACAAGAAGATCACCAAGACAAGGTGCACTGATATTTTTGCTATTTTTCCATGAGACAGTCAAAATACTGGGAAAAGTTTTTTTTCTATTAACTCTGATATGCATAAAATTGAATAAATCATGACATTATAACCAGCTAGAATCTTTCCGAGTGTTTTCAACACTTAATTTTTTTTGGAATTGTGAAACAGAAGTATTAGGATTCCCTTAACAAATTCCACCTTCCCTTTTACGAGAGCTAGAAAACTCCTTGCTAGTTTCATGATTAGTGTATGCGCAGCAGTTGAATAAGTCATTGTCATATATAGTCATGGATTCTTTTCTTGGTACGACAAGTATATGCTGAAGAGATCTGACAGTCTCGTGCTTTTTAAGAGTCGATGAACATAGTTCAGACTTTTTATAGGTCGTGATGATTTTTTGCGTTTTCAGGAAAAGTCTTGTAATGCTCTAATATCAAAAAGATATAATGCTCTAATCTCTAATACTTATAAGAATGCCCGGAGGTAATATGCACTTTTTGAGTTCAATTAAGTTCATTTGTTAGAAGATAGGCAAAATGCACTCTCCAATTATGAAAAAAATGAAATATGATCTATTTCTAGTTTTGAAAGTGGATTTAGTTTTTAGATTTCCCAATGGAAGAAAAACTTTTCCTATTAATACAGTTTGCTCATATTGGGTTAATTTATCACACAGTGCCAATTTTAAGTTGCTACTGAAATTCAAAGAGCTTTAAGACTTTCCAAAGAACTTTAAGACATATACTTTTTTGTTTGAAATTCGAAAGTTGAAGTTTGTCCAAATAACAAGTCTTTTTTTTGTTTCTTTGCGTTCATTGTTTCTTTTCCAACTGTCTGTTGGCTATTTTCTTCAAATTGTATTGCTTTTATATATCTTTCGTTAGAGACTTTCACAATAGAATGAATTTGTTTTAGCTTCTTGGACTCCAACTTCCGAAAGCACTTGGAGAGTGCCCTTCGATTCGGAAACCCACTTCTGGTACAAGACGTTGAGTCTTACGATCCGATCTTAAACCCTGTTCTGAACCGAGAAGTTCGCCGAACTGGAGGACGTGTCTTGATAACAATTGGTGACCAGGATATTGATTTGTCGCCGACATTTGCGATCTTCCTCTCAACGCGAGACCCGACTGTGGAGTTCCCGCCTGATTTGTGCAGCCGAGTGACATTTGTGAATTTCACAGTGACGAGGAGTTCGCTGCAGAGCCAGTGTCTGAATACGGTTCTGAAGTCTGAGCGACCAGACGTAGATGAGAAGCGGTCGGATCTGCTGAAGTTGCAGGGAGAGTTTAGACTGAAGTTGAGGCACCTGGAGAAGTCGCTGTTGAATGCATTGAATGAGTCAAAAGGATCGATTCTGGAAGACGACAAGGTCATTATTAGTTTTTATATACACTAATCTTTGCTATGCTAGTGGTCCTCTTCAACAGTTCAGAATGAAACTGTATCTATGAAAGTGCGAAACCAGAAAATCCTAATCAGATTAGAAATTTATCCATTGAAACAAATGGAACATCTATAGTTCGTTGAAAGAATTGAAATTTAGGTATTGCCAGAGTCTTGTCAAAAGTCTAAATGTTAAATCATACTGTACTTGGCGCTTACGAGGGAATTAATTGGAAAGATTTACCGAATTCATGATTGTATTACTAGGTTCCATGAACAATAAATGATTGCTTCATTTACGAATCAGATCGTTTTCAAGGGTAAATATGTGTTTTTGATCTGTTCATGTTGTTGTGCAGGTGATCACAACCCTGGAGACGCTGAAGAAGGAGGCGGCGGAGGTGCAGAAGAAGGTGGAGGAGACTGACGTCATCATGGCCGAGGTAGACGCCACCTCACAGCAGTACGCTCCGCTGGCCACCGCATGCAGCAAGTATGTGCCATCACTATCTTGTCTTCTTTATCACTCATAACTTCCGAAACTAATGATTGCTATCGAATCTCAAATTTGCTCGGATTAGAATGCGTAAATGACTGTATGAATTGAGTTTATCTGTTTTTTGAGTAGTAGTAGCAACAATACTTAAATTTTACTAGGCAGAATTGAAAAGAGATTTGCCTTTTAAATGAAAGTCATCAATTGAGATAGTGACCCTTTTTTTACTGGAAATCCACCTTGACTTAATGTGTCTTAAAAATGAATTAGACGGAAGTATCCTATGATTCTGAATTCCGATGACAGATGTATTCATTTGGATTGCATTGATCTCCAATCCAAAAAGCGCTGACTCGTACGATTGAATGGTTTTGCCTAATCATTTATCTTGTGGTAATTTTGGACCTGTCTTTCAGTGTGTACTTCACCTTGGAGGCCCTGAACCAGGTGCATTTCCTGTACCAGTACTCACTACGCTTCTTCCTCGAAATATTCCACGCGGCCCTGCAGGGCAAAGGGGCGACTGACAGCAAGAACCCACTGAATGGAGTGAACGACCCGGGACAGAGACTGAAGATCATCAACAGACTGCTGTTTGCACTCACCTTTGAAAGGGTGTCCAGGGGCATGTTGCATCAAGACAGAATGACCTTCGCAGTGTTGTTGGCCAGGATTCAAATGAAGGGAAATCCAGGGTATGTTTAAAATGCCGAGTGTGATCTTTCAAAATGACGTTTTGATTGTGCTATCGGACGGAACATGGTTTATATTTGAAGGATAAAACCACTAAAGAGACATCAAAATTACGGTGTTCGCGTAATTTTATGACATAATTTGTGACTGGTTAAACGAAAATTATTTGGTACATTCAAATTAGTATCTAACCTGTGTTTATAACTGGAGGTATAATCATGTGTCTTTTTCAGGTTACAAGCCGAACTTGGGTAAATGAATTGACTAACTGTTATTTTCTGAATCTGATATAAAACAAAATTCAATTATTCAAATGCAACACTTACACTGAAACTGGTAAAAGTAAATGCGAGCGAATAGTTTGTCAGTTGAAAAGCATGGATTTGCAAGTTAAACATTTAAATTGTCTGTCGTCTCGAAGCATAAATTGGGGACATAATATTTCTGACTATGGTAATGCCAAACTAACTAATATTATCCTGTAAAGAAGCAGTCATCAGACTAAACGAAATGTTTTGTCCTGTGCCACAGAAAAAGCATGTGCATTTTCTAATCGATATAATTGAATGTAATGAATTTGGTTGGTTTGGGTCACTCAAGTTGGAACACTTTTGTTTTCCCAGAGACCACGGATTCGACCCGGAGTACAGACACTTTATAGAGGGTAACCAGAAGGTAGTGATGGCCAATCCGCCCCTGATACTTCCTGGACTGCAGTTGGAACAGGCGGAGAGAATGACCAAACTGGCATCGTCGTTGCCAGCATTCAAGAGCATCTACAACAGCGTAGAGTCCAGTCGCGAAGTGAGTTTAATCTCAGCGTATTTCCTCGGCTTCAGAAAATATCGTTAATAGCTACTCGAGACATTTTATAATCAAAAGGCACTGTACTGTGTTTGTTTTGCATTTGAAACGGGGATCTAATACCTGTAAAGCATCGCACTAACGACTGTAAGTTGAAGTTCTTAGGTCTTCATGTGGAATTCAAAAAGAAAAGTGTTTTAGCAGAAAGGATTCCAGGTGTATTCCATTGTCCTTTTTGATCATCTATTTTAAGATAGGTAGCCCTTATTTTGCCTCTATTAGTTGATTCAGTTTATTGACAAAATAGCGAGCCATATTAAAGTGACCAGACAACCTTAAGGAGAGCAGGAAAGAAGGGTTAAAAGAGATCAACTGCGGTTGTCCGCAATGAGCTGTGAGCTTATTTAGGTGATTAATAACTTTAATCTACTCAAGAAAAAATTTTAGTTTTCGAACTGGCTGAACGAGACCTATCCGGAGACGAAGGTACCGGAGGAGCTGTGGCAACTTCCGAGTGGAGCGAAACCACTGAACAAAGTGGGCACTGCTCTCTACAATCTACTGCTGGTGGAGGCATTCAGACCGGACAGACTGTTGGCAGCTGTCAATCTCTTCGTAGCATCAATCATGGGGGAGGAGTTCCTCAATGTGATCGACTCGCCCCTGGATCTGAAGAGAGTTGTAGAAGAAGAGGTGGAGATATATTTCATCCTTAAAGAAAAGTTTTTAAATTGCACTACAAGACTACAATCTGATTGGCAAAAGTGAAATGTCAAGGAAATAAATTTACCAAAATTTTGCCTGGGGTCATAAGCTGGGGGCTAGAGGCTTCTACCGAAAAAAAACATTGATAATTCTTACATTTAGTGAACTAAGGACTTTAGTGAACATGTTTTTTGAGTTAAGCCCTAGCTTCGTAAAGGCGGCTTACAGAATATTGTATGCTGCAATAACGACGACCAAGAACTGAGTATCCTTTACGACCACGAATCATGTTAGATTTCTTAAATAAAATGGTTTGTTCTGCTAAGGTGAACTGTGGCACAGCTGTGCTGATGTGTTCTGTGACTGGATTCGACGCATCAGGAAAAGTGGAGGATTTGGCTGCAGACACTGGCAAACAGCTCACCGCCATCTCAATCGGTAAACGGCAACCTGAATTACTATGCCTGATGGATATCTTGAAATAAGTTTTTCGCAGTAAAATCAGCACAAAATACGTTGGATTTGGTATATTTTAGGATCTGCTGAGGGTTTCAAACAAGCGGACAGCGCGATCAGCATGGCCGCCAAGTCAGGTCGATGGGTGCTGCTGAAGAACGTGCATTTGGCCCCTCAATGGCTAGCAGGAATAGAGAAGAAACTCCACAGTTTGACCCCAAATCCCCAATTCAGACTGTTCTTGACGTGTGAAATAACTCCGAAGCTCCCAATGAATTTGGTGCGAGCGGGACGCGTCTTCGTGTTTGAGCCGCCTCCTGGAATCAAAGCGAACTTGATGAGGACTTTCGCTGAAATACCAGCGAGCAGAATTACCAGAGTAAGATATTTTTTCTAATCATACTTTAGTGTGTCCAAATTTTTCGTTTGCCATGTTCGAGCGTTTTGCTGTTGTGTGCTGGGATTATATTTGCCTACTTGAAGAATTTCACAAATTGAATTTCAAAAACTGCAACTGAAGAAATTCAAATACCGGTTTCGAGAACCAAGATCTCTTGGAGTTCATTCGGATATATTCGAGTTCCGATCTGTTTTGTTTCTAGGCCCCAAATGAAAGGTCTCGACTGTACGTTCTGTTGGCATGGTTCCATGGCATTGTTCAAGAAAGACTGCGCTACTCGCCTCTCGGTTGGAGTAAGAAGTATGAATTCACTGACTCGGATCTCAAATGTGGATGTGACTTGCTCGATACCTGGATTGACTCGACATCAAAGGGACGATCGAATCTGCCGCCAGAGAAAATTCCCTGGGATGCCATGCGAACTACTCTGGCTAATTGTATCTACGGAGGAAAAATCGATAATGATTTTGACCAGATGTTGCTGAATGCGTTCCTGATGAATCTTTTCACGGCCAAGAGTTTCGAGGGAGACTTCGCCCTGATTGATGATTCGGACGGACAAGGCACTCCAATTTTGATGCCGGACGGAATAAGGTTAGTACAAATGTTTTTTACACAAGCAATGCTTGTGTTATAGTATGAACTATCTTCTTTTTCTCCAACCTAAGTCGCAAATATTGTTGTGACGCAAATATTGTTGCAATAAAATGTGTTCATTTTGATTAATAACCACTTATCAAGTTCAGCCAATGCTAAGGTTTTCAACAGAGACTATTATTGTTACGACTTTCGTAACGAAAGTAACAGAATATTTGTGCTCGGCGTGGTTTTTTTTCTTCAGACAAATATCGACTTTTTAATTAGCCATTTTGACGGGATTTTTTTTTGATATCATTCAAAGAGTATTGTTGCCCTGAGCTTAAAATAGGGGGGTTTAAAAATTGCCAATTTGGAGGACAATTAACGCGTGATATATTTCGCGCTATTAACGCGTACGCGGAGATTTAATCCGTCATAGAAATCGTTCCAAATTGGTTGAAGGAAGCTTGTTTGCCATAATTGCTTTGTTACTAGGAGCGAAGTTTATCACTTTCCACTTAATATGGCGTGTGCGGGGATGATTTTTACAAAAAATTTCAGGTTAAGACATTTCGTTTTCTTATTACATTAAATTTTTTCATGTTATTACTGCTCCATAGACTGCTCTATAAATTGAGACATGTTATTTGGTAAATTTTTTTTAAATTGACTGGTACTGCTAATGCGTCATAATTGGCGTGCGTCACTTAAGAAATTTTGTTGTAGACTCAAAGTTATACTCATTCAGTTTTTCCCAGTAGCGTTATCGGTCATATTTTTTTTGCTTGTGTATTCGAAGTGCAACTTCGCCTCTGTGTGAAATAGATGACTTTCGAGGTTTCTAGAAAGAAATGTTTTGTTGCCTGCTTGTTAGTAGGAGTCGATGAACTGAGAGCAGACTCTTATATAGGTCGTGATGTTTTTTGAAAAAGTCTTAAAAACGCTCTAATAATTACAGAAGTTTATACATACATTTTTATTCATTTATGAATGCCCTTATTAGACAGCAAAGCTTGTGTGATGGTATGAACTCTTTTTTTTGCAAACCAATTCGCAAATATTAGCGTTTATTTTGAAAGTGTTCTTTTATTGAGAGTAATGAACGTAGTGAGTGCTCTTATATAGGTGTTGCTGATTTTTTTTCAGAAAAAAAGTTCAAATTTGTTCACGCTCAATTTTGATTATTCGCGGTTTGACTTCTGATTAAGTTCAGTGCATTTTCATTGTTAAACGGAAGGTAAACTCCACTATCGAACAGCAAAAATGTAAAGGTCACGAAAAACGGAAATTGTTTATCAGATTTTTCAGCGAAATAAAATTTTTACGTATTGATCCTGCTTTCTCAAATTGGGTTAATTCTAACAAAAAAGTGTCCTTCATAAATTCTTTTACTAATTCAAAGAGCTTTAAGGCCATCAATTTTTTTCTTCGAAATTCAAAAATTGAAAGCTCTTGAATAAACAAGTCAGTTTTTTAAGTTTTATTGCGTTCATTACTCTTTTCCAACTGTTTGTTGGCTATGTTTGCAGTATGTGCATACGATCATTAACCAGCTATTAAGTACAGCTAGTGCTAAGGATATTAAAACAGACTATTATTTTACAAATAGCACTTTAGCTTCAAGGTATTATGAATCTAGCGTAGAGGTAGGGAAAGAGACCCGTAACGAAATAAGAGGGTTCGAACCTGGGCAGAGTCGGATACCTTAAATGAAATTTCACTTATACTAGTTAAAATGCGTCCGCTCTATAAATTGAGGCATGTTTTTTGTTCAATTTCTTTTTTTTCAAATCGACTAGTACTGCTAATGCGTCATAATTGGCTTGCGTCACTTAGCAGTTATGTGAACTCATAATTGGCGTGCGTCACTTGAGAAATTATATAGAATCAAAGTTATACTCATTCAATTTTTCCCAGTAGCGTTATCGGTTCTATTTTTGCTTGTGTATGCGAAATCCAACTTCACTTCTGTGTATAAATGTTTTTTTTTCATTTGCTAAAAGGCAGGCGAAATTCGCTCTCCAATTACGAAAAAGGAAATGGCCAAGAAATGTGATCTTTTTCAAGTTTCGAAACTGGAATTTAGTTTTCAGATTTCCTAGCGGAATGAAAACCTTTGCTAACAGTTTTCTCACTTCAGATTATTTATAAAAGTCAGTTTTTTGTTTCTTTGCGTTTATTGACTCTGTTTCAACTCTGTTGGCTTCGTTTGTTGCAGCCTCTGAGAGTGGGGATGAACTTTCTTTGTCGTTTCGAAGTTTTTGATTTTTTGTCCAATTTCGAGCGAATAAAGCTAGCGAGCAGGCCTATAAAAGTAAGCTTATAATTGAAATTAAGTCGTCAAATTTTGTTTGAAGTTAAGCCATGAAAATCCAGTAAAATTAGTTTTCGAAACTTCTAGCGCGTTGTGGGAATAAAATTTCAACGATAAAAAAATCCTCAAAAGTTTTTTTTTCTAATTTTCAATGTCACTAATTTTCTATTACTATCAAAGTTTTACGCGTTCGCTCAGATCCTCTCATTACTCCACGAAAGAAAAATGATGCGAGACGCAATTAGAAAAAAAAAGTTTTTTTTTTGTGGCTGGAACTTTCTGTGCTAATTGCTCGGCCACCGTCTATCCTCGTTTTAATTCAGTTTTGATATAAAGTCATAAGCAATTTCGTGCGAGTACTCCAAATTAGTTTGCAGTCCGATTTCAGGTGCACCAAATTAACACAAAATTAAGAAAAACAATCAGAGGCTATTTTACTAACTTGTTGGCTGTTTTTTTTTCAGCGATGGCCTTCAATTGTTCGACAACTTCTCTCTTTTAAAGCTATCAGAGTTATAATGTACGATCAAGGCAATTTTGTGTTATCAGACACGAGCAGTTTGTGAAGTGGGTGGGAGACTTGCCCGACACTCAGACCCCATCATGGCTGGGGCTGCCCAACAACGCAGAGACTGTACTCCTCACAACCAGAGGTCAGTTCACTATCAAAACGACATCTAACTGAAAAATTGTCTAATTACCTGGGTCTGAATCTAGAGAAAGTTGTTAGCTTTCGCGCAACCTAGTCACCCAAGCAGTAGTTTTGGCTTTGCAGTAAAATTGATATCCTTATTCAATTTTTCGTACGCATAAGATAAAGTTTCTATGTTGAGATCGTAAAAGTTGAGGGGTTCGACAGTCTCTAAGATAACTTACGTGTTTGAAATGTAATGTTTTCTAGGAATTGAGATGACGACGAAGCTGTTGAAAATGCGCACTCTGGAGGATGAGAGTGAAGAGGACTTGACTGCGGGAGGAGGTCTGGACCTACTGGGTGATGCAGTGGGCAAGGGAGGCCAGGACGGAAAGGGAGGCGAGGGTGGAGCTTTGGATGATGGGAGGCCGGCATGGATGAAACAACTGGCAGATACAGCCTCTGAGTGGCTCAGTCTCGTTCCCAAGGTCAGTTACGCTCATAGGAAAACGTGGAATTCGCAGTGGAAAACAAATTTTTTGTTTTCTGTCATGTTATCTAATGAAAGCAAGCGGAAAGCATTTTGTATCATATAAAAATTATTGCAAAACGTTGAATGATATAAAAAATTGAATAGATTTTCCAAAACTAAATCTAATCATTCATAATTTCGCTGCTACAAATGATGTCTGTCATCTCTGAAATCTGTAACAATCTTTCGTAATCTCGTAAAGGTGAAGTAAAACTTGAAATTTTTTCAGGATAATGTAAGTTGTAGCTACAAACTGCTTTCAAATTAATTCTGGCTTCAATCGAATAAAAAAGTGTCCGAAAATGTAAATTGATTACTTGATCAGAGCAAATTCTGAGTTTCATTAAGATCAACTTGTGTTCATTGTATTTGTATTTTAAAAGGAGGTAAAGTAAACAGCAACAGATACATGAAAAGCACTGGATAGCAGGGTCTTCTAAATCATCAATTGTTTCTAAACTTGAAAGTGTTCAAATGTTTCTAAAGGCGAAATTGGAGAATCTATCTGGTTCAGAAGATGGTTGCAGGTTTCTTTTTAGCTCCTGAGCTGATGTTGAAATCTTTCAGTTCAAAATAAAATAATAAAACCGGGTTGAGGGCATGGTGATAGTTGTATGAAGTATTTCCTCAGAGAAGACTGCTGCGAGACTGTGATGAACTTCAGGTTATCCGAAATGTCATAACGGGGTTACCTAAACTATCGAACATAGTCGTTTCCTAGTTTTCAGGAAACAATGAAAAACGGTTTGAAGCAGGGTTTGAATGTTTTGGGACAGTGTGTTAAATTTAATGTCACTGTCAAACTTCTGATCAATTGGTCAATCAGCTTGTATACATGAAATGGAAGTTGTAGCGTACCATCATTGATTCGCTTAACAAATAGCAATAGAGTGTCGCCTGTTTTGCAGAGTCTGCAAGTGCTGCAGCGTAACTCTGAGAACATCAAGGACCCCCTGTTCCGCTTCTTCGACCGGGAGATATCACAAGGGGCAGCACTGTTGGAGGATGTGAGGCGGGATCTGAGGGATGTGGTGGCAGTGTGCAAGTTGCAGAAGAAACAGACCAACTATCTCAGACAGCTCATCAGCTTTCTCTCTAAAGGTTAACTCCTGGCTTAGAAGTTTGAACGTTTGCTTTGCAATAGATAATTAGCTTAGACTTGTTGAGTAACATCGCTGCAGTCTATATTTTTTTAAAACAAGTTTAATAAGAACAAGAATGGAAAGCTGTGATTTTCTCGCTATTTTCATTAATCGCATATAAATGTCGTAATCAGGAGCAGGTATGAGAAGACCTCACACTCTTAGGAGTTCAATTATTTCTCAACCCAATTGTTCCGTCTTCTTTTGATAGACATTACATTACTTTTCTCCCGATTATCCAATAATTGTCTCGAGTCGCCTAAGATACAAATTGAAAGGGAAATTGCGTCGAAAAAAAAAACATTTTCGTTGTTCAAACCTTCCAAAAAGCGACAAAACTCAAGTCACGTGAATGTTTTAAACTGGTAGTTTATTTCAGGCATCTTGCCTTCCAGCTGGAACCGATACAAGGTGCCAAAGTCTGTGACAGTGCTGCAATGGATCGCTGACTTCAGCGAGCGAGTGAAACAGTTGAGAGAGATTTCACAGGTGGCAAATGATAGTCCGAATAGCACAGCCCCCCTGAAGGGTATCCACGTGTGGCTGGGGGGACTGTTCACTGCGGAGGCGTACATTACAGCCACTAGACAGTATGTGGCTCAGGCCAATCAGTGGTCGCTGGAGGAGTTGTCTCTACAGGTACATTTCTTTCATTCTTCAATTGACTTATACTTACTTATTGAAATATAAGATAACCTTATCTACACTTGCAAGTGTTGTGTAATAGTACGACTATTCTTTCTTTCCAACCTAAGTAGCAAATAATGGTGCTTCTTTGGTGGCACCTTTACGGCTTTTTGATAGAATTAGTACGTCTTTCGAATAGTAATAAGTTAGCGCAGTTGATGCGTTTTTTATTCATCAACTGAGCCAAAAAAGCTATTTGTTTCAAACAACAGTACAATAATTAAGAGTAATGAACGTATTAAAGACTCTTATATAGGTCTTGCAGATTTTTTTTTTCAGGAAAAGTCTCTAATAGCTACAGATGTGCATTCATACATATTGATGCATTTATGTATGCACTTAGGTATATATGCATTTTTTGAGTTCAATCGAAATTCAACTGCTGAAAGTGACGTAAATAGCACTGTCCAAATATGAACGTGGAAATGGCGCAAAAAATGTGAACGATTTCTAGTTTCGAAAGTGGAATTTAATTTTAAGATTTCCCAGCGGAATAAAAACTTAACGTATTGATCCAGTTTTCTCAAGTTGGGTCCATGTTATCAAAAAAAGCACCAATCATATATTGTTCTAGAAGTTCAAAGAGCTTAAAGGGCATCTATTTTTTTCTTTGAAATTCGAAAATTGAAATTTTTTCATGAAAGTCAGTGTTTTCTTATGTTTACTTGCGTTCATTACTCTTTTCTAATCTTCGATTGGCTATGTTTAGACTTGCGATCAGCGTTGTGTATTATTACGAACCTTTTTTCTAGCATAACTCGCAAATAAAAATGTTCATCAAAAGTGTTCAATTATTTGAAAATTTACTGTAGCGTTGGAAATTGCATAGAATCTGTTCTCTGCTTTCTTCGAGACTCTTAACTTAGTGTTCGAGACTCTTAACTTAGTGTTCGAGACTCTTAATCTCTTGGTCGCAGGTTTCGCAGGTTCGAATCTCAGGTAGCAATTTTTTTTATTACTTGAGGCTTATTTCTAATTTTTATTATTGCACTACATAGAGCTACTTTTTGTGTTTTCTCGCCTGTGTTTTCTCGCCTCCAACTCAAAATATCTTGCAATTTTTTAGAAATGCAAAATTCATTCATGCTTTCCAATTGATTACATGCAAAGTTAGTCTGGATGCCTTCAGTTTGTTATATTTCAAATTATTAAATGCAAAATTGTGTCTTTGTATTTGGTGCCATTTTTGCTGCATCGCATTGGCAATTTATTGGCATATGTAGCTGCTTTATTTGTGAATAGTGTTTGCCGATAGTTAGACGTTCATGGCAGGGCGTGAGAATTCAAGTCTCGAGGTTGCTGGTTCGAATCTGATAGTTAACAAAGTTTTAACTAATTCGAGGCTTATTTCTACTTTTTTATTGCACTTTATAAAGCTGCTTTTTTCGTGTTCTCGCTAATGTTTGTGAAGCACAGCTTCGCCTCTGTGCATTTCGATAACGCCGATTGTGGCGTGCCAACGTGTTTACTTCGAAGATAAAGTTTTTGCATGAATCTGCATTGGTAGCCAGTTACGCTTGTGATTTGTCAGCGTTATCAAACCGGAATATAGCTTTTTCCAGGTTAACAACTTGTTAAACACAGTGTTTTGAAGCATTGACAGCAGTACGTGCGCTACATTAACGCGCTGACACGCTCAATTTTTCGAATATTCAGATAAAATTACTGTATTATCTGGTTGATGTTACAGTACCCTTTTTAGCAGTTGTTTTAGTTCTCTTTATATTGCAGTTTTTTTGGTCAAATTCACTTTTTGGTCTTTTGTTTCTGCTTTGTTTTTGTCGGCTCAGTTTTTTTGCTTGAATTTTATACATAGTCAAGGCTTCATTGATAAAATTGGTAGTAATTTGGTTTTTTTTTGGCTCAAACCGTTTATTCGTCTTATATAGTTTCGTCATACTGCAACATTTGGAAGGCGATAATAGGTTTTTAAGTGTGTGTGTGTGTGTCTCTTTTCAGAAGTGAAGCAATGTTAAAACTTCGAGTTTTCAAGTTTTATAGCTGAATTTTGTGACAACAATTTTGTTTTCGGCTGAACGGTCATCTACCCATGTATCGTCGGCTTAATTACCGCTAGATACATTTTGCCTGAATGCTAATTTAACACTGGAAGGTAAGCTTTAAGTTTTCTTCAATTTGAAGTGCATTCGTCGAGACCCACAAGTTTTTGCTAAAGGCAGTTTTTTAAGAGTCAATGATCATATTCAAGACGCTCATATAGGTGATGATTTCGTTCCAAGAAAAGTCTTGAATTGCAACTATAGCAGATATTGCGAACAATCCTCATTTTTGTTCATGTCACAGGTGAAAGTGTACGAGGACGTGCACACTAGACTGGACATGTGTTCCTTCGGAATCCTGAATCTGAACTTGTTGGGGGCTCAATGTGTAAACAACAAACTATCGCTGTCCTCCAAAATATCCACCGACATGCCACTCACCGCCCTCAGCTGGGTCAAGTGAGTAAATACTAGAAAACAAACAATCATATGAATAAAGAAGAAAAGTTAGAAAAAAAACATTATCGATGATTTTATTCATTTGTTATTGATATTGAACAAACTACTTTTAAAAAAATCTGTAGAAATGTCAATCAAACTAGTCCTCGTAGTTGCAAACTCTGTACAGTATAAATCTTCTATTTGAGAAAAACTTCGAATTGCCTAATCTCCTACAGACGCGTTGAAAAGATCGTCAAATAATCTTATTGTTTCTATGTTAATTTTGTGGGTTGTGTTTAGGTTACCGCCTGAGCAGCGAGACATTCTTACTGACATCCAAGTGAGGCTGCCAGTCTACTTGAACTTCACCAGATCAGAGCTGCTTTTCACTCTGGACTTCGACACTGTGAACTCGGATGGCATGAAGTTCTACGAGAGAGGAGTTGCATTCCTATGCTCGAAAGCTGTCTAAATAGACAAAAAGAATGAAAAGGATAATTAGCGATTCGTTTGAAGATCCTATTTTGAAACACTCTGATTGAATCAGAGCTGGAACTTCACTTAATGCTACTCAAACTAACATAGTACTGTAATTAATGGTGTGTATCTTAAATTAAAAAAAAAACTAACTCTTGTTTCGATATAATTGGTGAATATGCAAATGAGGTTATTTTAAAACACTTATTGAAAAAGAGCAGGGGTAACCAATTCGCAAAAAGTTCATGGATTGCGTTGAACCTAACGTATTTATTTATTATTTGGGTTGTTTGGGAATGCTCTTAATTGTTGCTTTTAGTGAAATAGATTGACTAACTCATGGAAGGGAACTAAAGTGTGTAATAAATTGGTGTAAGAAACGAATACAATAAATAAATATAACATTAGTTTTTGATTACAGGTTTTATCAGATAGAAAATGCAAAATAAACGGCCTGCAGTGTGGGTTACCGTTTTAAGAAAGGAAAGTTTGCTGCAGCATTAGGAAACTACCATGTCAATTTCTAAAACAATGACTTAAAATTTAGTCTTTACTGTGTTAATTTAGTGAATTTTGAATGTCAACCATACTTTTCAAGGCTGTCAAAAACTGCAATTAAACAATAATTTCATTAAGAATGCTTCCAACAATTTTTGGCGTGCTTGCTGCCAGATAACCTAATTATGCGAATTAAGTGTCAATAAACGTAGCGAAGAAGGCAACATTTTTACACCGGTCGTGATGATTTTATTCTGGAATAAGTCAAAAACATTGTTCATTAAGAATGTTTAATTAAGTGTCAATAAACGTTGCGAACAAGTGAAAAACTTTATACAGGTCGAGATGTTTTTTTTTCCGGAAGAAGTCTTACATTGTTCAAACTCAGATTTGATTTTCGTGGTTTGTTTTTTGAGTTCTTTATAAGTGCAGCTCAAGTCCTTTGATAATAGGAAGGCAAAATCCCCTATCGAACAGTAAAGTGTAAATGTCTCAAAAATGTAGCTGACATAATTTCAAAAAATATCGAATTTTATTCACTGAACGTAGTGAAGACTCTTATATAGCTCTTGATGATTTCTTAAATTTTTTTTAGGAAAAGTCTTTTAAATTGTTCACGCTAAGTTTTGATTTTTCTCGGTTTGGCTTCAATCTTTTTTTAAGTTCAATTTATTTCCGTTGTTAAGCAAAGACTAACTCAGGGAATAAAAAAATTAAGCGATTGCTTCAGTTTTCTCAATTTTTTTAACCCTTGCGATAAGCAAGGGTATTGCAATCGTGTACTAGACTTTTTTCCCCGTAAATAACTTGTGGCAAAGGACTCACTCCTGGTCCTGGACTCATTCTCGTTGTCCTAATTGCAAATCAAATCATCTTCCTCTCTGTTGCAAATAATATGCTCATCTTATTTTTATTATTGTTTTAAATATCCCAGCTTTTCGAAATTGGCTTTTCATGTTGGTTGTAAGTTTTCTTGCTCGCTGTTTTAAAACAAAATTGTTTTTGTTTGTCTTATTTGCCGGCTTATTAAATTTCGGTCTATTTTATATGGGCTGAGTGGTCTCATTTTGAGCCGTTTAATAAGCAAACTGTTTTTCCTGTGTGTTTCGGGGAGTGGAAATGTTTTGTTTTAAAATTTTTTGTATCTCAGATTTTTCTGTTTGTCCTTGTTTTCGGCTTTATAGATTTTGGGCCTATTTTATATAGCATCAGTGGCCTCATATTCAGCCTTTCGATTTGCAAAAAGTTTTCTGTGTGTTTTGAGGGAGAAAGGAACTTGTCGTTTTTTCAAGTTGAGAAATATTGCAGCTTGAAGGTTTCTGCGCAGTTCTTTTTGGCATTGTTACTGCATGGTAAATTTTCTTCCGATGCTAATTCTGCATTCTTTTGTACGAGCATGTTTTTTCCAATCTATTTAAGATCTAGTATTTATACATTAAGATTTAGTTGCTTGTATAATTATATAATTTCAATAATTCAGTTCAGTTTCCGAAATGTGTATACCACCTTGACTTCTTTACATGAATGACATTCGAGGATACTATATGGGCAGTACATGGTTTTTTATCAATTTTGTTTTGCCGAAACATTTCGGTTGAGTTTTAGCTTATTGGCTGCCGGCTTCAATTACGTTGGCATATTTACCATTTGTCTGGCTTCTACAATTTTCCAATATTATGTATGAAATAGATAAGACCATCGCGCCACATTTTTGAATCCGTAAATTCTAAACCATTGGGATCTCTTAAAAATACTTTGTTTTTCTAGAATAATTTTTTTCAAATGTAACATTGTTGTAAGTCCTTTTTATCAATTCTTGAGCGTTATGCTGTTTTAACCCTGTAATTGCTGTATCGCAAGTGGTGCGAAACTCAGCTTCGCATCTGAGTAAAAAGGTCCCAGTCACGAATTTTTCCTGACTTTCAAGGAGTTTAAGTGCATCTAACTTTAAGAGTCAATGACCGTAATTTGTGTCAATTTTTTTTTCTGTTTTTTTTTTCAAGAAAAGTTTTAAAATTTGCTTAATCTCATTTTTTCTTTGGTTTGACTTGTCATTTTTTTTTGCTTGAAGGAAGGAGCTCTACTATCGAACGGCGAAAGTCATGAAAATTGAGAATGAGCTGAAAGGGGAAATTTAAATCAAAACGCTGCAAAGAGCTGGGAGGTAAAGGACTTCAAGCCTGTCACGCTGATGTCGACAGTAGAATTGTGACAAAAAGTCATAACGTCAACGAATGGAAGCACCTTTTGCTTCAACAAGACTGGTGACCAAATCATGGAGGTCATGAGGTGACGATGTATCTCAAAGTATCCAGTGATCTTTTACTCGGCCACCTGAACATTGATGTGGATCGCCTATGGGATATATAGTCCAATACGCCGTCCAGAGCAGTGAGCACCCTGCTGACAGATGTTGCAGGAAAAACTTTCCGTCTGAGAAGAAAACTCGATCAGTTCAATGAGGTATCTACGAGTCAATTGCAAGATGAGAAAAATTTTCCCATGGATATCACGAAAAAAAATTCAATAAGCTAAAACGCTTTACGATGGCACAGATGAATGCACTGTACCTGGCTGGCTAAAATTTATCAGATGCACAAGACTGCGGGGCTATTGTGAATAAATTGGAAAACACGGCTCAAAGTTGTGTGATGGCCACGACGCCTGAGAAATGTAACGCCCCAGACTTTAGTTTTGGCACACAGCTCAACCATTTTAGATCCAGATAAAAACGTTCATTAGGCATTAAAGCGTTTAAATATCAAACACATCTACACAATGAGTCGATTGCCAAGTTGAACTGATCCAGAAAAAATTATGAGGAGGAAACTTTCCTTTTGCTTCAAAATTCATCGAATGATGAGCTGCGGGCAATGCTTGCGAATTTTTCAAAATCTAATTGATCTTTGCCTTAGAAATTCAAAATTTTAAGGAATAGGGATGGAAGAAACCATGACGCGAGGCGACAAATCGTCGCAAGCGACTAGTCGCAGCATTTTTCAAAGGCGACATTTCGCACCAAGCGTCAATTAGCAAGCGACAATTAGCAGCACGATTAATTGCTAATTGGGAGGACTAAAAACGATACGAATTGAGCAAAATGTTTTTGGGTGGTTGAGGGGGCTTAAAATCCGACGAGCGATAAATTTTTTTAATTTAGTGCCAGTTTTGAATTAATTACCTAATTGAAATGAATTAACAGTGAAGATAAGAGTAATTAAGCGGTAGTAGTATCTAAGACATTTTATTTTGATTCAGTCGTTTCAATTTCTTCTTGCAAATCCATACACTTACTGATACCAATAGGCTTTTGAATTTTGTCATGAGCGATCGAAGAAAACAGCAAATTGTCCGCGATGGAGAAACTTTCAATCTAAACCGCCACAACAAAATAACTGATGCATCCAGTTGGCGATGAGTGAAGAGACCGTGTAAAGCTTCTGTTACCACCATCGCAGATGTAGCAATTGAATTGGCCATCCCGTCGATCCCTGAGTGGTATATGATACCAGAAACTCTTATAGATATAAAAGAAACCAAAGAAAAAGTAGTATAGTACCTCAGAAAAAAACAAAAAATATTTAAAAAAAAGCGGAAAAACCAAAAACAGTAAAAAAAATATATAAAATCAGCAGAAATCATTCCCCAGACGAGATGTGATCCGAGCCTCATGTTTGCTGTTGTTAGATATATTGTTGTTGAAGGCATTCATACCAAACCGGATCGTTACGACTAAAAGTGTGGTCTTTGTCTGGTGCCTGTACTGTAGGGTTGTTTGAGTGTTTAAGCACGTGAACGCTATTTTGCGCTCAATCCGGAAGGATCAAGTGATTAGAGTGGAAGAGTGAGCAGGCAAGGAGCAGCATGAAGGGTCTCTAGGACAACACCAATCGACTGTTGGGTATCGTTGACAAGTTTTGTATCATTTTTGATGCAGAAAGTACCATCTCAACCTGCGCGGGCTCGGCAGTGACTGCATTTTAGTGACCCCCCACCGAGTTGCAAATTTCCGAGTTAAGCACCTTAATTTGGAAGTTTTCAGACCAACTTTCAACCAAATAGACAGTAAACAGTCCGGTGTTAGAATCAAATAGTGATATTTTGATCCCTCCACAAACCGCAATTTTTGAGATATGCATGTTTTTTGAATTGGAAAAGTTAGTGAGTTACATTAAAACTGGACCAATATAACCAAAGGAACCGGTTGCAAATAGTTCGGACGTGGTTGAGTTTCATGGCGTACCAAAATCCAATTTTTCGAGTTAGTGTGAAAAGAATTGTTGTTCGGACAACATACAACAACCAATCTACAAGTTTTAGAAACCGTTTGCCAACAACCTTCCTGGCGTCAAAGAAATTGAATTTAACGAAGTTGATTTAGTGGATTCATCAATCCTGAGGGTCCAAGTAGCATGTTTTTAGCCAATTTAATCAACTGAAAAGTTTATGATCGGGTTTTTTGCATTGAACTAGAAAAGTATAGGCCTTCTGAGCTCGGATCAAAACTTTTTAGGTCAATAGTACAAAAACTGTACAAAAAAGCTTAGCCCATAAATTTGTAAATTTTTTGAACTTGGGAACAACTGGACCGATCCAATTCATGTTGGTACCGTTAGACCACGAATTAAGAAGGCTTAAACGTGAGCCAATCGTTTTGAAGAAATTAAACTCAAAATTTTTTTTAGATTGATCACAGCGAAAACACCGGCTTTGAAGGTAGACTCTACACATTTTATAAAGTGTTTAGGAGCTTATATCCCTACAAAACGGTAGCAACGGTTGATTTAGGCATTTTAACGTTGTTCTAGACAATAAGGAAGAATTAGGGAACCTTGAAATCAGTAAGCAAGTCGGAATTAGGCCGGTTAGTAGACTCCTCCCTTTAAAGGAAATTGTTATATAAGCAGCTTAGCTTTAATCCAGAGGGATATTTAATAAAAGCGAACCCTTCCCAGATAGATAATTTTGCAATTTAGGCTCTATGACCGTACCCGAAAGGGGTCTCGGCTTAGATTTTTGACAATTCGGATAGGTCACAATTTTGCCGACTTGGAAGATGTCGAATCCGGAAGGATCCCGTTTCTCGCCAATCCGGAAGGGTCATATTTCTCCGAAACCGCAGGGGTCCGTTTTTGCCAATCCCGAAGAGTCATATTTTTTTTTGCCAATTTGGAGGGTTCTTCTTTTTGCCAATCTGGAAGTTTCCTATTTTTGCCAATGCGAAGGGGTCATATTTTTTTGCCAAACCGGAACGGGGCTCATGTTTTTTTTTGCCAATCCAGAGGGGTCCCAATTTAGCCAATCCGGAGAGGTCCCGGTTTTTCTAATCCGGAAGGGTCCTTTTTTGCCAACCCGGAAGAGTCTTAGTTTTTTCAACCCGGAGGGGTCTAAGTTTTGCCAATCCGGAAGGGTCTCGTTTTTGCCAATCAAGAGTAGTCCCGTTTTTGCCTATCCAGTGGAGTCTAAGGAACTTTTCGTACGCAAACGAAAGCAAAACAGCAAGTCCTTTAGTGGATATTATTAGGATATTAGGACAAATAGGCAGACCAAAGACGACAGGAAACCATTGACTGCACTGGTAACTTGCCTTTAAATAAAAACCAAAAAGATAAAAGATTTAACTAAAAAAAAACAGAACAGGTCTGTACCCGGAGATTCGCGACTCTAGGTCTAACCGAAAACAGAACTCGACAAAAAATTATTTCGGATTGGAATCTGAAACTGATTGTTTTGGAAGAGTGGTTGACTTGAGAGCTTTAGTAGGTCTAGCTCGGGCAATCCGAAGCCAGATAGGTAACAGAAAACTCGGTGGGTGCAATAGACGTCCTTTTGAGAAAGACTGCCTTCAAATTTTGTCTGATTAGTGCAGCACTAAACAGGGAAAACTCTTTCTGTAGAAATCGGTTTGACTATTAAATTGCAACAGACCGATCGCAATACACATACATTTTTTTGATTTTTCGTTCTTCAAGTTGAATAAATTTTTTAAAATCATCAACGACTGAAATCAATTCAGTATTGAGTGCACTATCTTTTAAAGAAAATTGACATCATCAGACTGTGCTAGCATTTTGTCCGATAACCAAAATTTATTGATGTGCATAAAATAAAAATACGCTGTACTGTGATATCTTAATAAGATACGTGGTCACTTCTTAGGTAAAACTTTCGGACATTATCGTTTTGTGTCAGTGTTATCTGTTGTTGGACAACAAATACGGTAGCAAGCGAAACAAGTGATTGAACAGTAAACGCAATAGACTAAGATGAGTCTAGACAAGTTGAGGATACCTAAGCTAAGTGATAGCTCTAGGAAAAATTATACCGAAGAAACAAAGGAAATCAATGAATGTTCTTTTTGTGGAAAGAACCAAAAAGACATGGATCAAGAAGGAGGAGAAGGTTTCAGGCGTAACGGTGTAACAAAAAAGCAGAAGGTCTACGAAGACAAAAGGACAAGGTTGGAAGTAGAGGTCTATCGGAGCCCTGCTCAGGTTGAAAATCAGGTGGGACTTGGAACCGAAGGAAATTGGTTCAGGATATTACCGAGTGAATCTACTCCCGTTGAACAGGGCCACGATTTTGCTACTTCGGCCGGGACCCTTGATTGAGAAGAAATATCGGAACTGTCCAACATTTCGATTGAAAAACTGGCAGTAGG
This sequence comes from Symsagittifera roscoffensis, assembly GCF_963678635.1. NCBI lineage: Eukaryota > Metazoa > Xenacoelomorpha > Acoela > Convolutidae > Symsagittifera > Symsagittifera roscoffensis. Next base: position 54,778,897 of record NC_087064.1, read on the forward strand.
AGGCTCACCTAAGAACAATACCATGATTCAACGGGTGACAGAAAAAGCGGCAACGTCTTCCTCATTTTCGCAACGGGTGAAGAACACTTTGGGAAATTTCTTTCCGTTTACCATGGGAACGGCAACTAACGATGAAGTAGACAAACAAGAAGAGGATGAAGATAAAGGAAAAAATGAAAAAGACTGAGTCTCAAGTGAGCCTGAGCAGTTCGACTCATAAAAACGAGGCACCCGTAAACAAGGAGAATGGCTATTCAGACCAATTTGGTTTGTTCAGAACCACAAACACAACTGTGAGTGGAATACAACAATCAAGAGATTTCTTGATATTGGCAAATTCGAACATGCAATCAGGAAAGACTAGGGTCACCGGGTCAGGTACCACACTAGGGGAACTAGAGGTGGAGTATAAAGAAACTTCGAAACAGAGAAGAACAGCGCGAGTTTCGACCATTACTAAACTGCCTGGAACGAACAAGGTGACGCCGACACTAGAGACTTCATTGATGGACAACGGAGCATCAATGGAAGAGGCCTTGACAAGAATTGTGGATAGCTTGGGTGAGCATAATGAACAGATTTCAATCAGAATGAGTGATTTAGAAAGAGCAGTTAATGTTGAGAGAGAAAGTCTACGGGAGGAAATAAATCGAAATAGACAGAGGGCTAGTAAAAACGAAAAAAGCTTAAAGGAGAGGACAGATAAATATTGGGGAGGCTGAGGAAAGAGAGAAACGATTTAGAGGTGACCTCGTACAACTTCGGAGTCAACAAGAGCAAGCTCTTGCCACTCTCGTAACAAGGATATACGCGATGATAGAAAGACGCACTCAGGCTATAATGGACAGGTTAGACGGTCTCCTGGGAAAACAGAGTGGGCCGAAAAACAGGGGAGGCTAGCAAGAGCCGAGAGTGAACTTCAATGAGCATTCAAACAGAGGATGGAAGTATGGGTCCACAAGAGGAAGGGTTAATTCATACAGCAACGCCACTGGGAATCACCGGCCTAGGAGTCCCGCGAACATCAGAGGAGGCTCTACTGGCAGTAGACCAACCTCAAACGAGCGACTTACGCGAGTTGCTCATGCGAGTGGAAGAAGTGACTCCTCAAATTGGAATCACTCGAATCAGGGAAGAGCTCAGCCCAGCGACTCCGACAGAGAGAATGTAAAAGAGCCTCAAAAAACAGATATGAGCGATCAGACAGGTTAATCTTGCAATGCAACAGCAATGGCCACAGCCTTCAAACCACTGAACAGGTAACTGGAGCTGTTCCTCACAAAATTGTCCAGGACCAATGAGCGCAGCGAGAAGTCTAAAAGAGTGTTCAAAATCCAAGATGTTATAAGGATGAATCCGACGGTTGTAAAGCTACGTGGATAAAAATCATGAAGCTGCATTTTGAGGAAGAAGACTTCACAAAAAGACCAGAAAGCAGTGTGCTCACCAGCAACGTGGTGGGGCAGCCCTGAATTGCGTGATGGTGAAAAAACAATACCAGCGGGTTACTGCCGAGAAAGTTTTCTTGATACTGTTGAACCACTTTGGCTCGGGAGTGCTCGGACACCAAGCGGTGATGCGCTTCGAGAAACAAAGGCAACGTGAAGATCAAATCATGGACAAGTTCTTAGATGACTTAGAAATGCTGGGAAGATTTAGTCAACCGTCGAGTCAGACAGCAGGATGAACTTGGCAGTGGCTTCAAATTTCCTTGATGGTGTGAAGAACAATGAGCTCATGACAATGTTAGCGACGAACCATACACCTCTTTCAGCCAATGAACCTACACCAGAAAAACTGCGACTGAAATCCAAGGAAAACTTATTGCTGAAAGCTCCGATGAGATCAGGTTATTATAAAAAAAAATACAGAAATTTTAACAATGGACCTGCAAACCAGGTTAACAAGTGGTTCAATTCCACGGATGACATGGACAAAACACGCTCTTGTGCATACTGCAGTTCCACAGACCATCATGTATCAGCATGCCCAACCTATAAACAGGGCATGGTTTCTTTTGCCACCTCGAGGGTCATTTTAAATCAGATTGACAACAATTCTGGGATGCTGTGGCGGACATCAAGCACCCTAGCCATGAGACGGCTTTGCCAGGCGTTAAGGCCACCAAGGCACACCTAATGAGCGAGACGGAAGCACGGAGGAAAGAGAAACCGCAGGAGCTGGCTTAAAAAAAATGCAGTTCGTGCTAGAAAAAGGAATGGAACGGAGCCTGAGACCGCTAACGACTTTAAGATTGATTATAAAGCAGCGGCAAGAGATACCCTGAATAGAGTTCAACAGGAGTTGGCTACAAAGGAAAAGGAGCAAAAACTCAAGCTCGAACTGGAGAACGAGGGAACTCAAGATCAACTCAACGCCTTTGAAGCATCCGTAGTGGAAGAAACGAAGGTTGCGAGCAGTTTGAGCACGAAATTGAATTTGATATCCGGTCAGACATTCGGGAAGCAAGATACAGTCGATAATCTTGGTGGCGGGGCATCAGGTAATCATGATTTTGAGTGAACCTTCAGAGTTCACCATGATGCAAACGGACAATTATGCAGATTGTCTGAGTCAAGCAGAGCCACGCACTGAATCAAGAGCTGTGCGAGCCTTGTTGAGAACGGGTGGCACTCGAACGATGAGAATTCACGGCCGGTACGTGGAAGTCTACGGACCATATCAAGTAGTGCTCAACATGGATGGGATTAGTTTTTACACCAAGGGTTACGTCACGACGGACACTGACCAAATAAAACAGATATAATTGGGTCGAGAAGAGCTGAAGTTCCCTAGAATTGTTCAATACGCCACGATGGAACACGTTGCCGTACACATTGGATACGAAGCAGATGTGACTGCGCATCTACTAGACACCGATAGAAAGAAGATAGGTTTAACTACACTACTAGACACAGGAGCTAGGGCAGTGTTAAATCAGAACGCATATTTTTTTTCAAAATTTAAAACGTATTTTGGTTGTTGTAATTACGTCGAGCACAGGGAAAAAGCGACGCGCATGACACTGCCTAAATCGAAGACGTGCCGATCGGAAACAGAAATTCTGCTCGAGTACAACATGATAGAACCCTCGAAGTCACCTTGAAGGAGGACAGCTGAGATTCTGTTGCGACTTTCGCTACCTAAATGCGGTGACCATAAACGATGCTTACCCTAAACCACACTTGGAGATGCTAAATTGATCAACAATTTGGATCTGGGTTCTACCTACTGGCAGGTTACCTTGCGGAAACAGGATAGAGAGAAGATCGGATTTGCGTGTGGGTTAGAATTGTACCAGTGGAAGAGGATGCTTTTCGGCTTGTGCAATGCGTTGGCGATATTTCAGAGACTCATGGCTCAGGCCTTGGCTAGCCTGACAAAAAAGTATAGGAAACCCGTGAAGTGCTTTGTGGATAATCTATCGAGCCAGCTCTGCATGAGGAGAGGTGGCTCGAAATGCGAGATCCTTAGGCACTCGATAAAGTACCTGGGTAAGAGGTGGATAATCATGGCGTGAGGCCCGACCCGGATGCAGTGGAGGCCGTGTTAACGTGGAAAGCCCTGTTAACAAACATACAGCTGATTAGCTTCCTCGGGTTCGCAAATTAATATTGAGAATTCATAATTGGGTACGCAGACATAGTCTACGCGATGCAGCAGCTGATGCGCAACAAAGGGAAGGATTTCGAATGTAATGAAAGAGCTCAGAACGCCGTCGAGAATAAAAAGCGGGAGCTGTGCGAAGCGCCAGTGCTAGGCAAGCCAACAGAGAAAGCATGTACGTTCTCGATATTGATGCTTCAGAGGTAGCCATTGCCGGTATAGTGCATCAGGAGCAAGAATGTAATGGGAGAACAATTCTCCGTCCCATTGCATACGGCAGTAGGGCGTTGAGCAACACTGAGATAAAGTACATTGCTAAAAAAGCAGAAATGTTTGCGATAGTCACGTTCGTGGAGAAGTATCTTGCCTCTTTAGGGAGCTCTCCCTTAAACTTGTGAGTGGACAACCGCGCCTTGTCCTGGTTGAAAACCTATTCAATAGACCAGAGTTAAATTGGTCGTTTGATAGTTAGATTGAATTGCTACCACATGATACTCGAACACAAGATGCGTGAAAAGCACCAGAATGAGGCAGTCTCAGCAAGATAATTGAATTTCACGAAAGATTGGAACAGAAGCAGACCAATTAGGCGGAAATCAGAGAAGGGTTCTCGTTCTTAGACAATAAGACTCATGAAGCGCTTACCTTGATGAGACGGCTAGATAAGTCAGGTCATCTGATAACGGGACACCTAGAACTCAATGTAAGAGGACCTGACCAGAATTGTGGATAGCTTGGGTGAGCAGAATGAATTGATTTCAATCAGAATGATTGAACTAGAAAGAGCAGTTAAGGTTGAAAGAGAAGTCTACGGGAGGAAATAAATAGAGATAGACAGGGGGCTAGTAAAAGCGAAAAACGCTTAAAGGGGAGTACAGATAAGCATGCGGAAGTCTGAGGAAAGAGAGAAACGATTTAGAGATGACTTCGAACAACTTCGGAGTCAACAAGAGCAAACTCTCGCCACTCTCGATACAAGGTTATACGCGATGATGGAAAGACGCACTCAGGCTATAATGGACAGAACAGACGGTCTCCTGGGAAACATGAGTGGCTAGCAAGAGCCGAGAGTGATTTTCAATGTGCATTCAAACAGAGGAAGGAAGTATGGGTCCACAAGAGGAAGGGGTAATTCATCCAGCAACGCCACTGGGAATCACCGGCCTAGGATGCCCGCGAACATCAGAGGAGGCTCTACTGGCAGTCGGTCAACCTCAAACGAGCGACCTACGCGAGTTGCTCATGCGAGTGGAAGAAGTGACTCCTCAAATTGGAATCACTCGAATCATGGAAGAGCTCAGCCCAGCGACTCCGACAGAAAGAATGTAAAAGAGCCTCAAAAAACAGATATGGACAATCAGACATGTTAATCTCGGAATGCAACAGCGATGGCCTCAGCTGTCGAACCACTGAACAGGTCCCTGGAGACGTTCCTCACAAAATTGTCCAGGACCAACCCAATTGGGAGGACAGAACCTTTGGATGAGTTTTTCCTGGCGGAGAACCTGGATGATTTGGATCACTTCATATTGAGTTTGTCAGGAAATTCGACGCGACGATTGACCTTAATAATGGACTGATAAGGATTAGGAACCCGGACAGGAATTATGTTAAACGACCAGAAAATATGATAATAACTGATGAGAATAAGATACCAATTTTTTTTTTGGCAGAAAGGTAAAATTTTAGCCCAGCCAGGCAGTAGTAGCGATCTTTAGAATAATAAAACTATTCAAATGAGTGACAGTAAGCAGGTTTGCATAGTCCCGAGCCCCACTAGTCAAAGTTCAGTAGTTTTAGGCCGGAGCTTTTCCGTTACACGGAATGGGCTTTGTGTGTGTGTATTGTTGAGTAAACTGGACACAACGGTTTCAATCCAGCGTGTGAGGAAACTTGGATACTCTTTGCCAATGAGGAGGACTATGAAGAAACGCCTAACTTGAAGAAGCATCCAGTAAAGGACTGTTCAACTGTTCAGCATCCAGAAAAATGATCTGCTTTTAAAAAGACTTAATGAATTGAAATCTTTAACAAAAGTGTTTTCATTGAGATTTGCATCAGATGACGGCTCATCGAGCTGCTCAAACTTTCCAGAACGTCCCTAGTCATATAAATAAAGTCCGACGAACAAATTTTGAAGGAAATTGAGTTTTTCAGAGGTAAGATAGGTGAAGTAGAGTTTGAGTTTCTAGGGCAGTGTTAAATCAGAACGCATATTTTTTTCAAAATTTAAAACGTAATTTGGTTGTTGTAATTACGTCGAGCATAGGGAAAAAGCGAGGTGCATGACACTGCCTAAATCGAAGACGTGCCGATCGGAAATAGAAATTCTGCTCGAGTACAACATGATAGAACCCTCGAAGTCACCTTGAAGGAGGACAGCTGAGATTCTGTTGCGACTTTCGCTACCTAAATGCGGTGACCATAAACGATGCTTACCCTAAACCACACTTGGAGATGCTAAATTGATCAACAATTTGGATCTGGGTTCTACCTACTGGCAGGTTACCTTGCGGAAACAGGATAGAGAGAAGATCGGATTTGCGTGTGGGTTAGAATTGTACCAGTGGAAGAGGATGCTCTTCGGCTTGTGCAATGCATTGGCGACATTTCAGAGACTCATGGCTCAGGCCTTGGCTAGCCTGACAAAAAAGTATAGGAAACTCGTGACGTGCTTTGTGGATGATGTATCGAGCCAGCTCTGCATGAGGAGAGCTGGCTCGAAATGCGAGATCCTTAGGCACTCGATAAAGTACCTGGGTAAGAGGTGGATAATCATGGCGTGAGGCCCGACCCGGATGCAGTGGAGGCCGTGTTACCGTGGAAAGCCACATAATCAAACACACAGTGGATTAGCTTCCTCGGGTTCGCAAATTTTAAATGAGAATTCATAATTGGGTACCCGATTTAGCAGCTGATGCGCAACAAAGGGAAAGATTTCGAATGTAATGAAAGAGCTCAGAAAGCCGTCGAGAATATGAAGCGCCAGTGCTAGGCATGCCTACAGAGAAAGGCATGTACGTTATCGATTCTGATGCTTCAGGGGTAGCCATTGCCGGAATAGTGCTTCAGGAGCAAGAATGGAATGGGAGAACAGTTCTCCGTCCCATTGCATACGGCAGTAGGGCGTTGAGCAACACTGAGATGAAGTACGTTGCGCAAAAACCAGAATTTTTTGCGGTAGTCACGTTCGTTGAGAAGTACCACGCCTCTTTAGGGAGCGCTCCCCTTAAGTTGTGAGTGGACAACCGCGCTTTGTCCTGGTTGAAAACCTATTCAATAGACCAGAGTTAAATTGGTCGTTCGTTAGTTAGATTGAATTGCTACCACATGATACTCGAACACAAGATGCGTGACAAGCACCAGAATGAGGCAGTCTCAGCAACAAAATTGAATTTCACGAAAGATTGGAACAGAAGCAGACCAATTAGGCGGAAATCAAGGAAGGGTTCTCGTTTTGAGACAATAATACTTATGAAGCGCTTACCTTGATGAGATGGCTGGATAAGTCAGGTCATCCGATACCGGGCCACCCTGAATTAGTGTTGGAAAAAGCGGTAGAAACTAAGATTTTATCCAAGAAGGACCCGGTGCCCTTGGATCTGTTGCTACGTTCACACCTGGTCCGACAGGAATTGCCACGCATGAATATAATCAGCCTCTCAATGCTGGACAAAACAGTGCAGCTCACACCAGATGTGATGCGGATGCTAGTTGGACTATAAGACAAAGAAGTGACTAGAGATGTGACTAGATCCTGAATAGGCAGCAGCCAAGGCATCGTTGACAGTTAGTGAGAAATTACGGATTAAACCATCAAGACGTCAGCACAAAGAAAATGAAAGGGATTGTAGGACAGTAGTTCAGCAACTAGTTTCCTCAATTCCTCAAAGCGTTCAATGAGAACATTGTAGAAGACGAAGAAGCAGGAGATCGGGACTCAGAAGACAATCATTCTCCAGGCGCCTTATAGAAACCGATAAAAGCCGATTCGAAAAACTCAGAGCAATAAAATTTGGGCGGGGAGTCGGAAACTAAAGGAAGCGGATATGCAGATGGACAAGACCAGGTGGTTAGAGTTCTGTCCGGGGAGTTTGGATGGATGAGTAGACCATTCAAAACAAATCTGCAGTGAAGACTTGCTCCACAGTAGACTCATTTGTCGAAGATACCTCGAGGAAATCGGAGATTGACACGTACTCAGACAGGAACTCGAGCACGGGATCCGAAATATCAGTGTTGGCGATTCTCACACTGCTGGCGGAGACTCGAGCAAGAGACTTGGACAGGGAGTTGTATCAAGACCCTGATAGTGATCGCATGAAAGTTTTCTATAACGCGGCAGATGACTTGAAGAGGATAACCGTGTGAAAATGTTCGATAAGCCGTTTATCGCAGAGAAATGTGGTTAGGATTGACTTAGAAACCATTCAAACAGGAGGAAAACCATTCGCAAAGATTTTCTGTCTTATGAAGGAAGATGAAGCACATCAACCCGATGAGCTGAACGTCACTCTATGGTCAGGAAGACATACTTAAAGGCAAGAAACAGACTCTCGGACTTACCAGGAGTGCAGTTAAATGACCGTATGACAAGTAGCATGAAAAGGTGGATCGATAATGGGGCACCAGACAGGAGATCTGGAAGAAGATAGTTACCGGATCTTGAGACAGTACTGTTTGCATAGAGAGGGACGGTTATATCTGAATAAGGATGGAATAGTTGCGTGCAACAGGACAGAAGAGGACAAGCTGCTCTGCAAATATAACGCGATAGTGTCGCCGCAACTCAGACGGAATTAATATTGAGGTCGCTTGATCAGATGGGTCATCAAGGGATTGATAAAGTGTACCAGAGGATCGTGAAACACTTTGAATGGCCTGGGATCAAAAAGGGATGCAAAAAGTCGGTGACGAAATGCCTGTCATGCCAGCAGGTGGAAGTTTCTAGGAAATTACGATTCCCATTTCAGTCAATCGAGTCGTCCCAGTTCGATGAAGTGGAACAAATTGATCATCAGAAGTTATGTATGACGGACATTGGCAATAATCAGTCATAATCAGGTCTTGGTGATGATCGACCACTTCACCAAGTATGCAGAATCCGTGCCCCGCCTAACGGCCTCAGCCGAAGAGACGTGCGATTAACTGATTAGTACTTGGGTAGCTAGACATGAAAGCCTGATGACGTTCCAGACAGGCAATGGAACTGCTTTTATAGGAGAGCTTACAAAAGAGCTGATGAGATGTTCTCAGATTGCCGAGGCTCATTGTACAAAGTAGCATCTGCAGACGAATGGCTTAGTAGAAAGACAAAATTGGACTCTGTTATCGACGTTGAGGGTCTAATGTTCCCGATACTTTAATCATTTGAACAGATAGTTGCAACAAGTAATGGGAGCCTACAACAGTACGCAGCACTCCAACCCAGGAATTCGTCCACACCTGATGTTAACTGGGCATGAAAAAGCATTGCCTTTGACTTTCTTTTACCCTAAGTATGAAGGCAAGAAGACATCGCCACAAGTCCATGTACGAGTTATGATTAGACATCAGCAGGAGCTAAGCGAATTATGTATGCGCAATACGCAACCAGCTCAGTCGAAGCAGAGAAAAAAAATTTGATAAGAAAGCTGCTACTGCAAAAGTTTACTCATTAGAAGACTACGTGTGGGTTTTTCAGAACGTCAGCTCAAAAAAAAGTAACGAAGAAACTCCTAAAGAAATGGAGGGAGACATTTATGATAACGGAGGTACATCAAGAGGGACGTTTTCGAGACTCAGTACTGGCCGAGCTGCGCACTTTGCAAAAATTAACCAACATAACCCATCCGCAGAGGACTCGTGTATATATGTAGACAAGAAGGAGGGGACATGATAGACTTGAAAAATATAGCAAAATATCAAGCGGGGTCTAGAGGAGATAACGAGAGGATCTAAAGAAATCTCACAAGAAGTAGCCATTGTCGATGATCAAGACAACGAATGGCTCGACTATCGGTCTAAACCTGAAGTAGAGTTTAACGACGAGCAACCGCAGCCATTCGAACAAGAATTGACAAACCTGCGCATCTTGGACTGGTTGAACGAAATGACGTCAGACTCTAAGGAAACCAGTGTCACGATTCAGAAGAAAGACCGCGAGAGCATGAAGTACGTAAAGAACAACAAACATGATCCTTCCTGGGCAGCCCCTGTTCATTCATGCGTCCAACCTCAACCTAATATCCGGTATGCGATCGCAGGCGACATCGATGGATGTTTTTGCACGGGGAGTGGGGGTAGGACTTACCCACAATGAAAAATTGTTTAAAAAAACAGAAAATTGCAAGAGAAACAGGCGGTTTAGAGGCGAAAACAGATGAGGACCCTAAGAAACCAGACAAAAGGAGAATAAAAGAGTCATAATTTACTCTGCCGATTGAACACTCGAGTAGAACAAAACTAACAGATAGCGATTTGTTACTTACAGATAGGATGTGTGCGATAGCTATCACCGCGGATATGAGTTATAGAACAGAATTAGCAGACATTTTCAGAAGAGAGTACCAGAAGATAGTTTTTATGGAAGCAAAGTTCAGGAAAAAGGGGTGTAGCAGCTTTGTCACCGGCGGCTAGACAAATACCAGGGAATTATTTATGCTTCTTAGTGACGAGGGGGACGGAAAAGCAGCACGTCGTGGACCCTGAACATTTGGTTTTGTCCCTGAAGAGACTAAGAGACTTCTTAGTGGAGAGGAGAGTGATATAACTCTCATTTCTGGTCTATGAACCAAACAGAGGACGACTGCATTCTCGGGAGCTGTGCGCACTGATACGCGTAACTTTTTCAAATACCAACCTAGAATTATAATTACATAAGAAATGTTATTTAAATGTTGATTGTAGGTTGTGTTATTTGTTATGTTGTTGTAAGTGGTTTTTCTTTTCTGAAAGCAGTTTCGATTCAATTTGGTGGTTTGTAATTTCGCTTACTTTTTGATTTTGTATATTTGTTTGGATTTCTTTATTGGCTCTGAAGTTTCAAAAATTTGGAATTTTGAAGCTTCAGAGCAAACTTTATTTGTGACATCATTTTGTTTTGCTTTTGACTTTTGACGGGCGTTTGTCCAAGTGTTGTCGGCTCAATTGTTGCTCAGTTAATACTCATTTAAAGCCGTTGTTTGTGTTGCTGGACGAATTTTTATAAAGTGAACATCATTGAAGACAAGACTTGGAGTCTTTGTAGATATGGGTTTTGAAGTTAGTTTCATTGAATTTTTCCCGTTTTCGTATCTTGTCTGCAGGATTGCAATGTGAGGTTTGCTTGGTATCGCAAGTTTCGTATCGCAGCACCTCAAAAATAATTAGGAGGCCATCTGTGTGTTTTGTGAATTGTAAGCGGATTCTGCAACGACGCTCCCTTTGATCTTTTTTTGTTCTTTCAATCATTTTAATCGTTCCAGAGACATAAAGACACAAAATTCTGCGCCTATCCAGCGCAGTTTGATCTCGTAACAATACTATGTGGTGAAATTGTAAAGCCATGAATGACTCAAACTGACTAGTTGGGTGTGGTTTGAGTACAAATTTTATTTTCATTTCAAGTTTTTGCGTGTTCTGTTGATTGAAAACTTTTATTCAATATCGAAGTTGATCAAAATTTTTCCGAATTATCTTTCTCCTGATTGCCGAGAAATCAAAAAAGATATTGAATTCTGATTGTGTATTAATTCAACAATTCAATATTTTGTCAACCCCTCGTATATTCTTTGAGATTTTCGATATTCAACATTTTGGATGAAGACAACTACAAGCTGGTTTCGACATCAAGGGTTAAATTTTTTCAACATTATGGATATTTTAATCATTGTTTACTTTGATTATTGTATGTCTTCACTTATGTTGCCATATGGTTTTTTGTTGTTCCAGCCACTAAAACTGGAATATCTCATTTTTTTCAAATATTTCCTTCATTTCAAATATTTCAAAAAATTGATATACAAAGAGAACCTTATGCTCAAGGAGTATATTGGGGTATTCGAGACAACAAACGCCAGAAATCAGCGGCAAACAACAAAAAAAAACAGTATTCTGAGAGACGTGTGTTAAGCGGGTGATAAACAGTGATGCCCGACGCCCAAGCGAACCATTGAATGAACGGTGCTGCTGTCGAAAAACTTCAAGAATTGTCGCAAAAAAAAACATTGTATATAGCTATCTCTCTCTCTCTCTCTCTCTCTCTCTCTCTCTCTCTCACACTCTCCTTTTTTTTCTCTCTCTCTCTCTCACAAAAAAGGATGTGCTGAAGTTTTGCAAAGGCTGCTCTGACAAATATATGAGTTCCGTCTGCAACTCAAAAGGACACTATGCTCACATTTAAACGAATGATCAGCTAAAGTCTACCAGGAAGAGTTTGGAAACTCCTGATCTTGTCCAAATTTGAAAATTTTTAGTCTGTTTTTAAGCCAGGTGTTTATTTAGAAAAAATATATAAATTGATGAAAAAAAAATGAAAAAGAAAGCATATATAGAATATCTTCATCAAGAAAAGATCCGATCAAAGGTACATTGAGAAAGTAGGACCAAGCAATGCAGTGTCATGGATCTCCAGTATTGACCCCCATTGAAAAATGCAACTACAGAAACTGAAAATGATATAAGTGACGCTACTGCAGCAAGAAAACAACCAATCAAAGGTACATTGTGACAATAGGACCAAGCAATGCAGTGTCATGGATCTCCAGTATTGACCACCAATGCAAAGTGCTACTACAGAAACTGAAAATAATATAAGTGTCGCTACTGCACCAAGAAAACATCCGATCAAAGGTACATTGTGAAAATAGTACCAAGCAATGCAGTGTCATGGATCTCCAGTATAGACCACCATTGCAAAGTGCTACTACAGAAACTGAAAATAATATAAGTGTCGCTACTGCACCAAGAAAACATTCGATCAAAGGTACATTGTGAAAATAGGATAAAGCAATGCAGTGTCATGGATCTGCAGTTTTGACCACTTTTGCAAAATGCAACTACAGAAATTGAAAATGATATAAGTGTCGCTACCGCAGCAAGAAAAAATTCGATCAAAGGTACATTGTGAAAATAGGACCAAGCAATGCATTGTCATGGATATGTAGTTTTGACCACTAATTGCAAAATGCAAATACAGAAACTGAAAATGATAAAAGTGTAGCTACTGCAGCAAGAAAACACCCGATCAAAGGTACATTGTGAAAATAGGACCAAGAAATGCAGTATCATGGATCTCCAGTAATGACCACCATTGCAAAGTGCTACTACAGAAATTGAAAATGATATGATTGTCGCTACTGCACCAAGAAAACATCCGATCAAAGTTACTTTGTGAAAAAGGGACCAAACAAGGCATTTTCATGGATCTCCAGTACTGACCACCGTTGCAAATTGCAACTACAGAAACTGAAATTGATAAAAGTGTCGCCACTGCAGGAAGAAAACACCCGATAAAAGGTAAATTGTGAAAATAGGACCAAGCAATGCAGTGTCATGGATATCCAGTATTGACCACCAATGCAAAGTGCTACTACGGAAACTGAAAATGATTTGAGTGTCGCTACTGCACCAAGAAAACATCCGATCAAAGTTATATTGTGAAAATAGGACCAAGCAATGCAGTGTCATGGATCTGCAGTATTGACCACTATTGCAAAAGGCTACTACAGAAACTGAAAATAATATAAGTGTCGCTACTGCACCAAGAAAACATTCGCTAAAAGGTACCTTTTGAAAAAAGGACCAAACAAAGCGTTTTCATGGATCTCCAGTATTGACCACCATTGCAAAATGCCACTACAGAAACTGAAAATGATATGAGTGTCGCTACTGCACCAAGAAAACATCCGATCAAAGGTACCTTGTGAAAATAGGACCAAGCAATGCAGTGTCATGGATCTGCAGTATTGACCACCATTGCAAAGTGCTTCTACAGAAACTGAAAATGATAAAAAGGTCGCTACCGCAGCAAGAAAACATCCGATCAAAAGTACCTTGTGAAAAAAGAACCAAGCAATGCAGTGTCATGGATCTGTAGTTTTGACCACCATTGCAAAGTGCTACTACAGAAAATGAAAATAATATAAGTATCGCTACTGCACCAAGAAAACATTCGCAAAAAGGTACATTTTGAAAAAAGGACCAAACAAGGCGTTTTCATGGATCTCCAGTTTTGACCACCATTGCAAAATGTAAATACAGAAACTGAAAATGATATAAGTGTCGCTACTGCACCAAGAAAACATTCGATCAAAGGTACATTTACAAAAAAAGGAACAAAGAAGGCATTTTCATGGATCTCCAGTATTGACCACCATTGAAAATGCTACTACAGAAACTGGAAATGATATAAGTGTCGCTACTGCACCAAGAAAACATCCGCTAAAAGGTACATTTTGAAAAAAGGACCAAACAAAGCGTTTTCATGGATCTCCAGTATTAACCACCGTTAGAAATTGCCACTACAGAAACTGAAAATGATATGAGTGTCGCTACTGCACCAAGAAAACATCCGATCAAAGATACATTGTGAAAATAGGACCAAGCAATGCAGTGTCATGGATCCGCAGTATTGACCACCATTGCAAAATGCTACTAGAGAAAATGAAAATAATATAAGTGTCGCTACTGCACCAAGAAAACATTCGCTAAAAGGTACATTTTGAAAAAAGGAACAAACAAGGCATTTTCATGGATCTCCAGTATTGACCACCGTTGCAAACTGCAATTACAGAAACTGAAATTGATTTGGTGTCGATACTGCAGCAAGAAAACATCCAATCAAAGGTACAATGTGAAAATAGGACAAAGCAATGCAGTGTCATGGATCTGCAGTTCTGACCACCATTGCAAAATGCAACTACAGAAACTGAAAATGATATAAGTGTCGCTACCGCAGCAAGAAAACATCCAATCAAAGGAACATTGTGAAAATAGGACCAAGCAATGCAGTGTCTTGGATCTGTAGTTTTGACCACTAATTGCAAAATGCAAATACAGAAACTGAAAATGATATAAGTGTCGCTACTGCACCAAGAAAACATTCGATCAAAGGTACATGTTGAAAAAAGGAACAAACAAGGCATTTTCATGGATCTCCAGTATTGACCACCGTTGCAAATTGCAACTACAGAAACTGAAAATGATTTGGTGTCGATACTGCAGCAAGAAAACATCCAATCAAAGGTACATTGTGAAAATAGGACAAAGCAATGCAGTGTCATGGATCTGCAGTTCTGATCACCATTGCAAAATGCAACTACAGAAAGTGAAAATGATATAAGTTTCGCTACCGCAGCAAGAAAACATCCGATCAAAGGAAAATTGTGAAAATAGGACCAAGCAATGCAGTGTCATGGATCTGTAGTTTTGACTACTAATTGCAAAATGCAAATACAGAAACTGAAAATGAAATAAGTGTCGCTAATGCAGCAAGAAAACATCCAATCAAAGGTACATTGTGAAAATAGGACCAAGCATTGCAGTGTCATGGATTCATAGTGTTGACCACCATTGAAAATGCAACTACAGAAAATGAAAATGATATATGTGTCGCTTCTGGAGCCAGAAAACATCCAATCAAAGGTAAATTGTGAAAATAGGACCAATCAATGCAGTGTCATGGATCTACAGTTTTGACGACCACTATTGCAAAATGCAACTTCAGAAACTGAAAATGATATAAGTGTCGCTTCGGCAGCAAGAAAACATCCGATCAAAAATACATTGTGAAAATAGGACCAAACAATGCAGTGTCATAGATCTGTAGTTTTTGCCACCATTGCAAAATGTAAATACAGAAACCGAAATTGATATAAGTGTCGCTACTGCAGCAAGCAAACATCCAATCAAAGGTACCTTGTGAAAATAGGACAAAGCAATGCAGTGTCATGGATCTCCAGTATTGGCCACCATTTCAAAATGCAAATACAGAAACTGAAAATGATAAAAGTATCTCTACTGCATCAAGAAAGCATCCGATCAAAGGTACATTGCGAAAATAGGACCAAGCAATGCAGTATCATGGATCTGCAGTATTGACCACCATTGCAAAGTCCTTCTACAGAAACTGAAAATGATAAAAGTGTCGCTACCGCAGCAAGAAAACATCCGATCAAAAGTACCTTGTGAAAAAAGGACCAAGCAATGCAATGTCATGGATCTGTAGTTTTGACCACTAATTGCAAAATGCAAATACAGAAACTGAAATTGATATAAGTGTCGCTACTGCACCAAGAAAACATTCGATCAAAGATACATTTTGAAAAAAGGAACAAACAAGGCATTTTCATGGATCTCCAGTATTGACCACCGTTGCAAACTGCAACTACAGAAACTGAAAATGATTTGGTGTCGATACTGCAGCAAGAAAACATCCAATCAAAGGTACATTGTGAAAATAGGACAAAGCAATGCAGTGTCATGGATCTGCAGTTCTGACCACCATTGCAAAATGCAACTACAGAAACTGAAAATGATATAAGTGTCGCTACCGCAGCAAGAAAACATCCAATCAAAGGAACATTGTGAAAATAAGACCAAGCAATGCAGTGTCATGGATCTGTAGTTTTGACCACTAATTGCAAAATACAAATACAGAAACTGAAATTGATAATAGTGTCGCTACTGCGCCAAGAAAACATTCGATCAAAGGTACATTTTGAAAAAAGGAACAAACAAGTTATTTTCATGGATCTCCAGTAATGACCACCGTTGCAAACTGCAGCTACAGAAACTGAAAATGATTTGGTGTCGATACTGCAGCAAGAAAACATCCAATCAAATGTACATTGTGAAAATAGGACAAAGCAATGCAGTGTCATGGATCTGCAGTTCTGACCACCATTGGAAAATGCAACTACAGAAACTGAAAATGATATAAGTGTCGCTACCGCAGCAAGAAAACATCCAATCAAAGGAACATTGTGAAAATAGGACCAAGCAATGCAGTGTCATGGATCTGTAGTTTTGACCACTAATTGCAAAATAAAAATACAGAAACTGAAATTGATAATAGTGTCGCTACTGCACCAAGAAAACATTCGATCAAAGGTACATTTTGAAAAAAGAACAAACAAGGCATTTTCATGGATCTCCAGTATTGACCACCGTTGCAAATTGCAACTACAGAAACTGAAAATGATTTGGTGTCGATACTGCAGCAAGAAAACATCCAATCAAAGGTACCTTGTGAAAATAGGACAAAGGAATGCAGTGTCATGGATCTGCAGTTCTGACCACCATTGCAAAAAGCAACTACAGAAAACGAAAATGATATAAGTGTCGCTACCGCAGCAAGAAAACATCCGATCAAAGGAACATTGAGAAAATAGGACCAAGCAATGCAGTGTCATGGATCTGTAGTTTTGACCACTAATTGCAAAATGCAAATACAGAAACTGAAAATGATATAAGTGTCGCTACTGCAGCAAGAAAACATCCAAACAAAGGTACATTGTGAAAATAGGACCAAGCATTGCAGTGTCATGGATTCATAGTGTTGACCACCATTGAAAATGCAACTACAGAAAATGAAAATGATATATGTGTCGCTTCTGGAGCAAGAAAACATCCAATCAAAGGTACATTGTAAAAATAGGACCAATCAATGCAGTGTCGTGGATCTGCAGTTTTGACGACCACCATTGCAAAAAGCAACTTCAGAAACTGAAAATGATATAAGTGTCGCTTCGGCAGCAAGAAAACATCCGATCAAAAAAACATTGTGATAATAGGACCAAACAATGCAGTGTCATAGATCTGTAGTTTTTACCACCATTGCAAAATGTAAATACAGAAACCGAAATCGATATAAGTGTCGCTGCTGCAGCAAGCAAACATCCAATCAAAGGTACATTGTGAAAATAGGACCAAGCAATGCAGTGTCATGGATCTCCAGTATTGGCCAGCATTTCAAAATGCAAATACAGAAACTGAAAATGATAAAAGTATCGCTACTGCATCAAGAAAGCATCCGATCAAAGGTACATTGTGAAAATAGGACCAAGCAATGCAGTATCATGGACCTCCAGTATTGACCACCATTGCAAAATGCAGCTACAGAAAGTGAAAGTGATATAAGTGACGCTACTGCAGCAAGAAAACAACCGATCAAAGGTACATTGTGAAAGTAGGACCAAGGAAGGCATTGTCATGGATCTCCAGTTTTGACCACCATTGCAAAATGCTACTACAGAAACTGAATATGATATAAATGTCGCTACTGCTGCAAGAAAACATCCGATCAAAGGTACATTGTGAAAAAAGGACCAAGCAAGCAAAGCAAGGCATTGTCATGGATCTCCAGTATTGACCACCATTGCAAAATGCTACTACAGAAACTGGAAATGATATAAGTTTCGCTACTGCAGCAAGAAAACATCCGATCAAAGTTATTTTGTGAAAATAGGACCAAGCAATTCAGTGTCATTGAGCGCCCCTCACATGGTAGACACCTCTCCGTGGTTCAACTTTCTCGGACGGCTAAGTCTACCGGCTCTGACCCCTCCAAACCCGGCCCGGAACTTCATGCGAGGTGCAGCACTGACAATGGTGTTAAGCGGTTCAATTCAACGGGAGCTCTACAACAATTGGCCAATTTGCTAATTACAAAGAATTGCCGCCCACGTTTTATTCACTTCAATTTTTTATTCGCCTTAATTGACCGACAATGTCCTCGGTACAACTTTGCATTGCGCAAAGTTCTTTGAGCTCGTGCCATAGTTTGTCAGCGTGCTTGGACCCTAGAGATTTAGAGGTGTACATGCCGTATCAATTTTTACGTGAGCAACATCGAGTAAATTTTTCTTCTTTGGTAATTACGAATGTTTTGACTATAAAAAACAACTAATAAAAAACTTTATTACCGGTAACATTGTGACTATAAAAAACTAATGATGATGTAAATATTTTTTTTCTTGAACTGAAAAATCAGACAGTACCGGTTTGATTTTGCGCCATCCGCTGATGTTCTGTAGTGTTTTATAAAGCAAATGATGTGAAAAAACTTTTTTACGCCCCATCTAACGTTTTGCCGTTTTTTCTGATGGCTGAAAGTTGCTAATTCTCGATCAATCTTGACCAAAACAAATCACTAGTAGCGTCAGATAGTTTTTAGTCAGAAAATATCTGTTTCATGATAGACTCTTAGTCGCATTTGTTGTTTCCGTTTTATAAAGAAAAATTGAAAAATTTATTGTTTGCCCATTTGAATGAACAGCAAAAACTTGAAGTAAAGCTTTTCTAAATCGATATTTGAGCCTTCTCAAAAGATTTTGCCACAAAAAAGTACTTGAAAAATGCAGCCAACTCAAACAACAAAATTTAGGCATGAAATTAAATTTTTAGGAAGAAGAAAAGGTCAAGCATTGCACTAGCTACAAATACGCCAGAAGAGCCAAGACTTTCGACTCAGTGTAATGCCCCCGGAGATATTCTTTGTTGAGTTTGGACTCTGGGCTCTTTTTCCTTCGCTTACTTTAAAAAGATTAACTGTAGTGGATCCCAATGTTTGGGCACAAGCATTTGAACGGACATGGAGGCTTTTATGACTCAGATGGCTAATTTTTGAGAAGAAATCTACTTTCATGGGCCGAAGAAAACCTGCTAGGATGACGCAGGTAGATGCATCAACACCTGGAATGAAATCATGAAACTGTAATTGGCCCAGGATGGTCTGTCAGATTGACCAGCCTGCAAGGCTCTGCTGAGTCACTTGGGAGCCAGTTTTCAGCTTGAAGATTGAAAAGTTACATTTGCGTGAACACTTTAATGACAAAAACAAGATTGGTTCTCATGACCTTGTGTACTGACATGTAATCCATGCAAATTTACACTTACGAAAAAATTTATCCAAATAACTGAGAGCTAGTAAAAGAGCACTTTTCTTTTTTTTGTGCGAACAAAAATTAAAATTAGAACGTAAACTGCGTGAAAAAATTGATTGTAATCGGAACGTTAATTGAACAAAATTTAACTAAACAGAGCTCCAATAATGAAAAAGTTTGCTGTCATTACTGTATATACAGATTATAGGATTAAATTCAAATTAATTTTTCCCGACAATTCGAAAACAATTGTTTATTGTGTAGAATTTCTATCAAACCTAAATTTTTCGAAAAATGTATAATTCAGAGGTCTAAATAACCAAACTAGTTCTGCTATGAAAGTTTATAGGTAGGAATTAGACAGTTATTACTCGATCTTAATAAAAAATTGTTGTTTCTCTGTCTTAAAAGATCCTTTTCTCCGCAATAAACAACTATAACAAAATTAATTTTTTAATCAACACTCAATAACTTTGATGATTTACTTTACCAATTTATCAACAATGGTTCATCATAATTTGAACTTTTTCAACTGTCAGGCAGTTTTTCTTTCGAACATGCTCGTAATCATTTGACTGCGTTCTACTGTGTGAAACAGTTTTGACAATAAGACCAAAAGTTTTGCAATTATTTTTCAATTTGATAATTCACTTTGTCAAATGTAGATATAAAAAATGCCACCCGGGGGTCAGACCATCAGAGGTGAACCCTCCAGGCCTCAATTTTTCCCAGAGCCGAAAGAGGTTAGCAATTTTAGACAGAAAAGGCAGGGCAATAAACCAGCGGAAGAAGCTGGACCGAATGATAGAGACTGCATTTGGATTCTGGAGCGTGACCAGCGCAAAGAAGAAGATTTATCCCGTCAGCACTTCAAGACACACAAGCCCAGGTAGATACGGTCAGGATAGACTCTAAAGTATAGCCGCCACTCATTATGAAGCGGGCAAACAAAGAGATTGAGGTTGAGCTGAAAGGGGAAATTTAAAACCAAAAAGCTGCAATGAGCTGGGAGGTAAAAAACGTTTAGCCTGTCACGCTGATGTCCACAGTGGAATTGTGACAAAAATTCATAACGACAACGAATTGAAGCACCTTTTGCTTCAACATGACTGGTGACCGAATCATGGAGGTCATGAGGTGACGATGGATCTCAAAGTATCCAGTGATCTTTTACTCGGTCACCTGATCATTGATGTGGATCGCCTATGGGATATATAGTCCAATACGCCGTCCAGAGCAGTGAGCACCCTGCTGACAGATGTTGGAGGAAAAACTTTCCGTCTGAGAAGAAAACTCGATCAGTTCAATGAGGTATCTACGAGTCAGATGCAAGATGAGACAATTTTCCCCCTGGATATCACGAAAAAAAATTCAATAGGCTAAAACGCTTTAACGATGGCACAGATAAATGCACTGTACTTGGCCGGCTAAAATTTATCAGATACACATGGCTGCGGGGCTATTGTGAATAAATAGGAAAACACGGCACAAAGTTGTGTGATGGCCACGACGCCTGAGAAATGTAACGCCCCAGACTTTAGTTTTGGCACACAGCTCAACCATTTTAGATCCAGATAAAAACATTCATTGGGCATTAAAGCGTTTAAATATCAAATACATCTACAAAATGAGTCGATTGCCAAGTTGAACTGATCCAGAAAAAAATATGAGGAGGAAATTTTCCTTATGCTTCAAAATTCATCGAATGATGAGCTGCGCGCAATGCTTTGCAAATTTTTCGAAATCTAATTGATCTTTGCCTTAGAAGTTCAAAATTTTAAGGAATAGGGATGGAAGAACCCATGACGCGGGGCGACAATTCGTCGCAAGCGACTAGTCGCAGCATTTTTCAAAGGCGACATTTCGCACCAAGCGTCAATTCATAGCAAGCGACAATTAGCAGCACGATTAATTGCTAATTGGGAGGATTAAAAAACGATACGAATTGAGCAAAATGTTTTTGGGTGGTTGAGGGGGCTTAAAATCAGACGAGCGATAAATTTTTTTAATTTAATGCCAGTTTTGAATTAATTACCTAATTGAAATGAATTAACAGTAAAGATAAGAGTAATTAAGCGATAGTAGTATCTAAGACATTTTATTTTGATTCAGTCGTTTCAATTTCTTCTTGCAAATCCATACACTTACTGAAACCAATAGGTTTTTGAATTTTGTCATGAGCGGTCGAAGAAAACAGCAAATTGTCCGCGATGGAGAAACTTTCAATCTAAACCGCCACAACAAAATAACTGATGCATCCAGCTGGCGATGAGTGAAGAGACCGTGTAAAGCTTGTTGCGCTCAATCCGGAAGGACCAAGTGAATAGAGTGGAAGAGTGATCCGGCAAGGAGCAGCAGGAAGGGTCTCTAGGACAACACCAATCGACTGTTGGGTATCGTTGACAAATTTTGTATCCCTTTTGATGCAGAAAGTACCATTTCAACCTGCTCGACAGTGACCTGGGGGCTCGACAGTGACTGCATTGTAGTGAACCTCCACCGAGTTGCAAACTTCCGAGTTAAGCACCTTAATTTGGAAGTGTTATTACCATTTTTTCATCAAATAGACCGTAAACAGTCCGGTTTTTAAGGTCAAAGTAGTGATTTTTTGATCCCTCCACAAGCCGCAATTTTTGAGATATGCATATTTTTTGAGTTGGAAAAGTTAGTGAGTTACGTTAAAACTGGACCAATATAACAATAGGAACCGGTTGCAAATAGTTCGGATGTGGTTGGAACTAATGGCGTACCAAAATCCAATTTTTCGAGTTAGTGTGAAAAGAATTGTTTTTCGGACAACATACAATAACCAATCGACAAGTTTTAGAACCCGTTTGCCAAAAACCTTCCTGGCGTCAGAGAAATTGAATTTAACGAGGTTGATTTAGTGGATTCATCAATCCGAAGAATCCAAGCAGCATGTTTCATGCCAATTTAGTCAACTGAAAAGCTTAAGATCGTTTTTTTTGCATTGAACTAGAAAAGTATAGGCCTCCCTGAGCTCGGATCAAAAGTTTTTTAAATCAATAGGACAAAAACTGTACAAAAATTCAAACTGAGCCTATAAATTTGTATTTTTTTTTTAACTCAGGAACAACTGGACCGATCCAGTTCATGTTGGTACCGTTAGACCAGGAATTAAGAAGGCTTACACGTGAGCCAATCGTTTTTGAAAAAACTGAACTCAAAAATTTTTCTAGATTGATTACAGCGAAAACATCGATTTTGAAGGTAGACTCTACACAATTTATAAACTGTTTAGGAGCTTATATCCCTACCAAACGGTAGCAATGGTCGACTTAGGCATTTTTACCTTGTTCTAGACAATAAGGAAGATTTATGGAACCTTGAAATCAGTAAGCAAGTCGGAAATAGGCCGGTTAGTAGACTCCTCCCACTTAAAGGAAATTGTTAAATAAGCAGCTTAGTTTTAATCCAGAGGGATACTTAAAAAGAATGAACCCTTCCTAGATAGATAGTTTTGCAATTTAGGCTCAATGACTGTACCCGAAAGGGTCTCGGCTTAGATTTTTGACAACTTGGAAAGGTCAGAATTTTGCTGACTTGGAAGGGGTCGAATCCGGAGGGATCCCGTTTCTCGCCAATCCGAAATGGTCAAATTTCTCCGAATCCGGAGAAGTCCCATTTTTGCCAATCCAGAAGAGTCATATTTTTGACAATTCGGAGGGTTCTTCTTTTTGCCAATCCGGAAGTGTCCTTTTTTTGCCAATGCGGAGGGGTCATATTTTTTGCCAAACCGGAACGGGGCTCATGTCTTTTTGCCAATCCAATTTAACCAATCCGGAGAGGTCCCGTTTTTTCTAATCCGGAAGGGTCCTTTTTTGCCAACCCGGAATGGTCTTAAGTTTGTCAACCCGGAGGGGTCTAAGTTTTGCCAATCCGGAAGGGTCTCATTTTTGCCAATCAAGAAGGGTCCCGTTTTTGCCAATCCAGTTGAGTCTAAGGAACTTTTCGTACGCAAACGAAAGCAAGACAGCAATACCTTTACTGGATAGTATTAGGATATTAGGACGAATAGGCAGACCAAAGAAGACAGGAAACCGAAAAGATAAAATATTTAACTAAAAAACCAGAACAGGTCTATACCCGAAGATTCCGACTCTAGGTCTAACCGAAAACAGAACTCGACAATAAAATATT
Organism: Symsagittifera roscoffensis; assembly: GCF_963678635.1. Taxonomy (NCBI): domain Eukaryota; kingdom Metazoa; phylum Xenacoelomorpha; order Acoela; family Convolutidae; genus Symsagittifera; species Symsagittifera roscoffensis. The sequence goes on from NC_087064.1 coordinate 54,802,509, forward strand.
TCGGATTGGAATCTTAAACTGATGTTTTTGGAAGAGTGGTTGCCTTGAGAGCTTTAGTAGGTCTAGCTCGGGCAACCCGAAGGCAGATAGCTAACAGAGAGCTCGGTGGGTGCAATAGTCGCCCATTTGAGAGAAAGACTGCCTACAATTTTGTCTGCTTAGTGCGGCACTAAACAGGGAAAACTCTTTCTGTAGGAATCAGTTCGACTATTAAATAGCGACAGACCGATCACAATACACATAATTTTTTTGATTTTTTCTTCTTCGAGTTGAATAAATTTTTTAAAATCATCAACGACTGAAATCAATTGAGTATTGAGTGCACTATCTTTTAAAAAAAATTGACAGCATCAGACTGTGCTAGCATTTTGTCCGATAACCAAAATTTCATTGATGTGAATAAAACAAAAATACGCTGTACTGTGATAACTTAATAAGTTACGTGGTCACTTCTTAGGTAAAATTTTCGGACATTATCGCGTTGTGTCAGTACTATCTGTTGTTAGACATCAAATACGGTAGCAAGCGAAACAAGTCCTTAAACAGTAAAAGCGATAGACTAAGATGAGTCTAGACAAGTTGAAGATACCTATTCTAAGTGATAGCTCTAGGAAGTTTTTACCGAAGGAACAAAGGAAATCAATGAATGATCCTTTTGTGGAAAGAACCAAAAATACCCGGATCAAGAAGGAGAAGAAGGACTCAGGCGTAATGGTTGTAACAAGAAATCAAAAGGTCTCCGAAGACAAAAGGACTAGCTTGGAAGTAGAGGTCTGTCGGAGCCCTCCTCAGGTTGAAAATCAGGCGGGACTTAGAACCGAAGGAAATTGGATCAGGAGATTACTGAGTGAATCTACTCCCGTTGAACAAAGCCACGATTTTGCTACTTCGGCTGGGACTCTTGATCGAGAAGACTTATCGGAACTGTCCAACATTTCGATTGAAAAACTGGCAGTAGAAGGCTCACCTAAGAACAATACCAAGATTCAACGGGTGACACAGAAAGCGGCAACGTCTTCCTCATTTTCGCAACGGGTGAAGAACACTTTGGGAAAGTTCTTTCCGTTTAACATGGGAACGGCAACTGGCGGTGAAGTAGACACACGAGAAGAGGATGAAGATAAAAGAAAAAATGAAAAAGACTGAGTCTCAAGTGAGCCTAAGCAGTTCGACTCATAAAAACGAGGCACCCGTAAACATGGAGAATGGCTATTCGGACCAATTTGGTGCGTTCAGAACCGCAAACACAACTGTGAGTGGAATACAAAAATCGAGAGATTTCATGACAATAGCAAATTTGAACATGCAATCAGGAACGACTAGGGTCACCGGATCAGGTACCACACTAGGGGAACTAGAGGTGGAGTTCAAAGGAACTTCGAGACATAGAAGAACAGCGCGAGTTTGGGCCATTACTAAACTGCCTGGAACGAACAAGGTGACGCCACCACTAGAGACTCCATCGATGGACAACGTAGCATCAATGGAAGAGGCCTTGACCAGAATTGTGGATAATTTGCGTGAGCAGAATGAACAGGCTTCAATCAGAATGAATGAACTTGAAAGAACAGTTAATGTTGAGAGATAAAGTCTACGGGAGGAAATAAATCGAAATGGACAGGGGCTAGTAAAAGCAAAAAACGCTTAAAGGAGAGGACAGATAAGTATGCGAGAGGCTGAGGAAAGATAGAAACGATTTAGAGGTGACCTCGAACAACTTCGGAGTCAACAAGAGCAAGCTCTTGTCACTCTCGATACAAGGATACACGCGATGATGGAAAGGCGGACTCAGGCTATAATGGACAGATTAGACGGTCTCCTGGGAAACATGAGTGGATCGAGAAACAGGGGAGGCTAGCAAGAGCCGAGAGTGAACTTCATTGAGCATTCAAACAGAGGAAGGAAGTATGGGTCCACAAGACGAAGGGGTAATTCATCCAGCAACGCCACTGGGAATAACCGGCCTAGGAGTCCCGCGAACATCAGGGGAAGCTCTACTGGCAGATTCTCATGCGAGTGGGAGAAGTGACTCCTCAAATTGGAATCACACAAATCAGGGAAGAGCTCAGCCGAGCGACTCCGACAGAAAGAATGTAAAAGAGCCTCAAAAAACAGATATGGACGGTCAGACAAGATTTTCTCGGGATGCAAGAGCGATGGCCACAGCGATAAAACCGCTGAGCAGGTCCCTGGAGACGTTCCTCACAAAATTGTCCAGGACCAATGAGCGCAGCGAGAAGTCTAAAAGAGTGTTCAAAGTCCAAGATGTTATAAGGATGAATCCGACGGTTGTCTAGGTACCTGGATAGAAGCTGCATTTTGAGGCAGAAGACTTGCAGTGTCTTGACAAAAAGACCAGAATGCAGTGTGCTCACCAGCAACTTGGAAGGGGCAGCCCTGAATTGCGTGATGGCGAAAAAACTTTACCAGCGGGTTACTGCCGAGAAAATTTTCTTGATACTGTTGAAACACTTTGGCTCGGGAGTGCAAGGACACTAAGCAGTAATGCGCTTCGAGAAACAAACGCAACGTGAATATCAAATCATCGACAAGTTCTAAGATGACTTAGAAATGCTGAGAAGGCGTAGTCAACCGTCGAGTCAAACAGCAGGATGAACTTGGCAGTAGCTTCAAAGTTCCTTGATGGTGTGAAGAACAATGAGCTCATGACAATGTTAGCGACGCACAAAACACCTCTTTCAGTCAACGAACCTACACCAGAAAAACTGCGACTGAAGTCCAAGGAAAATTTGTTGCTGAAACCTCCGATGAGATCAGGTTCTTACAAAAATAATTACAGAAATTTTAACAATGGACCTGCAAACCAGGGTAACAAGTGGTTCAAGCCCAGGGATGACATGGACAAAACACGCTCTTGTGCATACTGCAGTTTCACAGACCATCATGTATCAGCATGCCCGACCTATAAAAAGGGCAAGGTTTCTTTTGCCACCTGGAGAGTCATTTTAAATCAGATTGTCCACAATTCTGGGATGCTGTGCCGGACACCAAGCACCCAAGGCATGAGACGGCTTTGTCAGGCGTTAAGGCCAGCAAGGCACGCCTAATGAGCGAGACGGAAGCACGGAGGAAAGAGAAACCGCAGGAGCTGGCTTAAAAAAAAATGCAGTTCGTGCTAGAAAAAGGAATGGAACGGAGCCTGAGACCGCTAACGACTTTAAGATTGATTATAAAGCAGCGGCAAGAGATACCCTGAATAGAGTTCAACAGGAGTTGGCTACAAAGGAAAAGGAGCAAAAACTCAAGCTCGAACTGGAGAACGAGGGAACTCAAGATCAACTCAACGCCTTTGAAGCATCCGTAGTGGAAGAAACGAAGGTTGCGAGCAGTTTGAGCACGAAATTGAATTTGATTTCCGGTCAGACTTTCGGGATGGTGCCGCAGGGAAGCAAGATACAGTCGATAATCTCGGTGGCGGTAGTCACGATTCTAAGCGAACCTTCAGAGTTCACCATGATGCATCTGGACAATTATGAAGATTGTCTGAGACAAGCAGAGCCACGCACTGAATCAAGAGCTGTGCGAGCCTTGTTGAGAACGGGTGGCACTCGAACGATGAGAATTCACGGCCGGTACGTGGAAGTCTACGGACCATATCAAGTAGTGCTCAACATGGATGGGATTAGTTTTTACACCAAGGGTTACGTCAAGACGGACACTGACCAAATAAAACAGATATAATTGGGTCGAGAAGAGCTGAAGTTCCCTAGAATTGTTCAATACGCCACGATGGAACAAGTTGCCGTACACATTGGATACGAAGCAGATGTGACTGCGCATCTACTAGACACCGATGGAAAGAAGATAGGAGTAACAACACTACTAGACACAGGAGCAGTAGTCAGTGTAATTCCGATAAAACGTGGGAAAAGATGAGTCTCACCAGGTAGGAACTGATACCGACGAACTCAAGATTGGCAGCCACCAATCGCGGAGTCATCTACCTGGCTGCGAGAACTCCCATAACAGTCCTCCAGATGGAAGGACAGAACCTTTGGTTGAGTTTTTTCCTGGCGGAGAACCTGGATGATTCGGATCAGTTCATTTTGATTTTGTCAGGAATTTTGACGTGACGATTAACCTTAATAATGGACTGATAAGGATTAGAAACCCAGACAGGAATTATGTTAAACGACCAGAAAATATAATAATGACTGATGAGAATAAGATACCAAGTTTTTTTTTTTGGGCAGAAAGGTAAAATTACAGCCTAGGCAGGCAGTAGTAGCGATCTTTAGAATAATAAAATTAAAGCAATTGAGTGACAGTAAGCAGGTTTGCATAATACCGAGCCCAACTAGTCAAAGTTCAGCCGAGCCCCACTGGATACAACGGTTTCAATCCAGCGTGTGAGGAAAATTGGATACTCTTTGCCAATGAGGAGGACTATGAAGAAACGCCTAACCTGAAGAAGCATCCAGTAAAGAACTGTTCAACTCACACGAATAATGATCTGCTTTTAAAAGGAATGATTGAATTGAAATCTTTATTGAAAATGTTTTCATTGAGATCTGCAACAGATGACGGCTTATCGCGCTGCTCAAAATTTCCAGAACGCCCCTAGTCATATGATTTAATGTCCAACGAACAAATTCCGAAGGAAATTGAGTTTTGAAGAGGTAAGATAGGTGAAGGAGAGTTTGAGTTGCTAAGGGCAGTGTTAAATCAGATCAGAACGCTTTTTTTTTCTTCAAAACTTAAAACGGATTTTTGTTGTTGTTAATTCGTCGAGCACGGGGAAGGAGCAAGGCGCATGACACTGCATAATTCGAAGACGTGCTGAACGAAAACAGAAATTCCGCTCGAGTACAACATGATAGAACCCTCGAAGTCACCTTGGGCTTGTGGTGTCGTCTTAGCCAAGAAGAAACGAGGACAGCTGAGATTCTGTTGCGACGTTCGCTACCTAAATGCGGTGACCATAAACGATGCTTACCCTATACCAAGCTTGGACATGCCAACTTTTTCACCAGTTTGGATCTGGGTTCTACCTACTGGCAGGTTCCCTTGCGGAAACAGGATAGAGAGAAGATCGGATTTGCGTGTGAGTTAGGTTTGTACCAGTGGAAGAGGATGCTCTTCGGCTTGTGCAATGCGACGGCAACATTTCGGAGACTCATGGCTCAGGCCTTGGCTAGCGTGACAAAAAAGTATAAGAAACTCGTGACGTTCTTTGTGGATGATGTAGTGATAGCGACACCCACCTTGGCAGACCACATTGAGAGTCTTGATGAAAATTTTGACTGCATGAGGAGAGCTGGCTCGAAATGCGAGATCCTTAGGCACTCGATAAAGTACCTGGGAAGGAGGTGGATAATCATGGCGTGAGGCCCGACCCCGTTTCACCGGAGGCCGTGTTAACGTGAAAAGACCCATAATCAAGTACACAGCTGATTAGCTTCCTCGGGTTCGCAAACTATTATTGAGAATTCTTATTTGGGTACGCAGACAAAGTCTACCCGATGCAGCAGCTGATGCGCAACAAAGGGAAGGATTGTAATGAAAGAGCCCAGAAAACCGTCGAGAATATAAAGCGGGAGGTGTGCGAAGCGCCAGTGCTAGGCGTGCCTACAGAGAAAGGCATGTACGTTCTCGATACTGATGCTTCAAGGGTAGCCATTGCCGGAATAGTGCACCAGGAGCAAGAATGGAACGGGAAGAACAGTTCTCCGCCCCATTGCATACGGCAGTAGGGCGTTGAGCAACACTGAGATGAAGTACCCTAGAATTGATCACAGCTCCTCCAGAATTGGTCAAAGCTCCACTAGAAGAGCTGAAGGTCCCTAGAATTGGTCATAACGCCATGATGGAACAAGATGCTGTACACATTGGATACGAAGCAGATGTGACTGCGCATCTACTAGACACCAATGGAAAGAAGATAGCAGTAACAACACTACTAGACACAGGAGCAGTAGGCAGTGTAATTCCGATAAACGTGGGAAAAGATGAGTCTCACCAGGTACGAACTGATACCGAAGAACTCAAGATTGGCAGCCACCAATCGAGGAGTCATCTACCTGGCTGCGAGAACTCCCATAACAGTCCTCCAGATGGTAGGACAGAACCTTTGGTTGAGTTTTTTCCTGGCGGAGAACCTGGATGATTCGGATCAGTTCATATTGATTTTGTCAGAAATTTCGACGTGACAATTAACCTTAATAATGGACTGATAAGTATTAGAAACCCAGACAGGAATTATGTTAGACGACCAGAAAATATGATAATGACTAATGGGAATAAAATAAGAATTTTTTTTTTGGGCAGAAAGGTAAAATTACAGCCTAGGCAGGCAGTAGTAGCGATCTTTAGAATAATAAAATTAAACCAATTGAGTGACAGTAAGCAAGTTTGCATAAAACTGAGCCCCACAAGTCAAAGTTCAGACGAGCCCCACTGGACACAATGGTTTCAATCCAGCGTGTGACGAAACTTGGATACTCTTTACCAATGAGGAGGACAATGAAAAAACGCCTAACCTGAAGAAGCATCCAGTAAGGGACTGTTCAACTCACACGAATAATGATCTGCTTTTAAAAGGAATGATTTAATTGAAATCTTTATTAAAAATGTTTTCATTGAGATCTGCAACAGATGACGGCTTATCGCGCTGCTCAAATTTTCCAGAACGCCCCTAGTCATATGGTTTAAAGTCCGACGAACGAATTCCGAAGGAAATTGAGTTTTGAAGAGGTAAGATAGGTGAAGGAGAGTTTTTGTTGCTAAGGGCAGTGTTAAATCAGATCAGAACGCATTTTTTTTTCTTCAAAACATAAAACGGATTTTTGTTATTGTTATTTCGTCGAGCACAGGGAAGGAGCAAGGCGCATGGCACAGCATAATTCGAAGACGTGCTGAACGGAAACAGAAATTCCGCTCGAGTACAACATGATAGAACCCTCGAAGTCACCTTGGGCTTGTGGGGTCGTCTTAGCCAAGAAGAAAGGAGGACAGCTGAGATTCTGTTGCGACTTTCGCTACCTAAATGCGGTGACCATAAACGATGCTTACCCTATACAACGCTTGGAGATGCCAAGTTTTTCACCAATTTGGATCTGGGTTCTACCTACTGTCAGGTTCTCTTGCGGAAAAAGGATAGAGAGAAGATCGGATTTGCGTGTGAGTTAGGTTTGTACCAGTGGAAGAGGATGCTCTTCGGCTTGTGCAATGCGACGGCAACATTTCAGAGACTCATGGCTCAGGCCTTGGCTAGCGTGACAAAAAAGTATAAGAAACTCGTGACGTGCTTTTTGGATGATGTTGTGATAGCGACAACCACCTTGGCAGACCACATTGAGAGACTTGATGAAATTTTTGACTGCATGATGAGAGCTGGCTCGAAATGCGAGATCCTTAGGCACTCGATAAAGTACCTGGGAAGGAGGTGGATAATCATGGCGTGAGGCCCGACTCGGTTTCACCGGAGGCCGTGTTAACGTGGAAAGCCCCATAATCAAGTACACAACTGATTAGCTTCCTCGGGTTCGCAAACTATTATTGAGAATTCATAATTGGGTACGCAGACAAAGTGTACCCGATGCAGCAGCTGATGCGCAACAAAGAGAAGGATTTCGAATGTAATGAAAGAGCCCAGAAAGCCGTCGAGAATATAAAGCGGGAGGTGTGCGAAGCGCCAGTGGTAGGCGTGCCTACAGAGAAAGGCAGGTACGTTCTCGATACTGATGCTTCAGGGGTAGCCATTGCCGGATTAGTGCATCAGGAGCAAGAATGGAATGGGAGAACAGTTCTCCGCCCCATTGCATACGGCAGTAAGGCATTGAGCAACACTGAAATGAAGTACCCTAGAATTGATCACAGCTCCTCCAGAATTGGTCACAGCTCCACTAGAAGAGCTGAAGGTCCCTAGAATTGGTCATAACGCCATGATGGAACAAGATGCTGTACACATTGGATACGAAGCAGATGTGACTGCGCATCTACTAGACACCGATGGAAAGACGAAAGGAGTAACAACACTACTAGACACAGGAGCAGTAGTCAGTGTAATGCCGATATGGCGTGGGAAGTGATGAATCTCACCAGGCAGGAACTGATACCGACGAACTCAAGATTGGCAGCTACCAATCGCGGAGTCATTTACCTGGCTGGGAGATCTCCCATAACAGTCCTCCAGATAGAAGGACAGAACATTTGGATGGGTTTTTTTTTCCTGGCGAAGAACATGGATGATTCGGATCAGTTCATATTGATTTTGTCAGGAATTTCGACGTGACGATTAACCTTACTAATGGACTGATAAGGATTAGAAATCCAGACAAGAATTATGTTAAACGATCAGAAAATATGATAATGACTAATGAGAATACGATACGAAATCTTTTTTTGGGTAGAAAGGTAAAATTACAGCCTAGACAGGCAGTAGTAGCGATCCTTAGAATAATGGATCCCGAGCCCCAATAGTCAAAGTTCAGCCGAGCCCCACTGGATACAACGGTTTCAATCCAGCGTGTGAGGAAACTTGCATACTCTTTGCCAATGAGGAGGACTATGAAGAAACGCCTAACCTGAAGAAGCATCCAGTAAAGAACTGTTCAACTCACACAAATAATGATTTGCTTTTAAAAAGAATTTTTGAATTGAAATCTTTATCAAAAATGTTTTCATTGAGATCTGCAACAGATGACGGCTTATCAAGCTGCTCAAATTTTCCAGAACGCCCCTAGTCATATGATTTAAAGTTTGACGAACAAATTCCGAAGGAAATTGAGTTTTGAAGAGGTAAGATAGGTGAAGGAGAGTTTGAGTTGCTAAGGGCAGTGTTAAATCAGATCAGAACGCATTGTTTTTCTTCAAAACTTAAAACGGATTTTTGTTGTTGTTAATTCGTCGAGCACAGGGAAGAAGCAAGGCGCATGGCACTGCATAATTCGAAGACATGCTGAACGGAAACAGAAATTCCGCTCGAGTACAACATGATAGAACCCTCGAAGTCACCTTGGGCTTGTGGGGTCGTCTTAGCCAAGAAGAAAGGAGGACAGCTGAGATTCTGTTGCGACTTTTGCTACCTAAATGCGGTGACCATAAACGATGCTTACCCTATACCACGCTTGGAGATGCCAAGTTTTTCACCAATTTGGATCTGGGTTCTACCTACTGTCAGGTTCTCTTGCGGAAACAGGATAGAGAGAAGATCGGATTTGCGTGTGAGTTAGGTTTGTACCAGTGGAAGAGGATGCTCTTCGGCTTGTGCAATGCGACGGCGACATTTCAGAGACTCATGGCTCAGGCCTTGGCTAGCGTGACAAAAAAGTATAAGAAACTCGTGACGTGCTTTTTGGATGATGTAGTGATAGCGACAACCACCTTGGGAGACCAAATTGAGAGACTTGATGAAATTTTTGACCGCATGAGGAGAGCTGGCTCAAAATGCAAGATACTTAGACACTCGATAAAGTACCTGGGAAGGAGGTGGATAATCATGGCGTGAGGCCCGACCCGGTTTCACCGGAGGCCGTGTTAACGTGGAAAGCCCCATAATCAAGTACACAACTGATTAGCTTCCTCGGGTTCGCAAACTATTATTGAGAATTCATAATTGGGTACGCAGACAAAGTGTACCCGATGCAGCAGCTGATGCGCAACAAAGAGAAGGATTTCGAATGTAATGAAAGAGCCCAGAAAGCCGTCGAGAATATAAAGCGGGAGGTGTGCGAAGCGCCAGTGGTAGGCGTGCCTACAGAGAAAGGCAGGTAAGTTCTCGATACTGATGCTTCAGGGGTAGCCATTGCCGGATTAGTGCATCAGGAGCAAGAATGGAATGGGAGAACAGTTCTCCGCCCCATTGCATACGGCAGTAAGGCATTGAGCAACACTGAAATGAAGTACCCTAGAATTGATCACAGCTCCTCCAGAATTGGTCACAGCTCCACTAGAAGAGCTGAAGGTCCCTAGAATTGGTCATAACGCCATGATGGAACAAGATGCTGTACACATTGGATACGAAGCAGATGTGACTGCGCATCTACTAGACACCGATGGAAAGACGAAAGGAGTAACAACACTACTAGACACAGGAGCAGTAGTCAGTGTAATGCCGATAAAACGTGGGAAGTGATGAATCTCACCAGGCAGGAACTGATACCGACGAACTCAAGATTGGCAGCTACCAATCGCGGAGTCATTTACCTGGCTGGGAGATCTCCCATAACAGTCCTCCAGATAGAAGGACAGAACATTTGGATGAGTTTTTTTCCTGGCGAAGAACATGGATGATTCGGATCAGTTCATATTGATTTTGTCAGGAATTTCGACGTGACGATTAACCTTACTAATGGACTGATAAGGATTAGAAATCCAGACAAGAATTATGTTAAACGATCAGAAAATATGATAATGACTAATGAGAATACGATACGAAATCTTTTTTTGGGTAGAAAGGTAAAATTACAGCCTAGACAGGCAGTAGTAGCGATCCTTAGAATAATGAATCCCGAGCCCCAATAGTCAAAGTTCAGCCGAGCCCCACTGGATACAACGGTTTCAATCCAGCGTGTGAGGAAACTTGCATACTCTTTGCCAATGAGGAGGACTATGAAGAAACGCCTAACCTGAAGAAGCATCCAGTAAAGAACTGTTCAACTCACACGAATAATGATTTGCTTTTAAAAAGAATTTTTGAATTGAAATCTTTATCAAAAATGTTTTCATTGAGATCTGCAACAGATGACGGCTTATCAAGCTGCTCAAATTTTCCAGAACGCCCCTAGTCATATGATTTAAAGTTTGACGAACAAATTCCGAAGGAAATTGAGTTTTGAAGAGGTAAGATAGGTGAAGGAGAGTTTGAGTTGCTAAGGGCAGTGTTAAATCAGATCAGAACGCATTTTTTTTCTTCAAAACTTAAAACGGATTTTTGTTGTTGTTAATTCGTCGAGCACAGGGAAGAAGCAAGGCGCATGGCACTGCATAATTCGAAGACATGCTGAACGGAAACAGAAATTCCGCTCGAGTACAACATGATAGAACCCTCGAAGTCACCTTGGGCTTGTGGGGTCGTCTTAGCCAAGAAGAAAGGAGGACAGCTGAGATTCTGTTGCGACTTTTGCTACCTAAATGCGGTGACCATAAACGATGCTCACCCTATACCACGCTTGGAGATGCCAAGTTTTTCACCAATTTGGATGTTGGTTCTACCTACTGTCAGGTTCTCTTGCGGAAACAGGATAGAGAGAAGATCGGATTTGCGTGTGAGTTAGGTTTGTACCAGTGGAAGAGGATGCTCTTCGGCTTGTGCAATGCGACGGCGACATTTCAGAGACTCATGGCTCAGGCCTTGGCTAGCGTGACAAAAAAGTATAAGAAACTCGTGACGTGCTTTTTGGATGATGTAGTGATAGCGACACCCACCTTGGCAGACCACATTGAGAGACTTGATGAAATTTTTGACTGCATAATGAGAGCTGGCTCGAAATGCGAGATCCTTAGGCACTCGATAAAGTACCTGGGAAGGAGGTGGATAATCATGGCGTGAGGCCCGACCCGGTTTCACCGGAGGCCGTGTTAACGTGGAAAGCCCCATAATCAAGTACACAACTGATTAGCTTCCTCGGGTTCGCAAACTATTATTGAGAATTCATAATTGGGTACGCAGACAAAGTGTACCCGATGCAGCAGCTGATGCGCAACAAAGGGAAGGATTGCGAATGTAATGAAAGAGCCCAGAAAGCCGTCGAGAATATAAAGCGGGAGGTGTGCGAAGCGCCAGTGGTAGGCCTGCCTACAGAGAAAGGCATCTACGTTCTCGATACTGATGCTTCAGGGGTAGCCATTGCCGGATTAGTGCATCAGGAGCAAGAATGGAATGGGAGAACAGTTCTCCGCCCCATTGCATACGGCAGTAAGGCATTGAGCAACACTGAAATGAAGTACCCTAGAATTGATCACAGCTCCTCCAGAATTGGTCACAGCTCCACTAGAAGAGCTGAAGGTCCCTAGAATTGGTCATAACGCCATGATGGAACAAGATGCTGTACACATTGGATACGAAGCAGATGTGACTGCGCATCTACTAGACACCGATGGAAAGACGAAAGGAGTAACAACACTACTAGACACATGAGCAGTAGTCAGTGTAATGCCGATAAAACGTGGGAAGTGATGAATCTCACCAGGCAGGAACTGACACCGACGAACTCAAGATTGGCAGCTACCAATCGCGGAGTCATTTACCTGGCTGGGAGATCTCCCATAACAGTCCTCCAGATAGAAGGACAGAACATTTGGATGAGTTTTTTTCCTGGCGAAGAACATGGATGATTCGGATCAAATCATATTGATTTTGTCAGGAATTTCGACGTGACGATTAACCTTAATAATGGACTGATAAGGATTAGAAATCCAGACAAGAATTATGTTAAACGATCAGACAATATGATAATGACTGATGAGAATACGATACGAAATCTTTTTTTGGGTAGAAAGGTAAAATTACAGCCTAGACAGGCAGTAGTAGCGATCCTTAGAATAATGGATCCCGAGCCCCAATAGTCAAAGTTCAGCCGAGCCCCACTGGATACAACGGTTTCAATCCAGCGTGTGAGGAAACTTGCATACTCTTTGCCAATGAGGAGGACTATGAAGAAACGCCTAACCTGAAGAAGCATCCAGTAAAGAACTGTTCAACTCACACGAATAATGATTTGCTTTTAAAAAGAATTTTTGAATTGAAATCTTTATCAAAAATGTTTTCATTGAGATCTGCAACAGATGACGGCTTATCAAGCTGCTCAAATTTTCCAGAACGCCCCTAGTCATATGATTTAAAGTTTGACGAACAAATTCCGAAGGAAATTGAGTTTTGAAGAGGTAAGATAGGTGAAGGAGAGTTTGAGTTGCTAAGGGCAGTGTTAAATCAGATTAGAACGCATTTTTTTTTCTTCAAAACTTAAAACGGATTTTTGTTGTTGTTAATTCGTCGAGCACAGGGAAGAAGCAAGGCGCATGGCACTGCATAATTCTAAGACATGCTGAACGGAAACAGAAATTCCGCTCGAGTACAACATGATAGAACCCTCGAAGTCACCTTGGGCTTGTGGGGTCGTCTTAGCCAAGAAGAAAGGAGGACAGCTGAGATTCTGTTGCGACTTTTGCTACCTAAATGCGGTGACCATAAACGATGCTTACCCTATACCACGCTTGGAGATGCCAAGTTTTTCACCAATTTGGATCTGGGTTCTACCTACTGGCAGGTTCCCTTGCGGAAACAGTATAGAGAGAAGATCGGATTTGCGTGTGAGTTAGGTTTGTACCAGTGGAAGAGGATGCTCTTCGGCTTGTGCAATGCGACGGCGACATTTCAGAGACTCATGGCTCAGGCCTTGGCTAGCGTGACAAAAAAGTATAAGAAACTCGTGACGTGCTTTGCGGATGATGTAGTGATAGCGACACCCACCTTGTCAGACCACATTGAGAGACTTGATGAAATTTTTGACTACATGAGGAGAACTGGCTCGAAGTGCGAGATCCTTAGGCACTCGATAAAGTACCTGGGAAGGAGGTGGATAATCATGGCGTGAGGCCCGACCCGGTTGCACTGGAGGCCGTGTTAACGTGGAAAGCCCCATAATCAAACCCACAGCTGATTAGCTTCCTAGGGTTCGCAAACTATTATTGAGAACTCATAAATGGGTAAGCAGACAAAGTGTACCCGATGCAGCAGCTGACGCGCAACAAAGGGAAGGATTTCGAATGTAATGAAAGAGCCCAGAAAGCCGTCGATCATATAAAGCGGGAGGTGTGCGAAGCGCCAGTGTTAGGCGTGCCTACAGAGAAAGGCATGTACATTCTCGATACTGATGCTTCAGGGGTAGCCAATGCCGGATTAGTGCATCAGGAGCAAGAATGGAATGGGAGAACAGTTCTCCGCCCCATTGCATACGGCAGTAGGGCATTGAGCAACACTGAGATGAAGTACCCTAGAATTGATCACAGCTCCTCCAGAATTGGTCACAGCTCCACTAGAAGAGCTGAAGGTCCCTAGAATTGGTCATAACGCCATGATGGAACAAGATGCTGTACACATTGGATACGAAGCAGATGTGACTGCGCATCTACTAGACACCGATGGAAAGACGAAAGGAGTAACAACACTACTAGACACAGGAGCAGTAGTCAGTGTAATGCCGATAAAACGTGGGAAATGATGAGTCTCACCAGGTAGGAACTGATACCGACGAACTCAAGATTGGCAGCTACCAATCGCGGAGTCATTTACCTGGCTGGGAGAACTCCCATAACAGTCCTCCAGATGGAAGGACAGAACCTTTGGATGAGTTTTTTCCTGGCGAAAAACATGGACGATTCGGATCAGTTCATATTGATTTTGTCAGGAATTTTGACGTGACGATTAACCTTAATAATGGACTGATAAGGATTAGAAATCCCGACAAGAATTATGTTAAACGACCAGAAAATAAGATATTGACTGATGAGAAAAGGATACCATTTTTTTTTGGGCAGAAAGGTAAAATTACAGCCTAGGCAGGCAGTATTAGCGATCTTTAGAATAATAAAATAAACCAATTGAGTGACAGTAAGGAGGTTTACATGGTACCAAGCCCCACTAGTCAAAGTTCAGACGAGCCCCACTGGACACAACGGTTTCAATCCAGCGTGTGACGAAACTTGGATACTCTTTACCAATGAGGAGGACAATGAAAAAACGCCTAACCTGAAGAAGCATCCAGTAAAGAACTGTTCAACTCACACGAATAATGATTTGCTTTTAAAAAGAATTTTTGAATTGAAATCTTTATCAAAAATGTTTTCATTGAGATCTGCAACAGATGACGGCTTATCAAGCTGCTCAAATTTTCCAGAACGCCCCTAGTCATATGATTTAGAGTCCGACGAACAAATTCCGAAGGAAATTGAGTTTGAAGAGGTAAGATAGGTGAAGGAGAGTTTGAGTTGCTAAGGGCAGTGTTAAATCAGATCAGAACGCATTTTTTTCTTCAAAACATAAAACGGATTTTTGTTGTTGTTAAATCGTCGAGCACAGGGAAGGAGCAAGGCGCATGGCACTGCATAATTCGAAGACGTGCTGAACGGAAACAGAAATTCCGCTCGAGTACAACATGATAGAACCCTCGAAGTCACCTTGGGCTTGTGGGGTCGTCTTAGCCAAGAAGAAAGGAGGACAGCTGAGATTCTGTTGCGACTTTTGCTACCTAAATGCGGTGACCATAAACGATGCTTACCCTATACCACGCTTGTAGATGCCAAGTTTTTCACCAATTTGGATCTGGGTTCTACCTACTGGCAGGTTCCCTTGCGGAAACAGTATAGAGAGAAGATCGGATTTGCGTGTGAGTTAGGTTTGTACCAGTGGAAGAGGATGCTCTTCGGGTTGTGCAATGCGACGGCGACATTTCAGAGACTCATGGCTCAGGCCTTGGCTAGCGTGACAAAAAAATATAAGAAACTCGTGACGTGCTTTGTGGATGATGTAGTGATAGCGACACCCACCTTGGCAGACCACATTGAGAGACTTGATGAAATTTTTGACTGCATGAGGAGAGCTGGCTCGAAATGCGAGATCCTTAGGCACTCGATAAAGTACCTGGGAAGGAGGCGAATAATCATGGCGTGAGGCCCGACCCGGTTGCACTGGAGGCCGTGTT
The DNA here is from genome assembly GCF_963678635.1 of Symsagittifera roscoffensis. Lineage (NCBI taxonomy): Eukaryota > Metazoa > Xenacoelomorpha > Acoela > Convolutidae > Symsagittifera > Symsagittifera roscoffensis. Next base: position 54,818,171 of record NC_087064.1, read on the forward strand.
AACATGGAAAGCACCATAATCAAACCAACAGCTGATTAGCTTCCTCGGGTTCGCAAACTATTATTGAGAACTCATAATTGGGTACGCAGACAAAGTATACCCGATGCAGCAGCTGATGCGCAACAAAGGGAAGGATTTCGAATGTAATCAAAGAGCCCAGAAAGCCGTCGAGAATATAAAGCGGGAGGTGTGCGAAACGCCAGTGTTAGGCGTGCCTACAGAGAAAGGCATGTACTTTCTCGATACTGATGCTTCAGGGCTAGCCATTGCCGGATTAGTGCATCAGGAGCAAGAATGGAATGGGAGAACAGTTCTCCGCCCCATTGCATACGGCAGTAAGGCATTGAGCAACACTGAAATGAAGACCTTAGAATTGATCACAGCTCCTCCAGAATTGGTCACAGCTCCACTAGAAGAGCTGAAGGTCCCTAGAATTGGTCATAACGCCATGATGGAACAAGATGCTGTACCCATTGGATACAAAGCAGATGTGACTGCGCATCTACTAGACACCGATGGAAAGACGAAAGGAGTAACAACACTACTAGACACAGGAGCAGTAGTCAGTGTAATGCCGATAAAACGTGGGAAATGATGAATCTCACCAGGTAGGAACTGATACCGACGAACTCAAGATTGGCAGCGACCAATCGCGGAGTCATTTACCTGGCTGAGAGAACTCCCATAACAGTCCTCCAGATGGAAGGACAGAACCTTTGGATGAGTTTTTTCCTGACGAAGAACATGGATGATTCGGATCAGTTCATATTGATTTTGTCAGAAATTTCGACGTGACAATTAACCTTAATAATGGACTGATAAGGATTAGAAACCCAGACAGGAATTATGTTAGACGACCAGAAAATATGATAATGACTAATGGGAATAAAATAAGAATTTTTTTTTGGGCAGAAAGGTAAAATTACAGCCTAGGCAGGCAGTATTAGCGATCTTTAGAATAATAAAATTAAACAAAATGAGTGACAGTAAGGAGGTTTACATGGTACCAAGCCCCACTAGTCAAAGTTCAGACGAGCCCCACTGGACAAAACGGTTTCAATCCAGCGTGTGACGAAACTTGGATACTCTTTACCAATGACGAGGACAATGAAAAAACGCCTAACCTGAAGAAGCATCCAGTAAGGGACTGTTCAACACACACGAATAATGACTTGCTTTTAAAAAGAATTATTGAATTGAAATCTTTATAAAAATTGTTTTCATTGAGATCTGCAACAGATGACGGCTTATCGAGCTGCTCAAATTTTCCAGAACGCCCCTAGTCATATGATTTAAAGTCCAACTAACAAATTCCGAAGGAAATTGAGTTTGAAGAGGTAAGATAGGTGAAGGAGAGTTTGAGTTGCTAAGAGCAGTGTTAAACCAGAACGCATTTTTTTTCAAAACATAAAACGGATTTGCGTTGTTGTTAATTCGTCGAGCACAGGGAAGGAGCAAGGTGCATGACACTGCATAATTCGAAGATGTGCCGAACGGAAACAGAAATTCCGCTCGAGTACAACATGATAGATCCCTCGAAAACACCTTGGGCTTGTGGGGTCGTCTTAGCCAAGAAGAAAGGAGGACAGCTGAGATTCGGTTGCGACTATCGCTAACTAATTGCGGTTACCATAAATGATGCTTACCCTAAACCACGCTTGGAGGTGCCAAGTTTTTCACCAATTTGAATCTGGGTTCTACCTACTGACAGGTTCCCTTGCGACAACAGGATAAATAGAAGATCGGATTTGTGTGTGAGTTCGGTTTGTACCAGTGGAAGAGGATGCTCTTCGGCGTGCCCAATGCGACGGCGACATTTCAGAGACTCATGGCTCAGGCCTTGGCTAGCGTGACAAAAAAGTATAAGAAAGTCGTGACTTGCTTTGTGGATGATGTAGTGATAGCGACACCCACCTTGGGAGACCAAATTGAGAGACTTGATGAAATTTTTGACCGCATGAGGAGAGCTGGCTCAAAATGCAAGATACTTAGACACTCGATAAAGTACCTGGGAAGGAGGTGGATAATCATGGCTTGAGGCCCGACCCGGTTGCACTGGAGGCCGTGTTAACGTGGAAAGTCCCATACTCAAACACACAGCTGATTAGCTTGCTCGGTTTCGCAAACTATTATTGAGAATTCATCATTGGGTACGCAGACAAAGTCTACCCAATGCAGCAGCTGATGCGCAACGAAGTGAAGGATTTCGAATATAATGGAAGAGCCCAAAAAGCCGTCGAGAATACAAAGCGGGAGGTGTGCGAAGCGCCAGTGCTAGGCGTGCCTACAGAGAAAGGCATGTACGTTCTCGATACTGATGCTTCAGGGGTAGCCATTGCCGGAATAGTGCATCAGGAACAAGAATGGAAAGAAAGAACAGTTCTCCGTCCCATTGCATACGGCAGTAGGGCGTTGAGCAACACTGAGATGAAGTACGTTGCGCAAAAAGCATAAATGTTTGCGGTAGTCACGTTAGTGGAGAAGTACCGCGCTTCTTTAGGGAGCGCTCCCTTGAAATTGTGAATTGACAACCGCGCCTTGTCCTGGTTGAAAACCTCTTCAATAGAGCAGAGTTAAATTGGTCGTTCGATAGTTAGGTTGAATTGCTACCTTATGATATTCGAACACAGGGTGCGTGACAAGCACCAGAATGAGGCAGTCTCAGCAAGAAAATTGAATTTCACGAAAGATTGGAACAGAAGCAGACCAATAAGGCGGAAATCAAGGAAGCGTTCTCGTTTTTAGGCAACAAGGATTATGAAGCGCTTACCTTCATGAGATGGCTGGATAAGTCAGGTCATCCGATACCGGGACACACTGAATTAGTGTTGGAAAAAGCGGTAGAAATTAAGATTTCATCCAAGAAGGACCCGGTGCCCTTGGATCTGTTGCTACGTTCAAACCTGGTCCGACAAGAACTGTCACGCATGAATATAATCAGCATCTCAATGCTGGACAAAACAGTTTAGCTCACACCAGATGTGATGCGGATTCTAGTTGGATTATGGGACAAAGAAGTGACTAGAGATGATCCTGAATGGGCAGCAGCCATGGCATTGTTGACAGTTAGTGAGAAATTACGGATTAAACCATCAAGACGCCAGCACAAAGAAAATGAAAGGGATTGCAGGACAGTAGTTCAGCAACTAGTTTCCTCATTTCCTCAAAGCGTTTAATGAGAACATCGTAGAAGACGTAAAAGCAGGAGATCGGGACTCAGATGACAGTCATTCTCGAGGCGCTTTACCAGAACAGTTAGAAGCCGATTCGAAAAACTCAGAGCAAGAAAATTTGGCCGGGAAACGAAAATTAAAGGAAGCGGATATGCCGAATGACAAGAACAGGGGGTTAAAATTTTGTCCGGGAGTTTGAATGGATAAGTAGATCAATCACAACAAATCTGCAGTGAAGACATGCTCCACAGTAGACTCATCTGTCGAAGACACCTCGAGGAAATCGGAGATTGACAGGTACTCAGACAGGAACTCGAGCACGGGATCCAAAATATCAGTGTTGGCGATTCACACATTGCTGGTGGAGACTCGGGCTGAAAGTTTTCTATAACGCGGCAGATGACTTGAAGATGATAACCGTGTCAAAATGTTCGATGAGCCGTATATTGCAGAGAGATGCGGTTAGGATTGACCCAGAACCATTCAAACAGGAGAAAAAGCCATTCGCAAAGATTTGCTGTGTTATGAAGGTAGATGAAGTACATCAACCCGATGAACTAAACGTCACTTTATTGTCAGGAAGACATACTTGAAGGCGAGATACAGACTCTCGGACTTACCAAGAGTGCAGAGAAATGACCGTATGACAAGTAGCTTGAAAAGGTGGATCGAGAATGAGGCACCAGACAGGAGATCTGGAAGAAAATGATAGTTACCGGATCTTCAGACAGTACTGTTTGCATAGAGAGGGACGCTTATATCTGAATAAGAATGGAATAGTTGCGTGCAAGAAGACAGAAGAGGACAAGCTGCTCTGCAAATATAACGCGATAGTGTTGCCGCAACTCAGACGAATTATTATTCAGGTCACTTGTTCAAATGGGCCATCAAGGGATTGATAAAGTGTACCAGAGGATCGTGAAACACTTTGAATGGCCTGGGATCAATAAAGGATGCGAAAAGTCGGTGACGAAATGTCTGTCATGCCAACAAGTGGAAGTTTCTAGGAAATCACGATTCCCATTTCAGTCAATTGAGTCGCCTCAGTTCAATGAAGTGGTAAAAAATGATCATCAGAAGTTATGTATGACGGACAGTGGCAATAATCAGGAATAATCAGGTCTTGGTGATGATCTACCACTTCACCAACTATGCAGAATCCGTACCCCGCTTAACGGCCTCAGCCAAAGAGACATGCGATTTTCTGATTAACACTTGGGTAGCTAGACATGAAAGCCTGATGACGTTCCAGACAGGCAATGGAGCTGTTTTTATAGGAAAGCTTACAAAAGAGCTCGTGAGATGTTCTCAGGTTGCCGAGGCTCATTGTACAAAGTACCATCTCCAGACGAATGGCTTAGTAGAAAGACAAAATCGGACTTTGTTGTCGATTTTGAGGGTCGAATGTTCCCGATACTTGAATGATTGGGACAGATGTTTGCCACAAGTATTGGTAGCCTACAACAGTACGCAACACTCCAACCCAGGAATTAGTCTGGTGCAAAAATTTACTCATTAGAAGACTACGTGTGGGTTTTTCAGAACGTCATCCCACAAAAAGTAACAAAAAAACTCCTAAAGAATTGGAGAGGGACATTTTTGATAACGGAGGTACATCAGGAGGGACTTTTTGAGGCTCAGTACTGGCCGAGCTGCGCACTTTGCGAAAAATAACCAACTTAACCCATTCGCAGAGGACTGGTCTATATATGTAGACATGAAGGAGGGGACATGATAGACTTGAAAAAGATAGCAAAAGATCTAGCGGCGTCTAGAGGAGATATCGAGAGGTTCTAAAGAAGTCTCGCAGGAAGTAGACATTGTCTATGATCAAAACAACGGATGGCTCGACGATCGGTCTAAGCCTGAAGTAGAGTTTGACGACGAGTAACAGCAGCTATTCCAACAAGAATTGACAAACCTGCGCGTCTTGGACTGGTTGAACGAAATAACGTCAAACTCAAAGGAAACCAGTGTCACGATACAGAACAAAGACCGCGAGAGCATGAAGTACGTAAAGAATAACAAACATGATCCTTACTGGGCAGCCCCTGTTCATTCATGCGTCCAACCTCAACCTAATACCTGGTATGCGATCGCAGGCGACATCGATGGATGTTTTTGCCCGGGGAGTGGGGGTAGGGCTTACCCACAATGAAAAATAATTTTGAAAAAAAAATTGCAAGAGAAACAGAAAGTTTAGAGGCGGAAACAGATGAGGACCATAAGAAACCACAAGAAGGAGAATAAAAGAGTCATAATTTAATCTGCCGGGTGAATACTCGAGTAGAATATTACTAACAGATAGCGATTTTTTACTTACGGATAGGATGTGTGCGATAGCTATCACCTCGGATATGATTTATAGAACAGCATTAGCAGACAACTTCAGAAAAGAGTACTAGAAGAGTTTTTATGGAAGCAAAGGCTAGGAATAAGGGGTGTAGCAGCTTTGCCACCGGCGGCCACACAAATACCAGGGAGCACACATCGACCCTGAATATTTGGTTTTGTCCCTGAAGAGACGAAGAGACTTCTTAGTGGAGAGGAGAGTGAGAGAATTCGCACTTCTGGTCTATCAAACAAACAGAGGACGACTGCATCCTTGGGAGCTGTGCGCACTGATACGCGTAACTTTTTCAAATACCAACCTAGAAGTATAACTACATAAGAAATGTTATTTGAGCATAGGTTGATTGTAGGTTATGTTATGTGTTATGTTATTAGGATCTTGGGTTTCGAAGAAGTAGTGACCACGAATGCTCAAACAATAACGTTCGGAAAACTTCCAAGGCGTGGATTGTCCAATCTTAGATCAGTTTCCAAGATTTTAGATTGAACTGAATTTAATATATTTCAAGATCGTCGCAATCTTGAAATCCGCCGGTTTTTAAAATAGGTTTTTATGTAATTTTGGAGCAAGTTTCACAGATGTGATAGTCATAACCTTGTTTCTATTGCCTGATTGGTCGATTTATTTTCTAAATTTCAACTTGTTATCGAATCCAATTAACGGAACGAAACAGAATGGAAAATTTTGACAAACTGATGGATTAAGCCGATGTCTAAGTGGGGCCAGTCATAGACGAGCTCTATCGTCGGCTACTGGAAAGAGACTGTGCCCAGGGCGGCCCAGAAATAGTCATGTTGACGGCTGCTCTGACGAACATCCTAGAACGCCCCACGGAAGTCTTGCTGATGGCAGCTTGAGGTGAGCAGGGAGTGTTGGACCCACCAAGTCTGCGATTCATGAGTTGGAGGAAGAGAGCACTCTCTGGAAGCGACTTAGCGCATGAACCTGGGGTGAGAACCGCAGGAACGTACCAGCCTGGAGAGATGCCTCTCCAAGCCAGGCCTAGGCCCGGCTTGAGGAGTAGACATCAAGCTTTCCATCAAAAAATGGTTAGCGAGGCTGCCTCGTTTAGCTCCCAGTTGAAAGCTGCTGTGCCAGCCAAAAAAGCCAGAGTAGAAAAAAAACTACAGACGAACGAGACAATGGAAGATTTGAACGAGACGAGAGACGAGTTGGACCGAGTGAGAAAGATCTTGGCCAGAACTCAAGAAGATAGAGGAACTCAAGAAGATAGAGGTAAAAGAGACTGTTTAAGGACTGAAACAAGAAGAAAGGAGAGGAGATAAAATACTTGAAGCAGGAGTATAAAGAGCGATCTGAACGGTTGCGCATAACGAAAACGGAACAACCCTTACCTGCAGGAAATGTCCACGTGGGCAGTCACTATGGGGCTCGTGACGCCTCGCAAGTTGAGTCAGACAAAGGAAGTTCAAGTCCCAACGGCTGACTGCAGCTCATGGAACAATTGTTGATACCGGCAGAGTAGAGCTCTCCTCGGAAGTGATAAAGAAAACAGGAGCTAGAGCTGCTACGACAACGGAGCCAGAAAAAACCTCCACCAGATATATTAGGAAAAATGCCAATGAGAAAGTGTTACGGGTGCTTGACAAACAGAAAACAAACCAGATCAAGAATATCTGGACGGGAGTCCCGGACGCAGACATGCGAACATGTTTTATTAGATCTACCTGGAGTCCGGCAATGAGCATGCAACAACCATCCCTCGGCACGTCACATTTGATATTGGGCGATAGTCCTGTGAGAGCGTTGCAGAATTTGGGAACCTCGTGGATTACTATGGTAATAGCATTCGAAGGTGCCCAGCTATATCGAACAGCTGAGTTGCTGAGTCTGCATAAATGTAGACGTGATAATTTTGATAGGCATAAGCTCAGATTAAGAAGAAGGTCGATGGGAAGCAATGCTAATGTGCAGTTGCGCAGTTGATTTGCCTTCCCAATACTCCAGCAAACCAGTGTTGGGCAGTTGATTTGCTTTCCCAGGACTCAATCAAGTAGATATGGTGTTGGGCAGTTGATTCAGTTTCCCAATACTCCAGCAAACCAGTGTTGGACAGTTGATTTGCTTTCCCAGGACTCAAGTAGATACAGTGTTGGGCAGTTGATTTAGCTTCCCATTACTCCAGCAAACCCGTGTTGGATAGTTGATTTGCCTTTCCAAGACTCGACTAGATGTAGTGTTGGGCGGTTGATTTAGCTTCCCAGGACTGTCAGAAACTCGTGTAAAATGCCGCCACCCACCGAAATTCTTACCAAAAAAGTATCTAAAACGTCCTGCCCTCATCCAATCAATTGCAATCAAAAAAATTGATTGGGTTTCTTATACCTGGTTATGAATAAAAATTACTTTGAATAAACTCTGACCGTCTTGAAAATATACCAACTTTTTTTGAAACTTCCCATTAAAAACTCAAAAGAGTTATGACTTTTCAAAAAAAATACATCAAATTTTCAAAACTGTCGTTCCGAAAAATTTCTCTGATACCTGGTCGTCCACGTGGGCAGTCACTATGGGGCTCGTGACGCCTCGCAAGTTGAGTCAGACAAAGGAAGTTCAAGTCCCAACGGCTGACTGCAGCTCATGGAACAATTGTTGATACCGGCAGAGTAGAGCTCTCCTCGGAAGTGATAAAGAAAACAGGAGCTAGAGCTGCTACGACAACGGAGCCAGAAAAAACCTCCACCAGATATATTAGGAAAAATGCCAATGAGAAAGTGTTACGGGTGCTTGACAAACAGAAAACAAACCAGATCAAGAATATCTGGACGGGAGTCCCGGACGCAGACATGCGAACATGTTTTATTAGATCTACCTGGAGTCCGGCAATGAGCATGCAACAACCATCCCTCGGCACGTCACATTTGATATTGGGCGATAGTCCTGTGAGAGCGTTGCAGAATTTGGGAACCTCGTGGATTACTATGGTAATAGCATTCGAAGGTGCCCAGCTATATCGAACAGCTGAGTTGCTGAGTCTGCATAAATGTAGACGTGATAATTTTGATAGGCATAAGCTCAGATTAAGAAGAAGGTCGATGGGAAGCAATGCTAATGTGCAGTTGCGCAGTTGATTTGCCTTCCCAATACTCCAGCAAACCAGTGTTGGGCAGTTGATTTGCTTTCCCAGGACTCAATCAAGTAGATATGGTGTTGGGCAGTTGATTCAGTTTCCCAATACTCCAGCAAACCAGTGTTGGACAGTTGATTTGCTTTCCCAGGACTCAAGTAGATACAGTGTTGGGCAGTTGATTTAGCTTCCCATTACTCCAGCAAACCCGTGTTGGATAGTTGATTTGCCTTTCCAAGACTCGACTAGATGTAGTGTTGGGCGGTTGATTTAGCTTCCCAGGACTGTCAGAAACTCGTGTAAAATGCCGCCACCCACCGAAATTCTTACCAAAAAAGTATCTAAAACGTCCTGCCCTCATCCAATCAATTGCAATCAAAAAAATTGATTGGGTTTCTTATACCTGGTTATGAATAAAAATTACTTTGAATAAACTCTGACCGTCTTGAAAATATACCAACTTTTTTTGAAACTTCCCATTAAAAACTCAAAAGAGTTATGACTTTTCAAAAAAAATACATCAAATTTTCAAAACTGTCGTTCCGAAAAATTTCTCTGATACCTGGTTGTCACGCATTATTTCTATTACTGTCGTTGTTCTTGGGTAGTTACATTATTAGTCTCTAATAAGTTTTTTTTATCCCCCCACCCCATCTGGCCAAGACCACCTACCTTGTCTGGAGTCCACTATGGGGTACCTTCGCGTTCCAACGCTTGTTTTCAATCTTTAGTGTGGTCAGAATTGACTCTGGTTAATATAATGTAACCAAATCGATGATGCCATTGTGTGGTTACGGTATGTAGGCCCCCTTTTACAATTTGCAACCGCTACCTGTTATCTTAACCAACTCCCTGTCTAACTTCCTCCCTATCAAACAAAAAACCCTTAAAGCACGATGGGTGCTAAACCACACTATACAAAAGCCGTAGAACATGTTTCCAAGCTCTGTTCATGTAAAAACGTTGGCTGAAAAACTGTGGGTTTCCGCTTATTCACCTCTATATCTATCTCTATAGTATCAAATGGAATTTAACGATATCCGTTTGACCCAAAAGCACACTCCGGTGATCCCCTCTAGTGGTCAGACTGCGCTGGTTACACTAATGGTAGTTTCTTCCTAGTAGCGTCTTCTCTTAATTCCCAGATGTCGGTCTTTCTAAGCTCTTCACTGTCTCACTGGTCACCTCTTCCAGTGAAGTCTCCCAGTGGTTATCCCAGGTTGCAACGCAATCTGAAAACCCTTTAAACGCCTCGAATTTGGGCATCTGCTAAGTACTTGCTACTTTGATGGAAAAGATCGGTCTTATTGTAAAACAGTAAAAGAATACTACCAATTAATATAAAAGTTTGATCCACCTAATCTGGAAATCAAAGTCATTGTCCATTTTAACTTTTTATGGTTTTTCTTCCTTTTTCGTTTTTTCATTCGCTTTATGTCTTTCAATAATTCTGTGTTCCTCTAGTGGCCCCCCATACTCGGTTAGCTAAGCCTCGTATCCCAGAGCGCACCAAGCAAAATTTCTCAAGTTTACGCAAAAAGCTATCGTGGTACGACCAGAAGGTGGACACGTTCCATGTGAACCATACCACCGGTTCTCTAGAATGGGCGTCTAACACGGAGCTCTCCAGTGAAGTCTCCCAGTGGTTATCCCAGGTTGCAACGCTATCTGAAAACCCTTTCAACGCCCCGAATTTGGGCATCTGCTAAGTACTTGCTACTTTGATGGAAAAGATCGGTCTTATTGTAAAACAGTAAAAGAATACTACCAATTAATATAAAAGTTTGATCCACCTAATCTGGAAATCAAAGTCACTGTCCATTTTAACTTTTTATGATTTTTTCTTCCTTTTTTGTTTTTTCATTCGCTTTATGTCTTTCAATAATTCTTTGTTCCTCTAGTGGCCCCCCATACTCGGTTAGCTAAGACTCGTATCCCGGAGCGCACCAAGAAAAATTTCACAAGTTTACGCAAAAAGCTATCATGGTACGACCAGAAGGTGGACACGTTCCAAGTGAACCATACCACCGGTTCTCTAGAATGGGCGTGTAACCCGGAGCTCTCCAGTGAAGTCTCCCAGTGGTTATCCCAGGTTGCAACGCTATCTGAAAACCCTTTAAACGCCCCGAATTTGGGCATCTGCTAAGTACTTGCTACTTTGATGGAAAAGATCGGTCTTATTGTAAAACAGTAAAAGAATACTACCAATTAATATAAAAGTTTGATCCACCTAACCTGGAAATCAAAGTCACTTTCCATTTTAACTTTTTATGGTTTTTTCTTCCTTTTTGGTTTTTTCATTCGCTTTATGTCTTTCAGTAATTTTTTGTTCTTCTAGTGACCCCCCATACTCGGTTAGCTAAGCCTCGTATCCCAGAGCGCACCAGATTTCCAGATTTTTTGTTTTTTCATTCGCTTTATGTCTTTCAATAATTCTTTGTTCCTCTAGTGGCCCCCCATACTCGGTTAGCTAAGCCTCGTATCCCAGAGCGGACCAAGAAAAATTTCACAAGTTTACGCAAAAAGCTATCGCGTTATTCTTTTATTGTAAAACAGTAAAAGAATACTACCAATTAATATAAAAGTTTGATCCACCTAATCTGGAAATCAAAGTCACTGTCCATTTTAACTTTTTTTTCTTTTTTTCATTCGCTTTATGTCTTTCAATAATTCTTTGTTCCTCTAGTGGCCCCCCATACTCGGTTAGCTAAGCCTCGTATCCCAGAGCGCACCGAGAAAAATTTCACAAGTTTACGCAAAAAGCTATCGTGGTACGACCAGAAGGTGGACACGTTCCAAGCTAACCATACCACCGGTTCTCTAGAATGGGCATCTAACCCGGAGCTCTCCACTGTGTTCGATCCCGTAATCCTGATGTCGTAGAACACGCAGGAGCACCATTAAAACAGTATGTAACAGTCATCCGTCCGAGATAAAGAAAAATCAACCTTATAACCATTGGCTCAAGGGCCAGGAGCTTCATCTCTTGTGTTTTTGTACCCCATTATGTCGGAGCCATTTCGGTTTGCTTAAACCATGGGGCTAGAAAATCGTGTTACAGCTTAAAAGCCACTACCAAATTACTCCCCCCCACTCTAGAAATATAAATGGCCCATGGCTAGGTCTCCAAATACGTAAAACAAGCGAACGCCGTTCAAAACAGGGCTGGAAACTCGAGTAAACCATTAGTTTCTAAAGGACAGTGGACCTCTGATCCATTTCAGATCAATGAACCTAAAACGCGGCTTATCTCATCATTACTGTGTGAAAATACACGCAAGAAAAAAAATTAAGTTCTCACATAGTGACGCGACTCTAGAAATAAGTAAATCATGTATATAAAACAACTCTAGAAGTCTTAGAGAATAACTTGTTTTATTTCAAGAAATTTGTTGTCCTGGACAATTGGGCAGCTTCACTCGTCTACCTGCCCAATCCACGTTCTCGCTTGTGCAACTATGGCACTCTCGTAAGATTTCGCTCTACTCGAATTGATGATTTCAGTATAATTGCGAATAGCAATTTTACTGTAGCAGCAATTCCGATCAACTTTTCCGCAATTATGTCTGGAATCTTGTGATGTTTTTGATTTCTAACTTCAGACGCCTTGACAAACCCGCGCTTGGCATGGTGGATTCAAATTTTTTCTAAAATTGCTGTTTCTTCCAAAATCAAGGTCAAACTTCAGGATATGACCGACCGACACAACAATAGTTATATGATAATAATGTAGCCCTGATTTTAGGAGTGACCTCGTGGCCTGGGGATACTGAGACCCAGCCATGAGCTGACTTTTTCTGCTTGTAATTGAGTTAATTTTTGCAGTTTGGTCGATAGCCGTAAATTATAATGACTTTGTCGATCCGATGTTGATAGACCACACATTCAACTGTCTTTGGTAGAGATGGTCAAAAGCATGTGAAGCTGTGTTTAGACGATAGCCAATCATTTTAGTAACCAGCTTTGTTTTCCGTCGGTAAGTACTTGCGGGCGAATGTTACAGAAAAGAGTGAAATTGTAAATTTTCGTTTGATTTTGTCGACTAGTGTAGGTCTGGTTTGTTTCCTGAGTGTTTATATAAAAGAGTTTACAAATGTTTGGTCACAGTGTCTTTTGATTTACAAAGAATTGGAAAAATGTAGTCGCTTAGTCGCTTTTAGCCTAATTGTTGTGATAAACTTATTCAATAGATTTGTTATGTTTGATGTTTGTGCCTGTATGTGGAGCGCCCTCTGAGGGATTTTAGAGACAGGTCTGTCAAGTGGCTTTCTGTGGGGAGGTGGGAAACTGGAACTGGCTTGAGGAGTCTGGTGGTGCGCCGCTGGACCTACTGAGCTCGGGTGAGATTGTTCCTTGTTTTTGATTTTTATATTTTAAAATTTAAATTAATTTAGTTGTCTTTTTTTTTATTTGCTGATTTGTAAAATTCCCACTAACCGCTTATCATGGGTTAGTTCAGTCCCCTAAATTCCAGTCAAAATCCTTTTTTTTACCTTTATGCTGCGTCAAGATGAGGACAAACAACAAAGAGTGTACAAGCAAAGATTGCTTAAAACCTTCAGGACTGATAAATTGGATTAGATGTGATTGTTGTTCTAGTTGGTATCATATCAGTTGTGTAAATATTTCTCTTAGCGACACTAAGAAAACCCAATGGTTTCAGTGTCCTTTATGCGTTGATGTAAAATCTGCTAATAAAGCAACAATAGGTAATGATTTAGTGCTAGACAATTATGTTAATACAGCCATCTCAAATGTCCGAGTACTCAAGAGAGTACCAAAAGAATCGCGTGTTCCCTTGGCGGAAAGTCTGTCGGACAAAATAAAGGACATCGTCTACAACGTAGAAGATGTTACAAAATGGCTAATTTTTTTAACGTCGTTCTTGTTTTTTTTGGAGCAACAGAAAAGAAGTGGACGCAAACAGACCACAAGCATGAGTTCTTTGATAAATAAAACAATTCGAACAAATGACGTGTCACTTCCAAAACCCCATACCCAAGTTTCAAGCCCGCCTCTGAGTGACCTCGAGCAGAAAATAAAGTTAATAAGTAGTAAGCTCGATGAAGGAAATTTAAAGGGAGGAATAAGGCTAGCTGCTTCGGATGACAAAATAGCTCCTTTTTCAACTGATAACTATCAAAAAATGTTGTCTAAGCACCCGCAGCGAGCCAAATTTGCAGCTCCAAATCCAGAAAAGTTGGATAGTTTTTCTGTAACCGATTTTGTAAAAGATCTTGTTAGTAAGTCGAATGCCAGTGCAGGACTTAATTTTCTGAAATCGCTTACTAAGCTGATAAACCTCATTGGAGATGGCAAAATACCCGAACCACTAAGACCTTTCGTTTTTGGCGCAAAGCTTATCGCCCTCATAAAGATAGACGGAGGGTTGAGACTGATTGCCATAGGCAACATGCTGAGACGTATCGCGTCTAAATGCGCTGGAAGCAAGGCCCTCTCCAAGCGACAAAATTTTTTCGGAAACGTACAGGTAGGATGCGGTACCAAACGAGGAGCAGAAATAGCTGCGCACTCGTTTCGAAATCTAATTGAACGCGACGACAATCCAAAACCCACTGTTCTTTTAAAACTAGATTTGAAGAATGCTTTTAACTCTTTAAACAGAGAAACAATGCTGAATCATGTTAATTCAAATCGCCCCGAATTGTATAATTACACCCATTGCGCGTATGGTAAACCTAGTTACTTTTTTTTACGGAAGCTCTGTCATAATGTCAGAAGACGGAACTCAGCAAGGTGATCCTGAAGCCCCACCCCTTTTTGCGGAAACAATTCATACACTAGTCAAACAGTTGGAGTCGAAAATTAACATCTGGTATTTAGATGACGGGAATTTAGCCGACGACTATAAGGTAGTACTCCGGGACCTCAAAAACATTCTGAAATCGGAACAAATTTACGGCCTGAGCTTAAACACTGAGAAGTGTGAACTTTGTTTTTTTGGGACCGACTACTAGTACACAGTATAATTCAATTTTAACACAATTTCGAAAAATATGCCCCAAAATAAAAATAAAAACAAAAGAAGAACTCCTCATTTTAGGATCTCCAATCGGCGAACTTTGCCGAAAAGAATTGCTCGACGAAAAAATTAAGGAGCTTGAAAAAATCTCGGATGTCATTGACAAACTAGACGCCCATTATGGTTTTTACCTCCTGAAAAATTGCTTTAGCATGCCAAAACTCCTATATTTTTTGCGTACGAGCCCTTGTTTTTTGCAAAATGGTTTTTTGGAACGCTATGATAAATTACTAAGAAATTCGTTATGCAAGGTCACTAACGTGAAAATGGATGATAACCAGTTTTTACAAGCAGTTCTTCCGGCAGCCATAGGTGGCTTGGGCGTTTCTTCCGCTCGTCTACTCGCTTTACCCGCTTTCTTAGCCTCAGCAGTAGGAGCAAAAGATGCCTTGAGCGAAATCTTTGGTTTGAAGCATGTGGATGGAACCTATGATGATGCGCTTAAACGGTGGTTTGACCTTGGAAAAATTGAAATGGCTTCGGAAAATTAAATCTAAAAAAATTGGACGGAGCCAATTTTTGACAGCGAAATTGCAGACTTGATTTTACGACTCGAACCAACGGACGTAAAAAGGTTCAACGCGTTCCAAGATAGATTTGACTCCCAATGGTTGAACGTCATCCCGTGCAAAAATTTAAGGTTAAAACTGTCGAACCAACAACTCAGAATTGCGATAGGACTGCGATTAGGATCAAAAATATGCGAACGGCATAGATGCGTGTGCGGAAAAGACGTTACCGAGGATGGTTGGCATGGTCTTTCTTGCCTCAAAAGTGCAGGGAGATTCTCTAGGCATTCAAACCTGAATGCCCTTATAAAGCAGAGTCTATCATCTACTCACATTCCGTCTGTTTTAGAACCACGACACCTCTACAGGACCGATCAGAAGCGACCAGACGGTTTGACGCTCGTTCCATGGGCTGATGGTAAGCAGCTCTTGTGGGATGTAACGGTAGTAGACTCCTTAGCTCCTTGTAGGATTAATGCCGGGTCTGTTTGTAACCCTGGTACGGCTGCCGCTGAAGCGGAAGAGCGAAAAATTGAAAGTATTAAGATCTTATAAATGATGGATATCTTTTTCAACCGCTAGCTTTTGAAATTCAGGGCGCGGCCGGCCCCAGCACAGAAGTTTTTTTGAGCAAGCTTTGTAAGAACCTAAGCATAAGCACTGAGGAACCCAGAGCAGGCAGTTTTTTTAAAACAGAGAATCTCCCTGGCAATACAGTTTGCGAACGCCGTTTGCGTACTCGGAACAAAAAATGACAAAATAACTTTCGACGAAAATTTTTACTTGTAACACTTGTATATTATATTATCTCGTGTCGAGTTGCGTGTTCTTATTGAAGAAACGTAACCCGTATCGATTTTAATTGAAAAAGACTTAAACACTTGTCATCTTCTTTTATCATTATCACTTCCATATCTAAAAAATTCCAAGGATTTTGACCGGAATACATGATGAAGGGACTCATGACTGTAACCTCGGTTACTATGATACTTTTGACCTTCTGATTACCAAGAAAAGACGTTCATCCTTAATTTGAGAATTAGGCGAATTGAGAAAAAGCAAGTGTTGTAAATTCGATTACCAGGATAATGTCTGACCTTCTGATTTACGATTTCTAGACTAATCATGTTATCTTTGAAACGAGTTTGTCGTGCTCCGTTTGTAGTGACGCGGAGGACTGTTTTTCCACGGGCCAATGCTGGAGTCAAACCTTCTGTCGGTGAAAATGAACCTGTAGGTCACACCCATCAGAAGTTTGGACCCGAAGACAATCGACAAGCTCGATTCCTATTAAAAGAGAAACAAGTTAATCCAAATTTTGCTATTGAAATGGTAGCTGAAGTACCACCTATTGAAATCGACGGTAATCACGTTTACTGTGACGGTGGCGATCCGGCTTTAGGACATCCGAAAGTTTATATCAATTTAGATAAACCAGGAGCTCATGACTGCGGTTACTGTGGGCTTCGTTACGTCATGAAAGCACACCACCATTGATGAACTCAATCAAACTGCAGACTATTAATAGAATTTTAGTACAAAAATGATTTTGCTTTGTCTCGAGTTGGAATAGCATTGGTCAAGAAAAGCTTTAAGTTTCTGCGAAGCTTGTGTTTACTTTTTGTTTTTCAGAGTGTTTATAATGTACATAAAATGAATGGGAAAGAGAACTTTAAGCAGGAAAGGCAACAGCCTTCTGAAAGTGGAGATGCATTAGGTGATAGATACAGGTTTCAAACTACCTCAACCGAGGCTTCCGGTAGTGGTACAGTTGTTGAAAGTAGTGATTCTGATGCTAATATTAGATCGCAGTGTGTCGCCTCCGTTCGGAGAAATTACGTTACTGATAACGGGGCTTCCTCTGGGCCGCTCAACATGAGTATACTTTTTGTAGGTCTGCTCGAGGTAATTTTGGCTAAAGTCGAGTCTAATAAAGCTGTTCGCGAAACTTTACTAAAAGTTATTCTAGAAAAACTCCAAGAATCCAAAATTTTTCCAAACGTATCAGAAGTACTTGATGACCTGAAACCCCTTCGAAGGCATTACCTGAAAGGTTTCTGGAGAATTATTCAGGAAGCAAGAAAAAATATTACTACCATTGTGCCATTGGGAGGTGCTCAGTCGAGTGCTATAGACTTACAAACTCTCTCATTGCCATGTCCCAAAGATTGGTTTACAGACTATTTAAACGCGTCTCGATATGAGAGTAATTTTGAGGAACTTGGAGTTTTAGGGAAAGGAGGCTTTGGAATTGTTTACCGCGCAAGAAACAGAGTTGATTTAACTCACTATGCCGTAAAGAAAATTTTTCTGAAAGATGTGAAGCATGAAGGGAAGCTGAAGATCATGCGAGAAGCCAGGGTGCTAGCAACACTTAAGCATCCGAACATAGTTTGCTATCATGGTGCTTGGATGGAATTTGTTGCAAAATTGCCAGGGTGTTTCGCTGGAATTTCTCGGAATACAAATTTATCATCAGAGGTGGAATCAAGTTCTGCTCTTTGTTCTTCAAATAAAAAGAATAAAACTTCCGCAACGACTTCAACGTCAAATGGAAATGCAAACGATTCTAATGTTTCCGATGAATCAGAAGGTGGGATTGTTTTTGGCACTGAACCAGCGTCTGCCATAGAAACTATTCAAATTGATCAAATTAAAACAGATATGAAACTCGAAGTTATTGAAATTACAAGCGAATCAGATTGTGAAAGTTCTTCTATTCCTTCCGAAGTTCTTAGAAAATACTCGCAACCACTCGAGACAAGGCAAGCAACTGAAAATCAGTCGAATGGAGGTGCTGGAAGTACCTTCAAGTCTAGTTTGCATGGTAGATATAGAAGCAGCCCCTCTTTCAGCAGATCTTTCAGTTGTCCTAACTCTGTTGATTTGGACAAAGTCGACAAACCAGCAGACACAAATTGTTTAGAAGTTGCTGCTTTGCGTTACTCGAGTTCACAAGAAATTTCAGGATGTTTCGCGCTTTTCATACAAATGGAACTTTACGACGCAAGCTTAAAGCAGTGGGTAAATCAGCGGAACGTACGAGCAGCAGAGTCTAAAAGTTCATGGTCGTTCGTAGAGCACAAATCAAATTTGCATATTTTCAAGCAGATCACAAGTGCTTTGAGCTACATACATAGTAAAAATGTAGTGCACAGGGATTTAAAGCTGCAGAATATTTTTATTGACCCGAAAAGCTTGCACATTTGGGTGGGTGATTACGGATTAGCGCGACATATCGACGAATCCTTTGAAGATAACTCAGAGGAAACAAAAGCAGAGGGAGAGATTCTTCTGAAATCGGAAACCAAAGTATTGGGTCTTTCGGACGGAATCGGATCCTATCCGTACGTGGCCCCTGAACTTTTGAATGGCAAAGGAAGTTACACCTCAAAAGTGGACATGTTTAGTTTGGGTATTGTTTTATTTGAGCTTTACAACCCGTTTTCAACTTCTATGGAGCGGGCAAGAGTGATCGAGCAGTTGAAGAAAACTGGGAAGGTTCCGGACCAGTCTATCAGCAGAAATTGGCCGACCGTTTGCAAATACATTGAAAAATTGATAGCGTTGGACCCGAAAGAAAGGCCCAGTGCAGATAAACTACTAGGTAAATGTTATAATCACAGATTTCATTTAACTAAATTTGACTAGAGATATATCGCAAGAAATCTGTTGTCAAGTTTATACAATACAATTAATTGAAGAGCAAACAACCGAAATCAGAAGTTAATTATGAATTTGTATTTACTTTATTTTGTTACGACTTCGGAAGAAAGTGAAGAGTATTTATGCTCGGGGTGGTTTTTTTTCTATTCAGGCCAATTTGCTAAAGATGTGGGGCGTTTGATCCATGGATCTTCTTGGGCCTCGCAGCGTTCGCACACCACTATATTATCCTAACATGAGTCTAGCGAAACTGCTCGTTTTCTACTTTGATGCTGAAAGTGTAACGCGCATTTTTTACGCGTGGCGTATTATCCCGCACTACCAAATCGTTCCTAACTGAGTTGAATCAAAATAATTGGCGGAGGCGTTGCATTGAGCAGAATGATCTAAGACCAGAACTGGTCTAAGAGCAAAATATTCACTTGTCTAATCACTTTTATAAGCTGAGCGGTAAAGCACATATTAAAATTGTCAATATAATCAAAGAAACAAATAGATGTGATTGCTCAAATGCTTTTGAGTTCCGAGATATCACGTTTGTTCAATATGTTTCAAAATTTTTTGAAAAAGTCTATGAAATAAAAAAGAACTGTTCAAAATATGACTGTTCAACGCCTTTTACTTTCTTAGGTATGATGTTTTATGATGTTTTTGAAAATTTTCAAAAGTGTTACATTTCATATTTGAAATCGTCGTTCCTTTGGTGTGGGTTTAAATTTTACTGTTGGGTTTCTTGTGATATTTTAAAAATTTTTGATGAAACTTACAATGACATGAAAAAAAGAGTGATTTTTGACATTAGTTACGCTGGATTATGAATCCATTTTATAAATTTGATGATTTTGCTAATAAAATTGTTTCATTTTTAAAAATCTGGAACGTGCAGTTTTATGCTGTCGGCCATTGCGGGGTTTCCTCGTTTTTGAGGTAAAACTACGCAGATCTGAAACCCAGTAGTTATTTCAAAATAGTTGAAATTATTTTTATCCTTCAAATTTTGAAATCAGAAGCGTTGTTGGATTTCCCCGTCTTTTGTCGTGGTTGCATTCATTTGGTGTTTTTTTAAAATAAGTATATTAACAACTTTCACGTTCACTTATCTGTTTGAGGCACTGGAAGTGCGTTAAAAGCAAGTTATACTTTAATTGAGTTAATTCATCTTTATTTCCTTGGTAGTACAGTGCTGATTTAAATTAACCAGACAAAACGCGTTAAACTTGAAATTTAAAACCCGTTTTTCTCAAATTGGGTTGAGTTTAGGTGAAAACTTATGAAGACAAAACTTGCTTAAAATTTTAGCAGAATTAATATGGTGTAATTTATTTTGCGAAATTCGGGCCCGAAATTTTACCCCAAAAATGGGTCATTTTGGCTTTTCTTAGTTAATCAAAAATTACGCCAAAAATACCCAGTCGATCACAGACATAATTATATCAAAGTGAGCCTCTTACGTTGCCCACAAACTTTAAGAAGGACATAACCTCCAAAAAATTTTATAAAGTATTTTTCTTTTGTTTGATAGACAAAAAAGGTCGTTTTTACTATATAAAATACCAACTTTTTATTTAAAAACAATTTTTAAACAATTTGCAATTTTTTTTGGAGAAAATACCCTTCTTAAAGTTTGTTGGGCTACGTAAAGGGCTCATTTTGATATAATTATGTCTGTGATCGACTGGGTATTTTTGGCGTAATTTTTGATTAACTAAGAAAGCCAAAATGACCCATTTTTGGGGTAAAATTTCGGGCCCGAATTTCGCAAAATAAATTAAACCATTTTAAATCTGCTAAAATTTTAAGCAAATTTTGTCTTCATAAGTTTTCACCTAAACTCAACACAATTTGAGAAAAACGGGTTTTAAATTTCAAGTTTAACGCGATTTGTCCGGTTAATTTAAATCAGCACTGTAGTTCCAAAAATTGTTTTTGTCGGTTAGTTCAATCAATATAAAATTTGTCTGTTTTTCTGCTCTTAAACCATTCTGCCTAATGACTGTCCGCCATAAGTGGTCTTTTCAATTAACTGCTTAACTCAATCTTTAGCTTTAAAAATTTGATATCAGCTTAAACATCAGTCAACATTTCATTAACCAAAAACTATTCGAGACTAATTAATAGGCAGTCGTTGTAGGAGCATTCAGGGCTTTGCCTTGATACGAGCAGTTGTATTCATGCTTCCTAAGAATGTTTGCTCTGAGTATTCAATAGCAACGCTACTGAATAATTCTTGTTGAAAAGAATTTGTCTTATAGAAAGTGCAATTTTCTTGTCTGAAAAGAGAACAGGCGGATCTAATGAAAAATGCGATGAGGACAATTTAACAACTTTGGCCCGTCAGTTTTCCCGTTTGAAGTCGGAACATCATCGTTTGCGGAAAATTATCTGCAGAATGAAGAACAGAGAAATGCTAAAGAGGAAAGAAAATTTGAAACTGAAGCTACAAGTGGCCAATTTAAAGAAGCGCGTCAAATGAAGCTTCAAACATGTGGTCTGTGAGTGATGAAGCGCAGTTCTTATAGTTTTGTCCTGCAGAGATTGAGCTTGGTCTATAAATCCTGTTCTCTGTAAGATGTTACGAAGTGATCTTGTTTTGGGATTTTAAATTTTTGAAAGTCTATGAATTTTACTTCTATTGATCCGTTTTTTAAGCCGAGTTAAGTCATGGTAAGAGATGATATGACAATACGGCAAACGCATACATTTTATATGCCGTTTTTTGGGTAGTCTTTTTTCCTCGAAATTTGAAAATGCACGATTAATGCATGATTGTTTCGACCACTCTTGCGGAAGGCCGGAATCATGGCGTGCTCTTTCGCACGAGAATTAAGTACCTTTTAATATGCTTAAGGCTATCGGTGTCGAATGTCGCGCTTCACTGAAGACCTT
The DNA here is from genome assembly GCF_963678635.1 of Symsagittifera roscoffensis. Taxonomy (NCBI): domain Eukaryota; kingdom Metazoa; phylum Xenacoelomorpha; order Acoela; family Convolutidae; genus Symsagittifera; species Symsagittifera roscoffensis. The sequence goes on from NC_087064.1 coordinate 54,839,889, forward strand.
CATCCGGACTGTCCTGTTTTTATTCAAAGGAAGTATGTTGTGATAAAATGGGTGCGGCTTTGACAAACATGATGTAATCTTTTTGAGGTTTTTTGCCGATGTTTCTGCATGTCAGTACAAATCGTACAAATGAAAGCTCCTGGGGTTTTGCGTCTTCTTTATCTGTTTTGTTTTTGAAAGACAGTTATTTTATTTTCAGTATATTAATTGTAAAAATCTCGTCCTCAAATTGACAATAACTCGAGGCTAACTTTTTTCAATTCGTTTTTTTTGTCTGTTCTGAGTTCAAATCAAAAGTATGAGAATTCCAAACTTTACTCCAGGTGATTATTTTTTGATGCTTCGTTTCTTCCATATTTTTGCGTTAACAGTTTTAGCTTTCCTCTTCTTTTACTGCTTTCAAATTCTCGAGTTAAAAAAATTGACTTTTTTATGGACAAAATCCAGATTTTGATTTCAAATACAGCCGCCTGCAACAAGACCAGTGCGTGGGCTGCAAAGTGAAATTGCAAATGTGAGACTGAATTAACTCAGTTTTGCGAATTGGTTCTCTCTTTCATAATGGTGGTATTCTTTATCTCAGTGTTGAAAAGCTTTGCAAAAACTTGCATGGAAAAACTAACTGTAGTCAATATTTTGCCCTTATATAACCTTGGCGATTGTGTTTGTCGACTTTTTCCCCCAAATTAACATTATTCAAGACAAGTGTGCGAAATTTATGGTGATGTAGTTTTTATGACGTCTATCTCTATTGTATCTATTATATATTTTAGTTTGGGATTCGCTATCTCGCCATGTTTAAGCTTTTTCGACGTATTTTTCGCATCTGTAACGAAAGAATTTTTTCACATTTAAGCTATACCGTATCTTCCAAAACGTAGAAACTTTTTCGAATTCCCAATTTTAATTGAGCATTTTGTTCACCAAGTTTGAAATTAGCAACGCAATAGTAGCATGATGTCAGGGTTCACCAGGGGTTGCAAATTTGGCCTTTAAATACGAAAACCCAAATCCTTTTTGGTCACGAGATACGATGATTTCTGTGATTTTTTCAAAAGTTTTCAGATAAGTTTTTGAAAAATTAAAATTAAAAATACCCAACCCCGTAATTGGGCGTTGTCAGGGTACTCTCAGGAATTTCAAATCTTTCCTTCAAATTTGACTGCTCAAATATGTTTATGAGGACATGGGAGTTTTCGAAAATTTTCAATGTGAAAATCCTTGACAAATCTGAAATTCTCATTCCAATAATGGGGTGCTGCCATTGTGATCTCAGGAAATGAAAATTTGGCTGCAAAATTTGACTGCTCAAATCCTGTTATTTTTCAAGATATGATGACGTTTTTCTGATTGTTTCAAAAATTTCCAGAAAACATAGATTTATTAAATAAGAAGTTGATATTCCCAACCTTGTAATTGGGCGCTGTCAAGGTACTCTCAGGTTACCAATGTCTCTAAGTGTAACGGCTCAAACTTCTTTAGTTTCCGAGAAATGACGAGTTTTATGGTTTTTCAAAAAAAAAAATTAATTTAATCCTTAGACAAATCTCAAATTCTCAATCCATCATTAGGGTGATCTCAGAAATGCAATTTCAGTCGCTATATGTTTGGTCAAATCCTCTTAGGCTTTGAGATATGACGTTTTACGATTTTTGAACGTTTTGGAAGATAATTTTGTTGAAACTTATGACGTTTTTTGTCCGAGATATGACGTTTGTTTCCGAGATATGACGTTTTTTAAATAATTTTCAAAAAAATATCAGAAGTTTTAAATTAAAATAACTTCTTGAATTTCAACGCGATCGATTAACGCTCGTTGTATAGAAATTAGCTGTTTTTTTTTACTAGGATAAAACTTGATTTTGCTCTAAAGAAAACTAGTTTTGGATGTTTCCTTAAGCGCTTGTTTGACGAAAAAGATTTTCTTAAAAATTTAAATTATTGTGCAAAAAGATAGAAAAAAGATTTATATTTTTTTTTCGTTTTTTGGTTCTTTATTCCTTTTTTATAGTTATTTACTTTCATTGATGCCTAATTTGACATTTTTATACGCGATTATGTAGTACTTGAATCAAACCCTCCTCTAAAAGCGTCTTCTATTCGAAAAACAGTAAAAAAAAATCTGTTTTTTTAACGAATATGGTCAGAACATTGTGCTACTTGCGCAGCAACCGGCTATCCTTCATCAATTTTTTTAAAAATATGTCATGCGCTATATGGGCCTCATCTTTTCAATTATATTGTTACTTTTTTTGAAATGTAAGTGATTCACCCCTGTGTTGAAACATCTATTCGACCTTTTTGAACTGAGGTTCACTTTTTTGCTCTTGCGATAAGCAATTGGATTGTAATGAGGTAGTGGATTTTTCCTGTGAACAATTTCTCTCACAGAAATAGTTCACATCCTGCTACTCTTCTATCTCACATCTCGGAACTTATCACTGCTGAAATGGTTAATTTTTTATTCAAAATAAATATAAAATAAAATACAAATATAAATGATTCAAATATAATTACTTGCTGGCAAAATTGTGTTTGCCGATTTTAAATACAAGCTCGGGTTTATCTTAGTTTGCTTTATTCATTTTTGACTGATTTCTAAGAGAAAACAGATTTAAATCTTTACTTTTGGGGCTTTAATCTAAACCTTTTCAGTTTTTCTGTATCGTAAGTCATTAGAAGCTCCGCTTTTCCTTATTGCGAGATTTTTTCACGGTTCATTTTCTTCTTCGTAATCATGAACATAAAAAACATCAATAGGAATTGAATAGTCCAACTTTGAAAAATCTTTTATATTAAATGATAGTCTTAATGCGCTTTAAAACAATTTTTCAATTTTCTGTCGCGCAGTTAGTGTTCTGTAGAGTCGTTAGTGTTATCATTTCTAAAACGAGCGATCTAAAAGAAATAAACTCTCTATTGTCGTAGAACAGTCAAATTTAAATTAGGAGCGTCGCATTTTCTAATCAAGCTGCTCGAATGAGTCGATTTCTAGAACAACTTGAAAATATTCAAAGTTTTGTTGCACAATAGCATGGTTGGAAAATAGCTAAAGCCTTTTGCGGACCAATTTGAGCTTCGAAATTGATGTTTTTGTTCAAAAAAAATTTGTTTGCTCATCCGCCTGCTCGAAAAAGTTTAAATTATTTGCGACTAAAATCAATAAAATCAAGCTATGAAATCAACTTGAAATATTTTGAAGGTGTATTGCTCAAAAATTGCTTTGTAATTTTATCTTTTCGCTAACCGATCAACGACGAACCGAAAAACAAAAAATTTCAGTTCATTATTTCAGTGCTCACTAGCTTGCTTGAAAAAACTTAAGCGCTTTAGCGAAAAAATTAAAGCTGTACGCCCAACCTTAATTTCTGAATTTTATTGGTCAAAAAAAGGTGGCTTGAAAAAGACGTATACTTTTTGCGGTTCGATTCAAGCTTTCAAAACAATTTGACATTTTTCAATTTTTTTTTCGAGCATGGGTAGCTCGCTTAAAAAATCTTGAAATTCGTAAATCGTTTTGCTGCATACAGGTTTTTGACTTAGTTTAATTTCATCGCTTAATTAGATTGCTAAGAAAAACCGTTTTTTTCCGAACCGGTTTGTTCAATGTTAAATTTTTCAAAGTTCCGTTGCTTGAACAGCTAACTTTGAAATACATTGCCTTTGAAGTATCAATCGCCTTAATAGCCTGCTTTTAAAATCTTCAAATTGGATTGCTTGCTTTGAAAGTCGAGCTTTCTTCAAACTCTATTAGTACATCTTGCTTAGAAAAACTAAAATTTTCGGGAGCTGATCTGCTCTTTGAAATAACTTGACTATATTTTAATAGCTTAAATAGCTTGCTCAGACTGTTTCGAACAAAATGTGGACGGATTCACGCTATTAATCAATTTGAAAAACTTTGAAATCACCGCTTGAATGGCTTGCTTAGCAAAATTTACACTTTTGCCAATCATTCCAGAAAAACTTAGTTGTTGCAAACCGATTCTCTCTATGAATATGAAGTATAAAGTTTAAATTGACTTTTAAAAAATTTAGATAAAAAAGTTCAAAAGAAGTATTGGCGTGCTCAAAAAGCCTTATCTTTTGCGAGCCTTTTTGCTCTAAGAAATAATTTAAATTCTTTCACAAATTTGAATAACTCAATAGCTTGCTTAGTGAATCATCCGTTTTGCGAATCGATTCACGACATGAAAGAACTAATTAGTTCAAAATTCTTCACATGAAAAAGTTGATGAGAAAATCTGAAGTTTCGTGCAAGCTGATTCGATGTGCAAACTAACTTGATACATTTTTCAAAGTTTCATCTCTTGAATAGCTTGTTTAGAAAAATTTGTTAAGCAGATTTTTCGTGAACCAATCACTCAATGAAGTAACTTATTTTCAGCTTCACGGTTTCAATTTCTCACTAAGAATTGAACTTTTGCTGTTCGATTCACGCTTTTTCTTTAATTTCATTTTTTCAAAAGTTTCAATGCCATTCGATTCACAGTATGGAATAACGAACGTCTCATATTTGTTTCATTGCCTCAATCATTTTTGCCTCAACTTAATAGGATTCGTTCCAGTAGAAAGTTTCGCAAATTTCAACCCTTGATTGGTCCGATCAGAAAGATAAAAACTTTGCGAGTCGAAGTACCTAATAAATACTTTGAAATAATTCATCGTTTCGTCGCTTGAAGACCTTGCTTAGAATTTTTTTTCTTCGCCAACCGATTCGTTCTATGAATAAGATTGATTTACCTCAAAGTTACAGCGCTTAGTGGCTTACTTGGAGAAGTTGAATGCACCTGGAAAGCGTCAAACTTTTATAGCTTGAGTAGCTTACTAGAAAGAACCTTATCTTTTGCGAACCGATCCACGCTATATGTTAGCTTCAGATTTTCCAAAGCTTTCAGCGCTTTATTAAATTTCTGCCGATCGATTCACAGGATGGAAAAACTTCAAAAGTTTTGTTGTTTGAATCGCTTGCTTGGAATAACGTTTTTTTCATGTGAATCGGCTCATTGAGAAGTCAATTGAATTTTTTGAAAGCTTAAACGATTTTTTAAAATCGATTTAAGGTATGAAATAACATGGAAAGTTTCAAAAGTTTAATTGCTTGAACTGTGGCTCAGAACAGTTTTGCGATTCGTGATATCGAGCGGATTGGTCAATCGAGACGAGCTAGTTTTGATTAATACGATTACAATTATTTCAATGAAAAAAAATGAACTTAAACAATTTGGAAAGGGACGGAAAGGTGCAAAGCTCTGCTTCGCCTATGTTTGTTTTGTTCATCGCAAATGATACGAAGCCCCACTTAGCATATCTACGCTTTGATTTAATTTTTTTAGTGCTTTTACTTGTTGTTGCTCTCCGCTGGAGAAGGAGGGGAACTTAGTCTTCTGGCGTGTTTTACTTTTAAATTTTTTTCCAAGCAAAATCAGGTACTACGAATAATCATCGGAATGGACCGAGTGATATATCACATTAAAGATGTACAATAGTAAGCTTCGATTGCAAATTAAGCTGTGAAAACTTAGTTTTACTTCAGTAAAGTTAAATTTTTGAGTTTTTTTAAGCGCCCTAATTTGAAGTTTTTTCAAATCCATAATTTTTTCGAGATCTATGATTACTGGTTTTCATGCCTTAATAGTCAATTTTCGCTCAACTAGGGTCTTTGACTTAGAAAAAAAACAACGACTTTTAAGAAAAAAATCTTAAGGCCAACTTTTGAGTAAATTTTGAGTACCAAGCTTTCCTTCGAGTTCTTTTTGATATGTGCTTTCGTTGAGAAGCCTGAAAACACGCAATTTCAGACACATAGGCCCTTTTTGACAAAAGAACAAAAAACCGCAAAAACCACTATGGCTCAGGTATACTTGAGCAAGTGCCCAAAATGACTCCAAAAATTAGGAAATTGTCAAAAAAAAAGATTTTTTCATCGATCTTCTCGTGCAAAAACCTGTCTGCAAAAACACGTCCTCAATTTTGTAGGGCGAAGCAATTTAATTTATATTTATGGCTGGAAACCTCTGTGAGAATTTTGTTGAATGGTACTTCTTTCATTCTCTAAATCTTGTACTTGTTTTTGCTCTCCGCGGAAAAAGGAGAGGAATTTTGTCTTCTGGCGTGTTTTAGTCTTCATTTTTTTTGCACGCAAAATCAGGTACTACATGATCATCGGAATCGGCTGATGATATATCACATTAAAGACCTAGAATAATAGGCTTCGATTTCGAGTTAGGCAGTGAAAACTTAGTTTTACTTCTGTAAACTTAAGTTTTTGATTTTTTTTAAAGGGCCTTAATTTGAAAATTTTAGTTTTGCTTCAATAAAATAAAATTTCTGAGTTTTTTAAGCGCCTGAAGATTCTAAAGATTTTTATCCATGATCGTTTTTTCGAGGAACTTTGTTAGCAAATCTGCCTAAATTACAATTACTATCGAATCTGCTAAAGTTATAGGCTTTACTTCAAATCCTCCCTTCATACCACGATTACAAAACGACCAAATTTGGAAAAAACTACAGATTTTGGTTTTCTTGTATTGTGGTCGGAACTTTCTGCAACCGGTTATCCTTGTTAGTATTGTATCTCGTTCAGTATAGTTTTTTTTGCTTTGATTATCGTTTTACTTGTTGTTTTCAGGTTATCTTAGCTTTGACCCGCAAAAAAAACAACGATATTAGCAATTTCTCATTTTCGGAAAAAGTTGTAACGAACATTGTGAAAAAATGTGATTCAGGTTTTAAGTACAAATGCCACTGTGTTGCAAAAGAGATGGATTCGTTACTAGATACTGTATTCGCAGATGCTTAACCGATGAAAATGAAATAGACCTTAACGGAGCTTATCTAGCTACCATAAGGGCGAGAGTCGAAGAGTTTTCTGTTTAGTTAACATTTTTAGTTTTTAGAGTTATCTATCCGTAATTTAGGCTTTAGAACAAAATGCTTTATAGATCTAACAATTGTCTAGATCTCACAGTTGTATAATACGCTTATTTAAAACTTCAAATCGAATGGCATTATTGGCAGCATCTGTGTTGGCAAAATGGGAAAATTTAATTATTATTTGCCATGAGAGGAGTATAATGAATAATCATCCTAACTTCTTGCAATTGCAAGCGGCATTTACCGATGTTTTTTGTTTTAACTTGGAATCTGATTTTTTGAGGTACTTTGGTCGAATTTCTTTGTATGAAAATGTATTGACCAACTTGCTGGCCTGATCAAATCTGATTTCTTGCTGAAAGAATTAACTTATATACGAATAATCTGACTGCGTTATTACGTTTTATTACTGTTTTGCACATTTTATGCACACTTGTTTTAAAGTGTATTCAGCTCAGTCCAGCATATTCATTTGTTCAGGCGCTCAAGTTCATTTCAACGAACTTACGTTTGTTTAAAAACGGGTGAGTGGTTTTTACTATGCTTTTCTTCTTGTCGATCGAAATTTTTACTTTTTTTTGCTTATATACACCATAGGACAAGTAAACGCAAGCTAGGGTTCTTAATCTCTAAAAAGTCTATCTTGAAAAAATTTTTGGACAGAGATTGGACAGAGTTTAAACAATTTTCATTATGGCCGAGAGCAAATGATCCAGGCTACCATGTGCGAAAGATGCAATATTTTGTTTCAAAGGCTTGCCAGTTTTTCCTTGCCTGAAATTGCCAGTTTTCACAATCCGTTGTAACTTTAGCCAACTGCATGAATTCTTTCTCAAATCAGCGAAGAGAAAAATGTCCAAGACATCTGAAACAGTTTCAATAAAAAATTGAATTGCTTTGCAAGTTAAAAAAAAACGTTCTTGAATAAGCTGCTTCTTACATTTTCACACCGTTGAGAACCCTTACTGCGGATGGTCACAACAGGTGTATTCAGACGTGAAACTTGTCTCATTCACAGAAAAAAGTCTGTCCCTGGGCTCTGTTCTTTCATGCTAGGCAACATGGGACTTTTGTTGTATAATATTGGTAGTTCAATAGCATGTATTCTCCATTATATTAGTGACTAGTGTTTGGATTCTGTAAGCTCCAATGGCACTGGTCTGTACGGCAGTCACATAATTGGGCGTCTGAGGATGGAGGTGCGAATCCCGTAGGAGTCACATATTTCGCAAAACTTATTCACTTGGTTTTTTTGCCTTTTGATCTTTATACTCTTTTAAAGCTTTTTCTTGGAGATTTTTTGCTTGTGTTTTTGAAGTGCAGCTTCGCCTCTGTGTGAAAAACATGTCATTTGATAGAACCCTGTAATCAGTGATTGAAACTTTCGTAAAGGATAGCTCAGATCATTTGCTCTCGGCCGACATAAACATTTTGTTTAGTAAATGTCTAAGATGTTCCTTGAAAAAATGCATATAAGAAAATGAAATCCAGAGTTTGCGTTTAATTTTGTCTACTAGTGTAGCAGTAGTTTGAGATTTTAAATCCAACCTGCAATCTTCAAAAGTTTTGAAATGTTTTCATTGCGTAATTTCAACTGAATCTGTATCAAAGTGCACAAGTTAAGGCATTGTTGTTTTATTGGCTTCACGGTGGTTTGTTATAAATTTGAAGAGTCTCAGTCGAGAGTAAGACCCTGTAAATTGGAAACTGAGAGGTTAAACTGGATTAAAAATCCCAGATTTCAATAACTTAGTTATTCCTGTACGCCAAGACTTAAACTCAAACTGAACACGATTTTCGACAAGACGAATCATGTCATTTGATATATGATATGTTGGAAATGTTTTTCAGATAGATTTTAATTCACTGAAATAATGGCACAAAAATACATCGGAAAATTGGACGAGATCCTCTACCAGCAGAGTAAAATGACCCCCTACTTCGAGAAGCTGGAGGCAAAGACGGGTGTGAAGCGGACATACTGGGCTCTGGGCTTCGGCGCATTCCTGTTGCTCTACATTGTGTTTGGATACGGCGGAGATCTGATCTGTAACTTGATTGGATTTGTCTTCCCTGCCTACAAGTCCATCAAGGCCATCGAGACTGAGGACAAAAAAGATGACACGCAGGTGCGATAAAGCAGTGTTTTAAGGGATCATGTTAGTGATTGAGACGTGAAAAAAATTGAAGCGTTTCGGTCTGAAGACTAGGTTAAGGATATGTGAGTTGGTGAGCAAGCAGCTAGTTTCATACAATTAAAAATGAGTAGAAAACAATGTAAAAAGAGTTTTGAAATCAATTGGTCCATTGTAAGTGAGATTATAGGTTTATAGTATATGTGAGCATGTATGTGGGTGTTGTTTGCAGTGGTTGACGTACTGGGTGGTGTACTCTTCGTTCATGATAGTGGAATTCTTTTCCGACATCCTCCTCTCCTGGTTCCCCTTCTACTTCCTCGCAAAGGTCAGTCGCCGCCTTCTCTCTTCGTAGACCTATTCATTACAAAATACTATCAAAATATAACTGACAGTTCGGACTAACAACTCTTACTTGATCGAAGACTGTTTTCAAATCAATCTTTAGCATTAGACTTTTTCTACACGTTTTTTCCGTATTTGTCTGTCATCTTATAGATGTAAATAAATGTTTTGGTATTAAAATTGTTTTAAAATTTTTGACGTCTGAAGTTCTAGTTTCTGGATTCATTGTTACAATTTTGCTATTTTGTTTGTGAATAGTTCTCATCTATAAAATGGTTCGATTTGACAACTATTTCCTTGATTGCAGCTGGTGTTCCTGGGCTGGTGCATGGCTCCCTACGAGTGGAACGGGGCTGACTTCATTTACAAGCGGGTGCTGAAGCCATTTGTGAAGAGACACGAGAAACAGATCGACTCATATATCGAGAAGGGAGGACAACTCGCCAGCGAAGGTCAGAATACTAATCGAAAGATAGGTGGTCATCAAAAGGCAATAGATGTTCATTCGAAATTGCAAAGTGCGTTTTGAACGTTTTTTGAAAACCTTTTGTTTTGTAACTGACCGCGGTTCATGCAAAAACATGGAAGCTTTTGAGATTTTTTCTTATAGATTCATTTTAGTTGAAAAAGTTTGATACCTTGCTTACCACAATTCTTTTTCTCTGCTGTGCATGACTACTTTGAATTTTTTGAAAAACTGTTTGGAGAATAAATGTAAGAAACGTGACTGAAAAGACTAATTTTATAGACTAATTATGAATCTAAATCACGGAGTGGGCGAACAGTATTTTCAGTGTTGTTTGCAATCAGGTTGATTTTACTTTTGCAGTACTGATGCGAGGTGAGTGCCTAGCAACGTGACCAATTATAAACCTCTAGTTGAATCGGTATTGGCCAGTCTGTCCATTTCCTAAGGAAAAATTACGCTATGCTATGCCGTTTAAACAAAATTTAGGTTTTTTCCTTCAATTTATTGGTTTTGCGGCTAAAAGTTGTCTTGTGTGGCCAGTCTCAGATGTAATTTTAAAAATTCGTGGTTTTGGTTCTGAATCTGTTGTAATGTTCTATCCAATTAAATGCGCTTCATATTGGGCGTTGTTTCAACGGTTTTTCAAGGATGCGTGGTTTTGTTTCAGGAGCTCACCTAGCCGCAGATTTGGGAACGAAAGCTGCCACTGAGAAAATGATCCACGACGCCATGAACAAGGGCGACGAGGAGAAGAAGGACGAGTGATTGAACAAATTCTATAAAAACTGGCTCAATTTCAATCTATGTCAAAGAAAATTTTCAACTGGTCTCAAAAACGAAAGTAATGTAGCAGGAAAGAACTGGAAACGATCGAAAGACTTATTCTGCGTCAATATAAAGAAATATTATTTGGGCCTGGAATCTTAATTTACCGTCATGGTAACACAATTTGCAAACCCCACAGATGGAATTATTCGAAATGATAGTGTAATTTACGATAACACAGAAATAATCAACAAAATATTTCATTTCCATCAAAATTGAACTTTTGGTCTACCCCAGCTTAAGTCTTCTTTCGCTCAATGAATTGTATAGCTAGCTAGAGGAATTTTTCTTGCGTTGTTGCATCTTTGTAATAAATCATTTTATTTTGAATGCAAATAGAAATGCATATTGTACTTATATTTCTGGGAGTAATGACGCTTTATTCTATTTTTGATCGATCTGTTTGGGCACGGTATATTTTATTATTATCATTATCAATTTACTATCCGGCTGTACCTTTGATTGGAGAATTACGTTTTAAAGGCAAATTGTTTTGACAAAAATTTCGAGGCGAATCACAAAAAAATACTGTCGAGAAAACGTACTATATAACGTGAATGCTTTCTTTACCTCACAATATCTTACAATTTTCCGAATACGTGATAATTTGAATTTATCAAATATGAATCCAAATTAACTGTGCTTTTCTTTCAAGAATATCAGGTATGCGTAGGCTCAAATTAACCTGAAGAAATAACTTCACAACAGGAAGGATACGGATCTCCTTACGAAACCCCCGACCCCAGTATGATAGGTAGTAATGAATGAATAGCCTGCCTAACTATGAACTTATCTGACGGTTAAGCAAAATTTAATATTCAAATACGCAACGAGTTTCTCCGTTTATAATGCAGGGGGATTAATATCGAGATCCATGGAAACTAACAACTTGATAAAATGTTTTGAACGATGAATGAATTTTCTGCTGGTTTCTATCTATCGGCTACATACTTTTATCATATGTGCAGGGAATCATTTGGTAGCGAAACTAATAATTGAGTTTGGATAAATAATTATTATGATAACTAATGCTTGAGTTTGTGTTGATATTAATGATAATTAGATTAGAGTTATAGTGGATCTTCACTTTATCTTATCCATATTTTCGTATCACCGAAGGTACAATCATTTTCGTAATTCTGTCTTCGATAAAGCCAAAAATGATGTTGATGTATTATCAGAAGATATTATGGTGATAGGGTGTACTCGATTAGAAATAGTGGATAGTGGAAACATACATTTGATGTGATCTTTGTCCCTTTAAAAATGAACTTTCGTTAAAAAATTTTATTCGCGGCAAAGGTCATGATAAACTCACTCATTTATGTGCCTATATTTAGTTTGCTTATTTCACTCTAACTCTTTAACATTTGTACATTTACAAAAATAATATCTTGTACGATTGTACTATCGATTTCAATAATACCTTCAGTACTCGAAGTTTTGCCGAGATGATCTCATCATAAGCACCACATCATAAGGGCGGAATACTTATAACTAGAGAAGCAAAAACTGCAGTTGCGAAGTTCAAACTTGCATGAGAACCATTTAATGAATGATACTAGTTTGCTTACTCGGAACTTAGGTAAGAAAACAATTGCAAACTCTTCTCAAATCATAAATTTTGTTTTTCATCGAGTAAGTTGTTGCAACCAGTTGTCGATTTTTTTGGAGGAAGGATTGGGGCAGACGACCACCTCCATCTCAGGGGTTCGACGCCTCTCTACCCAATGAGTTTTCCCTTGGATAATATTGTACGACATCTATTTTAAGCTGATGCTGATTGAGCCTAGAAATTTTTTTAATGTGGCCCTAGTATATATTTTTTTACCTTTGAGGAGAGCGCAAAAAAACGATTTTTTGTTGAATCAAAAACTTCCAAGAATGCTTAAAACGTGTCGGTACAGAAAGTTATCTCAGAATAGCATTGTGATAGTGTTTCAGAGCAATGAACCTAGAAAAGACTCTTCTATAGGTCTTAATTTTTTTGATTTTTTCAGCTCAATTTTTATTTTTCACGGCCTGATTTTTGATTTGTTTTTAAGTTCAGCTTATTTCCATTATTAAAAGAAAGCCAAAATCCACTATCGAACAGCGAAAAAGTAAAGTTCACAAAAAACGTGACCGAATTCTTATTTCGAAAGTTGTTTTTACACTTAAGAAGCAAAGTGTTTTTGTACAATTTTTTTTCCAAACTGAGTAGCAAATATTGGTGCCACTTTTGGGGCACCTTTACAGCTTTTGGATAGCATGTGCTTTGACATTTGATTAGTGAAAAGTTAACACAGCTGATGCATTTTTAATGGTTAAATGAAAGGGACCGAAAAAAAATGTTTGTTTCAAACAACAGTAATAGGATTAAAAGCTCGATTTCTGAAATTTTCCAACTCAAAATATTTCAACGTTTTTTGAAATGCATAATTTATACATAGTTTGACTTTATGCCTTCCAATTTATTACATTCAAAATTGTGTCTTTTTTTGTATTTGGTGCTACTTTTGCTGCATCGAATTGGCAATTTAATAGCATATGTAGCGAATTTAAATTACCTATTCGTCCAGTTTTCTCAAATTGGGTTAATTTTATCCAAAAGCTTTAATCGAATTGTTCCCTCTGAAGTAAAATTTGGTCACGCTGAACTTAAAATTTGGTCACGCTCAATTTTGATTTGTTTTTGCTCTTTGGTTTTTGATTTTTTTTAGAAGTTCAGTTCTTTTCTATTGTTTAAAGGAAGGCAAACTTCACTATCGAACTGCAAAAGTGTCAAGGTCACGAAAAATCTAATCGACTTCTAGTTTCGAAAAATGATATTAATGTTACGATCTCCCGGAAGAATTTAAAGCTTACATAACTTGTCCAGTTGTCTCAAATTGAGTTAATTTTATCAAAAAAGCACCAATCGTAAATTGTTCTTGAAATTCAAAGAGCTTTAAGGGCACACATTTTTTTAAATTCGAAAGTTGATATTTGAAAAAGAAGTCCTTTTTTTGCGGTGCAACTAGCCAGCTTGATGATGCTTTTTTGAACATTAGAGTAGCAGAATTTTATAGACATTTCAGGACTCCAATAACAAGAATTGAAAGAGCTCGAAAAGGGTAGTATGGTATGACTTCTGAATGTGCGATTCATTTTTTTTCCACCAAATAAGTTTTGCCAGCAGAATAAAAAAACGATTGTGGCAGTTTTCTCACTAAGTTATAATTTTCCCCCCTTGCGATAAACAAGGGTATTACAATCGAGTACAAGACTTTTTTGCCCGTAAACAACTTTGTCCAAAGGACTCATTGGACTCCTGATGTACCTTGGTTTAAAATGAATTCAAATTTTGTAGTGCCTCTTGCACATTTAGCCTGGTGCTTCGAATACGCTTGGGATGGCAAAGTTTCTGGGTTCAAATCTGACCTGGACCTCTTTTTTAAACGTTTAATTTTCCAGATCAAAAAATTCTCGCCTAATATTTAGCCGCTTGTTTTGTCGGCTTTGTTGACACATCTAAGACTCGTTTATTTTAACTTCCAAGAATGCTTAAAACGTGTCGGCACAGAAAGTTATCTCAGAATAGCATTGTGATAGTGTTTCAGAGCAATGAACCTAGTAAAGACTCTTCTATAGGTCTTAATTTTTTTTTGATTTTTTCAGCTCAATTTTTATTTTTCACGGCCTGACTTTTGATTTGTTTTTAAGTTCAGTTTATTTCCAATATTAAAAGAAAGCCAAAATCCACTATCGAACAGCGAAAAAGTAAAGTTCACAAAAAACGTGACCGAATTCTAATTTCGAAAGTTGTTTTTACTCTTAAGAAGCAAAGTGTATTAGTACGAAATTTTTTTTCCAAAATAAGTCGCAAATATTGGTGCCACTTTTGGGGCACCTTTACAGCTTTTGGATAGCATGTGCTTTGACGTTTGATTAGTAAAAATTTAACACAGCTGATGCATTTTTAATTCATTAAATGAAAGGGACCGAAAAAAAATGTTTGTTTCAAACAACAGTACAATGATTAAAAGCTCGATTTCTGAATTTTTCCAACTCAAATTATTTCAACGTTTTTTGAAATGCATAATTTATACATAGTTTGACTTTATGCCTTCCAATTTATTACATTCAAAATTGTGTCTTTTTGTATTTGGTGCTACTTTTGCTGCATCGAATTGGCAATTTAATAGCATATGTAGCGAATTTAAATTACCTATTCGTCCAGTTTTCTCAAATTGGGTTAATTTTATCCAAAAGATTTAATCGAATTGTTCCCTCTGAAGTAAAATTTGGTCACGCTGAACTTAAAATTTGGTCACGCTCAATTTTGATTTGTTTTTGCTCTTTGGTTTTTGATTTTTTTTAGAAGTTCAGTTCTTTTCTATTGTTTAAAGGAAGGCAAACTTCACTATCGAACTGCAAAAGTGTCAAGGTCACGAAAAATCTAATCGACTTCTAGTTTCGAAAAATGATATTAATGTTACGATCTCCCGGAAGAATTTAAAGCTTACATAACTTGTCCAGTTGTCTCAAATTGGGTTAATTTTATCAAAAAAGCACCAATCGTAAATTGTTCTTGAAATTCAAAGAGCTTTAAGGGCACACATTTTTTTAAATTCGAAAGTTGATATTTGAAAAAGAAGTCCTTTTTTTGCGGTGCAACTAGCCAGCTTGATGATGCTTTTTTGAACATTAGAGTAGCAGAATTTTATAGACATTTCAGGACTCCAATAACAAGAATTGAAAGAGCTCGAAAAGGGTAGTATGGTATGACTTCTCAATGTGCTATTCTTTTTTTCCCACCAAATAAGTTTTACCAGCAGAATAAAAAACAAACAGTTGTGGCAGTTTTCTCACTAAGTTATAAATTCCCCCCTTGCGATAAACAAGGGTATTACAATCGAGTACAAGGCTTTTTTGCCCGTTAACAACTCTGTCCAAAGGACTCATTGGACTCCTGATGTACCTTGGTTTATAATGAATTCAAATTTTGTAGTGCCTCTTGCACATTTAGCCTGGCGCTAACGAATACACTTGGGATGGCAAAGTTTCTGGGTTCAAATCTGACCTGGACCTCTTTTTTTAACGTTTAATACTCCAGATCAAAAAAATTCTCGCCTATTATTTAGCTGCTTGTTTTGTCGGCTTTGTTGACACATCTAAGACTCGTTTATTTTAGCCGTAAACAATTTTCACTGCAGTTGCTTTTAGCATTTTAAGCATCAGGACGAATCAAAATATGATTTTCACATTGGTTATAAGTTTACCAGCTCGATTTAAAATTGCACTTTTTTAATATTTTTTTATCGGCTTAATAATTTTCTGCTTAATTAATATCGAAATAATAGCGTCTTATTGCGTCGTTACGACCGAAGTTGTTTTTGTGCACGTGTGTGCTCTGAGGGGAAACGGGACTTAACATTTTTATAAGTTTGGAGTATTTTGAATTTTTTCGGGCTTGAAAGGTTTCTGCTCAGGTATTTGTGACTTTGTTACCGCTTGGTAATTATAAGTTCAAATCAAATCAACCATCCGGCACATCTTGTGTAGAGGCAAAACAAAGGCTTGAGACGGCGGGTCGAAACAAAGGAATGCGGGTCGAATCCGGTCGGGCCCTTTTTTGCAAACTACAGTTTTTGTGCTTTTTCGGACTATCGTCCGTCTGTTGGTTTTTGTCGGTTTGGTTCCCGTAGTTCGATGGTTAAGCTTTTTTCCAAGCTGCTGTAACCTGATCCTCATGCTTGAGACTACAAAGCCCGGGAGTTCGATTCCAGTTGAGACCTATTTTTTTTGCTCCTAGAAAATTTTGGCTTATGTAGATTATTATCTGTCTGCTTTTTTTTATGTCTGCTTTGTTTCGTAGAAAATACTTTTTTTCTTGATAACTGGCCTTCTTTATAGCATTCCCAAAGCTCTTTGTAGAATTTCTAGGGTTGCAGGCAATTTTGTTCCGGATATTTTGGGCTTTGTTGCAATTTTTATAGAACAAAAAAAGGTTTTTAGAGCGTAGTGAGTACTCTTAGATAGGTCTTGCTGATCTCTTTTTCAGGAACAAGTCTTAAAATTTATTCACTCAATTTTGATTTTTCGCGTTTTAACTTATGATTCCTTTTCAAGTTAAGTGCATTTCTATATTTAAAAGGAGGCAAACTCCACTATCGAACAGTAAAAGTGTAAAGATCACGAAAAACGTGATCGATTTCTAGTTTCGGAAATGGAAATTAATTATCAGATTTCCCAGCAAAATAAAAGTTTTGCCTATTGATCCAGTTTTCTCAAATGGGGTTAATTGAACAAAAAAATGTCTATCATAAATTGTTCTTTAAATTCAAAGAATTTTAAGGCGATCTATTTTCTTCGAAGTTCAAAAGTTGAAGGTTTTTTGAAAAAAAAAAAAACAAATCAGTTACTTTTTCAGTTTCCTTGCGTTCATTACTCTTTTCCAACAATCAGTTGGCTATGTTTTGAATTTTTTTTCGTTTGATTTTAATCGTAGTCATTCATATTTGTATCGCAAGTGGTGCGAAGCTCAGCTTCGCCTCTGTGTGAAAAATTTTCGAAAGCCAAAGAGATGTAAGGTGATGTAAACTTCATCTGAAATTTTTTTGATTCCTTGAGTTCATTAACTTCAAGTTCATTATATTGAGTTCTATTTTTTATAGTCGCATTCGTAGTGCTATACTACAAATCTTCTTAAAATCCAGCTCGCAAGTAAAAGGGCTCATTTGTTGGCTTTTTTTTGCTGCATAGCCTTAGCAGTTTGATAGTGTATGTTCTATCGGCTTTATTGATAACTAGTGCTTGCTGAATTTCAAGCGACGCGACTAAGGTAAGAATTCGAGGATGTGAGATTCATAAATTCCAGGTTGGTGGTTCAATTGTGGCGATTTTTTTTTTATTTTTCAAGGCTTTTCTTTCTTATTTATTGCAGCTCTCGCTCTCCCTTGTATTTGCGAAGTGCAGTTTTTACTTGAAGGGGGGGGGGCGGCTTTTCATAATTTTTTCGAAAATTTTGGTTTTTTTTAGGTCCGCAAAAATGATTTTCCGAGCTCTCCTAAAGCATTAAATGACTGTTTTGGCCAAATTTTCTAAAAAAAAAACAGGTCAAAGAAGCCGTTTTTGGGCAATTTTTGGAAAATTTTGACAAAAAATTGCGTTTTTTTTTGGCGCGCGCTCCCCGTCAAAGTTAGTATATTTTGGCGCCGAAGGCGCCTTTAAAAAAATTTTAGTGTCGGTCGGCCAAAAATGGATTTCTTAAAAAGTACCAAAGGTGGGACCCTTTGGGTCGGCAGGGGGTCGAATCCCTGAGGGTAGGGGGCGTCCTCCTAAATCCGCCCCTGCTGGAAACAATTAATTTTAGATTTTTATTAAATGCCTCAAGACTATGTAAAATTCCTCCTCAGCCTGAAGTTGCGTTACTGAATCAACTTGGTCTGAAATAAACATCGAAATGTTATTTTGCATATGAAATGATGTAGGTCTCAGTATCATTGCATGTAGCTTAAAATAGCTCACTAATCGTAATTTACGCCCTTTCTGCATAGCAGAGAAGGATGGAACGTTTGGCGATCACTCTTTAATTTGTAGTTCAACATTAGATTGAATCAGCGGACATGAGGGAAAAAAATAAATTTTTTAATAATGCATCTCTGGCCCTAGCTCGTTAGTCATCAAGTTCAAAATCATATACTCAATGACGCCCCAGTATTATTTGAATGAGAAACTTGACTGACTATACTGAGAGCTGAAAGTTTGTTGAACGATCAGAAAAATGTTGATGTTTTTACACCACTGGAAATACTTTTTGTTCGCGTGCATTTAAAACTTGTGGGGGTGCATCTAATTTATTGGAAACAATTTGGCCTTGTTGCTCAATCTTCTAATTTCAATTTTTCTCCTTAGTGCCGGCATAAATTCCAACCCCGAACACCTGCTCTCAATCTAACCTAAAATTGCAAAACGATTGCTGTATCTAACATTTGTATCGTATCAGATTGCATAGCAATTGCCATATCTAGCAATCTAACCTCGTTTCAAATTTTGTGTAATTGCCATTCGTATCGTATCAAATTCAAACCTTTGTATCGTATTCTAACATTCATAGCGTATCAAATTGCATAGCAATTGTCATATCTAACATGGTATCAGATTTTTCACAATTGCCGTTTTATATTAACAGTCAATGAACGTACGGATTCATCACATAGGTCGCTTTAATTTTGTGGTTCATTTTTTTTTCAGGAAATTTATTTCTGTGAAAATTTGATAATGGTAGGGTGGCCACGGTATCAGTGCTGTCAGTGCCATATCAGTGCCAGTTTTTTTTCATCGCGCTTCTCTACTGAATCAAAATCAAAAATCGATACAGGCTTACACAGTAAAAGAGTGTTTTTTTTTTCAGGTAGTATGAGCAGCTGAGAAGAAGAAATTAGTTGGGTAAAAAAATTGCGTAAAAAAATTGGGCCAATGAGTTCGGCCAATGAAAAAAAAGTTGGGTAACAAAGCCAAAAAAGGCTATTTTTTCAAAAAATGTCAGTGTCTGGCATAAAAATTCAGAACGACTCAGATCTTTTTTTGTTTCCTTGCGTTCATTGTCTCTTTTTCAACCGTCTGTTGGCAATATTTAATATTTTTTTTTGCGTGTTTAAGAATTTTGGGTATATTTAATATTTTTTTGTGTGTTTAAGAATTTTGGGTATATTTAAGATTTTTATGATCATTCGGCTTAAATCCGTTAGGTGTAATGCATCGTTTTAGTTGCAACATAATACGACGCTTAAAATGTAGAAAATGGAGATTTTTGGTAACTGAAAGCTGGACATTGACTTTTTTCGACTTGTTTTTTTTTTGTTTATTTTGACATCATTCGAGATATACGTGTGAAATTGTTGACATTTTTTTCAAACTTTTTTTTTCGATTTAGTGGCTTTCGTGTCATTTTCTATCGAGATTCCAATGCCATGTCTGTCTGTGTGTGCGTGTGTGTGTGTGTGTGTGCGTTGTATCGCAAATGTTGCGATACTTTGCTTGGCCTCTGTTTCTGAACTGAAATTCAACTTCTCTATAGCCAGCTGAATGTATCTTTGTGAGTTACAGACGCTTTTGTGAAACATTTCATATAGTCTCGCTGAGGCATGGCCATTTGGTTGTTTGAGGCATATATGGGCACTCGATGGTTTGCATATTTGGTTACCTAGCGCACTGCATGTCACATTTTGGACTATTCGGATCTTGGGGTGTTTTTTCTTGGTACTTTTCTATTGTTTGGACTTAGTACGTTTAGTTTAGGGGCATACCAAGTTCAGCATCAGGTCAAGTTACCCGAAATAACTTTCCTAATGGATTCCACCAGTTTGAAGGAAACTTTTTGTGGTACAAATTTTCTATTGTTGTTAAATCTTTTTTAACCTTCAAGTGACTCCATAGTCGCTGAGGTGTAATATTGATTGGATTAGTCTCAATTTGAAAATGAACCGCCGTCTAAGCAAAAGCTAATTGGTTTGTTGACTTTGTCTAACCGTTTTTGTTACCTGTTATGCCTTAAATGGAAAAGAAACAATACACTCTGCTTATTTCCTTTCTGGTATCCGCCTCTTAATACCCAACGCGGGAGCAATATTTGTTAAGTAGCTCTAGAGACTGGGAGGGTAAATCGCAGCAGCACCATAGCAACAGCTATAATAGAAACGAAAATAAAAACGCCAGTTCACCTGCTAGTTTCCAAATTACCTCAGCAAGGTAAGTACTTTTTAACTGTAAACCAAGTTGATTAATATTAGCAGTTAAACACCAGAGAAAGTAAGCAAAACTGACTGCATTAATATTGGGTTTTTTGATTTCTGTCAGTTAGTTTTGTTGAATGGGTTTGATGTGTTACTGAAAACAGTGAGAACTGGCTGTTTTTCCTCGGTTCAATGGTTTGAGTTTGTCGGTTGAAGCGTAGCCTAATTTTTCTCGTAGATAACATGGCGTAAAATAAGCCACTGAAGATAAATCTTTAATTTTATGTTCATAAGTGGATTTATTTTAAGAATCGTCATTGGAACCAAAATATCATTTTTTATCTGTTTTCCTATATTTGTGTTGATTGTAGAATAATCTGGCGGAAAATAAGCAACTGAAGATAAATCTTTGATTTTAGTTTCCTAAGTAGATTTATTTAAATAGTCGTCATCTGAACCAAAATATCATTTTTATCTGTTTTCCTAAATTTGTGTTGATTGAAGAATGAGCTGGCGGAAATTAAGCAACTGAAGATAAATCTTTAATTTTAGTTTCTTAAAGTAGATTTATTATAAGAGTCGTCATTGGAACCAAAATATCATTTTTATCTGTTTTCCTATATTTGTGTTGATTGAAGAATAAGCTGGCGGAAAATAAGCAACTGTAGATAAATCTTTATTTTAAGTTTCATAAGGGGATTAATTTTAAGCATCGTCATTGGAACCAAAATATCATTTTAATCCGTTTTCCTATATTTGTGTTGATTGAAGAATAAGCTGGCGGAAAATAAGCAACTGAAGATAAATCTTTGATTTTAGTTTCATAAGTGGATTTATTTTAACAATCGTCATTGGAACCAAAGTATCATTTTTATCTGTTTTCCTATATTTGTGTTGATTGACTATATTTGTATGATTGAAGAATGAGCTGGCGGAAAATGAGCAACTGAAGATAAATCTTTGATTTTAGTTTCCTAAGTAGATTTATTTAAATAGTCGTCATCTGAACCAAAATATCATTTTTATCTGTTTTCCTAAATTTGTGTTGATTGAAGAATGAGCTGGCGGAAAATGAGCAACTGAAGATAAATCTTTGGTTTTAGTTTCTTTTTTTATGTAGATTTATTATAAGAATTGTCATTGGAACCAAAATATATAATTTTTTATCTGTTTTCCTATATTTGTGTTGATTGAAGAATGAGCTGGCGGAAAATGAGCACTTGAAGATAAATCTTTAATTTTAGTTTACTGAAGTAGATTTTTTTTATAAGAATGGTCATTGGAACCAAAATATATCATTTTAAATCTGTTTTCCTATGTTCGTGTTGATTGAAGAATGAGCTGGCGGAATTAAGCAACTGAAGATAAATCTTTAATTTTAGTTTCTTAAAGTAGATTTATTATAAGAATCGTCATTGGAACCAAAATATATAATTGTTTTATCTGTTTCCTTTTATGTGTTGATTTAAGAATGAGCTTCAGTTTTATTTTTTTTGCTGTTAAGAGATTTGAAAAATTCTTTTAAGGTAAGTTGGCGATGTTTTTAGTCATTGGCACGCTTGTGTCAATCAGCTAAAGGTTGGGTACCTAGTAAGTTACGTGTTGTTGACATGTCGTATGTCATAGAACATAAAGGAGTCGTTAATCCTCTTGCTATTCTGTTCTCATATTTGCGCTTGCGATCAGCAAGCGTTATCAAATCGGATTATACTTTTTTTTTCTAATTAATAACTAGTTTAACAAAATCACTGGAATCATTTTACCTTTGGTTCATTTTAAATGAAAAGCCAGTGGTTAGTGCATCGAGCTTGGCCTGGAGGTAATGCAATTGCCTTTGAAACCTTATGTCACGGGTTCGAATCCCGGCCGGGTCAGGTTATTTAGTGTCTGTAATTAAAAATTCTGCAGGGAAAAATTGATTAGTCGGATTTTAGTTTTTCGGCTTAAGCGGGCGGAGGATTTGAAGAAAAATTCGAAATTTTATCGACCTTTTTTTTCAGGTTGACCTATTTGATTTTCTGAGCTCTCACAAACTACTTCGAAGACCTTATTTTTCTGCGCCGCAGGCGAAATTAAAAAAAGAAAACAAGCCCAAAAATGCTTTTTTGGGAACTTTTGAAAAATGTCAACCAAAAAATGCGTTTTTTCGGCGCGCGTTCCCCCTCAAATGTAGTATATATTGGCGCCAAAGGTGCCCTAAGAAAAAAATTTTTCCGCCAGCCAAAAATGGAGATTTTAAATTAGTACAAAGGGGGGACCGGTTGATTGGTATATTTGCCGTTTTTTCTTGGTTTTTTTTTTCCGCTTGAAAACTCTATTCGACCTGAATGATTTTGGCTCTTGTTTTGTCAGCTCAGTGAACTTAGTTTGGGTTAGTCTCAGGATAAAAATTAAATATCCGTATTTTTAATACATCAGGTCGGCTGATAGTATAAAATTTTCAAACTTTTTCATCGCTTAAAATTTTTTATGACAATAATTTCTTTTGACACTTGGTTTCGATTTAATTGGCGTCTAACCACGTGTTGTTGGGTTATTGGATGCGCGAAAAATACTAAAAGGTTGCTGAATGCTAGTGTTTGTGTGCTTAGTCTGTTTTTCCGAGATTGAATTTTTTGTATTTTCAAAAAATCTGTTGAATTTATTATGACAACCATTTCTTTAGGCAATTTTGTTTTCGGATCGACTGGACCCTAACTACGTGTTGTTGGCTTAGTGGACACTCAGAAAGTACTTACATATTGCGTAATTGTGGTGGTTGTGTTTCTCGTTTGTGTTCGTGATTGAATTAAGTTTTTTTCCACTTAGTTATTTCCATCTCACTGACCATTTTGTAGCTTGAAGTGGTACGCATTAGGTACGTTTTTCGATGCTTTGAGTTAGAGATGCTTATATATGGGCTTTTTTCTGAATGATTTCTTAAAAGGAGTTAATTGCAGTGTTGTCACTAGTACCTACACTCCTAGAGACTTCAAATTCTTTATTTTTGTTCCGACCATTGAAAATGGGGAGGAACTTTTTATTCGTGTGTTTTAGTTTTTTTTGTTTTCCACGCAAAATCAGGTACCACAAATAATCATATTAAAGCCCTTTCAGGCGTGATTCAAACGACACTTAAAAAATCCGAAATCTTTTTCACGGTGTTGCGAAATACCGGTTTAAATTTTTTTTGATTTTTTGTCTGATTTCGAGCTAATAAGATGACCGTGTAGGCTTATAGTAGCTAATTTAAGCCGTGAAAACTTAGTTTCACTCAACTATAGGTAGTTTTTGGAGGTTTTACCGCAATTCGGGAATCAAAAAGTTAAACATTCAAAAAATTTGAAAAAACATTTGAAATTTTTTCAAAAGTTTAAGAAGTTTTTTTTCGCTTTTCTAGTCATTTTTCTTCAAAAAACTGTTTTTTCAATTGACCTATTTTTACTATGACTCTCAAATATGCCTTATTTCCAGTTTTTTGTTCAGATCTTTTTTTATCAAACATGCAGAAAAAAACGACACCTTTGTATTTTGTATTTTTAAAGACCGTGGTCGGAACATTCTGTGCTACTTGCAAATTAACCGGCTATCCTTGTTTTAAATTAGACTTCTTTCGGCTCATATCTAGTGGCTAACTTGCCTCCCTGCTTCGCTTTTGCCATTCCGCTATTACCTAGACAAAGACACTCGCCTTGAAATCTGAAAAATGTTTAATATTCGCCACAGACCTGTTTGATGAATGTCATGTCTTTGCTGAAAATTTTTCTCGTTAGGTTGATAAACCGTTATTCTTGAAAATGTTTTTTATGCAATCGTGAGCATGTCTTCTAATCGGGAACTAGATTTTTTCCCGTAAACAAAATTCCCCGTAAATAAAGTTGTTTTAGTAGTGAACCTTAGCAACTCCGAGGCTCTTCCCATTTGTTCTTGAGGTAACGCAGTTGTCTTTGTACCCTAAGGTCTTAATTTTTTTCAGTATGTATGAAATTAATTTTTTTCCGGGAAATTTTAAATTATCGTATCTTCGTATGTCTGCATATGTTTTATCGGCTTAGTTGTCACATCAGATAAATATCTTGAGCTATCAGCGTTTTCTCTCGTAAATGCAAGTGTTTTGATTTACCTAATTTGTAAAAATTAATAGCCTTGATTTTGTATATTTTCCTTGGTTTTCTTTTATTATTTTTTAGCTTTGTTATTTTTTTTGGAAATAATAATTGTATCAATTCAAGATGTCCGAACAATTCAAGATGTTGAAATGTTTTTTGCTTAAGTACTATGAAAAATAGCGACAAATAGTTTTTTTTGGTAAATAATTTTTTTGCTCACCAATTTAATCATTCAAATTAAAAGGTTTCAGTTTCAGTTAGCTTGCTTCAACTGAATTTTCAGCGCTCGTAAAGCTTGCTTGAAACAGTTAACAATTGCGCACCAAAGTATTCTTTTAAAACAAATTGCTTGTTTCATGGCATGGTAGCTGCTTTTCTCTAACTTGTAATATAACGTTTTTACACTAGCGTAAGCTCAGTGTTTTATTAAGAACCTCTTTTCTAACCTAATTCGCAAATAGTCGTGCCATTTTGGTGCCTCCTTGCAGCTTTTTGATAGCATGTGCTTTGATGCTGTGAAGTTCAAATAATAATAAGTTTACACAGTTGATGCATTTTTAATTCCTCAAATGAACCAAAAAAAGCTATTTGTTTCAAACAACATAACAATAATTAAAACTCGATTTCAGAAGTTTTCTAACTCAATATATCTCGCAATTTTTTGAAATGCATAATTTATACATAATGCGGCTTTGCGATTTATTACATGCAAAGTTTGTGTGGATGACAGTTTGTGATATTCCATATTATTACTTGCTAAATTGTGTCTATTTGTATTTGATGCCTTTTTTGCTGAATTGCTTTGGCAATTTGTTAGCATATGCAGTTGCTTTATTCGTGACTAGTGTTTGTCGGTGGTTAAGCGTGAGTGGGTAGTGCGTGAGACTCAAAATCTCCTGATTGCAGTAGGTCGCAGATCGAATCCTAGACCTAGCCGAGTTTTTGCTATCTCTATTTTTTAGGCTTAATTCGAGGCTTATTTCTATTTTTTATTGTCTTCTCTATTAGATTTTTGTCATGTTGTCCGTAGTATATGCGAAGCGAAAATTCGCCCTTCTGATAAGAGTAATGAACGTTGTGAAACTCTTATATAGATCTTGATTTTTTTGTTTTTTTTCAGGAAAAAGTTTTCAAATTGGTCACACTTAAATTTAATTTTTTCGCGTTTTGGCTTGGGAACTTTTCAAGTTCAGTGCATTTGCATCGCTTAAAAGAAAGCAAGCTCCATTATCGAACAGCAAAAGGGTAAAGGTAACGAAAAACGTGATCAACTTCAACTTTCGAAAGTGGAATTTAATTATCAGATTTCCCAGCGAATTAAAATCTTTACCTACGTATTGATCCAGTTTTTTCAAATTATTTGTGTCATGAAAAAAAGGTTCATTGTTAATTGGTCTAGAAATTCAAAGAGGTTTAAGGCCATCTTTTTTTTGTCTTCGAAGTTCGAATGATTTCCCTTTCAAGTTTTTTGTTTGCAATGAGATTTTTTCAAAAAACAAGTCAGTTTTTTTCTTTCTGCGTTCATTATTCTTTTCCAATTGTCTCTTGGTTTTGTTTCAGGTTTCCATCGCTTGATTGCGTTTCTTCAGCAAAACTTATTTTTTTTTTACTATAGAAAAATCTGGCGATCAAAACAGTTCGAAATATTTCTAGTTTTAAAAAGTCTTTCGTGCAATCAAAATAAATCTATATTTTCAAAGCGTCGTACCTAGAAAGCTGGCATTAAAAAGTCTGATTTTTATCGAACCAACATTCAACCTATTGAATCAGTAAACAACTTGAAAGGTTTCGGGTTTAAAGCTTGATAGCTTGCTCCAAAATCTTTTAACTTTTTGCACAGCAGTTAAGATCTTCAAATAAAATGAAACTTATCAGAACTTTTTTTGCTTGATAAGCTTGCTGCAGAAAATTTTTTGTTTGCAAACGAATACTAGTTTTGAAATTTTTGCATCACTTGAAACTTCCTTTATTTAAAACCATTTCAATCCATTTTCAATATTTTATGGCGTAATCGTTTGTTTAAAAGGCAAACCTTCTGCAAACCTTCGGAAGCAATGCAACACACTTGGGTTGTCCAGGTTTTCATTTTTTGAATAGCTTGTTTCAAAAATTCAACTGTTCATGCCAAATTTTTTCCAGTCAAGAATTTAATTTTTCAATTTTCAAGTGTGTGCACTGTTGATTTTTTTGTTAAATAAAAATAATTTTTTTAGGTAAATGGAGTTGCTTGTTTTGTGTAACTACTACTCTGAAATAGATCGATAGAAACTGTTAGTAGGTTTGATTATCCTAGTTTATAAATAATAACGTTATTCTGGAATGTCTGTTTAAACAGTTTTTATGTTTTTAAATGTTGATGCAATTAGTGAAGAAACTATACAGGTCGTGATTACTTTTTTTCTTTATCTCTTCATGAAGAAGTCTTAAAAGTTGTTCACGTTCAAAATTCATGTGTCCACGCTCAAGTTTGAAATCTTATATAACAAATGAAAGTCGGATTGCGCTATGGACGCAATGTTAAACTGAGCACAATCCTTAAGAATTATCAGGAGTCAATGTTTAAAAGGCTATCAAGCTTAACGTTTTAGAATCATCCAGAGGAAGATGAACTCGATCAAACTTCAAGGCTAGACAGAACCTGCATGAAAAGAATCACTATGAAACGAATCACTTAAAAACAGCAACCTCAATGCAATGAAAAAAAAATTCGAACCAATTTGGTCTACGAATTAATTTGGAATAGTTCAAAGTTTAGTAGCTTCAAAAGCTTGGAAAAGTTGAAACTCTTCGCGAACCGATTCAGTCTATGAAATGAAAATGTCGTAGTTTTCAAAGTTTAGAATAGCTTCAACGTTTCGAATAGCTTGCTTCGACAAGTATTTTTTTGTGAACCGATTTGTTTTTTTTTTGAATATCTTGAGTTATGTCAAATCTGTGTAGCTTGAACTGCTTGCTTTGGAAAACTTCAACTTATGGCAAAAACGAATCGGTCTAAGAATTAGCTTGGATTTTTTTGAAGTTAATTGCTCCATTAGCTTGCGCAAAAAAATTATTAAAGATTCGATTAAAAAACCTGAAGTCGCCTGAAAAACTTCAACAGAAAATCAATTTGCCATCCGATTTACTTTTTGAACTAACTTATATATTTTTTAAAGTTTCATAACTTTAATAGCTTGCCTAAAAAAACTTTACTTTTTTGCGAATTGATTCGCTCTGTGAAACAAGTTGAAATATTTCAATGTTTTTTTTTCGCTTGAAGAGCCTCCATATAAAAACCTTAAGTTGTGCCATCCGATTTGCTTCATGAAACATTTTGAAAGATTTCAAAGTTCCATAGCTTGAATAGCTTGCTTAGAAAAAGTTCAATTTTTCGGGAACCGATTCGTTCTATGAAACATAAAGTTTTTCAAACCGTTTTACGATATGGTTAACTTGAAATTGTTCAAAGTTTCTTTGCTTGGATACCTTGATCAGAAAACAACTAATTTTATGCGAGCCAATTGGTTATTGTAGGCGGGCTTGCTAGTATTCTTTTAATAATTTGCGCTCAAGTTGTGTTTGTTGTGAAAACCAAACAATGCAAACGAAGACAAAGTACAGAGGTTTAAAGAACCTGCCGGGAGTTTTTAAAAATAGTCGTTGAGGTAACTGGAAAAAGTAAACCAGAAAAAGCAAACGAAGACTAAACACCGAGGCTAGAAGGAAATGCAGGGAATTTTCAAACCCTAAAGAGCCAAAAGAAGGTTTTGACCTTTTGATGACCGATAAGTTGAAAGCTTCAAAAGCTGTTTTTCATTAGCTAAAAAGATGAAGCAAGAAGCAGTGTAGCAAGGAAAAGACGAAAAATATTGATGTCAGTTTTTTTTAGAGAAAATGTTAAAATAGATGAATTTTGTGAGATTTTACAAGGTTTTGAATCTTAATTTTATATAGATTGTTTCAATTTCAAATATGTTTTCTTGAAGATTTCAATCAACGAAATTGCTCCAGTAACGAAAGAATTTTTTTAAAATGTTTTTGAAAAATCATTTTTCCACCCTGTTTCAGAACTCAAAATTAATTAGGATTCTTAAAAAGGATCAGGTTTGTTACCAGAAACGTACTGATCAGTTTTAGTTTTTGTTGTAGTAGCCACGCCCAACGCCATCGTCTGCGGGATTTTGTGAGGTAGCTTCTTGCTTGCGTTTTGTTCTGTTTCTTGGTTGCCATTGATATCCAGTACTTCATCTCCATAGTAGATGAATGTTGATTGGGTTTCCGCTAGTCCCTGCCAGTTCCCTTGTCCCCGGCCGAATGGTTTGGTACCGTTTAAGCACTGGACTCGTTTTGATATTTGTGATCCATATTTCGAAGTCAGCTCTTCGTCGTTGTCGATGTGTGCTGTTTAGAAGTCAGCTTTTTTTTTCGTTATTTGACTGAGATTGGATTCATAAGGGAGTTCAGCTCTCCCGCTCCCTCGTGATATCAAGTTTGAGGAATTCAGTAACTACGACGGGATGAAGCCAGAGGTCTTCAGTAGTCAGGCCAGTCGGGATTCGAGTGCAGTTGAATGCATGATGGACATCGTGCGGCCTCTCATTACAGTCTGGACAGGAATTTTGTACCCCCTTTTTTACGGCTTAGGTTTGAGTTAGTGAGAAGACTGTACACGAAGTGGAGTTGAGCAAGCCGTATGCGCGCTATCAGCGGTAATTCAGATTCCATGTCAGATATTTGAGGCGGTACACGTTCCAAGAGCACTGAAGGCTTGAGGTAGTTTTTAACCTCGTTGTAATGGATAACCTTCAGAGCTTGCCATTAGTTTTTACGACTTATTAAACCGTCATCCAGATGTTGCTGGGTTTCAACTCCGTAGGTGGCGCGGATGGTGGGTTTGATGAGTCGCTCGACTGGATGTTGGGTTGTCTGATAGTCGGAACGTTGACTCTGGTGACATTCGACAAGAAATTTTTTTGCCAGCATATCTGTGAGTATTTACAGGCAAGACTTTTGTTTCCCTGTGAAGGTCATCAATATTTTTCATCTTCACATAATCAGTTATTGTTCTAAGGGCAATGTTTTGTTGAACTTGGAGGTTGTTCCAGTTTGTATTTTTTTTTGATAGAGACGAGATTGGTGCTTCATAGTTAAGCGTACTGCGCCCGAAGGCCTTGTATGTCACTGTCAGTGTTTCTTTGGAACAACCCAAGTCATTGCCGGACAATTTTTTTTAATGAAATTACGCTTTTGTAATTTGTCTGTGGTGGTTTTGAACTGTTCATTGAAACTAAGTAGGCCGTTAAAGACCACGCCTAACAGTCTGGGTTTTGACTTAAGCCGACTAGGTACTCTGTTAATTTCAAGCTTGGGGTCAAAGGATAATTCCATAGTCCAAGTTGCAAAGATGGTTGATGATGACTTGTCGGCGGAGAGTTGCAAGTTCCCATTGGTGAGCCAGCTGAGCAGCTCTCCTAGGCACGGCGTGATTTGGCCCTTAAGTTCATCTACCTTCGAATTTAAAGCCATCAGAGTTATTTCATCACCGTAAGTAACAATTTAAACCCGATCTGGCTGGAGGGGGAGCTTGCTCATGTAAATAATAAAGAGAATTGGTGATAATACTTCTCCTTGTGGTACCCCTTGTTTGACTTTTTTGAGTTCGACTTTTTATTCCGATACTCAACATAGGTGAACCGACCCTGTAATTATGAAGTTTTCCAGCGTTTGGTGCTGTTGAACACATCCGCTTTCAAAACATCAGTGAGTAGTATGTTATGGTCAACCGTATCAAAGGCGGCGGTGAGGTCAAAGGCTACTAAAAGTGTACAATCTTATGGTTTGTGTTTGTTGTGACCTAGCTCGATGTTGTAAGTTATGATTTTCAGAGCTGTTGTTGTTGAATGTTCGACGCTGAAGCCATGTTGGTGTTCTGCTAGGGGAAAATTGAAAAAGTCATTTAGCAGCAGCCTTTCAATCTCCTAAGCAATTAGGAAAAGTATTGCGATCGGTGGGAAACTTTTGGAATCATCGACCGGTTTACAGCGGAATAATCCTTACTATTTTCCACACATTTGGTATGGTAGGTGATCAGTTTTTTTACTTCCCGCTCTTGGTGAAGTTTTTGAAAAAATGAATTATACAGAAATGTACTAGTTTTTCAGGGCATTAAATATCGGACAGAATACTCATTTTGGCTTCAAGGAAGATCAAAGTTCAATTGACGCCGTAGTGTCACCTATTGAAAAAACCGGATTTGAATGGGGCAATCCAAAGAAAACAAGAGTCTTTTTCTTATTCTTGTAAATTTTGGTCATGGTCAGTCATGTACAAATTCTAGGGCCGCGTGATCCAACTCTCAAACTGCTGACATATTACTGTGAAAACAGGACAGAGCTTACGTATCAAAATAAAAAAAAATCATCTATACAAAAGCATCTGTTGGTGTGCCGCAAGGATCAGTGATAGGTCCGATTTTTGTCTATTCAAGTGATTTTTGTCTCAAAATACAAAGACCTATTTCTTGGCTGATGACACCTAAATGTCAACTTCAGCATCAAGCAGCCTTGTATGAAATTGAGAATATGATAAAAAGAAAAAGGTTTAAAACGTAGTTTAAAAGGTGGTTTTTGAAGTGAAAATTTGTCGAACTGATATTGTTAACATGAGTTAATAAGGCAATAAAAATTAACAAAGATATGATCTTCCTACAGCACGTTTATTTATATTCACGGAAATAATTGAATAGATTTTGTGGTTTGGTCTATCAAATGCTCAATAACAAACGAGTTGCAACGACCCAGAAACAAACAAACTTCAACAAAGTGCTTTTTATTTGGACCTAACTGTGTATTGAATCCAAGAAGAAATTCAAGAAATTTAACAACCTGTGAAATTTACATAAAATCTTACTTCATATAAGTAGAAGAAAAATGTTCTGTTGTTTTAAAGTATTTTTTGCTGTGAATTTACCTGAAAATTTCCTAAACGGCCGCGAACAAACTGAACCACCTTTTGTAATTCTTTTTAATCAATGGCAATCTAATGAACATATTGAACCAGGGGCTGATCTAGGATTTTCTCAAGGGGGGTGGGCGGATTTTCAAAAAATTTTTGACAATTTTGACGACCTTTTTTTTTAGGTCGAACAAATTGATTTTTCGAGCTCTCCCAAACCACTGTTTTTCCCCTATTTTGGTTATTCAGCGCCGCAGGCAAATTTAAAAAAAACTGTCATAAAAGCCGTTTTTGGGCACTTTTTAAAAAACTTTTACAAAAAAAATTGGCGCGTTTTTTTTGGCGCGTGCTCCCCCTCAAAGGGAGTATATATTGGCGCCAAAGGCGCCTTTAGAAAAATTTTAGGGTCGGTCGGCCAAAAATGGATTTCTTAAAAAGTATCAAAGGGGGGACCCTTTGGGTCGGCAGGGGGTCGAATCCCTGAGGGGGAGGGGGCATCCGCCCCCCGCCCCCCACCTAAATCCGCCCCTGTATTGAACAGCTAGGTAAGCTAAGATCTCATGATTGTCTTGAATTTTTCTCTTAGTTCTTCCGACTTTAAAAAAAAAAGAATGCTCTTTTTTACATTTTTGTCATCACCGATAAAAATAGAATGGAAGCTTAAAAGTTTTGGATATGAAATAAATTTGCGCTCATAGACATCTGAAATTGGACCAGAAGGACTCAGGCTGACAACGATTGCTCAGGATAAAGTTAAATGATTGTAAATGCGGTTTATAACAAGCATAAACGTTATTTTAGCCTGAAACTAACGTAATGATTTTCATTATCATGATTTTGTTTGCAATGCTACTGTGAAATATAAAACCTTGTTTAGGCGCTAAGTTTTTCATAAGGATTCTAAATTTCATTTTTTTTCTCCCCCACAAAACGACGAAACAATCAACAAAACAAACTTTTCAAAAATCTTATGAGAAACGAGTAATTTTTGTCAAGGTGACACGCCATGAATTGTATTTCGCAATTTTTGAGTGCACCTTGGCTATTTTCAATTCTTTGCGCATAAATAATAATTTGTTTTTTTTTTTCAGGAAAATATTGGTTGGTTGGTATTAGTACAATGGGAGTAGGAGAGGTGGCATACGCCAATTCAAACTTAGTAGTTACTACGGTGAGAAATGAAACATGAACTTCAAATTAAAGTTCGTATGGTGCTTTGACGGAATGAACCGACAATGCCTTTGTGAAAGCTTGCTTCAACGTTTGTTTAAATACAACATGACGTTATATTAAGCAAGTTTTTGTGATGCTGTGCTCATATTTTCTTTGCAACGTTTTGCATTACTTGGTAAGTCGTATTAAAGTACACTAGTGTATATTTATTGATCTTGAGAGCAAATTTATACGCTCTTTCTCACCGGAAAAATTCAATAGTTGCTCGTGTTGGTTGATTTCATTAATACTACGAATTATTTGACCGGATTTCAAAGATATAACTGTTTTTTTTTTGGATGGTAAGTCTCATTGCAGCTTAAAATATGCATATATTCTGACTACTAATTCTTTCTACAACCTATAATTTTTTGAGGTTCTTATACACTAATTTTTACTCACAAAAAATAAGCTTTTTTGAATTATTTTCATCAATTTTTTTTCGCTGAACTCTCATTATTGTTCCGACTTTCGATACAAAAGTAACGGAATATTTGTGCTCGGGGTGTATTTTTTTTCTTCAGACAAATTTCGACTTTTTAACTAGCCATTTTTGACGGAATTTTTTAATATCAGTAAAAAGGTATTGTTGTCCTGAGCTTAAATTTGAAAAGATATTTTACCTGTGATCAATTTTCGTAAAGTTATGGGGGTTTAAAGATTGGCATTTTGGCCAATTTGGGACAATTAACGCGCGATATATTTCGCGCTATTAACGCGTAAGCGTAGATTTAATCCGTCTTAGAAATCGTTCTAAATTGGTTGAAAGAAGCTTATTTGCCATAATTGATTTGTTACTACAAGCTAAATTTACCACTTTGTACTTTATATGGCGTGTGGGGGGTGGTGATTTTCTTAAAAGGCAGTCGGAACATTCAGGGCTTCGCCCTGATACGAGCAGTCTTGTTTAAGTTCTGGACTCTTTTTTTTGCTTCTGAACTATATTTTTGGTGTTCAATTTAATTTTGTCAAGCACATTAAAAGTTAAGGATATCTAATTTTCCGATCGCGTGAAACCTTCCATCTAGTTCTGACTTCGAGTCTAATTTCATATTTCCTAAAGTTAGTGCTCCGAAAATTCTCAGTGTGGGAAGTAAAAATGGCCGATGGTGAGTTTTTCACCGGAATATCAAGCAGCTCCGAGCAAGCTTGTGAATGCTTGAATTTATTCGAAATCGAAAAACTTCTTTCAAAAAGTTTTCTCAATGTCGAGAAAAACTGATACGAGCATTCTGCGCTACTTGCACAGCAACCGGGCTTACAAGTTTTTAGTGTGATTCATTGGTTGTTGTTCCGACTTTCGATACGAAAGCAACGGAATATTTGTGCTCGGGGTGGGTTTTTTTTTCTTCAGACAAATTTCGACTTTTTAACCAGCCATTTTTGACGGAATTTTTTATATCCTTCGAAAGGTATTGTTGTCCTGAGCTCAAATTTGAAAAGATATTTTACCTGTGATCATTTTTCGTAAAGTTATGGGGGTTTAACGATTGCCATTTTGGCCAATTTGGGACAAATAACGCGCGATATATTTCGCGCTATTAACGCGTGAGCGGAGAATTAATCCGTCTTAAAATCGTTCCAAATTGGTTGAAAGAAGCTTATTTGCCATAATTGATTTGTTACACGGAGCGAAATCTATCTTTTTATACTTTGTATGGTGTGTGGGGGGACGATTTTCACAAAAAAAAAATCAAATTTTAGAAAATTATTTCATTTTATTTTTTCTTACATTTATTTTTTTTAATGTTATTACTGCTCCATAAAACCTTAAAAGGCAGTCGGAACATTCAGGGCTTCGCCCTGATACGAGTAGTCTTGTCTTATTTTCAAAACATCAACTAACATCAAATCCTTTCATTCAAAATCATTGAGAAATCCCTTATTACTGAATAAGTTTTTTAGCATTAGTTTTCTTTTTATTTTCCCCCTCATACTCCTGTATGTTTAATATTTCTTGCGACTACTTCATTAAGTGGATAGTTTATTGCTGACGCAGAGTGTGTTTTTTCCAAGGTTTTCCTCTTGTTTTAAGATATTTCTGAAAGTTTAAAATTTTGAGAAGTGCACAAAAACATAGCTTTTGATTCAATTTCATTTTTTCCAGCCATTAATTTTCTCTATTACCAGAACTTTATTCTCATAAATTTCTGGGTGTTGCACTTGAAAACCAGGTAGAAAGTTTCGAAGAGTTCTTGGAAAAAATTTTTTTTGGTAAGTTTCAAGTTTGTTTGACCGTTGAATAAGCTCTTTTTTGATCAATTTCACTGGGAATCATTTTGTTTTCAACATTTTTAGAGGCTTAAAAACGAAAACATTGTTTTTGTGTATGAATTACGATTTTTTTCTTTAGTATTTGTGAAAAATATTTGTCTTCTTTTTATATCGCAAATAATGCGAAGCTCTGCTTAACCTCTGTTTCAGGTTTTCTGTTTGTAATTCTATAATTATTTGTAGTAAATTTAAATGATGATCGACTGTTTTTTGTGGCTAAGCGGAAATGTTTTTGTTTGATCATTTTTGACCATATTTTTGTACACTAACTCAAAACGACTTTACTGTGACTTGGTGTTCTTCTCCGCCTACTTAAAAACCGGAACTGACTTCATTTTACTGGCACTGTGAATTTCGTTGAAACTAAGAGCATATGCGGTTCCTGATGGTGCAATATATTTTTCCAATCAACTTTCCATTTTTTGTAAAGTACAACTGCAAAAACATAAATTATCTCATTTCGCAGTACCCTGTAATTGAACTCAATCCAAAGTTATTTCACTGTTTGAATGATATAGTTGTTTTTAAAGGCCAGATGATTGGATTATGGATGAAATTACAGCGTCAGAAAATAATGATATTGGTATGGATAAATCCACTGTGATGCTACCATCTGTCGCAAGTGACATTGATGTATTAACAAATGATGTTAGTAGCGATTCAGAAAACAACCATCAATATTCCACAGGTAAAGATGGCGATAATTCGATTACAGGCCAGAGTGAATCTGGGGAAAAACTGAACTCAATGGAAGGAAAATTGAACTTGATCGAAGGAGAAGCCAACCGCAATTCAAGTGCAGGGGATGTGAAAGGATCAATTGAACAGCACGTGAACAACATGTCTGATGGTAGTGAGAGTATTACTGATGGACGGGAAACGGAGGAAGTGTTAAAACAGAAAGAACCCAGTTTGAATACGAATTCTGAGTTTGAAGAGTTAGGGATGCCAATTTCACCAATTAGAGCAATGGCCAAAAATGGTAAGTGCTTTCCAAATCATTATTTTTTTTAGCGTGGTGTCTCTGAAAGGCTATTTTGTTTCAATTTGAACTGTAAATTTGTCCCTGAGAAGAAAGGGGATTTTCAAACATAAAATTTTTCATTTTAATTTAGTGGGTTCAGTATTTTAGACATATAGCATATCATAGTTTGAATAATCACAGACGTTTAAATCGGGTCACATTGTCTAATGACGTTCTCGCAGGCTCGAAACTAATTTGATAAGCCTGAAATTAAATTATTTTTGTTAATGATTATTATTATGATTATTATTATTATTATTATTATTATTATTATTATTATGATTATTATTATTATTATTATTATTATTACTATTACTACTGTTATTAAGGTTATTGGATCTACTTAACAATTGCCCCCCCCTTTTTTTAAGAAAGGGGGCAATTATTTAGTAGATTAAAGTAACGCAATTTTGACCAATCAGATTGCACTTAAATTCGAATTTTGAATAAAAATCTCTAGTGCTATTTACTGCTTTTATTAATAGGGTGACAATTCTTAAGCAGATACCAAAGGGAGGGCAATTGTTAAGTAGATCCAGATTATTTTTATCTTTATTATGGTTGTTATTATTGTGAATTTTGAAAGCTTTTTTGTTAATTGGAAGCCTAAAGTTGGATAGATCCAAAAAAAATTGCTGTCTGATTGCCAATTTGACCAACTTCTTTATAGGGTGTTTTTTGCGAAGAGGACAAATACGGGCGCCATGCTGTATGGCATCTCTTAGTTTTCAGACTTTTTCAATTAAAACAAATAGTCCGTTTTATCCCTCTGATAAAAATGATAATTCTGTTTTTCCAACCTTTTGCTTTTTTCTTCAGTCCACTTGCGTCTTTTTCTTGTGAAATAGCACTGAATATTTTGTTATACTAACGATTTATTCACATAGCCAACATGGATTCAGCGCCTCCTTAGCAGATAAATATAAAAGCCGAAACCACATATGCCTTTGAATCAGAATGGAAACCCTATAACCTGATAGTCTGTTAGTTTTTCTAAATTCAACAGCGCGATTTTTTTGTTGACGTACCTTTGATATACACAACTTAAGTGTTCATAAAAGTTTAATTAAGGTCTAGCTATTGCTTGAAGGCTATGCCAATTCTCTATTCTGCAAGCTGGAGGCTGATTTTTATGTAGGCTTTCCTTGTAGACATTTCCTATTTTTCTAAATGCTCCACAAGGAATTGGTAAAAATTCGCATACCATATACTACATCAATGGGATTTAGCGAGTGT
The DNA here is from genome assembly GCF_963678635.1 of Symsagittifera roscoffensis. Classification (NCBI taxonomy): domain Eukaryota; kingdom Metazoa; phylum Xenacoelomorpha; order Acoela; family Convolutidae; genus Symsagittifera; species Symsagittifera roscoffensis. Next base: position 54,877,004 of record NC_087064.1, read on the forward strand.
TTATCAAATTTGAACTATCTACTGGAGTTTGGAAGCGTTCAGCTGAAAACTTTTAACTATGAACATGGTCCAAAGTAATAAATCGTAACGCAAATTTCCTGTGTCGCTTTCAAAATTTTTGTTTTATATCTATTTTTGTGCTGTTTTGCAACCTAAAAATGCATTTCAAGCAGCTCAGGATTGGTTTTGATTGATTCTATTTTTCATCCCGGAATTGAATCAAGAGCTTAAAAGCAGAGCCAGATTACTAATTTATTTTTTATTGGAACGGTTCTTTGGTTTGTTTTTTAAATGCCTTGGTACATTCCCTCAGAGTCAGACGAATCTGTTTCTATTACAGATACCCCAACTGAGCCTTCATCTGATTTTGTGACGTCAGAAAAGACTAATTTATCGGTGGATTCCTCAAAAATGATCCCAAATTCGGCCAGAAAAAACATGGAAAATCTGAACATGATGTCGCCTTCAGATTTCGAAGCAACTCTAGCAAATGCTGATTCAAAAAGTTGCAATGAGCCGAAAGTTCATTCGGATACCACACGAGCGGACAGTGTGTCAAGTGGCATCTTTTCTCTAGTATCGGCTGATTCGACTACCAACTCGGCATCCCTGTCGCCCGCTTCTTCCACGAGTAGTGTTGAAATGATGGATCTGGAGCTGAACAAACTGAAGACTTCAACTAAATTCTCCTATGCTACTTTGGTGGCTGTTTTACTCGGTGACACATGTCGGTGAGTAATTATGCGGTTCGATTATTAATCCGACCGATTCACGCAGTGAAGAGAAAAAACTATGTCGTAGGGTCGTTCTTCCGCCCAATTTTAAGCACCTGAATGGAATTTCGTTGGAAGTCAAGTGTGATATCATTTAAGCCCCATTAGTCGTGATTCGGGTTTCAAAAAAAATTAAAAAAGTTGCCTCAGTATCAATATAAATTGGTCTGCATCTTTCAGGTTTTCAGACATTTTCTTGAAATTTGATGGCAGACTGCTGAACTTTTGCTGTTTGATAGCAGATAGCTCATTTTTGCTGCTTGTTGCAGAACTTTTCTTGAATTTTCTCACAAAATTATGGTAGTCGGAACACACTGTTAGCAACCGGTTCTGCTCAATAATTTAAGTAGCCGATTTTTTTTCAATTTGAATGATCACTATTGTTTGTGACGCAGTTTGAAGCTTTTGCCAGCCCTAAAATATAAACTTATTAACGTATCAGAAATGTTCTCCGCAACTTGAATGCTAGATACGTGCCTGTCTTTTTGCCGTTCATTTAGTGCTTAGCTCGGATAGGTCATAATTTTTTTGAAGACGTGATTTTGCGATTTGTTTTTTTTTTTCTTTCTTGTAATTTAATTATCAGTTAATAATTCAATCTCGCCAATTTACAATTTCTTGGCGAGATAAATTTACAATTTACCGGTAAATTTACCGGAAAATCGGTAAATTTACAATTTACCGATTTTCTTGGTGAGATTGAATTGTGATTGAATTCAGGCTGAAAGTGGACAATAAAGAGGTACTTCTGCCGAGTGGGGAGGAGTGTTCTAAGCTGCACGAGAAGTACTTGAGGGAGTTCCTGCATGGCTTGAAGAACCACCTGGAACTACCGGAGAGCATAGAACAGACACTCTACTCACACGCACTTGGTTGGCACTAGTTATAGCTAATATCCTGTACCACCTGAGTTCATTGTACGGTCAGTGCAAATGTACTGCGGCTCCGTAAAGGGTCATCTAAAACGCCAACTATTCATAATTTGATTTATTTTTAACTGGGTAATCCGGGCGTGTAGCAATTAGCATGTGTTAATTGCATCAACTGAGTGTGCTTTCAGACAAAAAGCAAATATGCCTAAAATTTTAAGTAATTTCGAAAACCACTTGATTTGCTAGGGGAGTTAAAAATTCACTTTAACTTTATTAAACATTTGGCTGTGTTCAAAATTGTTAAACAAAACGTGAAATAGCGAATCTTCTAAGTACATTATTGATAATGAGCATGCTAATCGGCTCACATGCTAAAAGGCCGGTCCCGGAGAGGTGGGTATTCACAAGTACCAAAATGATAAAAACTTTTCATGAGTAAAAATTTAATTTTGGGTACATTAAAATTTCTGTTAAGTGCAAGATGTTGAAATAGCAAATTTGAGTAAACAAAACGCGAAGTAGCGAGTCTTCAAAATAAATTCTTTAACATGGGCATGCTAATCGACACTCATGCTAATAGGCAGGTCCGATCCCCGATAAGTTGGCTGGTTGAAAGTTTTCGCGCCCTTACACTTGTTATGAGAATACCCAGACCTCTACGGAAAGTAAAATATAAATCTTTATTTATTTTTTGTTTATTAACCGTTTTACAGCTGCATCGAGATTAATTGAAAGTTCCTATTGGAAAGATAATTAGCTAAGACATTCTACGCACGGTGTAATGGCCACCTGTTTTTAAAGGATACGTGTTGAAATGTTTTAAGTTAATAACTAATTGCTTGTTTAAAAAGTTGTGAACCATAGAACACTTTCTTATTTTGAATGTTTTCATTTTCAGAATCTTGTTCGACTGCAAAAGGTAACGAGGGCTTGAAAATTTATAGAGCTGCGGTTTTAGTTCTGACTTTGCAGATGTAATCAACTGAACTTGAGTTTTGGGTTTTCATCCGTCCTTTAATTCGCATATTGTCGCAGTACAAAAAGGTCGCAAGTTTTAGTTTTGAACCGACGAAATGAGCGAAACTTGAAATACATGGCTGAAGTCGGAACTAACGATAGATGGCGCTCTTTAAAAAGATCCTACTGAAGCAAAATTAGAAAAGAAATTGATAAGATGCGTGTAAATTAACTTCATTGCACTAGCCAGCTTGCGAGCATAGTGTATTAGTAGTACCCTACTTTTTTCCAACCTAACTCTCAAATAAAATTGTTCAATTTAGTGGCACTTTTGCTTTAATCACGATCTGTAGCATTGGAAATTTCATAGCATCTGTTCTCTGCTTTCTTTGTGGCCAGTGTTAGGAGATCGCTAAGCGTCCGTGACCGAGTGGGGAGGACGGCAGACTCTTTATATCGAGGTCGCTGGGTCGAAGTCGTCGCGTAGCAACAGTTTTACGAATTTGATGCTTATTTCTAATTTTTTGTGTTCCACCTTATAGAGCTGATTTTTTTTTGTCGTTTTCTTGCTGGTTTTTGCGAAGCGCAATTTCGCTTCTGTGTTAAAATTTTATATTGTCTTTCTTATTTTACTTCGCGCTGGAGTTCAGGAGATCGCGCTGTTGTTATTTTGCTTTTAACAGAAAATTATATTTTTTCTACTCCAGATTTATTACATGGAAGTCAAATTACACGCGCGAATAACAAAAGCACGAATAGCGGGTAAAATAGGGCTTGATTTTCAGTTTCACAAGTGCTTTTCAATTTCTAGTTATCCCAGAGAAAAAAATCTGCCAATCCAATTATCGTAATTTGGGTAACTTTTATCAATAAAGTGACAATCATACCAAACCTTTAGAAAATCAGTGTCTTAAGGCAAATTCGATTTTAAAAAATTGTCATTCCTTTTCAAAAAACTATGATTCGGTTTTTTGTTTTCTTGAATAGTGCGTCAGATTTTGAGCAGTTGTAGCAAGATCATATAAAAAAAACAGAGTTAATTCACATTTTTTGTCGCGGCTATGTGGTCGTTAATGAAGTGTCAATGAACAAAGTGAAGACACAAATTTAGATTGTGTGTTTTTTCATGAAAAATCTTAAAAGTTGATCATGCTCAAATTTTTTTTTTTCAGTTTGACATTTGATTCATTTTTAAGTTGATTTGGAATGAATTTGTTATAAAGAGTTTCAACTCTGTTTTTCCAGTACTTGCAAAAAAACGACAGAAGCGTGAAAATAAAGAAAAATCCTCAGCGAAAAGTCAAGTTATGTTCTAACAATTCATACATCTTTTTATTTAACCTTGCGATAAGCAAGGGTATTGCAATCGGGTACTAAACTTTTCTCCCGTAAACAACTTTGTCCACAGGATCACTCCTAGAGGACCTCCTCTTTACTCTTCTAGAGGATCTTCATTTCTTATGTTAAAGCGTTTAATTCTTAATTGTTCACTTCTTTACTTCTTAAGTGCAAGATCTTCACGGCTTAATTTGCAAGTGCAAGTATTATTTATTCTAGTTTCAGGGTGGAATTGAAAGTATAGAAAAATTATAAAATCTTTCTTCTAGAGTTAACTTTCAGCAAGACATGGGAAAATTTAATGTTTGGCAGACCTATTTTTTCAGTTTAAAAAAATTGATTTATTTTATTTTGTATTTTTGTGTTGTATCGCAAGTGGTGCGAAGCTCGTCTTCGCCTCTCTATTAACAACTCAAATGATCGATTCGCTAATTTCATCGGTTCTAAACAAAATGGCAATTTTTTTTTTGCTCTGCGACTGTAGCTAGTCTACGAATTGTATTCAATGTAGTTATATAAATGCGAATGGATCTCAGCTGATTCTAAGAAAATTACGCATCAAAAACTTCTTATTCACGAAATGTTGGCACGAACGTAAGATGGGTATTAATAGCTCCCAAATTGAATAGCTTCCCTTATGCATTGAGTCATGGCCATTCATAGCCATTCCGTCGCTTAGGCATGACCGCAAATTGCAATAAAGGTTGAATTTCATTCGCTTATTTTATTTATGCTGTTTGAACAGTAAACACTTAGTTCAACTGTTCGTTGTCAAAAAGAATAATTTTGGGACTCATGGGTCTGATTTTGCTTACCGGGAGTTATGAAATTTGATATCTATGGGAATTCGCCGCACAAATTATCCTCTGCAAAAATCCTCCTTTGGTTGCTAGTTTTGATTTTCTTAGTCCCTGGAGTGCCGGAATGTTGGTGGGGTCGTGAGTTTGGAGCCTCCATTTTTTGAATTATTTTGAGACATTTTCCCCAAATTTTGATTCCAAATTAAAAATTTTAGTGGAGGATGGCATGGCTATCATAGAAGATTACGTGCAATGTATCCTTATGGATCCCCATTTTGAGTTCTTGAAAGAGCAGAAAGCGTCATCCTCAACCAAAACTTCTGATTCACAAGCTGATTTGACATCAGCAGAGAAGAAGGAAACGTCGTCAGCTGATGATTCAGGTTACAAGGCACAGAAGGAAGATAATATGTCATCGATATTGGTTCTAGATTCGTTGCAGGTTTCAATGAGGAAAGGAACCTTCGATGCCCGATCAAGAGAGGTAGGTTTGCTTCGTTTAAAATATTCTGGGAAAAAAAGGGTTTATATCAGTTTTGCGTTGACTATCTTATCTCCAGTTCTCCAATTTTATTTAACCAATCAAACAAAAAAGAACACATTACAAAAATCAAGGTTACGTCGAATAATTGTTCGGTCAAAAGGAAATTTCAGCATATACATTCTGAAGTTTTAATTACAAGCCTTGGTGTTTTTGTCCCGATTTGTTTTTGGTACCGTAGAGCCAGAACTAGTTAACGTGTAATATGTCTCTTGTGCTGAATGAAAGTGAAGCAGAGTGAGCCGGTCGTTAGTTGGCATATCGTCTGTACTCGATAGTTAAACAGTGTTTTTACGCTCGCGATTAGCAAGCGTTATCAAAATGGAATATAGTCTTTTTTTTTCTAGTTAACAGCTAGTTAACAGAATCATTTGATAGCTTGCTTTATTAATGAAGGTAATTTTCAGGAAAATGTTGGACCAGTAGTGTGGTAAGGAACGGGGATATGTCGCGAAGGATCAAGAGTTCGAATCCGAGACCATGCCAGTTTTTTAACTCGATTAACGTAATTCAGACTCTTACATAGGTCGCGATGATTGTTTTTTGTTTTTTTTTGGAAAAGTCAGTAAATTTGTTCAGGCTCAAATTTACTTTTTCGAGGTTTGACTTTTGATTTTTTCTAAGTTAGTTCAAGTCCTTTGGTAAAAGGAAGGCAAACTACACTATCGAATGTAAAATCACGAAAAACGTGATCAACTTCTAATTTTGAAATGAAATTTAATTATGGGATTTCCCAGCGGACTAAAAATTTTATCCAATGATCCAGTTTTCTCAAATTGGGTTAGTTTTATCAGAAAATTGCTATTTATAAATTTTCTAGAAATTCGAAAAGGTTGAAGGACATTATTTTTTTCTTCGAAATTTGAAGTTTGAGATTTTTTCAAAACTTAAGTCAGTGTTTTTTTTGCGTTCATTTTTTTCCAACTGTCAGTTGGCTATGTTCATTACACCGAAGACTTTAGTCAAGGTGTTATGGTATCGTGTAACGGTTTTTTTTTTAATGTTGTCTGTTGTCAAGTGTCGACAAATAACGTCCACAGTTATCAATTATCATGTGGGCTGGACTATATCGCGCTATGTCACGTGATTGCGTATGTTTGTTTCTTTATTTGTTCATCTTTATTTATTTAATTATCTGTTCTTCTATTTATTTAATTATGTTTAGTTTGCTTATATTTATTTATAATTTATGTATGTACATATTTATTTTTGTTTATTTTTATCACGTGTTTTGTTTATTTATTTAATTATTCTTTCTTTCATTTAGTTTTGTTTTTATTATTTCTGCGTGTGTATTTATTTAATTTATTTATTTTCATTTATTTATATTATGGGTCTGTTTGTTTGGTTATTTGTTCATATATATTTTTTCATGTCTATTTAATTATTTGTACATTTCACTTTTGCTTTTATTTATTTATTTATTTATTTATTTATGTATTTATTTATGTATTTATTTATTTATTTATGTATTGATTTATTTTTTTATTGCTTATTTATTTATCAGGTGTGTTTTGTTTATTTGTTGATATTTATTTCTATATTTATTTAATTATTCTTTCTTTCATTTAGTTTTGCTTTTATTATTTATGTATGTGTATTTATTTCATTTATTTATTTTCATTTATTCATATTATGGGTCTGTTTGTTTGGTTATTTGTTCATATATATTTTTTCATGTCTATTTAATTATTTGTACATTTCACTTTTGCTTTTATTTATTTATATATTTATTTATTTATGTATTCATTTATGTTTTTATTTATTTATTTATGTATTGATTTATTTTTTTTTTGCTTATTTATTTACAGGTGTGTTTTGTTTATTTGTTGATATTTATTTCTATATTTATTTAATTATTCTTTCTTTTATTTAGTTTTGCTTTTATTATTTATGTATGTGTATTTATTTAATTCATTTACTTTCATTTATTTATATTATGGGTCTGTTTGTTTGGTTATTTGTTCATGAGATATATATTTTTTCATGTTAATTTAATTATTTGTACATTTCAGTTTTGCGTTTATTTATTTATTTATTTATTTATTTATGTATGTATTTATTCAGTTTCTATGCCTTCGGTGTATTGCGCGTAGCGCCTATGTTTATAGTTGCAAGTTTGCAAGTATTCTTCATTGTGTTTGTAGGGGACCTGAAACTTTTTTACAAAATCATTTTTTTTCGCTCAAGTGGTGTCTGCTCAAAAATTGTCGGCTTTGTTTTCGCTTCGTCAGTTTTGTTCCGTTGTTGATTTTAAATTCAAATGTTTTGCTTGGCATGTACTTTTAATGTTTTTTTATGTTTGTTGTATCGCAAGTAATGCGAAGCTCCGCTTCGCTTTTGTGTTAAAAAAATATCGACTCTTCGACGGTTGAACTATTTGACAAGCCATTTTTTTCTTGATCTAAGTTCTTTTGAATTTTTTTGCGTTCAATTTCATTATTGAATTTCGACCAATTTCTGGTTCTGAAAATGAAAAAGTGTTAAAGACAAATGAAAAAGGTTCATTGGTACCAATTTGATCAGTATTGTTGGACTATAAATAAATAAAAAGTTGCATAAGTTCCATAAACTGTCCAATTGGTCAAAGACTACCAAGTCGTATATGTTTCAGCTTTTTTCGATCCTAATTCTGCTTGCAGCTTCCTGGCAGCGAAAACAGGCGCTAATTGTTTTGAATAAAGTTTCTACCTCTTTTGACAAAATTGCAATACAATGGCGCGACTGAGAAGGTCACTATTTTGCTGCTGTTTTTTTTTCTGTTTGATCATCAGACAATAAGTTGAACTATTTGCTGACTGAATATGCGACAGATCAGAATTCGAGTTCAATAATTTTGCGACTTATCGGACTCATTTTCTATTCTGCGCTTTATGAACGTACTGAGAATCTAAGGGCGTACTGAGAACTCACGTGTTTCTAAAATTGTTAGAGCTCTTTATAATTATGTTTACCTTCGATTTAATCGTTTTTTTTAGAGAAAAAATTGAGGCAACTTTGGTAATTAGTGTACTACTTTTGTTGCTCGCTAAAGTTTGTTATGCCAAGTTCGGAGAGTAGTTTTTATGTTTTGACTGATCGAAGTGACAGTTAAAGAAGTATTCCTTGTTTTTCGTGTCAGTGTTCACAGCTTTATAACTTCTTGAGTTCTTGTTAAAGGCGAAAGCAAGTGTCTTGTAACTACTTTTTTTCCGTAAACAACTTTTCTTACATCTGAAGTTGAATTTGAAGTTAATTTTTTTTAGTGAACCAAAGAACCTTCGAGACTGCTTCCCACTTGGCCTAGAGGTAACGCGGTTGTCTGTATGCACTAAGGTCTTGGGTTCGAGTCCTGGCCGGAACTTGTTTTTTTGTTTAGTATTTATCTATTTTAAAAAAATTTCCGGGAAAAATTGAATAGTCGGACTTTTGTTTGTCTGTTTATATTTTGTTGGCTTAGTTGCACCCTAAAGAGTTTTCTTGTGTGGTCAGCAATTGTTGTCGTAGTTTCAAGGATTTTTGTTGTATTCCTGTAATTTAAAAATTAATATCCCTGACTTTGTATATTTTTTTTTGTGTGTTTGTTTCATTCGGCTTGAATATTCTTCGCTTATGTTTTTTCGGCCTAGTTACCTTGATTTATGTTGCTTCAAGGGCAAAAAATGATTGCTAAAAAATCAGGTTGTTTGTCTTACAAAAGTTCAAAGTCTTTAAATTTAATTGTGCAAAAACTTTTCAGGACAACGCTTATTTAGGTCGTTTTCGGCTGAATGAGTAAAGAAGTAAAAAAGTAAAGCTATATTTTACGCTGTTTGTTGTTACTTGACTATTTTGTGTTTTTTTTTTTCACTTTTTCGCAAAATATATATATTTTTTTGATTTCGTTATTCTTTCTCAGTCAAGAGATGCGAAGTTCTGCTTCACCTCTGTGTAAAACTTCGTTTTGAAATGGATGTTTTTTTATTATAGAGAGTTGCAAAAAAGTTGCAAAAAAATATTATAGAGAGTTGCAAAAAAAATATATATTTTTTTGATTTCGTTATTCTTTCTCAGTCAAGAGATGCGAAGTTCTGCTTCACCTCTGTGTAAAACTTCGTTTTGAAATGGATGTTTTTTTATTATAGAGAGTTGCAAAAAAGTTCGGACAGACAGAATTAGTTAAAAAGAGCAACTGTCTAGACATCAACGGAAATTAAAACTGAAATAAACATAACATCGAAATTTCGACATTTGAACTTGGTCTGACAAAAAAAATTGTTGAGTAGATCCGAGTTTCGCTCAAAACCTATAACCACGGCGGGCAATTGCATCCGAAGCGTCGAACTGTTTCATAGTAAAATCTGGATGTTCTTTGCAGTATTTAAAATTGGCTAGCATAATCATCGGATAATCGACGATCTAGCATTTTGAACTTGGTCTGACAAAAAATTCAAGGTTGTTCGGCTTCAAATTTTGCATGCAAAAAAGCGTCGAAAAGCTCTGATTGCTCTTTTCGAACTTTTTGCTAGGTGTGTCCGAACTTTTTGCTAGGTCTGTCCGAACGTTTTGCTAGGTCTGTCCGAACTTTTTGCTACTAATTATAGTACTTGTATACTGAACTGTCTGTATTTTACGATTTTTTCATAAAAGGTTTATCTTGCCTCTAAGATCGTAACAGATATCCGTTCCTTGAAATTTTTTGGGGCTCGTTTTAATGACATGATGGCGACCGATTATTACTCGAGCATCGATTGTGTCATAGTAGATGTGTCCATTTTTTACCTAGTTTGCTATTTCATTACTGTTTGTGTGCAAAGTTATTGTTGCATTGATTGTTTGAACAGCATAAGTTATCTGCCTGCTATATTATAGTTAATGCCAAATTGTTGGCAATATCGGTGACCTTTAATACCGGAATTTAATTGGTCAAAAAATGGTTGTTTTAGGTTAATTAGATATTTTGATATGACTTTTTACGTGCTCAAATAAAAAAAGCATATTCAGGCGTCTAATTGAGCAGTTTTAGGTTCAGATTCGTTGGCTGAAAAGGATATTGCCAAAAATTTGACATTAACTTTAAATTGCTATCCTTGCTGCGTGGTTTGTTAGTCTAGGTAGTGTGAATTAGTGGAATATGGGCCTAATGTAGAAGTATTAGGCGTAAGTTGCCAGTAGTGAGTTGTATGTGGTGTCTATGTAGCGGCATGTTGAGAGTGCGAGCTCCAAATTTTTTTCAAGGCCTAGTTTTGCATCTAATTGCATTATCATGCCTTTCTATTTGCTCATTTTTCCTCTGGGCGCTCAGCTAAGCAGCTTAAAGGATAAAAATTTGAAACGGAAAGTATAAGCAGTAGTGTAATTGAAATAACGTGCGAAAAATTGTTTTCTACGCTGTCGAATTTAAATTTGGAAATGTTTGTTTCAGCTGTGCATGCGTTTGAGCAAGTCGCTCGGATTCTCCCAGGCAGACTACGAGATACACGAGGCATCCTTCGTGGACTTCATGCAGAGTGCAGCTGAACAGTACCAGATGTCGACTGAGGAGAAGAAGGCACAAGAGGCATCCAAGAAGAAAAGCAAGAGGAAAAGGTAACGCTCTCAACAACACTAGGATCTTTCACCCCGTCTCCTACCCGCAATTCTACATAGACATTTATTTTTTTGTCTAAGCAGTGGTTTTAAAAGGCGGTGTATGCAGTCAAAAAGTTTGAAAACTTTACTGCAATTCTGTAGGGCTCCCGAAACTATGAACTTTTGAGTATCTAGACTACCTTTCCATCGAATTAGATCCATAGACCGCCTTGGCAATCATATTTAACCAACTACTGCCTTCATAATTATTTGTTTTTCTAAAATTTTTGAGTATGAAAAATGACGTTATTGTAATTAGATTTTGCTCCAGGTATTTTGCGATTGGATTGGCAGCTGTGGGAGGGGGAGCACTGATTGGATTGACAGGGGGACTGGCGGCACCCTTCGTCGCAGGTACGATCTCTAATTGTGATATCTTACACACCTTTTGTATGGCAGCTCATTTTGTCTGATTTCTTCTTATCTGCGGACTTTTAACGCTCATTTTTGATAGAAACCTGCATTTACTGCTTTTTAAGTCCCGCTTTTTTAGATTATTATTTTTTCCCATTTTCTGAATTGCTTCTATGTCTTAGAAAAGATCTATTTAGCTTGAGCAGGTGTTTGAATTTAAATGTATAATAGTCGAAGCTATTCGTTGGTTTTATTTGTGTTTGTGAAATAGTAACCTATTACTAAAATTCTTACTAAACTGAAACTAAAATAAGAACTTGAATCCAAAATGAATTATCAGATTATTTGCTGAATGAGTTGTGTAACTTGTCTAGTTTCAAATGAAAACGTTACTGATCTTTCGACAAATAACAAAAAGTGAGCAACTTCAGTTCAACTTCTTCATCAATATGGCAAATTTGGGATACCTGTCTCGGCCTTGACAACGCAAATCTCATTCTACTTAAACAACAATGTGTAAACATTAGCCGTCATATTTCGCCCTCTAGCAAAAAATTCATTCAAATTGAAGAAAGTTAACGTAACTAAATGTAAACAAAACTGCTTCTGTCAGAGCGAAGCCCTGATTGTTCCGACTGCCTTTTAAGGTTTATGGAGCAGTAATAACATAAATATCATTAACAAATTAAATTTAAAAAAAAACATGGAAAATTTTTTTTTCTAAAAATTGAAATTTTTTTCCATGAAAATCATCCCCCCACACGCCATATAAACTATAAAAGAATAGATTACGCTCCTTGTAACAAACCACTTATGGCAAGCAAGCTTCTTTCAACCAATTTAGAACGATTTCTAAGACGGATTAACTCTCCGCTGACGCGTTAATAGCGCGAAATATATCTCGCGTAATTGTCCCAAATTGGCCAAAATGGCAATCTTTAAACCCTCATAACTTTGTGAAAAATGATCACAGATGAAATATCTTTTTAAATTTAAGCTCAGGACAACAATACTTTTGGAATGATATTTAAAAATTCCGTCAAAAATGGCTAGTTAAAAAGTCGAAATTTGTCTGAAGAAAAAAAAACACCCCGAGCACAAATATTCCGTTACTTTCGTATCGAAAGTCGGAACAACAAGACTACTCGTATCGGGGCGAAGCCCTCAAGGTTCCGACTACCTTTTAAGGTCTATGGAGCAGTAATGACATAAAAAATTTTAAATGTAAAAAATAAATCTCCGCTTACGCGTTAATAGTGCGAAATATATCGCGCGTTAATTGTCCCAAATTGGCTAAACTGGCAATCTTTAAACCCCCATAACTTTTTGAAAAATGATCACAGAATAAAAAACATATTTTCAAATTTAAGCTCAGGACAACAATAGCTTTAGAATGATATAAAAAAGTTCAGTCAAAAATGGCTAGTTAAAAAGTCGAATTTTGTCTGAAGAAAAAAAAATTACGAAAGTCGGAACAATAAATAGTTTTGTTCATAAGTTTCAGTTCTTCTTAGTATGCTTTACACTGCGAGCTTGAGAGCGTAGTATATTAGCACGAACCTTCTGTTTTCCAACCTAACTCGCAAATAAAAGTGTTCATTAAAAGGGTTCACTTCTATGGTGACACTTTGCTGTGGTTACGATCGGTAGCATCGGAAATGTCATAGCATATGTTTTCTATTTATTTTGTTGCTATTGTTTGTTTATTAAGCGTCTGTGGCTGAGTGCGTGAGACTCATAAACTCTCAGTCGCTGATCGCATCGATATAGAGCTGCTTTCCTTGTTTGTCGTGTTCTCGCTAGAGTTTGCGAAGCGCAGCTTCGCCTTTATGTTAAAATTAATCGCATCTTTCTACGGGTTGAAGGCGTGGGGCCTATTTCTTTTGCCGATGCAGGAATTTTTGCATCTCTAATGCTTGATGATTGTGAAGATTCTTTCGCCTCAATGATTGTGAAGATCCTTTAGCTTCCTGGTGACCTAGAAGATGTAGATGTAGCGTTGTCATCTTGACCCTGCTGGGACATGACTGGGCTTGACTCTGGAGTGGCGGGCTTGGATGGTTGGGAGAATATGACTGGACATTCTCTGAGGTGTATTTCTTTGTTCTTGAAGTTCATTAGCGGACGACAATAGAACCAACTTTGAAAGGTCTGAGGTTGTATGTACAATGGGCTTTGTCTACTCTTTCAAAAAGCTGGTTTTTTGATAACCTGTTTCAGAGAAGATTTGTTGTCCTGGCTTATACGGTTGCTGGCTCTCGTTTGGCTGCTGAGTACTGATATGGGCCTAACTCGATGTAGGCTTCTCGGTTGGAGAAGATTCGGCTACTGGTATAGGGAGGAATCATCCCTCATGAACTTGATGAAGATCGGTTGAGTTCTACTACTGGAGCTGATGTGTGCCTCTGGTCGATTTAGGATCGATTGCGCTGAACTTCGAAGTTAATTGCATAAGTGGAGGCGGGTTTGATGTGCTTGACTCGCCCATAAGTCCACGTTTTGGGTGCCTTGTATGAAATTCGGGTGTGTTCCCCTGGCTATGTGAATGATATTTCCGGAAATTTTTTGACCTGTACTGCGAGGGGCTTCGAACTTTGATCTAAAACTGTTTGACAGTTTTTCCTTATTCTAATGGATAAATAATTTTTTTTTTCTGTTAACAGTCTCTTTATGTGTTATATGCGTGCTATTTGTGACTTTTTGAACTCATTATTGCATATTTTAAATCATTTTTACCCCTATTTCCGGTCCGAAACTTTCTGGAATACTTCTACTTTGGCTCACAATTTTAACTGCGTTTTGTTGAAAGTAATTGCTGAATATTACTATTTGACAAAGATGGCCCAAGTGTGCCTGAAAGGATTCTCATTGTTCCTGTCGTGTGTTTGTTTCGGAGTGATAGTGCTAGCACCTGACTTTGGTCCATGAGCGTCCTCAACGCTTTGACTGATTCCTGCGACAATATCTCCTTTTGAGCGATATCTATCCATTCTTTGGCTGTTTTAGTTAAATTCCCTAGCGCCTGACAATGCGGGGTGTCTGATCTTACTTTGAACCGGGGCGAAACTTCTCCGTGCTTGATTGTCCCTATCGAATCATTTTTACTCTAAGCCCAATTTCACAGGCTACTTGCCTCGGTCGCTCTTCTAGGGTTAGCTTATCTCTTGTGAGTTTTTCTTGATCTAAATAATTTTTCACTTGTATGTCTTCACATTTGCCCTGAAGTATCGAGAGTAAAACAGCCAGTTAAAGAGAAGTGACGCAACTTGTTGTGTGGGTTTTCCTGGCGCGAACAAAGAAATATGTAAAATTTGGCACAATAATGGAGCTCATAATCGTTTTTATTTCAGTTTTCTGTGGTTAAAACCACTATTCAAGGGTATGAAAAAAACTAAATAAATAATTTTCAGTGTCCGAAAATTTTAAACGTCGTTTTGTTATAGTATAGGTAGTTGTAAACAACCTTTACATAGTTAAATCGTTAAAACTACTGCTAGCGTTTAAATAGTATTAATTTCTGTGGCGATGAAAAAGTAACTTGCTCCTCCTTAGGTGGCATCGGGGCTCTGATTGGGGGCGCGGGTGCTGCTTTCATGGCGTCCACTGCGGGACTGGTGGTGATCACGAGTATCTTCGGCACTGGAGGAGCGGGACTCGTTGGCTACAAGATGAAGAGAAGGGTGGGAAATGTGGAACAATTCGAATTCACTTCTCTCTCGGACAAAGTTGGTTAGATTATTTGAACTGTTCGTACATGTAAAGCGAAGTCTATTACGCAGCATCGTTATTCTACAGCGCAATTTTGATGCATCCCAATTGCGCGCCAAAATAACACTTTTAATTTTTCAATTATTATGAAACCATTATGACGGCATAAATTATGCTAGAAAATTATGCAGATCAATAACTGTTTTAATTTTCAATAATTATGAAACCCTTTTGAGAGCATATTTATGCTCCAAGTTACACATAGCATAAAATTGTTTCTGATTGCTGAATGGTAAGTTTCCGAGACAATGGGAATCACATCGATTAAATGCAGTCAGTGAACGGGCGCCGTATTCACTTGTTTAAAATCTAGATGCAACGTGTTTGATGTGTTAAGGTCTACACGTGGCCATCGCGATTCCCGGCTGGTTGCGAGAGGGAGAGGTCATTTCTCAGCAGTGGGCCGCCTTGGACATATCACCCGAACAGTACTGTCTACTCTGGGAAACCAAGTTTGTTCAACCAAGTTAAATTTTAAGGAGGGCTGCAAACTCTTCAAACAAACATTTAAATAATTTTGGCTCCTCTGAATTCCCGAGGAGCTATCAGTAGGCCTTAACTTGTGTGTTTAAGGATAGTCCATTAGTATCGTTTCCCACACTTTCGAAACTGAGTTATTTGTTTGGTGAGCGAAGCTTTTTTGCGACTCGAAGCCGTCTTTTTATACATCTAGATTTTTCACGTGTTACAACTACTGCAGCCGAAATGGACCAGGCTGTGGTAGATCTGAAGCTAGAGGTCAAGAGAGCTCATCCTCCCACACTATGATTATCATGACCGGGAGTCGAATACACGATCTGACGTTCTGAAAGTGAACTCCTTACCGCTATGCTAAGTGGTTTCTAATGCTCTCTAGCTTAGTAGGATGCTCAGAATGTTTAATAACTTATTCGATTCTTGCTTTAAAGTCGACTAAATGCAAATTTGGTTGTCCAGAAACAGTACGGAAACTATTATTAGGCTGTATGCAATTTTTCGACGACCTAAGACGAAAATGTTGTTTTGAAAAGTTTTTTGACGGAATTCGGAGACAATTTGGTAATTTGGTGTTGTTGATTGGCTGCACTGGATAATTTGACAAAAATTTGGTTTTGGAATAGCTAAAAACTTGATACAGTTTTCGAACTCCTTTTACGTTGATCTCTCCTCTAGGTACCTGTTGGAGTTGGGATCCAGTC
Source organism: Symsagittifera roscoffensis (assembly GCF_963678635.1). Taxonomy (NCBI): domain Eukaryota; kingdom Metazoa; phylum Xenacoelomorpha; order Acoela; family Convolutidae; genus Symsagittifera; species Symsagittifera roscoffensis. The sequence continues at coordinate 54,893,174 of NC_087064.1, forward strand.
TGCAGTACTTGAAGGACATGGTGGTCAATGCGGCCATGAGCCAGGCTCTGAAGCTCACTGTGCTCAGCAGTGTCATGGCAGCCATAGCATGGCCAGCAGCTCTCCTCAGCGCATCATCAGTCATTGACAATCCATGGTGAGCAGAAACAAAGTCGACGCACTGATAATTTAATAATCTCGTTGCATAATCAATAAAGTTGACGCAACTATGCTAATTCGTGTCTCGATTCGATACGTCGATTGAGTTGTTGCAACGCTCATTTTCGCCTTTTTATCTTCTTGTCATGATACTTCACTTGTGATAAGTTTTCAATCGTCATTGCAAGGCTCCTCTGATATGAATTAGGACAAAAACAGAAGGTAGGAGCGTTTTTTTATATATTTCGAAAAAATGGAAGTGTCGTTTCCTTTTTAAAATTTCATAGGGTAGGGTACGGATTCTATTTCATGCATTTCTTGCATTTCTTATTCATCCTTCATTTTATCTTTTCCACTGTTGTTCAGGTCAGTGGCCAATAGTAGGTCTGTGCAAGCTGGTAAGCAGCTGGCAGAAGTGCTGCTCACCCGGCAACACGGCTGTCGTCCGGTCACGCTGGTAGGGGTCAGTCTGGGCGCCAAACTCATCTACCAATGTCTCGAAGAAATATCATCCAGAGGTAGATTTGTTTATTCGATATTCTATGGTATATAAAAGTGATTTTTTTGTATAATTGATTGAATTTAACGCCATATCCGGTCAGTTTATTGAGTATAATGAAAGACTTGTATAACCTAAAATCGTAAAATCCAACTAACGTATGACGTATAATTTTTTTTTTTCATTTTTTTTCTGTTTTTGTTCAATATGAAAATTAACGTTGTCGGTTATGCCTTGCTAAGTTTCTACTCGATAGCATAGCTCTTGAATCATGAATCACGCCAATCACTAAATTAACATTAATTTGAAGAACAGTAAAAAAAATCTATTTTGTTTTTATTTGGTCGGAACCTTCTGTACTACTTGCACAGGAACCGGCTAGAATACACTAAACCCCACATAAAAGTAATTATCTGCCTATTGAATTATTTAGTACAATAGAATGATGGGAGCTATGAGAGGGTTTGATACTCTGGATTTTGGTTACTCTGGAGTTCCTGTTCAAACAGGGGTTGTGTTTCATCTAAATTTGAAGTTGATATTTTATGATTAGGTGCTTCTGCTTTGGGCATAATCCACAACATAGTGCTCATTGGTGCTCCCTGCAGTGGCCGGCCAGAAGACTGGGTCAAACTGGCTCCTCTCATATCAGGACAAGTGAGTAGTCGTTCTCATCCATATCCTCATCACACCTCACTGGTTCGTTTATTTCGCGCGGTGTCTCACCTAATCACTAAAGAGAAAAGGTGTTGATTGAAGGCTGACCCATATCTTTGACCCATATCTTTTTGTCCCATATCTGGTTAACACACAATCTATAGTAGTTTTTGGCTGCTATCTGACACCTGCATTTATAAGTGCGATTATTTATTATCTTCTGCAGCATGCAGTTTGTGGTTTAATTTCACTGGTAGTAGGTGTTCTGTGGCATAGCGTATTTTAAAGGAACATATTTTGTTGAGCACTACATGTTCTTCAGGTCATCAATGCTTTCTCACAAGGCGACTGGATGTTGAAGTTCATCTACCGCTCCTCCTCTCTAAGGGCCAAAATAGCAGGATTAGGACCCATTCCACTGGAGCCAAAAATTGTCAACATAGACCTCACAGAAGTCATTCAGGGACATCTGGACTACCTGGAACGGATGCCAGAAGTACTCTCATTTTGCGGGGTCAAGTGCAAAGCGGTCAAGCAGATGCTGAACAAGTTTTCACTTAGTGGCAAAAATTTGGCGTTGGAGTCAGGCGAAACAGCAGGTTCTTCAGCATCAAAATCAGAAAAGGAAACCTCAAAATCAATGAGAAACTCCACTTCTTTTAGTAATGCTAAAACAAACAAAACGACTGATGGCAGCGAAAAAATTGTGAAAAGCAGTTCTTATAATTAGAGACATATACTGTTTCATATCCATAAGTTTGCCTCAAATTTATGGCAGCTGTAAATTCGGCCTATCTACGTGTAAAGATAGTTAGAATCGGTTTTTATCTTGATGGTGCTGTATGCTCAAGTTCAATGTTAATATATATTCTTAATAACTTAATTCAATTGCCCTAGCGATTAGTAAATGTAATGCAACCTGGTTCTAGAATTTTTTCCAGCTAGCACAGTTTCACAGAATTCTCTAGCGATTGAGTACATGCTTCATTACCCTTGTGATAGTAAGGTTATTGCAATCGGTTAGTAGGATTTTTTCCGTAAATAACTCTAGGCACAGAATGGTCAAACTTATATATGGTAAATTTAGGTTCAGTTCTTAATTCATTCTAATTTCTTTGTCTCTCCGGCACACTTGGTCTGAAGGTAAAGAATACGCGTGGGACCTTGAAAGTTCCTGATTTCGAATCTGACAGAACTTGTCTTTGTTTCAAACAAGAAATATTCTGTTTCGCAAAAAAAAATTGTCGGCTCATTGTTTGTCTGCTTATATTTTGTCAACTTAGTTGTCATTGTTGTAGAATTGTTTTTTTTTACATAATAGTTGCTTTAAGTGTTCTAATTTACATCAAAAACCTTATGCTGCCCTAATGATTTCGGCGTATTTTTTATTGGCTTAGTGATCTAATTTTAATTCGTTTCAATGAAAGCAAAAATTTTTTGCTCACTTTGAATCGCACAAAATGCTAAAAATCTTATTAGAAATTCTTTCAAGTTTTTCATGACCAGGTTTTTTTCGGCTGTTTTGGTTTTTTCTTCTACTTTACTTTCGGCTTGATAGGTTTTGACCTATATTATATCGGATCGGTTTAATGGCCAGTTTTGCTTCTGTATAATAAGTTCAAATCCAGGTCAATAAGTGCAAATAAATTCAAATCAAGAATAGCCAGCTGCCTTGCAAGTAGCACAGAAAGTTAGAACTTCACTAGTTAGATTTCTTATCTGAACAACTGCTTCAGCGATTTTCAAAAACTGATAGCAATGGAAAAACTGGCTACTACTGTGCGTCTTTTTTATTCTGTTTCCACCTCACTCCAACTTCAACTGCTTTCGATAATTTGAACTGGGGGTCTATTTTTGAAGAGTTTTTTTTGAGTTTATAACTGTTTTTTGGAAGTTTTGACTTTTCTCGAAACCTACCCTGCCAAGTCTGATGTCGAAGTTTTTGCATAATGAATCGTTTTTGAAATCTATTCTACAACAGCTGATTTACCCTATTTTTGTAGGAAGAAATTAATTGCTTTTGCAAATGTCAAACTTTTGAAACATTGACTATTTATTAGACAATTTTTGATTTTCTCGAAAATTAAAGCGTTAAAATTTAGGTTAAGGGTTCTTTCGAGATACCCGTTTGTATGTATTCTCTCTTTTTGGGAATTTTCCAAGGCTTCTACAAAATTTTTGGCCTCAAAAAGGCCAATTTTTTTGACATTTTGGAAATATTTGAAATTTTTTGAAGTTTGCTCGAAAACTACCCAGACAAATCTAGGATTTAAAGCCTAATCAAAAAAAGATTGTGCGATCTTTCCTATAGAAACGGCTACACCCTAATATTTAAGTTGAAAAAATTGACAGTTTACGCGATAAGGTCAAAATTTTAATCATTTGACTTTTTTTGTGAAAACTTTTTGACTTCTCTCAAACTACCCTACCAACTTCTAAATAAATAGTTGAATAGACGAATTTTTTCAATACATAGGCTGGTATGCCCTGTTTTCAGAAAAATCAATTTGCTTATTTTTGGAACCGTTTTTCCGAATGGTTTTTACTATTGTCAAAAGTTACTCCAGCAAATCTGAGACTGAAAGTGAGCCACTTTTGTTTTAACCATAACTATTTATCTACTGCAAAAAACAGAGTTTTGTTGCAAACTTTGCCCTGCAGAAGCTGCTGTTCCTTACTTTATGAAAAAGTGTTAACGTCCTTATTAAAATACCAGTTTTCGAAATGTTTACCAGTTTTGCAAACTTCACTATTTTCGAAAACTACCCTGCCAAATCTGAGGTTTAGATGTCAATTGAAAAAACCAGTGCTGATAATCTTCCTTTTTTGTGTGCCTCTTTTAAGTGCTTCCGCGATTTTAAGTTCAAACGAAAAAAAAATATATGTTAATTTCTTTGAAGCAGCTCTGCTATTTTTTTAGAACGTTTTAAATTACTTTTGAAATTTGGGTTTTGTTTTTTTTCTCAAGTACTGCTCTGCCAATTCCGAGTTTAATAATTTATCTTAAAAAAACTATCGACAAATTTTTACTGCATAATCCGTGTTACCTAATTTTAGTAGAAAGGTAGGTATTGTTTAAGACAAATCTACTTCGAAGTTTTTTTGTTTTCAGTAATTTTTTTAGCTTTTATTATTCAAAATACGCTTAATTTCATTATAACATGTTTCAAGTTTGCAATTTCGAATTTTAATTTTTTTCCGGACAGTTAAAATGAATACAGCATATCAGCTTACATTTATATCAGCGATTGTTTGATTTCCTTCGCAATTCACTCTGAACAGCTAATCTCAGCTAATTGAATCTGCAGGCAGAAATTTTATTTCAAGAGCATGAGATTTTCAATTTGGTCCAGACGGGAGACAAAAATAGTCCACATTACGAGGCCAAACTGTGCATTCAGCGCACTGTAAGCGGATTCAGCAACAAGTCCAAATCATATCTGTCGCAGAATCCGCAACCTTGCTACATTTCTTTGATCTCCTTTGCTGTTTTGGATTCCACAAACAAAAACCTAAAAAACTAATTTTCAAAATCGCTCGGAAAATAGGCGAATTTGCGGAATCCGCAACATTATTTGCGGAATCCAGAACAATTTGTGGAATCCACAAACAAATAATGCGACATGTGCATAGTTGAATTGAGCTGTTGCGGAATCCGCAACTGTAAGTGAAATCCGCAAACTGTAAGTGGAATCTGCATTTTGTTTGCGGATTTCGTTTACATATATGTATGTGCTCCCAAATACTGAATCTCAATTACAAAATCTCAAATACTGAATCTCAATTACTGAATCCCAAATACTGACCTAATTCGGCGATATGTCAACCCAATAATGAATTAACCCAAATACCGAATTCACCTAATGAATTTATTGGGTGTTGTAATTCCAAAACTATGATCCTAAAAACTGCTTGCAAATACTGAAGTGTGACATCCATCGATTTACTTAACCAATGCTTTAAGATTTGTTCGTGGATTCCGCCGGCAATGGTTAAGTCCTTGCTTTTAAATTCCTCAAGTGCATATGCAAGTTCAGTAATAAACAAATTTCTGAGTTCCTTTACAGTTTGCTGATTCCGCTTCCAAGTTTTGCGGATTCCACTTACATTTGCGGATTCCACTTACATTTTGCGGAGTCCACTTACAGTTACGGAATCCAGAACAACTAGCTATATTTGATGGTTGCGGAATCCGCAACAGGTTAAATGCGCCGACAGATTTTACGTTACAAGTATATGTACGCGGAATCCACCTAAATATTGTAAGTGGAATCCACTTAGATTTTGGAACATGTTTAAAAACTTGTCTCTGGAATCCAGGAACGAACAGACACAAAATTAAGCGCCCATCCAGTGCACAATTTTGCCTCGAAATGCAATTGCTTAGTTCTTATCAATCGGCCAACAGTTTTTCTATTCTGCATAACAACAAATTCAAAAGAGTGTTTGTTATGAAAAACGATGTTCTTTTTCGAGAATTGATCATTTTTACACACTTTATTTGTTTTGGCAATCTTATCAATTTTCATCAGAATGCACAATGTAAATGTTGTTAAAGTTTTGAGTTATAATATTACATAAATTTTTTGATGTTTTTCGATTGAGTGAAACTCTGAATAATGTGGCGTAGCAAAAAGTATGCGCAAAAAAAGGCCGTATGTGCTGCTTTTTCTTTTATCGTAGTGTTAATTAGTTCATATTTTTCCTACTCCTCTTTCACTTTTCTTTTTTCAGTAGTCCAGATTGAATTCGTACGTATTTAATTAGAATCGCTTTATTTGAGTGACTCCTAATGTTTGCAGTTTTTATCAATAAAATAGAGTTTTATCGAGGTTAATTGGTTAAGTTCATAAGGTTTTTAAAAAAATTGAAGATCAGACTCATCATCAAACGCTGCCGAAAAATTTCTCGTTTTTCGTGGACTTCGTAAAGTTTCCTGTAGAGATCAGATAAGTTTGTATTGGGTATATTTAGGACGACTGAAGCTGGGGAAAAATCGATGAATTTAATTATGAATTACAAAGGGTTGCACTGTTTAAAGAACGGGTGAAATGCTGGACTTTAAATCTCATTTGATTAGGTTTTCAAAACTCTGTTTTATATAACGACCCTATTTTTCATTAAGACCATATATTTTTCTATAACTCATTGACAAACGCGTTTTGCCTGTTGAAACTTATTCAATTAAAAGTCGCTGGATTCAAGGGGTGTTCAAAGGAAGCTAGTCATTTTTTGTCGCTGGAATTTAGATTCCTTGTAGTTTCAAAATCTGTCAAAGATTCTCAGAAATTATCGTTCGATTCTTCAAAAATACTAAAATACCATGGAATTGCAATATAAGTGTGCCAAGTTCAGCAAAATGGCTAAAATGCACTGACAAACTCTGGAGTCCGGCGAGTTTTTTTAAATAAAAAATATAAGTACTTCATTAGACACAGCACTTGGAATTTAAAACAAGCATGACTCAGCATTTGCCTGCAAATTTTTTTTCTCTGGATTCTAGAATTTTTCTCGTTAGCCAAAATCAGCGTAGGGTTTTATCAATTGTCCTTTGATTCCATTATTGTTCCGACTTTCGATACGGAAGTAACGGAATATTTGTGCTCGGGGTGGTTTTTTTTCTTCACAAATTTCGACTTTTTAACTAGCCATTTTTGACGAGATTTTTTTTTACCATTCGAAAGGTATTGTTGTCTTGAGCTTCAATTTGAAAAAGCATTGAGAAAGCAACCAGATTTGACGTATTGACGACTGAGTGTTTAGAAAAACGATTTTAGGCAGAAATTTTTGAACAGCTTCTTTTATGCACATTTAGTAGTAAGTTAAGTAAGTTAAATCCAACCATCGTGACATAGAAAAAGTTGTCAGCTCTGGTAACGAAAAAGGGAGTGTGTGATCTTCGTTTCGTATATCCTCCAGTGAAATTTCGATTTGAGTTTTTGGTTTTCCAGATTTATACTTCATAAACTTTGGCACGCTTCTTGTTCTTTTAAGTTTTTTAGCTTTTCTGATTATTTTGTGCCGGTTTTCGCGCAAGGCAGAATTCTTTCTTGTGCTATCTAAGTTGCAATAGTAGAAACTTCTAGGAGAGAATGTAGATGAAATGTCGATCGGCCTAATTGCTCTGGGCGTCCACTCTTCTTCCCTTGAGATAAGTTTCGAGCCAGAAGGAATTTCGATGCTGTTGTTTTCATTTTTGGACAAGACAAAAAATCTAAATTCTTTTCTTGCTGCTGCGGCTATTAGAGAAAATGATAAGATTATTGGCACTGAAAACACCAAACCGCAGCTCTTGCCCAAGAGCCGAACTTCCAGACAACTATCCAATAAATTACCAATCATCATTATAGCAAAAGTCAATGCGACGTATAATTTAGACGGCTTGAAACTTTTTTTCTCGTTGTATCGACATAAATACAAAGCTGCTACACTTGGTACATATATAGACCACTGGTCTATTCTAAAATGCACGGGCGTCTGGCAGAGTGACGCAGTTGAATGAAGGTGAGATATTATTAAGAAAAAAGGGTTGCGATGGTTTAACCCCTGATGGTTCAAGGTTCTTTGAAATTGGCTGTTAAATGTGTCAAACCTAATAGCTGGCATGGTAGGAACGGTAGTTTCAAAGTCCAAGAAATAAATTGCATCATGCAAAGATATCAACTTCCGATGATCAAATCCCGTTGGTACTGTTATATAATTGATTGCAATCTCCAAAATTAAAAATCCCAAAGTGTACAGTAAAAGGGACCAAAATGACATAATTTCAATATGTAAAAGAAAAGCTATTATGATTATACAATTATACAAATCGGCCAAAAAAATTCCCAAGTCTTTTCCTTCTAGTAGATAATAGGAGGTAACGAATAATCCGCCGATGATAAAACTAGGAATTAATGCCAAGGAAAAGCGTCTGCATTTTGAGAAGTAGCAGCGCAAAACCCGAGTGTAATTAACCAATCGGATCCACAGGAAAAAAGTCGAAGCTACAAGTGCAATTCCGAACGAAGCCCAATATATGTATTTCATAATAGCCACAACAAATCCAGTTAGGACAAAGATTAAAGCGAAGGCGACTAGAAGACAAATTACGGAGATTATGCCTAGCTTTGCTATGTAGATTGTAATCGGACAGTCAACTGAATTTGAATGTTGGTGATACGGGTACTTGATCCTGCCCTGCAGAAAGTAAAACCTGAAAAGATGATTTCATCTGAATTTTAAAGTTATGAAAGAATTGAAAAGTTATGATGTGAAATGAAGCGAAGTTACGCTTGAAGTTATAATTTTTAGTTTTCGAGATTTTGTTTCAAATTTAAGTTTTGAAAATTATGGTTCATGAATTAGACATTGTAAAGAAATGAACAATTGTGCAAAAACTCTCTATTTGCAGATTTTTTTTTCATAATTTTTTTTCTGATTTACTTTTCATTTTCTACGTTTTCTTTGATTGTGCACATTACATTTAGTGAAAAGATTATTGGCCACGCACTTGGATTTTATATTCAATTTAGCTGAAAACGGCAATTTGAAATAAAAACAGTTTCCACGACTTTTCCATCGTGCTTATTTAATATGTAACAAAGTTATGTATACTTATATGTTGTCTGCTTACAACCGTATTTTTGATAGATTTTTGTTAAACTAGGGACAAGTAGCAAACTTTTTCCTATTCAATTTAGGTCAATGGATACTAATTTTAGATGCCCTTTCCCGAGGAAATAACAAGCTCTGTTCGAGGGTTTTATATATCCGTAAAAATTTATGAACTTTCAGCGCATTTTTTGAAAGAATTTTCAGAATTTTACACTTGTTCCGACTTTCGAAGATAACGGAATATTTATGTACGGTGGTTTTTTTTTATTCAGTCAATTTCCACCGATCGAAGTACTAGTTTTCGACTAAATTTTTTTCAACCCCATTGACGATAATGACTACCTGAAATCAAATGTAAACTGATATTTTACTTCCAGTCATTTTTTGCAAAGTTGTGGGAGTTTGAAAATTTCCAATTTGGCCGTCCTCTGGACTAATTCATGTGAGTCTTGAATATTTTGTTGATAATGCGGAAAACGTTACGCAAGTTGTTTATGCGTGTCGAAAAACCCCGCAAAAACAAACGCGATCCAATTTTAATTGAGGCTAACTAAATCGGATTAATTTCTTACGACTCAAGTTTTCACACTTGATCTTTCATATTGTCCAAATTTTATAACTTTTCAATATTTTCTTTTGCCATAAACTATAGGATATGGGTGAAAGGGCAGTAGGAACGTTCATGGATTTGCAGTCTTGTTGTTCCGACTTTTGATACGAAAGTAACGGAATATTTGTGCTCGGGGTGGGTTTTTTTTTCTTCAGACAAATTTCGACTTTATAACTAGCCATTTTTGACAGAAATTTTTTATATCATTCAAAAGGTATTGTTGTCCTGAGCTTAAATTTGAAAAGATATTTCACCTGTGATCATTTTTCGTAAAGTTATGAGGGTTTAAAGGTTGCCATTTTAACGCGCGAAATAATTCGCGCTATTAACGCGTAAGCGGAGATTTAATCCGTCCTATAAATCGTTCCAAATTGGTTGAACGAAGCTATTTGCCATAATTGATTTGTTACAAGGAACGAAATCTCTCTTTTTGTACTTCATATGGTGTGTGGGGGGATGATTTTCATTAAAAATTTCAAATTTTAGAAAAAAAAATTTTCATTTTATTTAATTTCATTTAATTTTTTTATGTTATTACTGCTGCTCCATAAACCCTAAAAGGCAGTCGGAACATTCCGGGTTTCGCCCTGATACGAGCAGTCTTGTTCCATTAGAAAACCGATCAAATTTGGGATCTAAATGATCGAAAGTTTTTACACTCGAGTTTGTGAGCGAGTTGCTTTTTTCTGTAAAAAAAAAACAGTCGTAAAGTGTACTTGCTTAAGGTCAAAGTCAAGCTTAAGTCAACAGTTAACTTACACCCGCCTGTCATGAGTGCCGACAAAATACGCTATGAGAGTCGTCCCCAATTGAATGGAAATTTTCGATCCAATCGCAATGATACTAGACCACGCCTCTCTCTGGAACCTGGGATCCGCAAACTTAGCTTTGACCATCAACGACTTCTTAAGTTTTCCTTCCTTCCTGCTCAACATAAAATCGCTTATATTGTTTGTGACGGATGTTGAATTGCCATCAAAACAGATTCGAAATGTAAAAATAGCATATGTTAACTTTAGAGCGGCCATTTCTGACTGTGTCTCCAAATAGGGGTAGAAACTGCAGTCGGCATCTGGAATTAAAAAGTATATAGTTCCTTGCATGTGTCGATTTTTGGCTTGGTTTTCTGCGAGAATGTTGACCATTTCCGAAATTTTTATGGGGCTTAATGCGACGATGATGTTCGGCATTGTCTGTATTTTCTTGTCTCGAGTCGTACTCCTGTTTTGTTTGGGAGCATTCTGTAAAAAAAGGTCCAAGGATCAGTTTTTGCTTTTTTTTCAGGCCCGAGGACCAGACTACAAAGATCTGAAACTGAGGATACTGACTATTTTGAGGAACATGGAGCTACATTTGTGACCGTGATTTAAAATTCCACACTTTGTAATTCACTATATTAAGACTTGGTTTAAAGGAAAAATTCCAAGTTACCACTACAAAATTGAAACATATCCAAAGAATGCATGCAAATAATTGAAGAAAAAAAATTCATTCAAAAGCTAAAAACAATAAAGACTTTACAATCTGAACAAAACAGGACGAACTCGATTAACTTTCCTTTTTAAAGACTTAAATTAGATTTTTCCATTTTACATGGAGCGCAATTTGATGTCTTGTCTGTAGGTCACTGGGTTCCAGAGACAAGTCTTCAAACATTTTCCAAAAAGTAGGTGGATTCCAGTTACAAAATTTTCGTGGATTCCGCGCAAAAAAAAACCAAAAACTCAAATTTTGTCGTCACATTAGTCACATTTGTCGTCGCGGATACTTTCTAAAAGCGATTACAGCTACTTGTTCCGGATTCCACAGGTGTAAGTGGATTCCGCAAATATAAGTGGATTTCGCTGAAAACTTCTGGATTCCGCTGACCACATGCTGATTCCGCTTGCAATTTCTGACTCCACGACAGCGTAATTTTAATTTATATATGTATTATTATTTGTTTCTGGTGTCCACAAACTTCCAAATTCCGCAATTTTTTTTTGCATATTCCACAAATATTGTTGCGGATTCCGTAAAATCGCCTGTTTTTGAAGCTATTTGTCCGTAAAATCTAAAACTGTAAAGAAAATCAAAATGAAATAGCAAGGTCGCGGATTCCGCGACAAATCTGTTTTAAACCTGCTGAGGGATCTGCTGACTTTTCTCAAAACATGCAGTTTGGCCTCGAAATTATGTATAAATATGCAACTATTTACACACACACACACACACACACACACACACACACACGCATATATATATTTATGTATATATATGTAATTACAAGGTCAAACTGTATACTTTGTGAAATGTCAGCGGATTCCGCAGCAGGCTGAAAAGAGGTGTGATAAAAGAATCTGAACAAAAAACTAGAGCTGAGGCGAATTCGAAAGTCACAGTAAAAAAGTTAATTGGAAAACAAACTTTTTTTAGAAAAATGACTAGAATTACAAAAACAAAATTTTCAAAATTTTTTTCAAGTTTTTTTTTGCAGATTTTTGATTTTCCGATGTTTTGCTTTCAAAAAGGCGCTAAAATACTCTTCGAGCTAAAAGGCGAAAAAATTTTGCTTCAGTCGAATAAATTAAATTTTTACCGTTTAAATTAAGCTTTTATAATTTTTTAAGTGATTAAAATAAACTATTGTAGGTCTGCTCGCTCACTCGAATTTAAACGGAAAGTTTTTAATGTCGTTCGAATCACGACTAAAAAGACTTTAAAATGATGTATCACTCAGCTGTCCAATAATTTTTTGTGGTAGCTGATTTTGCGTGGAAAAGAAAAAAAGAAGAAAAACTTAAAAAAAATCCGAATACAAAGTTGCTCCCCATTTTTCAAATGGTCGGAACAATTAAATTTACTGTTTATAACACGCTGCTTTAGTTTACTTTTTGGTTTTGCCAGGTCAATTTGTTTCGGTGAAATCTGTTCATAGTTTCCCATAGAACATGACTACTGTTCGTTTTTGACTTTTACTTTTGTAGCAAAAAAAAAACAAATTTATTTCCCCGCATTAAAAAAGCAAGATTACAACTATAATTTTGCATTGATTTTGATAAATCATTCAGGTACGAAATATTTAATTTCTTTTTTCATATCTTGAGATCCTCAAGTTTGGTTCATTTAAAGGCTCTCTGTCATAGAAGACCCCCCAGCCTAGTAGCAAAAAATTAAAGACCCCCACACTATGATTTTACCCTTATGAGGTAGTTTGATTTTATCATTATGGTTATACTTTACTTGGGACTACAAATGGATGAGAGGACAGATAAGTTAAAAAACCCAAAAATTTCAGTGGTTTCGCCGAAGTGTTAAACGCGGATTGGCTGAATCTGAGAGAGAAATTAGACTGTGTTAGTTGCCTTTCAGGGAGCGCAGTGTCTAACCGGTTTTATTTTTTTGTAATATATTTCCCCTGGCGCTCCCATTTTTTTATAATGGGGTCCAGGGGCGAAGCAGGCGTCGCATAACTGCAAATCCTCTTGAGTTGCTGTATCATGCACGGTCACTTCGCAGAAGGTCCACTGGTCAGTCAGCACCTGGGAGCCAACCAGGTGCCGGTGAGTCCAGAGGATCCAGATGAAGATCTGAAATTGTATTTAGGGTTTATTTCTGCATTTCTGTTTATACTGGAGAAAGAACGTATCGCAACCAAACAGTTTTCAAAACTGATAAAAATCGCTATCAAACCTTGTATTCAGAAAATCGATTCATTCCTTGCGTGAAAAAAAAATCGCTGGAAACATTTTTTTCTCTCACTCATGAATTAACAGAAAAAATTGAGATCTGACAGACAGTGCGCCCCTTAAATCAAAAGAACAAAATTTGTGTATTTTGATCCGAAAAAAAAAAATAAGTACTGAAAATTTTCATTTTTTTATTTGAGAAATGCAGCTTCACATCTTGTTTTCTCGCACGGCGTAGAAACTTGTGCAAAAACTGCTGTAAAATTTTCAATAAAAGTCTTAAAAAATGGGCTTTTTTAGTTATTTTTTTTTGAATTTCTCAAAATTTTTGCAATTTTTTCAGAAAAAAACTAGGCATATCACTATCTAGGGGCAAAAAACTAACATAGTATTATCAATTTATTTATTCTGTTCACAAAACTTTCTCTCATTTTGTTTTTAATTTCTCCAGCTGCGTTACTTTTTTCTCCACAATAAAATATTCATGTATGGTGGAAAAGCTCTAACTGAAAAATGGAAGCAAACAGAGGGTTTATACTTTCAAACGCTTTTGTTTTTCAAATCTAGAATTTATGTCAGAATATTGCCTTTTGCGTAGAAACATCGTGAAAAAGCAGGCGCTCTGCTGAAAAAACACTTCACCTGTTTATATAAGCAAATCTCCATTCAATTAGTTGAAATCACGACAGCTTTGTTAATTTACTTATTAAAATGTGTTCATGTTTAGAATTAAGTATTATATAGTGCACATTTTAATGTTGCATTGCGCTACTTGGGCATTCGTTTCAAATTATTCGGTAGATAATTACCACCCACACACTTTAAGTTCTCAAAAAGAATTCAAAGTGAGATGAAGGTTACGGCAAAGTGTACACTTTATAACGAAGGATGCTTTAGTTGAATTAGGATTAGTCAACTTGCGTGAAATTTATTGTAGGAACAAAACTAGTTAATCTGCAGCGTGCATTGAATCGGCGTAAAAAATATCTTTAAATGCACGCTCGCAAATGAGCCTTACAAGATTGTTTGCGAAGACCAAATGTGTCTGTAATGCCTAATTAGTCTGCATGTCAATTTTCCTGACAATCGGACAATGTGAACAGTAGTTTTGATTCTAAAAATTTGCAGGTGGGGAGAAAAGGAAAAAGAGCCGTGTATAGAAAGGACCCACTGATGCAGTTTTTTTCAAAATGAATTAATATAACACAAAAATGTCAATCGTAAACTTTTCATGATAAACGGAAGTTTTACTGTCAAACTTTTATTTTGAAGTTCGAAATGTACAAAAATTAAAAAAAAAAATCAGTCGTTTTTTCAGTTCTCTGCGTTCATTGACTCATTTCTAACTGTCTTGCGTTGAAATAAATTCGTTCTGGCTACAATTTAGCATGAAACTCTACTCTGTTTTTTAACTGAATTGAGAAAACAAGTCGAAATCATTCATTGAAAAACATCAGAAATAAAACACATAGGATATATAATCAGTAGAAAACTGTCAGTCAGACATCTTTTTCTATCTTCACGTTCAAATGCCATTCAGTTTTTTTCTCGCCTACTAGCGTCTGATGGCATGGTTTTCTGTTCTTTACATAGGAAAAACTGAAAATTCCAAAAAGCAATAATAAACGTTTACAAAAGGATTGTATGCTATCTGTTACTTAATATATTTAATAAACTACTTTTTATGTTTTTATGACTGATAAAAAATTGGCAAAATAATCAATTGATACTCCTCAATACGAGGCCAAACTATGCACTGGATAGGCCAACATTTGTTATCTGTAGGTAACTGGAACCCAAAGACAAGCGTTTAAAGATATTTTAAAAGGTAAATGTATTCAGTTTACAAAGTTACAAGTTTGTCGGCACATTTTTTGTCGCGAACTCGGCATTGAGTGACCATAGCTAATTGTTCCCGTTTTCGCAAAAACTATGCGTTTCCTCAGGTGTACTTGAATTCTAGGTTTTGCTTATCATATTGAACTACAGCAAAATTGGCGTTAACAATTAAGATTTTTAGCCCAAATTTTATCCTAGCAAATAAGGAATTTAAAAGCAGGGCTTTCACTTTTTTCAGTGGAAATCAATAAGCAATTTTAAGTTTTGGCCTAAAAAATCGAAGAAGTACCCTTAGTATTTGAGATGACTATCCCGCAAGCTTTTCTAGCGATTATTGTTTTTTTGTTTTGGAAACAGATCATTGTATTGAATGAGCAAATCTTTGGAATTAGCGAGTTTTGGTCGTGACTTGTTAAAAGGTATGTGATTATAGCTCTTAACTTTGGCCTAGTAATTCGGTTATTCTCAAAGTTTTGATCTAAATATGTTGCCGTATCAGCACAAACTATTATCCTTTCACTGTTCTATGCCAAATCTGTCAGTTGTCATCGTTTAATTCGATATGAAATTTGGACTGAAGTTCAAAATAGAATAAACTTCTTGGTCCAACTAAGACCTTTCAAATGTTTTCAACTGTTTTTTGTCAGACTCTTAATGCTGTATCTTGAAAGCACCTGAAGAAAAATTCCGTTTTTTTGATCGTTTAAATACAAAACATATAAATTATATGTCCAGGGACTGTAGTTCGCTTAGGCTTTTTGTGATTCGGGATGATTTTTTGATTGTTTTTTTTTCAGAAAAAAGTCTTAAATTGTTTTTTGAAACTTCAGAAACGCATTTATAAGCTTTATTGCGTTTGTCACTGCCTCTAGGTATATGCGCAATCTTTGATTTCAAGTCAAATTCGTTTCCTAAATTGTAGGCAAACTGCGCTCTCCAATTACGGAAGAGAAAAAAATGGCACAAAAAACATGATCAATTTCTAGTTTTAAAAGTAGATTTTAGAGTTTAAATTTCCCAGCAGGAAACAGAAACGACTCATTTTTGCAGTTTTTTCAAAATGAGTTTCTTTTATCAGAAAGTATCAATTATACATTGTTCATGATAATCAAAAGGTTTTAGTTCCATATAATTTTTTGAAGCTCTAAATAGAAAAGTTGTTTTTTTTTCGTAAAAATTTGTTTTTTTTTCTCAGTTTTTTTTTGCATTCATTCGCTCTTTTCCAATTGTCTATTGGCTTTGTTGTTAATCATTGAACCCAATTATGTTTTGTTTTGCGTTGAAATGGATTTGCTCTACTAAAAATTTACATGAATTTCTACTCTGTTTTTTAAGTTTTGACTGAATTGAAAAAAAAAACAGTCAAAAGCATAAGATTTTTTGTCAGTAAACGTGATTGAATAGCTGGCAGTGATAGAGATTGAATTAACCTGCGTCGAACTGTTGTCAGTAAAGGAGATTGAGTTGTTTGCGGAATCATGAAACCGAAAGATGAAACAGAAAGCGGTTCAAAAACTAAAATCTACAAACAACACCTTGTAGGATTTTGATAAATCTATCTGAAACATCTCCCATAAAGTTTTTGCTAATTTTTTATTTATCTGACCTATATCTTACAAATTTTAGAACCCAATTGAAATCATCTTCATTTATCATTTTCAGTTATTTTAGAAAACAGAGTTATTGTGCTATTATTTACCTGGTTGAATGAGCGAGTGAATAGCAATGAGTCAGGATGAATTTAGAAGAGTCAAGAGAAGCTAAGGTGAGTGCTGGGTTTCGGAAACTTGTACCTGAACAGAAAAAAGACCTCGGAAAGCGTTTCCTTTCACGCCCGGAAGAGTACCCTGAAAGTAAGTGGTAGTATTTCAGCGACAATGTTTGAAACAATTAACCAAAGAAAACCTGATACTGAAAAAGGAAGAAAAGATCGAAATGGAATTACACCAGGGCCAACTACACCACGAAAAACCGGCTGCAGAAGGAAGAGATGAAGGATACGGAAGAGAGCGATTGACAAACAAGTCTACACGTGTTGATTACATTCATGACTTGGCAACGTCAACTGGAGAACTGGACCGCGCTGAAGAGTTGTAGGAGCTGTCCGTCATCTCTCCAGGAGAAGGTGCAGCAACTGGTTCACCAACGAATCGAACAATGATGCGCAGTGAACCAGAGAAAAAGCTTCTGGAATCTACTTAAAAGCAAAAAATGATTGAAAGTTCTCAAAATTGAGTATTTGATACGAAAAAAGTTTCTGCAAAGATGAGACCTAAAAAAACTGGACAAAAAATTTTCTCTGGAATATCTTCGATAGTGTTTGTCGCCATTGTTCTCACTCATTTGACTTCTCTTACTTATTTAATTCCTGCATATATTGTGCTATGACTTTCCGTAATAAAAACTGACTATTTTTGTAAATACAGCTGAAACAACCAGAATATTTCAAAATATTAGATAGATTCTACAAATGCTAGGAAGCATAACGTGCACCTAAAAACTAAATTCAAAGAGGCAGATCTAAAAAAAATTGTATTTTAATGCATTTTCATTCTTTTTTTTAAATAATGTGCGTCTATACTTTTTTAAGGCACATTTTTCATGTTAAAAACATGAAATTTTTTTAAAAATAAGAATAGGCGCAGATTATTTAAAACAACAATACGCATTACAAGCCTAAACTCATATCTTTCATATAGTTATAACTAAACAAGAGCAAAATCAGCAAAAGTATCTTTTTTTTTTGTTTTAAATATTGATACCTTTTTGAATTATTGAAACTTAGTCGTAAAATGTAATGTCAAACTTAGTTTTAACGAAACATAAGCAAAGTCAGCAAAAATAAATGCTTTTTTTTGTTTAAATATTGATACCTTTTTGAATTATTGAAGCTTATTCGTAAAATTTCAATTTTCGTCCGCAGAAAAAATAGGTACTGGCAGCAGCATTCATTTATTAGTCGAAACTGCTACTCAAATTTAAGCTCAATATCTCTTCTGTCTCACAAAGTTGATAGAAGTTATATGCCTCTATCAGCCTCTCTAGAGCCTAAAATTTCACGGAACGACAGCCACTAAGTGACAGCAGAAAAATCTTAACTTGAACCAGTTTTCATTTTTCTCAAACTCGCCATTGAAGTTTAAAATCAAATTGTAGTCAGTAATACAAAAAAGGACGAAAGATTTTCTGTGTCTCAGATTTTCATGCCTTTGGCAAAAACGGTTCCATGACATTCTACCCTATACCAATCTACCCTGTGCTAATCTACCCTATACTTTTCTATCCTACATACCAATCTACCCTATAAAATTTAGACTCAAATGAATTAACACGTGCTGTTATCTTTCCGATTCTAATTAGGACTTCGAAAAATTACATTAATTATGCGCCAAATCGACACAGGTTAAACTGGTATATAGGGCAGTTTAGTATAGGGTAGATTAGTATAGGGTAGATTAGTATAGGGTAGATTGGTATAGGGTAGATTGGTATGTAGGATAAAATGGCATAAGGTAGAATGGTATAGGGTAGTTTGGAATAGGGTAGATTGTCCTGCCACCGGCAAAAACTGCTCCATATGTTTAAATTGTTGACACTTTTGACCTTGTGATCTGTATTGCTTTGCGTTTAATTATTTGTTCTTTAATTTAAATTCTATAATGTCCAAACAACTAGTTGATTCGTTTTATTCAGAAAAAAGGTTTGAAGCTGAATTACATTGATAATTTTATCCGTTTTGAAATCAAATTTTGCTATAACTTGAAATTTTCCTTCAAAAAAATCAAGTTTGAAAAATTAATGAAATTTTTTGCCTTGCAGAATAATTGTGGATATTTATTTGAGTTTCATTCATAAATTGATTTTGCTGATGCATATTTGACAAAAATTGAGATTTTTATTCGGGTCATAAGCTGCAACTACGTTGTTTTAGTTTTTGTGAAGTAAAGTATAAAGAGGACTTTTACAAGGGAACACTCTACACCCGGTACATAAACAACTTTCAACAAATATGTGGACTTTTTGGTTCTTGGTGAAGGCTGCTTTGCTTCACGAGCATAACTAAAATTGAGTGAGTTGCTGTTCAAACATTCAACTGCCTTGTTGGCAATCCGTCGGCCAGTGGTAACACATTGAATGCAACTACGTTGTTTTAGTTTTTGTGAAGTTAAGTATAAAGAGGACTTTTACAAGGGAACACTCTCACCCGGTACATAAACAACTTTCAACAAATATGTGGACTTTTTGGTTCTTGGTGAAGGCTGCTTTGCTTCACGAGCATAACTAAAAATGAGTGAGTTGCTGTTCAAACATTCAACTGCCTTGTTGGCAATCCGTCGGCCAGTGGTAACAAATTGAATGCAACTACAGATGTCAATGTGAAATTTAGTTTTTGACGTGTTATATTTGCCGTCAAGAACTGACCAGTGCAATTATCCTCAAAATATTAAAACTTGGGTGTACAGTTACAAGGGATGTTTTCTGGAGAGTTTTATATGCATTGGAAACGTCTCTTACCGGAAAAAAGCAATATTTGATACCATTTGGATATGCTCATGGAGTTCTGGAGCGAATTTGAAGTTATGATTGATTCCAGTAGGATAAGTTTGACGTCAGACGTTTCAGCGTTTTTGAAAGTAGCAGTTTTTGTACTTTTTTTATTTCTAAGAAACGCTTTTCGGACCTTTTTTTGAAATCAAGGTTTCTTGTTTTGGAAAATTCTATATCGAAACAGTTCAAAAACAGACCGTAGACGTCTTTTTTTTGGAAGCAATTCATACTTAATAAGGTATACTGTACATCTAAACAGATTTGTAGAGCCAATAAAATTATAACCTTTCAGAAGAAATCAACACTGTGGTTAGGAAGTTTTAGTCTCGCGAGAGCGGTGAAAGTTGATCTATGCTTCGTACCATCAGGTCCAGAGTCATTATAAAGGACATTTTTCTCAATGCAAGTCACACTCAAGCAGTTCGGGAGTTTCAAAGTTAATTAAAGATTTCGACTCCTGCATTCTGGGTCGTCTTTTGTGCTGAAATATGTTAATGGTTCATTTTCCAATATCTCTTCGGACGGAAAAAATTGTTTTACGTAGTGTCTCATCTGCAGAAACTGCTTGAATTATAAGGGCTTATTTTTGGTTTCTCAAGGTCGGCTGGAACGGGTTAATGAATGCGATTTTTTTAAAATTGTGACCTTGCGCGCACATGGCCATTATTACGTATAGATCCAACACAGTGCATCAGAATTAAGATGTCTGTCGAAATTCGATATTTGAAATATGCAAGGTAATCAAGAACTCGCGACGGCAGAAAAATCATAACTTGCATCAGTATTCCTGTTTTTGCTCAAAATCGGCATTCAAGTTCTAACGCAAAGTTTTTTCCGTCTTGCAAAAGTGGATGAAAGGTCATTTGTGTTCCAGACTTTTGTGTCCTTGACAAACTTGTTCCAATTTTAAACTGAACTTTACATATGTGTCCATAGTGAAAATGCCTGAAATTTAACTTTTTAATGTTAAGCTTGTGATCTGTATTGATTTTTTTGCGTTTGCCCAGAGCGTTGAGTGAATGTTGGTGACAGTTAGATGAACTGTGGAACGCGTATCTTTTTCAATTTCATTCTCGCAAGCAAATTGAAACTTGGGCATACAGGCATTTCATTTCAAACGAGTTTTCCTGCGACCATTAAAAATTGGGAGCAATTTTGTATTCGGTTATTTTTTATTTTTTTCTTTGTTCTTGTTTTCGACAAAAAATCAGATGTCACAAGTTATTATTTCAATAGGTCCTTTAAAAACTCTTTCTTATGAAGTTTTGGAAAGAAATTGATTTTTTTGTGCAGAAGAAGATATAGAACTTTTTTTCGAGAATTTTTTTGTTTTTTATCTTCTCAAGACAACAGTTGTCGATTATGTCTAATTTAGTATTTTGATACGCGTTTTTATAGTTCTCTCGTCACACCACGCTCAGGTACGGACAAAATTTTTAAGAGAAAAGAACCTTTTTGTTATTTTTAATGAAAATGGTTGGAACATTCTGTGCTACTTGCCCAGGAACCGGGGATCTTTGTTATCGGTGCAGATGGTATGAAAGACAGAAATTTCAACAAAAGATTTTAAAATCTCGGAACCTTTTTTTAGACATTATTTTTAGTAATTTAGACGCATTTATGGTGGACATCATCAATACATGCAAAGTATAATAGTTAACAAAGATAGCTGGTTACTATTCCGACCATGCTCAAAAAACCTGAAAAAGCTTTTTATGTTTTTTTTTCAAATTAGTTTAAGTTGTTGTAAGTCGTGTGATCAAAGAATCTGTCAAAAACATAAAACGAGATTAATGAACTTCTGATGATGTTTTACAGAAACTGTTTAAACATAAAATACCTGTTTTTTACTCTGAAGTTATGGATGTTTTCGATTCGTATACACGCTCAAACTCTTGTCACAACTCGGCTCAGTTTTTTGTCGGCCATATTTTTATCATCTGGGAGTCTTTTTTAAGATGAATTTTTTCCCGAATTCATTTTTGAAATCAAATTTGAAAACTGCAGTTTTCAATCAGCTACTTCTGCAGCATTTAACAGGTTCAAATGACTGGAAGAAACATCAACCATTTTGCAAGTACGTGTTACACATTTTATGCAGCTATTTTAGCAATAGTATATGCCTTCTGTGCTGCTGTATTGTATTGAATTCTACCTTTAAAAAATTAGTCGTACATTTAAGCGCACATCACGTCATTTTAACTCAATATTGGTTGTAATCTATCATTTAGAATTTTATTTCTGGCCGGATGACTTGCATATATTTTGAACAACGACAAAATCACGTAGTTTAAAAAGTTTTTTTTTGTCAAAATTGCTTTTTTTGATACGAAGTTTGATTGTTTCTATAACTTTATCGCACAATGCCGGTGCCACGTATGCTCGCCCAAGATGTTGAGAAAGCGTCTGAAACAAACGAGACCTTCGAGAACAAAATCCAAGAACTGCCGAGTATCAAGTTGGATCCGAGTTTGGAAGGAGCAACATCACTTGCATTTATCGGGAGTTGCAGTGAGGCCGAATCTAAGAAAGGAGTTGGCGACAGGAAGTTCGTTTGTGGACATGGAAACGGTGCTATAACAGTTAGTTATCTTTCATATGTAATGAAATAAGTATAACTTATATACAACAATATATAACTTGAAAATAATAAGCTAATTGGGTTTATTTTTCTTGATAGAAGACTATACATTTTTTTCGTTTATCTTTCTGAAACAATAATTATGTGAAACGAGCAAAAACGTATTATCAAACTTTTTAAAAGCATTGCAAAACTATCTCCATTATCTTGAAAACAGGTCCCGTAATTCATTTATTTTCCTAGTAGAAACGTAGAAAAGTTTTGTTCAAGTGATTGAATTGTTATGAAATTTGCCATGATGACCAAATTATGAAAGCCAAACATATTTTGTCTCATTTTTGAATACTTTTTGAAAAGGTTTAGCTCTCAAATTGAAAAACTAATTTGTACACGAGTTGGAGGAGAGGGGCGCTAGCAAGTTAACCAGTTGTTGTTCAGATCTTCAAATGCGACGCTGCCACTCGACAAAACCCAGTACAAACTCTCAAACTGGGCTCATCATCCGGACTGCCAATCATGAAGGTGCTGCCTCACCCCACAAATCCAGATCTAATTTTTTCCGCGAGTGTGGACGGAAATATTTATCAGAGTAGCATCACAAAACACAACACGTCGATTTTTCATAAAGGTTAAAAAATTTGAATGTAAACATTACGACGCCAAGATTACTTACTTTGGTAGTGTTCTGGATTCTGTATTCATTGCATCTGGAATCAGCATAATTTGTGTTTGAATGTTTTTACATTTGGAAAGTCCTGTGAAGTCAAAATCGGAAAGAATTAGAGAAAAACAAGACTGCTCGTATCAGGGCGAAGCCCTGGATGTTCCGACTGCCTTTTAACGTCTATGGAGCAGTAATAACCTGAAAATTAAAAAAAAAGTTCTAAGAAGTTATATTTTCAGTTTCTATAAATTGAAATTTTTCTTGAAATTTGAAATTTTTGTGAAAACATCCCCCCGAACGTCATATTCACTACAAAATGATAGATTTTGCTCCTCTTAACGAATCAATTATGGCATATAAGCTTCCTTGAACGTATTTGGAACAATTTCAAAGACTCATTAAGTCTCGCTTACGCGTTAATAGCGCAAAATATATCGCGCGTTAATTGTCCCAAATTGGCCAAAATGGCAATATTTAAAACCCCATAACTGTACGATAATGATTACAGGTGAAATATTTTTTCAATTTTAAGCTCAAGACAGCAATAGTTTTCAAATGATAAAAAAAATCATCTGTCAAAAATGGCTAGTTAAAAAGTCGAAAATTGTCTGAAGAAAAAAACCTTCCCCGAGCACAAATAATCTTTTACTTTCGTTACGAAAGTCGGAACAATTATTAGGCACTAGGCGCTAAAAAAGGCACTGGCTTTTGACTAGAGAGCAAAAATATGGAATCCATATATAATGCGGTTTTTCTAAATTCTTTTTGGGCGCGGTTGTTTTGGATCCCACAAACAAACACGTTTTAGTAATTGAAGCGAACTGTATTAAAAAGTTTCTGGATTCCACAATTTGTTAGAGGGTTAACATTCAGTTTTTGTTTTTTTTTGTTTCTGAGTACACTTTTGGTCATTTTTGAACCCATTTTTCATCTCTTTAACTAATTACATCAATTACAAAAAAGCTGCAATTGAAACACATTAAGTCTCATATTGTTCAAAAAAAAATTTTCCTTATAACTTGTCTTATAACAAATTTCGACTTTTTAACTAGCCATTTTGGACCGGATTTTCTTATATCACTCGAAAAGTGTTGTTATCTTGAGCTTACATTTTAACAGATATTTCACCTGTATTCTTTATTTGTAAAGTTATTGGGGTTTTAAAATAGCCATTTTGGCCAATTTGGGACAATTCACGCGCGATATTTTTTGCGCTATCAACGCGTAAGCGGAGGTTTGTTCCGTCATAGAAATTGTTCCAAATTGGTTGAAGGAAGCTTATTTTTCATAATCGAATTGTTATTAGGAGGGAAATCCATCACTTTGTACTTGATGGCGTGTGGGGATGATTTTCACTTCTCTTTTTATTTTTTACGTTTACTTTTTCATGTTATTACTGCTCCATAGAGCTTAAAAAGCAGTCGAAGTATTCAGGGCTTCGCCCTGATACGAGCAGTCTTGTTGTTCCGACTTTCGATACGAAAGTAAAGGAATATTTGTGCTCGGGATGGGTTTTTTTTTCTTCAGA
Organism: Symsagittifera roscoffensis; assembly: GCF_963678635.1. Lineage (NCBI taxonomy): Eukaryota > Metazoa > Xenacoelomorpha > Acoela > Convolutidae > Symsagittifera > Symsagittifera roscoffensis. The sequence goes on from NC_087064.1 coordinate 54,917,502, forward strand.
CAAATTTCGACTTTTTAACTAGCCATTTTTGACGGAATTTTTTAATATCATTCGAAAGGTATTGTTGTCTTGAGCTCAAATTTGAAAAGATATTTCACCTGTGATCATTTTTCGTAAAGTTATGGGGGTTTAAAGGTTGCCATTTTGGCCAATTTGGGACAATTAACGCGCGAAATATTTCGCGCTATTAACGCGTAAGCGGAGAGTTAATCCGCCTTAAAATCGTTCCAAATTGGTTGAAAGAAGCTTATTTACCATAAATGGTTTGTTACACGGAGCGAAATCTATCCTTTTATATTTTGCATGGCATGTGGGGGGATTGGTTTTCACAAAAAAATTCAAATTTAAAAAAAAATTCATTTTATTTTTTTTACATTTAATTTTTTAATGTTATTATTGCTCCATAAAATCTTAAAAGGCAGTCGGAACATTCAGGGCTTCGCCCTGATACGAGCAGCCTTGTTGTTCCGACTTTCGATACGAAAGTAATGGAATATTTGTGCTCGGGGTGGGTTTTTTTTTTCTTCAGACAAATTTCGACTTTTTAACAAGCCATTTTTGACGGAATTTTTTTATATCATTCAAAAAGAATTGTTGTCCTGAGCCTAAATTTGAAAAGATATTTCACCTGTGATTATTTTTTGTGAAGCTATGGGTGTTTAAAGATTGCCATTTTGGCCAATTTGGGACAATTAACGTGCGATATATTTCGCGCTATTAACGCGTAAGCGGAGAGTTAATCCGTCTTATAATCGTTCCAAATTGGTTAAGAGAAGCTTTTTTACCATAATTGATTTGTTACAAGGAACGAAATCTCTCTTTTTGTACTCTATATGGCGTGTGGGGGGATGGTTTTCACAAAAAATTTTATGGTTTTCATTTTATTTTATTTAATTTAATTTTTTTATGCTTTTACTGCTGCTCCATAAACCTTAAAAGGCAGTCGGAACATTCAGGGCTTCGCCCTGATACGAGCAGTCTTGTTTCTTTTGTGTTCGATTTTAATAGTCACTTTCATTTTATCCTCCTTTGAGCGAATTTAAGACATCTACATTATTAAGCGACATCAAAAGTTCACCTTGCATTTAAAAGGCTCAAGTTTAATCATGGTGAGTTCCTTGTCTCTCAATTCCGCATAGAAAATTTTGCGCAAGTTTTTTTTTTAGTTCATTACTGTGTTCAGCAAATCCACTGACTAAGTGTGAAATTTAAACTTAAAAATTCGTGATGTGGACATGTAATCTATAGCTCCCAGTGTGTTTCAGAAGAGGGAAACGAGCCAATGTCTCTCTGTTTCTGTGATGACGTCACTGTCCTCATATCAGCCGGAAGAGACACCCATGTCAGAATGTATGACCCAGTCACCAATCAGGTAAAAAGGGGAACCCTTCATAGCTCATTGACCGCACAAGTGAAAATCAGTCTGATTTGGAAATTTAAAAGCTAGCGTCGATTTAGGAAGAGTCTTTGATAAAGCTTTGCCCGCTGAATCTTACATTGATTTGAAGACAGTTGATTGTTTTTTTTTGTCTTCTGTAGCGATAACAAGGATAGCCGGTTGCTGTACAATTAGCACAGAATGTTCGAACAGTATTGATCGTCGACCAAATTGAGAAAAACGAGTTCAAAATTATCTTTTTAGTTCATTTTATCCGTTTTTTTTTTAAATTCAGCGTTATAAAAGCTTGTTCAGCACACAATTCTGTAAAAACTCGATAAAGCGCAAAAAAAAACGTGTGAACAAGTTGTCGATTTAAATCTTTGACTCATTGGCTCAAAAAAGCTACATCTTGGGCAGTGGAACCTGATCTAAACTACATTTTATGATTGGATAAATTAGATATTTTACCAATGTAAAGTATTTAATATTAACCAATCATGATCCATCTAACTAACAACCCACTTATTTGTAAGTGCTGAAGTTACTTGTAATTTCAGCACCAGAGAGATTTGAATTTAATTTAGAAATTAGTTGGACTCTCCCGAGCACTTCAGCAGCCGCAATAAACCAGTATACCCTAGATCTATTGAGCCTAGCAGAGACTAGTTAAACAACCTGAGACTAGATAGTATAAGAGTAAGATTAGGATCGGTATTAGACTAAGAAGTTGCACGAATCTATCCGGCCGAAAATAAGATAGCGTGACGAGCAGACGGTGTACCCTATCCGAAATTACTCTATGAGTTATACACTCCAGCCCTAACTCATCTGGTGCGACCATAAGTCTCGAACAAGACCTTAATAGCTTAGAATTAACCAAAATAGATTAGAAATTAGACAAAAACATTTACAAAATGTTATACGACAATAATTTAATCGAAATGTCTCTACGACTCAATAGATCAGAGCCAATATTCCGAACCATAACAGAACTACCCGGAATTGGAAGAAGACCTCGAACCAGAGACGACATACGACAAAGTAGAAACTTGCCATATAGCTATATGATAGTTAGGCAAAAACCAGAACAAACTTTTATATTTAGAATACTACTGGCAATGAATTTAGATTTTCATTTGCAAACATAAAACCTTGAAGTTAATCTTCAAAATCATTTCAGGCGCTAAACAAAATTATTAATATACAATAACGATTGATAAAAAGATCTAAGATCGTTTTCCTAAAACTCTGCAGTAATATACAAAACATGTTTGAAAAATAATTATTGAAAAATAAAAAATAAAAATTAGTAGCATGACAATAAATGGTTAGTAATCATAAATCATCCTGTTGTTCCAGCTCCATCACCTAAAACATAACAGCAATCACAAACCCACTAATATCATCAAAACACTAAATCTTTCCTTTACACACATTTAAAATTTTATTAAAACTTAAATTCACTTAATTTTAAAACCAGATCATCAAGGCTTATCCTTGGATCTTAAATCATTTTCTACTTAATTAAATTTCAAATTTGATCATCAAGGCTTATCCTTGGATCAAACAGAACAACTTTGTTCTCCCCCACCTACTTAATTAGTGTCTAACGACCTCAAACGTCGATTCACTACCCAACCCTTTCTAAAGACCTAAGACTAATAGAAATTTTTAAACAAAACTAATCATTCAAATTAGGATAAACAGTGAAGAACTTCGGTTATTCATCCTTCACTTGACCCCCCCTCTTACCAGACCCAGGATAAATCTTAGACTTAGTAAGTTTACAATAGTATCTAACGAACTACTCGCGTTCTAATTATACCTGAACCTTGTGGATCGATTTACGATTCTCCAACCCTTGAACACAATCACTACCCCTAAGTAAGATTAAGTAAGTTAACACCTTAACTTATACTAGCCACGAGAAAGTAAAGAATCATTCTTCGGAATCGATATACTTTTCTCTCCAACCCTGAACAAATAGACCCAGGTTAAGCTAACCAAAAAATCGTAAGAACTAACAGTTTAGGAAAATAGAAATCATTTAACAACCTTTTGCATCCGTCATCCTAAACCTTATGTCATTTAAAAACCTAGGAAATAAACAAACAATCGTTTTACACAATTGTGAAATAGATAACAAAAAATACGACCTTGTAATCACACCTCATACACAAACAGTTGGATACATTCGAACAAAACGACAAACACTAAAAAGAAAAATAATAACGAAACAAAGACAAATAACACGAAAAAGATTTTCAAAAAATCGAAACGCATTTTCAGAATCAGAAACCAACAGTTTAGACGAACTTTACAAACTAAAAGAATCAATAGATAAAAATTGCCCACTTCACGATCAATTATATTTTTCTGACTCAGAAACAACTTCAAATTCATCAAAAAGAGGAAAAAGAAGAATAAAAAAGCAGTATAAACACAAACCAGTACATTTATACAATTGGAATCAACCAATTCGACACATTAATAATTACATATTAACAGTCATCGAACGAAAAAATGAGCTCAACGCACACCCCAGGTGACGAAACCCCAGATGATGATGAAATCTTTCCTTTTATAATAGATGCAACCACTGATAGAGGACAGCATATATTTTGCAAAAATTTACTATTAAATTTATTTGAACCCGGAATCAGTCCCTGTAAAACAGAGTTCCCAGATGTAAAAATCAAAAGACAAATCATAGACCACTACTTAAAAGATATATGCAACATAACACAACAGTATGGAATCTACTCCATAGAATTCACCTCACCAAACCATAATAATAGAAAATATACAATTCAAACAGACGATCTTGATTTAGAATTTTCAAAAGTTTTTTCAGAATATATAAAAAGCATCCAATATCATAACTCACAAAGAGCAAACTCCATATTCACCAATGAAGTTTTCGCAATAATATATAGTTATATTTCGATATTAGAAAACGAAATCCCAATAACAAATGTCTCACCGACAGAAACATCTAAACATTTAAGAGTACGACATGAAATCACACTACTCTCTAGTTATTTAAACATCATTAAAGAAAATTTCACGAAAGACGACGTTTCACAACATACAAAACACGATCTACAAAAAATTTTGGCATGGTTCATAATAGATTATTTCACACACAATATTGATTTAATTGCACAAGCAAGAAAAAATTTTAGACCCCAAAACTCGAACGATGATACCGCTATCACAGAACAATCAGATTATGTTTGGGACCCCGAATGGTCTCATCCCGCATTTATAAGCTTCCCACAATCAATCTCAAGTCAAGCAATAAGTACGATATCTTACATAAGAGATTATGTAAAAATAATACCATTCACCATTGATGCAACACCATTAAACTATCATACATTTTTGCCCGATACACAAAATAATAGTTTAAACTCTACAGTCATACACAATGAAAACCTCAATGGAACTAGGAATCTTACTCAACAAGATATCCAGACACCATCACACTTCATAAATGAAGAAATTGTACACACAACAACTACACAACAAAGTATTTCACCAATACGCCCAAATTTAACAACACCAAAAAATACAAATCCTTCACAAACACAGGTAACCTTACAATCAACCGTTAAACCTTCGGTTGCCCCTAAATATTCACATATGGATTACCAAACATACAGACCCATGACAATACCATCAAAAACACGCAAAACATTCACTAGAAACAACTTTACAGACCATAATTATAATTATACACATCCATCAAAAACATATAATCAACCACAAAGAAATTTTAACCAATATACAAGATCTCGAAATTGGGATAACCCAATGACCCAACCTAATTCAATAAATTTCCAAACAAATCCTCCACAGGATCACAGTGAAAATTACCCATTTTTTCAACAAAATAAAAATAAAAAACAGACATCTTATCAAATGGATTATTTATCCTCAGATGTTGATTTCTTACAACCAGATATATTTGCACCAAATACTCAAGAATATCGTAGACAAGGAATACAGAGAACACGTACAAATCATAGAAATTTTTCTCCACAATCAATAGATGCACAACATCAACAACCAATTCAACAACAAAATCTAATTAATACACAATCTTTTCAACCAATTCAACAACAAAATCCAATGACTGCACACTCGTATCAACCATCACAAATGCAAAATGAAATACCACTCCCATATTATCTCCAACAACATGAAATAACAAGAAACCAACTTTCAAATTTTTCTCAAATGCCAAATGCAGCAGAATCATTACAAATGACAATGAATCCATACCTTATGGGTGGATCATCAATAACATCAAACAAACCTTTAATGGTTTTCACAGGAACAGACCCTGAATACTCTGTAGAAGATTATTTAAATGCAGTAACAGCAAACCTGATTTTAAATATTGGACCTGAACCAATTAATACGCCACTACATCAAAACTGGATACATCGACGCACAGCGTTAATACAAACAACTTTAGATGGCGCAGCCCAAAAATGGTTTTCAGTACTACCTCTAGAAATAAAATCAAACTGGAAAAGGTTTACACAGGAATTTTCAAAAATGTTTGACTCCGAAAGAAACAAACAACAACAAAGAGTTTTATGTAATGAAATTCGCAGATTACCAAACGAAACCATCAAGCAATTAGCAGTACGAATCGAAACACTAGTTCGAAAAGCATATTCACTAAATACACACGACTATAAAAACACAAAGATGACAGAAATCTTAATGATGACCTTAACACCACAATTAAGGAAAATAGCAATAAAAAAGAGAGCATCCCATCCTTCTTCAATTCGAGAACCCGATTTAGATTTTCGAAAACTAGTAGACAAATTAGAACAAGCAGAAATCACGATGAAACTAGAAGAAACGGAAAATCTGAAATTACAATACGTTAACAGAATTGAAACGACTCCCACTAATATTAATAATATACAGGAATCAGAGACAGACCTCGTTGAAAAAATCACTGAAATACTCAATATTTACGAAAAGAACCCAAACTTTAAAGGCAAACCATCTTTCAAAAAATGGTGTAATTATTGCCGACGATACGGACATAGTATTTCCGAATGTAGACAAAAACAGCAAGACAATCAAAATAAACCTCAAAAATATAAAGAACCAAATAAATCATTCCATCAATACATGAAAAAAGATCAAAACCTACCGAACAAAACAGTCTACAGCAACAACAGTTCAGGAAAACCACTCCCGAACAATACAAATTATACAAGAAATCAATCACCATATAACTCAAGTTATAGAGGAAGATCACCAGAACGAAGAAACACGCATAATTCATCACAAAATCACTACAATAGACCAAATAGTCGAAATAACTACTCCAGATCACATTCAAATACACAACGATTTGTTTCTAGATCTAATTCCCAATCAAGAAATAACTACTATCCAAACAACCAATCACGAAATTCATCATACAATAGGAATAGAAACTACTCCTATAATCGAAATAGAAGTTATTCAAACAACCGAAACCAGAATTACCCGAACAATCAATCAAGGAATAACTCATATAATAGATCGAACTTTAACAGACCAAACAATAATTCCCAAAACAGATCGCGAAATAATTCACAGAATCGACACTCAAGTTATAATAATCGTTATAGAAATTATTCCCAATCACCACACCGGAATAATAATAACTATAATAATTCTAATAATCGCCACAGAAGTAGTACACCTAAACATCAAAGACATATTAATCAAGTACAATCTAATCCAGAAACAACATCAGACCCTCCAGGTATTGATGACACAGTAACTGATACGTTACAACTCAATCAAATAAACTGTACATCATCAGATTCAGAAGGTGATACTGAAAACACTCTTTCTATCAATATGATAAAAGTCGAAAATGACTATGAATCTGTCATATATGAACAACCTTTTTCATCACACATATATGAAAATCAATCAGAATTTCTTCAAAATTATTACACTACACCCATAAATTCCACACCAACGACGCAAGAAACAAATGAGATTAACACTACAAATCAAACCAATAAAAATATCAAAACAAAATGCTTGAATACAAACCACATTTATCAAAATATACAAAAAGAACAACCCAAAGAAAAAATTTGGACAATACCATTTCTCTTAGAAAGCCCAAGAAATAAAGAATTTCAACCACCAGACCTTGAAATAGATTTTTTAATTGATTCAGGAGCAGAATCAAACATAATAAACATCCCCACATGGAATGAAATAAAAACTTTACACCCAAAGCTAACACCCCTTGAAACCTCCAGTAAGTTAGCAACAGCACAAGGATCAACATTGATAAACTACGGAAAAATCCAATTATTTCTCCTCCCCACCAGAACAATGGAGCAAAGCAAAATTTTAAATAAGCCATTTAAACAAATATTCCATATCACTGATATTAAATATAATATCATTGGAATACCATTTATTTCGAAGTATATACCAACAATTAACATCCTAAATAGTAAAATATTAATCAAAGATAAATATACAAAAACAAAAGAAACATCCTTAACATTTTTTCAAAGATTAAATAAACAACCACCATTCTTTTCAAAATTCTACCCGATATTTAACCAACAAAGAAAACACCTAAAACCACTATCAGGAAATATCTATAATTTTTCAATCAAACAAGTTCACCAATATGATAAAGAACAAAACAAACAAAAATTTTATATGTCAGATTTTGAATTCAAACCTATTCACAAATTTTTCAAAATCACAATCTCATCCATAAAATATTTGAAAAATTCGAATTCAGATATCATTTCCTTACATGTCTATAACAACACACCTTACCAAGTAACATTACCTTTAGGACTTTTAGGATATTGTGAAACCAACGCTACAATATCACCAATACACGAAAAAGCCTATCGCGTAAATAATATACTCCAATTACTAGATATTTGCCAATCTACAATTCTTAATGAAGAATTATCTATAAATAATATAATAAGTAACGAAAACAGAAATACGGATTATTTCACAAAAAACTCCATATTTCAAACCTACATTCAACATAAGTAACTACACAGAGGACCAACAGAAATTTTTAACAATGTTTAATTTCCAACATTCACAAATAACACAAGACGAATTCGAAAAGTTAGCCAAACAGCTAATTAAATATTCATCAGTCTATGCAACATCAAAATTCGATGTTGGAAAAATCAGTTCATCACTACATCTCCCGTTAAAACCAGACGCAGTTTTCAAAAAACAGAGAGCAAGTAAAGTACCAATTCACTTACATGATAAAGTGAACAGATTACTCGATATTTTAGAACAATACAACATTATATCACCAGTTAATAAAGAAGAACAACCAAAAGGGAACACATTTATCAACCCCGTTATCATTCTAGCTAAAGGAGAATCATTAAAAATCGTTCTCGATGCTAGATACCTCAATTCACTTATAGATGAATCAAAATGTAATTGGCCCATTGAACCAATACAAGTTATTTTAACAAAAATAAACGGCAAATACTTTACAACCGCCGATATGAATAGTGCATACAATCAAATGCCACTAGATGAACAATCACGACGTTTAACACAATTTGTTATCGGAAACCAACAATATGAATTCAACCGTTTATTCTATGGAATATCCATAGGACCAGCAGCATTTTCAGCTTTTATGAGCAAAATTTTTAGACCACTAATACTCAAGAAAAACGCAATCACCTATTTAGACGATGTTTTTATGCAATCACAAACAAAAGACGAGATGTTCAATGTTTTAGAAAAATATCACCAAATACTTCAGAACGAAAATCTGAAGGCCGCCCCCGATAAATCACACTTCTTTTTGACAAGAGTTAAATTCTTAGGACATAATATAGAAAGAAAAACAATCACTCCATTGAAATCACGCATTGACGCTATTCAAAAACTTCAACCACCAACAAATAAAAAGAAAATCCAAGAATTTCTTGGAATGTTAAACTTTTTAAGTAAATATGTTTATAAAATGCAATTATATCTACGACCATTTTATAACATCCTTAGACAACAAAATAATTTTGAATGGAACACAGAACATCAAACACGATTTGAAGAAATAAAGAAACTTTTAACTGAACAAATTTCAAACACAATTCCAGATTCAAATCAACCATTTTATGCAATGTGCGATGCTTCGAACTTTGGCATCGGTGCAGCACTATTACAATCACATAATGGTACAAATAAAATGAACCTCATATCAGCAAATTCTCGATTATTCACTCAAGCAGAGCTACGACTCTCAACTCTAATGAGAGAATGTACAGCCATAATATATACACTGACAGAATATGAATTTCTGATACTTGGATCAAAACACCCCACAGTTTTATTCACAGACCATAAACCAATCATCTTTCTCTTTACACAAAAATCTAACCCAAACCACCGAGTTTACAGATTTCAACTAATTCTAATGAAATTTCCAAACTTACATATAGTTTGGACTGCAGGAAAAAATCTTGCATTACCAGACACTTTAAGTCGAAATACACCACCTGAATTACTTACTCGAAAAACAACAGTTGAAATACCCAAAAACATAAAATTCTACCTTGCAGAAAACGAAACATCACCCCGATTGGAATGCAAATATGCAGTAAAAACTGATATTGAACAATCACAAATAAATAGTTTACAACATTTCCCACTTTATTTAGATTGTCAAAATAATCATTATGAAGTTGATCTACTTGGAACATCAACTTTCAAACCAATCCCATATTCTCAATGGATGAAAAATAACAGCCAACAAAAACGAACAAAACAACACCCACCTAAGAAAGACCATTTTCCACTAATTGAAAAAGAAGATTTAACTGATAAAATAAATTTATCAGGACCACAAACAAATGATTCAAAATACACAATAAATCAAGTTTTTGACCTCCACGACCCACTTGATACAATACCCTTATCTAAATTCGAAATTGAAAACATTTTTCTCCCTCCAACACAAACGATTACAATTTCAACACTGAAACAATATCAAAATCTTGACCCAATAATTAGACAACTAAAATCATGGCACAAATATAAAACTAAACCTGTCAAGGCAGATTCAACCATTCTAGGAAACAAAACACTCCTCCGATACTTTCGCAAATTTAACAACACAACAATTAACGAAAATACAGACCTTTTAGAGTAAAACCTGAATGAATCTACAGTTCCCTGTCTCCCTTTAAGTATGATTCTTATAGCTTTTAATATTTCACATACACAAAATATTAAAGGACACTCTGGATCAGAAAAAACATATTCAAATTTTATACAAAATTTTTACTTCCCAAATGCACCAATTTGGATAAAAGTACTATGCAATGATTGTATAGTATGTCAACTAAATAAACCTTACCCAAATCAAAAACAAATAGCACAAAAACAAGATTTTAAAGGACAAAGTTTGTACTTTAATCATCGTATCTCATTTGATACCAAAGGACCAATTTCACCCTCATCCGAAGGAAACTCCTACATTATGGTAATTGTTGACGCATTTACACATTATGTAGCAATTAACCCAGTACCACATTGTAACGCTTATTACGCTTACACAACACTCTATGAACACTGGATAGCAAAATTCGGACTACCAGAAATTTTAGTTACAGACAATGGTACAGAATTCATAAATAATGAAATTATCACACTATGTCATTTATATAACATTAAACACAAACCACGTACATCTCATGCACCTTGGACAAACGGTTTAGTCGAAGGTATGAACCGTTCATTACAAGAATATCTTAGATGTATCATCAACGGAAATGATACAAAATATACCGAATGGTCAGCAGATGTAAAACTATTTCCCTTAGCATATAATTCACAAATTACGACAACTTTAGGAATGTCACCATACGAAATGGTTTTTAACTAAAAGCCACGCAAACCAATAATGTTTACAGCAAATTCTCATAAAAACGCACAAGGTTATTGTCAACCAAATAAAGACTCAATTTGTTATAACCTACCTTTACATACACACGATGAAGATCATTTTCATCACCCACAAATTCTTAAACTAGCCTCCGGTACACACACCGAATGGATTCTAAATAGAGATAAAAAACACAATGAAATTTATCAAAAAATAACAAAAAAGTTATTACAAAGACAAAACATTAATGAACAAATCAATTCACGTTTTACACCAGCCTCCGAATTAAAAATTGGAACATTTGTTTTAATACCTAATTTTAATACTCAAAAGGGAATTTCTAAAAAATTACAACCCCTTCGAAAAGGACCATACCAAATAATTGCAAGACCCACTGAGGTCACATATAAAATTACCGACTCAAACAAAAAAGAAATCGTTCAACATCGAAACAACCTATTACCTTATTACCCAAAAGAATACGCACTCCGCGAATTAACTCAATTATATTCTTTCACAGGATTAAAAATCATTCAAAATGAACCACATCTGAAAAACACAGAACAAAATGATAACCCCACCGAAAATCAAAACACAAAACCAACCGCCACCAAAAACAATACACAAAACCATAAAGAATCCCCAAAACAAAGAAAAAATAGAAAAATGACCGAACAAATAATACCCCAAGAACAGATCGACAAATCAGAAAATCGAAAAACAACAAGACTCCGAAATCAACCACGTAAAAACTATAAAATATTCATCCCCCAATCTAAAATTTTAAAGAAAGTGGAATTTCAAAAGTAATTTTAACATTATACTTCACAACCTTGAAACCTCCGAAACATTTTTCATTTACATTTTTCAAAATAACATGCTGACAAGTACGCAATAATTCTAGTTCAAAATAGACCAATAGGATTCATCCAATCCGTCACTTTCTCTAACTCAAACTAAGACCAATTAGACGAATCATATAGAACTCCAGGCACATCTATAACTATAACTTTACGACCTCCAGGTCAAAAATAAGCAAACCACTCCAACTTGACAACTAAAATAAATATCACCATAATACCATACCCCTCCCTTATCTAATAACCCAAAGATCAACAATATTTCCCCAACTCAGACCACGAATACCCCCAAAACAAATTTGTTAACTTAGCCTAAAGTAACAAAATGAACATTTTAATTAGCCTAAAGTATAAAAATCTCACCATACCCCGGATCATTTGACAAACAAAAATAAAGAAAAAGACGACCTCCCGATCACCATGAAAATTGCCCCCAACAATTTTTTACAAAACTCAACCCACTTGTCAAAAAACTAATAAATAATCCGACCACACTTGAAAATCGCCTCAAACAGCAAAAAATATTCGACCAAGAGATCATTTCTTAAATGCTCTTCTCTCAATCAGTTACTCAAATACTCATAAATCTTAAACATTTTTTTACAATACTTGAAACCTTTATAATATTTCTTTTTGATATACTTGAATCTTTTCTAATAATCCTAATCATTTTTTGTAACATTTTTTTAATTTTCTACACTATACTCGAACTATTCCTCCAACTTTCCAAAACCCTTGATTATATCCACAGGTACGATTTATACAACTTGTCTAAATGATACGAACAATTTTCAGTAGAACTGATATTTTTTTATTGTTTGTAATTTTCATAACATTTTTATCATCCCTCATTTTGACAATATGCAAATGTATAAAGAAAGCAATCATCACATTTGCCCTAGCAACAATTTTTCTAATTATTTTTTTGGAAGAATATTATAATAAACATAAACCTTCCCACTAAAGTAACAATTCAAAAATCCATCAAAAATTGCTACCCAACAGTCACAGAATCAGTCTTCACCGACATCATCCCAAGATAACCCAACACCACCTTCAACTACTCAAAATCCTCAAACATCTACACGAATTTCTTTTCAAGACAATCCATACACTTTTGAAGAACGACATGCTCGTTTATCAGAACCACTAGAACCAGTTCAACGACAAGCACCTCTAAGCGAACCAACATATAACCTATACCCAACACTACCACAAGAACTAAGTAGAATAAGAAATCCTAGTCAAAACCAAAATACAGTCGAAATAAATAGACAAATTATACATGCTCGACGAAACAGAAATTTTCAAACTCCCCGAGTTCATTTTGATATACCTCAATCCCCATCACAAAACACTCCAGAAAACCCCATTGGTATATTACCAGAAACCCCTACGCTTCTTTCACAACGTAGCACCTCAAGCCTACCATCAGATTACTTAGGTTCAACACCAACATCTGAACAAATACGTGAAAATCCCTTTAACCCCCCAAACCAGGCATCACGACTACCATATTGGACAACACATTCATTTACACAAGGTGAATTAAATTTAGTCAATAATCCAATAGATATTTCTACGGATACAACAACATCCTCATCACTACCAGAAACATTATCACTACCATCAACACCATCAATAAGCCAGATTTCACCACCACCTTTTAACTTAAATTTTCCAAATAATCTCGACGCCAGATATCGAGAACAATCATCAATAAATATTCCTTTAAGACTAGATTGGAATACATTTATAGCACCTCCACCATTATTTGGACAACATCAAGAAAGTAACCGCCTTCATAACTGGGCACTTAATAGATTACAATATCGCCAAGATATTCACAACGATATCCGTGATCACAATATTCAAATACTCCAACAAAACAGTTTACAATTAAAGTTTGAAATCACAGTTAAGTTAAACAATATTACCCAACATCCCTACCCATTAAACCCACCTAACATAACAGCTCAATCACTACCACCACCGTTTATAACTATTGAAGTAATATACAAATACGACAGATATACCAAAAACACAATTGGCTACATTACATTTTATAATCCATACTCAGGATTATCATACACATGTATATTCTAAAATTATTAATTTTTCTCCAACTCCTTTTTCTAGTAATCTCAAATCAAAACATAAACCCTTCCCCTCGTACAGGACCACAAGATTTATTAGTAACACATTACGATTGTGAAGAAAATGAACAAAAAACACTACATAAATATGCAATAAATCAAGTATCACAATGTGAAACAGAACCACAAGCTATAGAAACCACAAATGTAATAGCAACACTCTATTCAAAAGCCCGAGCAACAACAGTTACAGGTTATAAATTCACAGCAACATTTTCCGAAAAGAAAGTACATTGTTCACAAGTCTCGAACGGAAACAAAAACCGACTTGACCATGAATCATTCTATCAGAGTAATATAGAACGTCTTTTACATCTCAATCCCGACGATTGTAAAAATGAATTACTTAGACTAAACATCACACAAAATAAAAACTCCGAAAGAAAGTTAGTTAACTTTCAAGTTTTTTCAGACTCTGTACATCAATCACAACTTGAAAGACACCAAGGACATATAAAACTAGACGAAAAATACCCGTATAACGGCGCACACGGACGATTAACCTATGACCTACACGATAAACATTGGATACCACACATTGGTATAAATAACCCATCAAACTGCAAAGCAGACACAAAAAATAAAGGATACCAAGAAATAATGTTTTTCGATTGGAAAATACAACTCGAAAAAATACAACTAACACGAGATTTATCAGATAATACAATGATCTATCAAGGAATCCGATTACCTTGTAAAAATGATCAAGGTTATTGCGACCCTACAACGAGAACACAAGCAACAATTGTTTGGTTCCCCGAAGATACATGTACAACATTTCAAGTAGCAAGAATACACGCTCGTATGATAAAATTTCACGAAAAATACTTTATACAATCAATTCCATATGAACAAGTACATCCATCACGAAAACAAAGTACTAATTTTAGAAAAATACACAATATAGAAAATAAATTGACACGTTTTCAAATATATCAAGAAACAGAACTTGCATGTAAATACAGGAATCCACTTCACAGAACACAATACTCTGAAATATTAGTTGAATACGAAAAAGGATTCGACATGACCACTGGAAAAATAAAACTTGACCCATATGCCACAGGTCATCCTCCAAACGAAGGAACATCCTATATACCAGTTAATTTTGAAAAAAGCAACGGACAACCTGGTGGACATCTAAAACCCCATGACACCAGAAGCACACGCTTACAAGAATTATCACTAATGAATACTACATATTTCGGTAATATCCACTATGATATTCATTTAGATATGAAACTAGATTATACAATTAGCCGAATTTTTCAAGAAATGTCACTCTCCGAATTAGAAACACTACACCAACTATGCGAATTAGAACGAACACAAATATTACAATCACTTGCACTAGCAGTATTAAAAATACCCTATGCAGGATACTTATTATCTGGAAATAGATCAAATTTTTTAGACTATGAAGGAAACATCTTATGGTTTTATACTTGTACTAAAAAAGTATCACCACTATACGTTTTTGAAGATAAACGATGTTATAAAAGAATCCCTATCTTTTATAAGAATAAAGTACATTTCGTGGATACACTTTCACGAAGAACCTATTTCTGGGATACCGCAGTCCCATGTGGATCAGAAAACAGCCACAATGTAGTACAACTAAACCCTGATGAAAATAAATATTATCTTCTCACTCCATATCCCACATTAATGCAATCACTCAAAAAATTTTCACCAGAAAGCATTCGCGCTATTGCTCGAAACCCAAATATAGACTTACAATCAATAGGAATCTATTCAAAATCAGATATTCAACATCACATTAGAACACAACAATTCCAAGAATTATTAACACAAATGGACACTATACAAAGACAATCAATAGACCAAAATTTACGCAAACTTGCGGAAACCGCAGGATTTGCCGATATCTACACGCAAGACTATAGCGGATATTTTAAAGACATTAAAGATTATATATATCTAAACGGTGAAAAATACCGTCCCCAAGATATATCACCAATTAACATTTTTAGCTTTGTTACACTCAAAAATGAGATCCTCGATTTTCTAGGATGGCCCTACTACATCTTAGAAAAATTGACTATTTTATACGCAATGTTTAACTTTATTGGATTTCTTTTCTCACTTTTAAAAGGAATCTACAACACATGTGCTATACACACACAAGTAAACAGACAAGCAAGCGTAGCACGCATACTCTTTGCAGGATTTTTTGGAATCTTTTCTACATCTATAAACAAAATTCTTTTAGACGCACAAATAAAAGAATATAACACAAAAATAGCAACACGACAAAATACATACGACGAAGAACATAACAATGTAGACATAACGCCAACGGCACCACAATTACCACCCCTACCAAATAACCATCCACTATCCCTAGTCCCACGAAATTTTCGAAATTTAGCCATCACACATAATCCAAATTTTCGACTCACCACATCACAAAGTCCCATCCAACATATAATGACACACCAGTCACAAGATGATAATACTTATGAACAAATTATTGAACAACCCCATACCACCGCTTTTCAGTCTCAAAATAATCATTTTTTTAGCCCATGATGAGCCGCCAACTTGGATCACTACACCGATCAAATTCCCACCCAACCAATCTTACCTCTCCAATCCCAATAATACCACTTTTTGCTTTTCCGCCACCCGATTTTCCATCTAGTAATGTAACATCAGGCATGAATTCCGACACTAATTCACACATCTCAGTTTTATATTCCATCTCACAACTCAATAACCCGAATATTGAAACCCCCGATGAATTTGCCGACTCAGAACCATCCCCATCCAATAATTTTCATAACTCTTCTAATTTTTCTCAACCCCCTTTTCAACCCATATTATCCAATAACCCTGACCCAATCACTTCCACACCCTCTTATGCTTCCCAAGTTACCCCAACCTACTCCTCACTTCATTCTGACCAATCATCTCATTCTCCAGACACCCCCGAATCTCCCCAGAGCTAGATAATTTTATTACCCTTCAACAACAACCCTACCACCTCCATACCCCAACAATAAACCAAATCTCCTCCACAATAAATTCATCCAACCCCCCTACCCCTACACCCTCTTCAAATTATACTGAATCATTAGCACCATCATCCACATCAACTGAATCTTCACTCAACACTAATAGAGCTTACCGCACTTTTAAAAGAAAGTTCCCCAACCATCCTTTCCCAGCAAAACCAGGAACAGCCCGTGAATACATCAACCACCCCAAGCATACTAACACAAAAGAATTTTTAGCCATCACCTTACCCTCATTCCCACAATACACCTTAAACACCCCCCACGACACTAACGAAACACGCAACTTTGTAGATGAATACGTTTTAATGCCCACTCTCTCTTGGACCTCATATTATCATTTTACTAACCCTCTTTGCTTACCTTTATCTAACACTCACATCGATATAGAGCGAAATACGGACATGCTATATCGACTCACTACACCACTAACAGCTAGACAATTTACTTACGTTGGATATAAAAAATCACTAAAAACACACACTGCACCTAGAGCTAACGAATATACACTCGAATACTATGATCACAACATCATCAGAGCTAACCAAGATCAATTCTTAGACGACGATCGCTTCGCTAATCCACAAATTACCGAGAAATTTTTCATCAAGACACCATATATATTTACACTAAACATCTTCGACCGAAAGTTTGATCACATTATTTCAGAAGCACTAACAGACACACAAGCATACGAAAGTTTTAAAGAACGCTTCCAAATATTTTCACTAACCTTTCATTTCCTTGCACCACACGAAAGAGATTTACACTGCTCACACGATATTATGTTGCGCACTAAACAAACCCACACATATAGTTATTATCGCTTCATCCAAAATCACTTTGACCTACACACACCCTCTAGACAACCACACCATCGTTTTCAATTCATTAATTCCAAATACACTTCACCATTTTTCCTAAATTTCACATATTGCATTAAAGATACTAACCTTCATGGTATTCTTCGCAATTATGATCCCATAACCCAAATGTACATCTTCTGTCCCATCACCAAGACCTTCAACGCCGAAGAATCCCGACCCTTCCTTATCCCGCACGAGTTTGTACAACCTATAGAAATCCCAATTTTAGAATTCATCCACAACACTAAATTCAATCACAAATTATATAATCTAATCCAAAACACACCTTATGAGTTTGCAGTTGGCACTGAAGAACTAACCACTATTAAGGCACTTCAATTGCTTTGGCCACTGCTTCAGACTAAAAATATCATCCGCATCTTAGCTAAACTACTAACAAATTCCGATCTCATCCACGACATCTTCCCCCACGGTTTTTTCCCCGACGACTAACAGGTAAGTATGAATTAAATAAATATTACTAACTAATTAAAATATTAAAAAACTCACCATACTTTATCCATGTTTTCTTTAGGTTTTTAGCCTTCATCCGACA
Source organism: Symsagittifera roscoffensis (assembly GCF_963678635.1). Classification (NCBI taxonomy): domain Eukaryota; kingdom Metazoa; phylum Xenacoelomorpha; order Acoela; family Convolutidae; genus Symsagittifera; species Symsagittifera roscoffensis. The sequence goes on from NC_087064.1 coordinate 54,936,296, forward strand.
ATCACCTACAAAAACCACAAAAGACAAATAAAAATCGCAAATTTCATCAAACAGATTTCAAAAATTCTATTAATCTCTTACACTTATAAATTTATAAATTTAATACCAATGCAGTAAATTCATTTCTAAAATTTTCCCCACAAGCAGTAAATCTAATTATGATGAAAATTTGTAACTTAAAATTCCCCCATAACTAGCAGTAAATTTCCAAATTCTATGCAGTAAATTAATAAAATGCAAATGCAGTACTAACCTTTTGATATTCTCATTCATTCGCACAGAAATTCTATCCACACTCGCACAGCTCGCCCACGAAGAATTGTTTAAAATAATGAATTTCAGTTTCAAGTTTTCACACTCAACAACTCTAACATATAATAACATGTTTCAAACCTTCCTTTAACCCGGTTGGAAAGGAATCATATACTAAACAAAACTAACCAACGCAGCTTACTAAATACCACAAATCATAGAATAACAGCATGACTAAGAAAAGGAAACCAACGGTACCCAAACCGGATTAACCCAGTTTAAAACTGGATAATTTATTCTTTTGAAGACTATTATAAAGTCTAAGAAAGAAATAATAAAACACAAAAAAGTCGAAAGACAAACCCATACCACGAACAATTTGCTTTTTGGAAAAAGGACATAACCAACAAGACATAAGAAAAACCACAACAAACCCAACATAAAACGTTGTCACATAACAGGACCCCTCATAAAAACCACATGAAATCATACTCCCACTCCTGGCCTAACCCACCAGGAAGGACGTCCTGAGCATGCTCTATAGCCGGCCTAACCCACCGCGCTACATCCACGCTTTGTGACCACACCTCTATTTTTAATAAGAGCTACTCAAGGGTGAGTAACTCTTCAAAATAACCGAACTAAAACAAAAAGCTTTTGTGAAAACAACTAACTAAAATCATAATTAAAAAATATTAAACTAATAAATGTTTTATAAAATGTAAATTACATTATGCAATACATAGATCAGAATACAACACCAAGGACGAACATCTAAAGACAAAACGACCCCACTACACTCGAGAGAGAATGACCAACCACAATCGATATGCCACTCACAATCACAACTCAAAGGATTTAGAGTACGACTTGACTTCGCAGAAAAGGACTTCATTGAACTAGACCAATGACCACCTCGATGTTCAAGTATACGTACAGATCCGAGTAACCAGGCATCCCCTCCACGCACAATCTCCACGCCATTCCCAAACTAGATCAGACACAAAAGAAGTTCTCCACGCAGAACAGAAAAACCTGACATAGCCAACCATTCTGAAATCAGATTTGAGTTTGTTGCAAAGACTTAGTCGTTGTCACTAGAAGACACAACGTCTTATGTCTCTAACTCCAGCTTCCTGGAACTTCTTTAACAAAGAGGAAACGGAAGAAAATGATGTTCGCCAAAAACCAACGTCCATCATCCATCCTTCGAATCGCAGAAGAACTATTCTAAAAAACTCTGTAAAACCCGGATGGGTGGAACCTGATCTAAACTACATTTTATGATTGGATAAATTAGATATTTTACCAATGTAAAGTATTTAATATTAACCAATCATGATCCATCTAACTAACAACCCACTTATTTGTAAGTGCTGAAGTTACTTGTAATTTCAGCACCAGAGAGATTTGAATTTAACTTAGAAATTAGTTGGACTCTCCCGAGCACTTCAGCAGCCGCAATAAACCAGTATACCCTAGATCTATTGAGCCTAGCAGAGACTAGTTAAACAACCTGAGACTAGATAGTATAAGAGTAAGATTAGGATCGGTATTAGACTAAGAAGTTGCACGAATCTATCCGGCCGAAAATAAGATAGCGTGACGAGCAGACGGTGTACCCTATCCGAAATTACTCTATGAGTTATACACTCCAGCCCTAACTCAGCAGGTTTTCCCGAAAAAGGGTTTTTTCGTAGTGTGATTCATCGTGAAACTAAATGGTGTATTACCTAATACATCTATCTGAAACACCCTGTATACACAGAAGCATTTAGGTTATTTGTAAAATAAGTGTTAAAACTTGAGTTTCCGCTGTATTACAAAGAACCAATCATGTGTGTTGCAGATCACACGTGCATACCATGGATCCAAAACTGACAGGACATCCAGCTCGAACAGCAGCACTTGCCGTCCCTCTAAGAAAGTGTTTGCTCTGAAAGAGTCCCCCTCACACCCTCACTGTTTCTACTCAGCCGGGTGGGACAACTCCATCAAGGTCAGTTCTATGTATTGTAGTTTATTACAACCACTCACCTCCTGGGGATGAAACATTTGGTATCGACTCACATAATCACAAAAGTACAGCTTAGTTTTTAGTGGAGCTGAAAACGATGTTCGGAATAAGAAAACCGCTCGTATCAGGGTAAAGTCCTGATTGTTCCAATTGCTCTTTAACTTGATTTGGATTCTTTTTTGCAAAATTTTTTTTGGAATTTGATTTTTCTGGTAAAATTTCAAAAAAAAAAATTATAAGTTATCTGATTTCACCATTACTCACTAGAAAAAAAAACATTTAATTCTCTTCTTTAGTTTTTGGCGCCTTTTTTGCTTGTGTTTGAATCCTAATCCAAGGAATGCGAACTAAAAATGACAACATTAACATTGACAATAATTAAAAACATTAGCAGCTACAAAATGATTATGTTTGAGTCATTTAAAATTGTCTCAAATTTTTTTGAATTGAAACTTGAGCGGTTTAAAAATTGAAATCATTTGCCACGCTCAGATTTGCCATTTGGACGCTAAACATTGAGCAGTATAACTAAAACAAGACAGCTCGCATATCAGGGTAAAACCCTCAATGTTCCGACTGCCCTTTAACTGCAAACTATTTTTGCCTGCCTCAATTCAAATTAAAAAGATTTTTTGTTGGAAAGAAGTGGGAGATAATTCGCCACGCATAAATAATTTAGGTTAAAATTTCAATATTAAAGTACAAAAAAACGAGCAGTTTGGTGGGCTCGTGGCAGGATGATATAACGGTGGGCCCACTCGGTAGGGCCCACGAAGATCCAGAGATCGCTTGCCCAAGAGGAATTTGTTCTAAAAAAATTTGGTCTAAATAAAAAAACTACCCCGAGCAAATAAATTTCACACTTTCTGTGACATTACGAGGCCAAGCTGTGCAGTGGATAGGCTCACAATTTTATGTCTGCGTTTTCCTGGATTCCAGAGATAAGTCTTTAAACATGAGAAAACTTTGTCGGAACGATCAAAGAAAATGAATGAACAACAAAAGAACAAAGGGAGCGTCCTTGCTGCAAAATCCGCTTACAATTTACAAAAAGCACTGTTTGGCCTCGTAATGGAAAGTCGGAACAATTATATCACCAATGAAATTGATTTTAATTCGGAATATTTTATATGTGAGATAATATTGCGTATTGCCTTCCACCATCATTGATAAAGTCTTTAAAGTAATAAGCCAGCAGTGTACATTAGCTAAAAGTGTATTGATGATAGTGCATAGCACAGTGGCTCGAATTTAGGTAGATCTTTTGTTCAATTCTCACTTATTAACTTTCTTTCGAAAATTGGACTGACTGTAAAAATTTTCTCAAGCAATATAGTACTCCTTTTTGTCGAAACTGGGAACATAAAATGCATATAAGTTGGGCTTTTCAAACCAAAATGACAATTTTTAAATTTTATAATTAAAAAATTAAAATGCAGGTGAAATATCTTCAAAAACTTTTATCCAGAATTTAACATCCTCAGCATCATACAACCGGGTCAAATTTTTTATCAACATTTTTTCAGTGGAAAAACCGAATGATCCCAATTTTTAGCGCGACTGGTCCTAGTGTTATCACACAAAATGTGGACCCAAGAAAGCCTAGTTTTGAGATTAAAACTTAAAAGATTGCGCTCATTTGTCCCCAATAAGGACAAATTGGCAGCATTCGAACCAACTGACTATAAAAGTTTTCTGTTCTTATCTGTTCCACCAATCCTTAGAGTGACAATTGCTGATTGTTTTCAAACCTACACTAAAGAAGCACAGTTTTTAGAAAAATGCAATGGCTGAACCAATTTTTAGAAAATTGGAGTCTTTCGGCGCCTCATGCTGAAAATTAAGCTAACTCAGCTCCTAATTTCTGAAAAGTGGGCTCATTCAGCGCCTGTTTAAAATTTTGATCGCATGCAGATTATACTAAAAATGGGTACCAATAATTCAGCCCAATTTACCATCAAATTGGGCTCATTCAGCTTACTTTGCTTAAATAGAGACTCACTTGTCTCGTTTTTCTAAAATTTGGGCTCATTAACCATCGTTAACAAACCTAAAATACACAATTGGGATAACAGCATTTCCATTTAAATAACTTTGTGTAGTGTAAATAATGTAACATTGAAGTTTAATTGGAATAATTTTGAACCAATTTTGATAATTTTAGCAAAATTTTGGAACAAATTAGGGTGATTTTTGTTTTCGCAACAAAATCGGTACAAATGAGACTTTACCTATCAGTACTTATCTGAAATCATTTTCAAGTAGTTACTCATCACTAGGTAGTTTTGAAAAGTCACAGCTCAGGGTTGCTGCATTTAAAATAAGGTTTTGAAAATTATTCGCTTATTAGATTCGTCCGTCTGCTTGATTTAAGGGTCTAATCAGTGATGTGGGCAGATTTTTTTGAGGATAGCGCAGGGGCGGATCTAGGGTTTTCTCCAGGGGGGCGGGGGGCAGGCAGCGTTTCAAAAAATTTCGAAAATTTTGTCGGCCTTTTCTTTTTAGGTCGACCAAGTTGATTTTTTGAGCTCTCGTAAATGGCTATAAAGACCCCATTTTGACCAAATTTTCCGCGCCGAAGGCAAAATTCCTAAAAAACAGGCCAAAAAAGGCGGTTTTAGGCAACTTTTGGAAAGTTTTTCCCAAAACATCGCGTTCGGCGCGCGCTCACCCTTCAAAATTAGTATATATTGGCGCCAAAGGCGCCTTTAGAAAAATTGTAGGGTCCGTCACCTAAAATGTATATCTCGAAATAGTACAAAGGGGAACCCTTTGGGTCGGCAGGAGGTCGAATTCCTAAGGGGAAAAGGCGGTTTCACCCCCCCCCCCCCATCGGCTCTAAATCCGCTGGTGGGGGAGCGGTTTTTCGAAGAAAAAAATTGAAAGCTTAGACGGTCTTTTTTAAGTCGACTTCATTAATTTTCTGAGCTACCCTTAAACTCTCGAATTCTATTAAGCTTTGTTTTGCCAAAACTTTCTGCCCCGCAGTCAATTTGCTGAAAAAAACAGGCCGAACATGACGCTGCAAGGCACTTCCTGGAAGGTTATGACCAAAAAAATTTTTGTTTTTAGATGCGAGCTTTCCCCTTTAAATTTTGTGTATATTGGAGCCCAAGGCACCTTTAGAAAAGTTGTAGGATAGGTCAACAAAACTGGTCATAAAAAAGTAACAAAGAGTAACTCTTTGGAAACCTCTTTGTCAACCAGACTTTTGTGTTCACTTTTCTATTCCAATTGGGTTGCAACTTCTTCCAAATGTGGTCATTTTGGGATTTCGGCAGAGCTCGACAAATTCCAAATGGCTGTCCTAGAAAAAGGTTGACACAGTTTTTTTCAGAAATCGAAATAGAGTTAGATAATAATCAAATTAGAGTTTGAGTCTGCTCTGAACGGTACAGCAAAATATTATTAAATCCAATTTGCTTAGAAAAAACTTAAACTTCGTTTTCACCAAAATATTTAGCTTTACATTGATATTTAGGTTTAGATCCAAGAAAGTTTGTACATTCACCAAACTGTTTGCCCTGATATGATGTTAATTTGTTCATTCGTCTTTGTTTGCTTATAAAACTTTTGACCTCTTAGGGTTAAACCGATTTATTAACAGATTATTGAAGTGTAATTTCTGTTCAGATGTGGGACTGCCGTACTTCTGAGGGCGTTATCAGCAGCATGAGTCACAAGAACTCCCCGCACGTTTGTGGTGACGCTCTCGACGTCAAGGTCAGATTAGTCAAACATCGGGCAAAAAAAACAGGATTTGTTGTTTCGATCGAAGCAATAGGACGACACTTTAAAGCCTCATCATGATTCGTATTCATTGGTTGCAATTGAACACAGAAAAGGCCACAAAATAGCCTTAATAGCTTAATAGACATTAACCCAGGATACAAATTTGGTTCTTCATAAAGCACCAAATATCTTTTTAGCTTCACCTGATTGCTGCTTTACCCGATGAAAAAAGTAGTAATAATTATTTACGAGGCTCAATATCTACTGATATTTAGGAAAAAGCAATTTCACATTAGTTGCTTGGTTTTTGAATTTTTTGGGGGTATTGCTTTTAAGTTATTTATAAACCATTGTAATCTTTGAATGTAACCTTGGTCAGAGTGTACCAACTGTCTTGAACTTTAACGTCAATATCGTTTCATATCTTGCATTGTAACATCAGTGGAAGGTTTCAACTTTATGTAGCAAAATAGTTCAAGTTCTTGGCGAGTATCAAGTTGTCAATCAAGGTCCCAAGATTTCTTTTCTAGCTTGTCATTTCAAACCATGTAAATTGCAAAATATATATTTTTTAAATGTTTGCTGGTGCGGAGGTCAACTGAAAAAAAACATGATTGTCTGTTAAAACTTTGTCAGTTTTGTCTTTTGAACTGCAGTATTCGACGACTGCAACCCAGTCACTAAGCTCAGTGCAAATAATGAGATTTTGATAAGAAAAACTTTTTAAAAAAGAGTTTAAAGAACAACGGTAAAATGAAAAAACATCCTCAAAAAATTCAAAACGGAACTTAATTTTTTTTTAATTTAAAAAGAATGGTGCACTTTTTGAGAACACTAGCTTACAAACTCTCAGCTCGACTTCGTGCAAAACCAAGCATGAGCATGTTTAGGGAGCCACCTCGGTCATTTTTCTAATTTAAGTGCAGAAGCCCTTACATTTTTTTCTAAAAGCATTTGCATAAAAATTGATCCTGAAAAAAAAAGTTATACAAAATAACCGCTAAGACACTTACGACCCCGCCCCAATTTGATGGGCTAGAATAAGCCAATCGATTTTCAGCACCATTTCAAAAAGTTTTGTTCATAAATTTAAGTCGATTTATAAACAAACCGAATTGGCCAAAAATAATATTTAAGAGTAAAACTATTCATGTTGGTTTCAAATAACCTGCAAAGTTTTACACAGACCAGAAAAAAAAACACTACTAAAATGCAAATTTTTACATCTGCTCAAAATTCGGTCTTGCTAGAAATCGGCTAAAAATTAAAATAATTGCATTTGTGTTAACCAAACGAACCAATGCGAGAAGCGTTTTGTTCGGTTACGCAGCAGCATTTAGACAACTGCGTATTCATAGTAGTTGTCTGCTTACTGACGAGCATGAATACGCGGTTGTCTAAATACAGACCGCACTCTGTGTTTTTCTTTGCAAAATTGCAGAATTAGGAAATATGGGAATTTTTATTTTACAACAACCAAGAATTTTTCAAATTTTTAGGGTTTTTAAAAACAATTACTAGCATTTTTTTTCAATAGCAAAAAGCTTTTAAATTAAACAAGGATTGAACAGAAAGTTCCGACCATAGTCTTGAAAAGTACAACAAATTTTTTTTCAAAGTAGTGTCTTTTTTCTGCGTGGTGTGATAGAAGAATCTGAACAAAAAATTAGAGCTCAAGAATATTCGACAATCATAGTAAAATAAGCAAATTTGACACGAGATTTTGTAGAAAAGTAACTGGAAATACAAAAAAATTTAAAAATGTATTCAATTTTTCTGCAGTGTTTTGATTTTAATTTGATTTTTTTTGAGACTAAAAATCGAAAGTTTGAGAAAAGCTAAGCTTTCAGGCGTAAGTTAAGCATGAAGAAGCTACTGTAATTCTGCTTGCTCGCTTTATTTGTAATTAGGACTGAACAGCAAAAGTTTTAGTTCTGTTTTTCTCGATACCAGAAGAACTTTCTGAAAGTTCTGTAATATCGTTCGAATCACTTCAGAAAAACTCTAAGCTGATTTATCACCGGACCCATTTTGATGATTGGTGGTAACTGATTTGTCTGGAAAAAAAATCCAAAGCACACACGAAAGCAAAGTTTTTCACCTTTTTTTCGAAATTCAAAACACACATTGAACATTTATAGCTGATACGCAACATGTATTGATATTGAAGCTCTTTTTTGAGATAAAAAATTAAAACGAAAATTTTTGTCAAATCGTTATCATATATTTTCATACTATGAAAACTATATGACTTACTTTTCTAAATTATTTTTTCTTCCTCGCATAATCTTATCTAGAAAAAACCAGCTTTTTCCAAATAAATAAAGTTTTGCATGTATAGTTGGATTTTTTGTCTATAACGTAGTTCAGGCTCAGTTTTTTAATTTAAAGGGAACAAAAATCAGAATATATATAAAAAATTTTAAATGTAAACTTGGAACTTGTCTATAACGTAGTACAGGCACTGTTTTTTTCGCGAAAAAAACAGACAATAATTATAGTTAAAAATTATCGTTCGTATGTTCGCTGTCAGTCAAAAAAAAGGACGCGATTTACAAAAAGTCCCATTTTTGAAGAAGTTGATATTTTCAATTTCAATTTGTTCAATTTGGTTAGGTTTTTCAAACTCATCCTGGAAAAATATTTGTTTTTTTGGTCATATGTTCGTTTCGCAAGCTTTAATCACATTTACTGCGGGAAACCGTGCGCTTGGCATTTGAATATTTAGTTTTTGCGTGAATAAGGTTTAATTTTGTGCCTTTACATGTTTTTTTCTCAAAAAATAATTTGCGCTGTTTAATCACTTCTGATTTTCTCACACTGTTTTTAGCAAGGAAAATAATGTTTGCTTATTCATCTAATCATCTGGAGACAAATAATTACATTTTTATTCTAACCCGCGAAAGTGGAATCAAACGTTGCCTTTGGGCGTGTTTCGTCCATAGTTTTGGCAGTGTCAAGAAAAACTTTGCTTTTTTATATTGTCATAATTAAACGTAATTTTATTCGATTTGTATACAGTTTGTACATTTTCAACCAGCCTTAAACACAAAAGTTGAATATAAATACTTACAGAGAATCTGAAAGAACAAAATGTTTTTTGTTTTTCTTTCAAAAAAATTAGGAAAAAAACAGAATGTAAAATTTCTTGGTTTCTTAGAAACTTGACTTAGTTCTTTGATATTGAATGATGATATTGATCGGAACATTTTGTGCAATTAGCACAGCAACTGGCCTGGCTGAATTTGATTTAATTTATATTCTATACAGCACTTCATTTAGCGTATGTCATGATTTCATCCCGTACTCTAGCATCACAGTTTTAAGATGAATAGTTGAAGCAGGACGCAGACAATCCATTGATTTTAAGTTCCGCATCGTAATTTTACTCTTGTTGCTTCAACTTATGAAGAAAAAAAAGGGAAACGATTAAGCTTGGGGGGTTATTTCTTCAGTCAATTTTCGACTTTTTAACTCAGCGTTTGAAAGCAAACTTTTTTATCTGAAAAATTTTTTGTCCGTAACTCCTATGGGAAAATCAGATTTTCACGTTTAATCAATTTATGGTCTTTTTAGTCTTTTTATTAGGCTTTGAGACGCTAATTACATTTAACAATTACGTCTGGGGTGATAAGAAGAGTTCCACAAATCTTTGCATTATATATATATATATATGTTATGATTTTTTAGAAAACTCTTTTGATGAAAATTTTTTATAACAGCTGGAAGAAATTGCTATCAGGAGCTCAAATGAAACTGGAATAATCTTCAACTGTGATAAAATTATGTGGTTTTAGAAAATGCAAATGCTACTTGGCCGATTTGGGACAATTATTGCTTGATATGTTGCGTTTTTGTAATACGCGTAAGCGCCAGACCAAGTGGTTCAAAATGTTATTTGGTCTTTTATTAAAAGACAAGGCGCTAAAAACTTCTCTTGTAATTTTTTTATCATTTGTGTAGCGATAAACTGGATTAAAAACATTGAAAAAAAAACTGTGTTTTTTTATTTAGTCAATTTTTCAGCTTAAAAACCTATAGTTCGGCCCTAAAATTCAGTCGGAATTTTCAAAGCTTCGAGCTGATATACAAGCAGTCTTGTGCGGTATTAGCTTTTGGTTTCAACAATGAATTGATTAATCCACAAAAAAATAGATAATACATCGATAAACAGCGAAATTGAAAGTTAGCATTAGAAACTAGGAGCATTTTGCGGAATCCGTTCTCATTTTAATTAGCCTTATGTTTCAATTCAACGTTTTTTAGTTTTTGGGCCTTTTTTGAGGCAACGTTTTATAGTCAAACAACCAATAAAATCCTTTGATATGCAAATAATGAGTGATAGCCCGAAATCTCCCATATTTACAGAAGCAAGCTGGTCGCCTTAAAATTTTCAGAAAAAAAATAAGGAACATAAGTTTCTGCCCAGTTTGTAATAGAAAAAATTTATTCAGACAGTCTAGTCGAAACAAATTACAATTACAAAATTATCAAAAAAAGCTCTAAATACTGATTTTAATTGTAATTGAAAATAACAGAAAAAACGCTTGACCGTTTTTCAATCATTTTAGTTGATTTAATGGAAACTGTTCATTTTTACTCTGGACAATTGTTTTTATTCATATTTTAACACCGTGTTTTTTCCCGGTGACTTATTTATATTGCCCTAAAGCAAAATATCAGTTTCATTTAACAGATTTTTTTACCGAGAAAAATTCAAAAAAAATGCTTTTTATTTTGCGGCTTAAAGTTTACGGCGGAAGCTCCGCACGGTAAGGATTTATTCCGATTTGAGTTTTATTCCGATTGGGCTATAAAAGTACCGCCACACTAAATTTTGTTTGAGCTGCCAAATTTTCCAGGAAGACCTCCTCTTTTACTTTTTTTCAACGACATTTTCATTGACCAACCCAGCTTTTTTTCTTTAAACGCCTTAGACAAATACCAAATATGATGGGCGGAAAAATTGCACCTTTCAATCAAAGCACCCCCAAAATTTCTAAAATATTACTTGTAGCCTGACTGTTTTCAAAATGTTGTCTTTATAGGTTGATACGCGAAAATGGGGAAGGGGCGTCTTTTCAAAATCATGGAGAAATTTTTTTTTATCTGAAACTGCAGCTAAGTATCCTAAGAGTTGTGTATTATTTTCTGTCTACAACAGGTAGCCAGGAAATCGAAACTTGCCAGGAGAAAAAATACCCCGAGATTAAATTTTGCGTCACTGTTTTTGTAACTGGATCAAAAAAAAAATCCAAGCTGCCGTGGTCAAAAGTTGGCATAGCAGACTGAGATCCTTTTTTCGGAAAACGCGTTTGTTCAAAATTTCATTTCATAGATTTGAAAAGATTCCTATTCCACAAAAATTTGCTGATGTAAAGCTGATCAAGAAAAAGTGTCAAACTCACACCTATTTATCATTACGAGGCCAAACTGTAAGTTTTGTCAATTTCAAGTGGATTCCCATGTGAGTGGCAGTGAATTTTTAAACTTATCTAATGCACTTTAGAACCCAACACACCTTAATGCAATTTGACTTGAAATAAAAAAACCCACCAAAATGATCGTCACGACAGTTCTGTACCGTTTTGGCGTTTTGGGTAATTAGGGTGCATTAGGTAATTTTAAAAATTCAATCCACCTCATATGAAATCTTCAAAAATCATTTTAGATTAGACTTTCAATAATCCTCAACCACTTTAATTATCTCAACCACTTTCAGGTCAAACTGTGCACTAAATAGACGCACAAATTGGTGCTTGTTGATCTCTGGAATTTAAAGACAAGTCTTCAAACATGTTAAAATTTTGTTGAAGCAATCAAAGGAAATGAAAGTACAAATGAAAAACAAAGAGAGTTTGATTATTATACAATCTGGTTGCAATTGACGAAATTAAGTTTGGCCTCACAATGATAAATAGGTCTGATTTTGACCAGTTTTCGTGACCAATTTTACATCACTGAATTTTTGTGGAATCAGAATTTTTTCAAATCTATAAAATGGGATTATGAACAAACAGCTTTGAAATATAATCCTGCCTAAAAACTGTGCAAACCAATTGTATTTTTGAGTTTATTCCAAAAGCATACTTTATACAGAGGTAAGTTTCAAAAATATTACGAGGCTGGTGTGGAAGTTCTACGGTTGGTTACTTAGGGGAGGAGCTTGTACGGCTGATCCGGTTTCTATTGGTAATCTGCCGTGCATACCGAAACTATTGTTCCAGAAACTTAAGTCATTTTAGTCTTTCTTAACTGATCTGCCGTTTTGTTCGGCTCCGAGCAAAGTGAATGTAATTAAAGTGCAAACTAACAAAAAAGAACACTAAGAAAACCAGAAATAGTTTTACCTTCAAAAATTATTAGTTGCCCATATTTAGCCGTAAGTTAGCATGAGTATTAACAGTTTGAACTAACTTTTTTCAAGTGAAAGAAAAAATTTTTAGTGCCAAATTTAGAGTGGGAGGCACAAAGAAAAAAATAGATATTCAAATACGATAGTTGAAGTACATCAAGCTCAATGAAAAGAAATAATTTTAAAAAAAGTAATAGTTTTTGGAAGACTTGATGTTATTATTCAACTATTGTGTTTAAATAAAAAACTTTTTCTTTTTTGAATGCCACCTTAAAATTGTCACCGCAAAGTTTTTTCTCCCAGCTGAGAAGAAATTGATCGACTTTTGTTGTTAATGTTCAGGCTAAACTACCGTTAAAGATGGGACTAATTATTTTTTTTCGCTGTTTTTTTCAGACCTTTTTAAAATAATTATAATGTTCCGAATCTCAAAGAAAGGAAGGCATGTTTATTTTCATTGTCGTTTTTGATTTATTTAGATAAAAATTTGCTGTTAAAATTGGCAAATAATTTTCTTATATTGTCTGAAAGTCTAAAATGTCTTGAGCTCAAAATTGAAAATACGCTGAAATTTTCTAAAAATTTTTATTTATTTTTTATTTTAAAAATTTTCTATAAAAGCCCTTAAAGTAGGTAGTAATTTTGTTTAAGAAAACTGTTCGAAATTGAATTGAGACAAATTCAATTGTTTTAAATTTTTTGACATAAGGCGTGTTCAGAGATTTTTGGCATCTTTTGTCGCAGGGAAAACCCCAGAATGGATATATTTTTAGTCTCCGCGTAGCTCAGTTACCGCTAAAACAGTAACTCTCATCCAAAGCATCTTAGGCAAAGCTTTAAGCAAAACTTGGAACTCTGAGGGCGTCTTGACAACAAAAGATGAAACAGTAATTTAATTTTTTTCGCCCCACTCACCAGAAATTACATTCATTTTTTTCTGAGTAACCGTGCATGCTTTGTAGCAATTTTATTTTTGAAGCATTTCTAGCAAGGACGAAAATGCAACCAGTTGGAGCAATAAGGCATTGTTTAGTTAATTGCGCACCAAACGGATATTGAATTTGAACTGGTCATGAATAACTCAACCCCAAAGTGAGTTAGCATGAGTATTAACAGTTTGAACTAATTGCAATTGACGAAATTAAGTTGCAATTGACGAAATTAAGTTTGGCCTCACAATGATAAATAGGTCTGATTTTGACCAGTTTTCGTGACCAATTTTACATCACTGAATTTTTGTGGAATCAGAATTTTTTCAAATCTATAAAATGGGATTATGAACAAACAGCTTTGAAATATAATCCTGCCTAAAAACTGTGCAAACCAATTGTATTTTTGAGTTTATTCCAAAAGCATACTTTATACAGAGGTAAGTTTCAAAAATATTACGAGGCTGGTGTGGAAGTTCTACGGTTGGTTACTTAGGGGAGGAGCTTGTACGGCTGATCCGGTTTCTATTGGTAATCTGCCGTGCATACCGAAACTATTGTTCCAGAAACTTAAGTCATTTTAGTCTTTCTTAACTGATCTGCCGTTTTGTTCGGCTCCGAGCAAAGTGAATGTAATTAAAGTGCAAACTAACAAAAAAGAACACTAAGAAAACCAGAAATAGTTTTACCTTCAAAAATTATTAGTTGCCCATATTTAGCCGTAAGTTAGCATGAGTATTAACAGTTTGAACTAACTTTTTTCAAGTGAAAGAAAAAATTTTTAGTGCCAAATTTAGAGTGGGAGGCACAAAGAAAAAAATAGATATTCAAATACGATAGTTGAAGTACATCAAGCTCAATGAAAAGAAATAATTTTAAAAAAAGTAATAGTTTTTGGAAGACTTGATGTTATTATTCAACTATTGTGTTTAAATAAAAAACTTTTTCTTTTTTGAATGCCACCTTAAAATTGTCACCGCAAAGTTTTTTCTCCCAGCTGAGAAGAAATTGATCGACTTTTGTTGTTAATGTTCAGGCTAAACTACCGTTAAAGATGGGACTAATTATTTTTTTTCGCTGTTTTTTTCAGACCTTTTTAAAATAATTATAATGTTCCGAATCTCAAAGAAAGGAAGGCATGTTTATTTTCATTGTCGTTTTTGATTTATTTAGATAAAAATTTGCTGTTAAAATTGGCAAATAATTTTCTTATATTGTCTGAAAGTCTAAAATGTCTTGAGCTCAAAATTGAAAATACGCTGAAATTTTCTAAAAATTTTTATTTATTTTTTATTTTAAAAATTTTCTATAAAAGCCCTTAAAGTAGGTAGTAATTTTGTTTAAGAAAACTGTTCGAAATTGAATTGAGACAAATTCAATTGTTTTAAATTTTTTGACATAAGGCGTGTTCAGAGATTTTTGGCATCTTTTGTCGCAGGGAAAACCCCAGAATGGATATATTTTTAGTCTCCGCGTAGCTCAGTTACCGCTAAAACAGTAACTCTCATCCAAAGCATCTTAGGCAAAGCTTTAAGCAAAACTTGGAACTCTGAGGGCGTCTTGACAACAAAAGATGAAACAGTAATTTAATTTTTTTCGCCCCACTCACCAGAAATTACATTCATTTTTTTCTGAGTAACCGTGCATGCTTTGTAGCAATTTTATTTTTGAAGCATTTCTAGCAAGGACGAAAATGCAACCAGTTGGAGCAATAAGGCATTGTTTAGTTAATTGCGCACCAAACGGATATTGAATTTGAACTGGTCATGAATAACTCAACCCCAAAGTGAGCTAAGGACAACAAGAGTGCTGGATCCAACAAACTATGAAATTTGAAGTTATGCTAATTAAGGTTCATTGAAACTTCAGTGAAAATCGGACCTTGCCCACATCAAATTACAGAATAAACATGGCTTGAACCTTACAAATAGGCAATGTAAATGTTAATGTCCGGACGGTAGCTCACCGTTCATTGCAGCTTCCATAAGTTTGACCAATCATCGTCAATCTCTGTCGAACACGAGGTGAAATATATTCTTTTTTAAATAATGAATCAGTTCTTATTTGAGGGCATAGTGATATATGTGCGACTATTGCAATAAAGGTTTGAATTAGGAGTTATTTATCAAACGAAACACAATTTAATCTGTAAACTTTTCAAAATTTCTTCAGAATCACTTAATTGAAAAGAGAAGGAAATTTTTTTAAACATCTTGGTAAAGATTCGGCGACGAGGAATCATAAAAAGCTGCAAATTTGTGTAAAAAATATGGGGAAGAACAACCAAAAAAAGTCCACTTCCTTCGTTTACATGGGCAAATTATTACTTCGCCCATTATGTCTATTGCATCGAGGGGCGGGGGGGGGGGCGGATTTTCAAAGTTTTCGAAAATTTTGTCGACTTTTTTAGGTCGACCAAATTAATTTCAGAGCTCTCCCAAAGCACTAAAAAGACCTTGTTTTGGCCAAATTATCTGCGCGGCAGGCAAAGTTTTGAAAAAAGGCCAAAAAGGCGTTTTAAGGTACTTTTTGGAAAATTTTGTCGAAAAAAAACATGTTTTTTTCGGCGCGCGCATCCCCTTCATAAATATCAAACATTGGCGCCAAAAATACCTTTTAAACATTTTAAAAAGCCTGCCAAAAATGAGTTTCTCAAAATAGAACGAATTGGTTAATCTTTTACGACAATAATTTTTGACTGACTGGCTCGAAATTTTATCTAAAAGAGCCAAATTTAGTAGTTTTAAGGCGCGAGCTCATCTCCAAAAAAAAAACATGATTTTTGCTCAAATTCTTTCACAAAATTTCAAAAAAACGACGTTTTTGACAGTTTGGCACAAATTTGCCTGTGGCGCAGAATTATTAGGAAAATTAGGGTCGTTAATAGTCGTTATGGTATTTTTGATTTTAGAAAAAATCCGTTAAAGTGCTTGAAATTTTTCTAGACATGTTCTTGCAACCAATTGCTTGTTTGGTGTAAAATTTATTTGCTTTGAGAATATCTTTGAAAACGATTTAGCCTCGAAATGGATTAATCGGTCCGATTCATTATCGGCAAACAAACCATTTCGCTGAACTGTCACTTTCTCTGAAGATCAATTTAGAAACCCCCAAATCAGTTCGAAAGGTGGGATTGAATTTCGGATTTCAAAAGATAAGATTAGAAATTTTCTCATTAGCCTATTTTGCACGACCCTCGAATCTAATTTTATCTTTTGAAATGATGTCAGCGAAACTAGTTTTGCGGCTTAATCTCTAATTGTTTACCAAAAGATTTCACCAAATATTTACCAAGCGTGAACTTCGCTCCACCTTAATAAAATCAGAGCTCCATATATCCGATTAAAATTATATTACAAGATCATAACGCGTTGTTAAGTTATTCAAAAATAATTTCGACCCCAGAGTTTTCTAGATTTCAAAATACAGTTCAAGTTTTAACCTGAAAGGCTGAGTTTTCATCCAAAAACACAACAAATCAGACCATCAATCAAAATTGATAGTTCGATAAACTTCTGCTAATTTGCAAAACGCACACAAAAAGTCCAAAATTACCTCTAATTAGTAAATTGAACTCCTACTCAAAATCATTTTTAACTAATTTCGAACAAATTAAACTGGGCTCTAATTTTCTTTTATTCGCCAAAATTGTGTCAGCGAGTAGAGTATTACTTTTTCAAAAATACAAATTATCTTAAAAATGGGAGTCAGTTGTAAAATTTTGCTTGTCGTAAAGTTGCTGACAGGTGTTTTACTCACAGTCGGAAAACCGACAACAGTACAAGATAATGTATTCTCCTACAGCTGTGCTGACATCCCGCGACAACCAGACGAAAACTGGTCCGATTCGGAGCAGTCTTTCAGATCAAGCACGACTTCCGCAGTGTATTATTGTCGTAAAGGAAACTTTAGAAATAGTTCGGGCGATAAAACCAATTTTGATTTCGAAATCGTTCGCCAAAAATACTCGCCATCCTCTGATAAACCCGACTCGATTGAACTGACCGACTGCGTGGAAAAATACTTCAAACTTACAATCAACAAAGCCTGTAATTTTGACCTCAGTGCAACTCCATCTTGTGTGCAGAGATGCGTGATGAACAAAAACTGCGTGAAGACTTCGGATCTGTGCACGAAAAAACTGGACTTTGTCATTTTTCAGCCGTCGCTGGACTTGAATGAATCACACAAGGCGCTGTACAATTACCAAAATACCCTCGTAGACCACTGCATGGAATCACTTCAGAACGAATTCCCAACTGATGATGACATGCCATGCCAATTGTGATGAAATTGTAGCCGAAATTGCTAAAATATCTGTCAAAACTTTAGAAAATTTCTTCAAACTTAAAAAAGAAGTTAAAAAACTTCAAAAACTCGACGGTTTCATTTGAATTGATCTGAGCTGTTAGATGGGATATAGTTTAATAGTTTCAGAGGTAGTTACTTGGGATCAAGCTAATATATTGAAAATGCAAAAAAAAGATGCAAATTGAAATTGCAAAGAAATAATGTTACGTTTAAACTAATGGTGCTAACTTGATATGTGCTATTTTATAAAAAAAATCGATGGAAATACCAAGTTTATAAAAAAATTGATTCTTTTTAAAAGACACGATAAATTCGATTCATTTTTAATTTACAGTTCAATTTACATTTTTACCAATCTGCAATGAAATAGTAGAGAAACCTATTCGAAAGGATCTTTTACGACCGGCAATTTTGTCGTTAAATAGTCTTAAGTATTCTTTAAAAAGTAGTTTAGGTTATTGTTCCAACTATTGAAAATGGGGAGGACTTTTGTATTTGGTGCGTTTTAGTTCTTTCTATTTTTTGTTTTCCTTGAAAAATCAGGTAAAGCGAATACACATTGGAATGGGCCGAGTGATATATCATATTAGAGCCCTTTCAATTGTAATTCGAACAACAATTGAAAATTTTTCCGAGTGTCGAGAAAAAATTTGAGATTTAGTCTAGTTATGAGCGACCCGTATGTAAGAAAAGTGAGAAGAAATCAATTATAACGGATTTTTCTGGTTTAAAATGATATCAATATAATCGACTCCCATGCTATTTGCAGACAACAAAATAGAATAAAAAATTAAGTGTAATCCTCCTTTAATATCAAATCTAAACTTAGTTATAATCCATTTAAACTCAATTAAAATGGAATTGTTTCCAGGTTATTTTTTTTTTTGTAATTCGTAATTGCCAAAGTTGCAAAATGGGTGTACGGCTTAGTCGATTTATAAACCTAAGCTGTCTCAAATTTCAAAAGCATTCCATCACTTTTCTATCCAACGTTTGCCGTTTTGCCCCTTATACATCCACCCCTCTAATGTTAAAACCCCATCGCTTGCCCCCCTGTCCCGTAGCCCTCTGTCCCGAAAAAAATTGATTTAAAAGAAGTTTCATTGTCTTCAACTAGAAGTGAAAAAAAATTGATTGTAACTGATTTGCAATGTAATTTCATCATGATCTATTTTTGATTCATTATATTGGGTTGTTTTTCAATTTTATAAAGACTGACAATATAACTCCAATTTAATTGATTTTTTTTATAGAACTCCATTGCGGGGAATAATGCGGTCAATTACCGCTCGTTATATTGAACATTTTTTTTCAGCCATAATTTTTTTCATTTTTTTCTCTTTTTTGTTTTGTTTTTATTTCATTTTTGGAACAAAAATTGTCGACCATGCCTAATTTATTAATATTTTAGGCAATGGTATGTTTTTTGAGCTACATCATCTGCTAAAAACGACACTAAGTTAAAAACAAAAAGAAAAAAAAGCCCTTTTTTCCATGAGTATGGTCGGAACATTCTGTGCTGCTTGCACAACAACCGTCTCTTTTGATAATTAGTTTTAGTTCCTTATCTAAGTTCCAGCTTCTCGTCCACACCCAAAAAGAACAGAGAAAAGTATTCAATTGCAACTCCCGAACAAGACTGAAACCTGAAAATGAAAGAATCGCCGTATGAATTCAATATAAGATCATGATATTTGGCTAGAATATCGATTCCAATGGACTAAAAAAAACGGACTCAAAAAATTTTGCTTAAGTTTTGCATTATGAGTTTGCTCTGCTGCAAATTTTAATTGTTGATTAAAAATGAAACACAAAGTCTAGACTAGTGAGATAAGCCAAATAGACAAAAACCAAACAGACTGATAAACTTAAACCGAGACATAAAAAAACTTAAGAAGAATCATGTGTTGATAAATCTGCTTCATTTGTATTTGGCTCGTGATTTGCGTGTCAGCGGAAAAAACCGTTGTCTGACCATAACTTTTAAAAAATTTGTTATTTTTTGAGCCTCACTTGTCTCGCTATCGAGTCATTTTTTTCACTTTTTTTGTCTATTAAAAAATTACAAACTTCAATTTTTTTACAGAGCCTCAGAGAAGAAATCAGGATAAAACTAACAGATTATATTTACTATTTTTTCAATTGGCTATGAAAACGCATTTGGCAAATTGATTACAATTCTAACAGAACTATTTCACGACTTTGTACTAAATTTGAAATCAAGATGCGGGACAGGAAAAGATAAAACTACCAACAAAAATTCAACACAGAGGCTAAAAAACAAACTTTCAAATTGGTCAATAATGTACCCGGTAAATGTAAGTCGACAAATAATGATAAAGTTTTCGATGAAAGAGAATTAGAAGGTTTCAATAACTTTTTTTCATCACTAGAAACAAAATTAGTAAAAGAGATGAAAAAAACTAGCATAGCAAAGAAGGGGCGACAAAACGTTCAAAACAAATTTCTTGAGGCAAGTTGAAATAGCTGAAATTATTAAAACCTTACAAAATTTAAAATTAAAAAATGGTACAGATGGTTTCAGTTTGAACTATAATTTCATAAATTAAAAAAGTTTTCCAGTATTGAAATTTTTTTTCAAATGATTGTTTTCCAACTTGCTTAAAATTGCAAAAACAGTTATAATTTATAAAAAGGGATCTTAACGTTCGCCGGAAAGCTTCAGACAAATTTCATTACTACTGCTGTTGGTAAATTATTCAACAAAGTAGTTTGTAATAGAACAAACGAGTTTTTTAACGTTCAAAATTTTCAACAGATTACACAGCTTGGCTTCGGACAAGTTCAAAAATCAATTGATGCCGTTATGTTGCTCGATGAAACGATCTGCTCGAAGGGGACAATCAAAGAAAGTGACAGCAAGATGTTCTAGTTATCTTTAAAAAGCTTGCGACACGGTCGATCAAATGCGACTTCTATAAAAATATTCTTGAGTGGCCCTGTTTTTGAAACTTTGACATCCTACCCTGAAAACAGGACTAAGCTTACATATCTTTACTAATATAAATCTTCCCTGAAATTTTTTAGGGTGCCAGAGGGCTTTGTTTTAATTTCAATTCCTTTCATTATCTTAATACAGGATTTATCCTCAAGTAAAAAAACCTAAGCGAAACTACAGCGACACTGGATTTTTAGTTTTAGCTAAAATTGACTCATTGGCTTAAGAATATCAGTCAATGACTTTGAAAATTGGCTTATAGGGAACATGCTCACCCCCAAAACCAATAAAACAAAAACATTTTTTTTATAAAGCAAAAAAAAACTAAAGATTGTGATTGAAGCTTGATTGTATCAAATCCTGTTAGTACTT
The DNA here is from genome assembly GCF_963678635.1 of Symsagittifera roscoffensis. Lineage (NCBI taxonomy): Eukaryota > Metazoa > Xenacoelomorpha > Acoela > Convolutidae > Symsagittifera > Symsagittifera roscoffensis. The sequence continues at coordinate 54,957,223 of NC_087064.1, forward strand.
AGGAAGAACAACAGACGATGATATGAATTTTGTTCGTCACAGTTCTGTTTTCAGGAAAAAATTAAAACGTTTTTCGTGTTTTCTCTACCAAATAAAAAGGTTTTAAGCACGAAACATCTGACACATATATACAAAGCATTTTTTGGCGTTTTAATCAATTTGGATTCTTAATTCATGATACTGTAAATCACTGAATAAAAATCGCAAGAGACAATATAGAGTAATTCTATCTAAGCGTAAAATTGACTAAAGATTAGCACTGGAAACACACGAAATATATGCATCTACCGAACTCCACACTTTAAACTCTAACAAAAACACAAAAATAAGATAAATCGAAAAAATTGCTGAGAACATACTTTACGCAACGCAATGACAGAAAAATTTCTAAGTAAAATATCATAACAAAGAATAAACTCAAAGTTTTAACAAAAATTCCAAAAAAAATTCATTGCTTATCAGTTCAAAAAATGCTGCTTCTTGAACAATTGAAAAAATTGGTATGTTTTGCCCAAAATATTACCCAAACAGCATCAAACAGAACTATCCATTTCTTCTTGAAAAACATCATTTTTAAAAAATGGAGCTTTTGAATATAAAATTTAGCTGGGAAATTTAATAAATCAACTGCACAGGTTCATTTTCATATTTACTCTACTTTTCTTCTTTTTTAAAGCAAGATTTTTAAACCTTTTTGATTTTTTTGCGTTAGAAACCGCAGATTGATTCTGTCAAAAGAAAGAGAAATTGTTAAACTATCATTAAAGGCCTTGACTTTGTATTTTACTACTTTCTGTATTTTTTGTTTTATTTTGTTTGACAATTAGCCTAATAAGATAATTTTTTTGAGAGTAAATAAGAATCAGTAGTTTATATTTATGTAAAAGGATGATTGAAGGGCTCAAAATTTTTTTCAATTTTTCTTATAAAACATTGCAAACAGCCAAACGCATATGCGTGCACGCCACACTCTTGTACAGACCAGAAACACTAAATGGGGATCAAAATAATCGAAAAAACACGTACAAACTGCGGGCCCTACTTTTTTCAGCCTGGGCAGCAATGCTTCAGTCAAGTTCTGTATTTGTGCCGTCAGATCATTTTGAATCCTCATCAAATGATTCAGCCTCTGGTCCGTTTGCCTCAGCAGTCTGACCTGTGCGTAGGACGCCACCGATTTACACGCCACTTGACGGATACGGGCCCCCAGTACGCCTTGTATTTCGCAAAGAGATCTATGTCATCTCCTGCGCCTCACTCTAGCTGTTTTAATTGTCAGCTCCGCGACCAAGCTCCGGCTACAGAAATTGATTGAATTTACCAAGTGTTTCATATAGTAGTAAATCCCTTTGTTTGTACAACCATGTTTCAAATCCGATATCGCCCAGGGATCGGAGTTGCTCGAGAACTCCTTCAGGTATTCCTTGATGTCTTCTATGAGGCTTTTGAGTTCGGCTCTACAAGCCACCCGGAGCTGGAATGGCAGCATTTGTCGGTTTATATGGCTGAACATTCTAGCAAGGGTTGTGTCCGGTAGTTTCTAACTCTTCTCTACAGGTGGCTGGCATGCTGGTGAACTCGCTCATAGCCCATCCCGTATCTGGTTACGTATCACGATATGCAGTGGCTTGCGCAGAAATTTTTCTAGGGGGGAGCGTTTTTCGAAAAATTTTGAAAAATTTGCGGATCTTTTTTTTTAGGTCGACCAATTTGATTTTCGAAGCTCTCCGAAAATACTCTAAGGACCCTATTTTGTCAAAAATTCTCTGCGTCGCAGCAAAATTTAACAGCCCAAAAAACGGCGTTTTTGGAAAATTTTGACGAAAAAGAGATGCGTTTTTTGGGCGCGCGCTTCTCCCTCAGATGGATATCGTAAAGTTATACCAAAGAGGGACCCTTTGGAAAAATATGGCAACCAGAATTGAGGGGGAAGGGCAGTCGCCCCCACCGGTCCACTCCCCTCGGAACGCTACTGACGATATGCAATTTGAACCTCCCAATTTTTTTTCAAACCTCAGTAATTTTTTTGCGGGAAACGGTTATAAACCCTGGAAAAAAACGCTTCTAACTATTTGGTTTGGTTCAAATAAAAACGCGTAGAATTTTTGCAACTACCCGCATCAAAGTTTAGGCGTAAGTAATCGATAATAATGGATTATTATGATGATTTTTTGACAATTAAAATTGATTATAATCAGCAAAATTAAGTCTTTAAGGGATTTATAATTGATTATAATCGTAATATTTTCCAAGAGATTATAATCTCTTATAAAGGATTATAATTGAATATCGTTCTGACTAAAAACCCTTAAAATCAATTATAATCGATTATAATCGATTATAATCGATTATAATCTCTTATTTTGCCGAAGTTTTCCTATATTCGAATTATATCTTATGGGTTATATTTTTTGTGTCAATAAAAAAACCTCTAGAAGAGAAATCTCTTGAACACTTTGGTTCATCTGAACACAAAGTTTTGCCACGAAACAAAAGTTTCATAGAGATCCTTTCATATGAGTGGAAAGATTCTCGCGGTAGATGAAAAATAAATTTTCCGAATCATTCATGAAACTAAATCAATTTGCTGATGTTTTGGTGTTTAAAAAAGCTTAAAATATGCATCACAAAACAACTAATGGGGAAAAATGAGTAAAAAAACTTATAAATTTGAATTAATTGAAAAACTTTATTTTATTTTTCTCATTTTTCATAGGAAGCAACGTCCACAAAAAGCATAAAATATAAGCACTTTAGATGCAACTTTGAAGACAAAAATCGACAAACAAAAGGGATTAAAATCAATTATAATCGATTATAATGGATTTTTGTGCAAAACTAATGAAATAGAAATTTAAATAAAACTAATGGATTTTGATCAATTATGATCGATTATAATTGTATCGAAAAATAGACGAATAAATAATCGATTATAATCGATTATAATGCATTATAATTAATTAAAATTTGATTTTAAAAAGACTGATTATAATCGATTATTAATTGATTAAAATCAATTGCTCTCAATTTTAGTGAGACTGGTGCTAAAATCGTAATATAATCGATTATTAACGCTTGAAACTGGATGCGGGAACTTCATCTTCAATGCTTTGGCTCCTTCCATCAATGTATGTAAAAAGTGTTTCCCAAAATCAGGGATCGGTATCATTACGAGGCCAAACTGTGCATTTTGTCCATTGTAAGCGGATTTCGCAACAAGGACGCTTCTTTTGTTCTTCTTTTGTTCTTTACTTTCCTTTGATCATTCCGACAAAATTTTAACATGTTTAAAGACTTGTCTCTGGAATCCAGGAACATACAGACACAAAATTGTGCGCCTATCCAGTGCACAGGTTGGCCTCGTAATGATTTTTATATAAAGCAGAAAACCAGAACTAAAGTTCCAGGGCTTGAGGTTATTTACTAGAGTCTCTTGAAACTACTTTTACAACAATAAATTTTAATCCTATTGGCGGTATCAGAGTTTAATTCTGGCAACTGTAGTTATAACTCTTTTGAACCTGAGCTCATTTGGATCTTTCTGTTTGTATGTTTCATTACCTAAGTTGTTGATTAAAGTTGAAGCTAATATGGGTATAAACAGTAGAATTCTTAAACGTTTGATGAATTTAAGTTTTCTCAAACTTTGAAGAAATCAAATTTTCTCAAAAAAATTGGCTAAAGCATTTAAAACCAAAAGATCTCAACCTACAGAAAATCGAATATTACTTATTGCGAAAAACGGATATCATTGTCAGAACTAACTGATAATTTCGATCAATTTTTTTTTACAAGCGGATGTTAATTTTCATTTGATGAGTATAAGTTTAAACAAATTAATCAAATATGAAAATTTTGGCAAGAAGTACAATTTCAGCCACAATAGCTAAACTGTGTTAACTTTACATATTGCTTCCTCAACGGAGTAGGTAGTTTTTTTATGGAAATAAACATACCACTTTAAGAAAACTTCATGTTCAATTTTGCAATTACAGTTACAAATTTCAAAGCCTGGTTTGGTTCCTAGAAAAAAGTATTTCGGAAAATGTTCTCAATTTTACGACAAACGATTTCAATTTTTTGTTTCTAAGATCAATGCTCAGTGAAAGACTAAATCAGTATTTTTTTATCATACGATAATGTAAATGGCATCCAACACCTTAAACAGCGTAAAACGCGGGTAAAAAACTTAAACCAATAAGATATTCGTAAAAACTTTCTTTACTCTGTCTAAACCATTTGCAACAGCAACTGTAGAATTGGTAATTCTAGCAAATTTTCGACTTAGCGTATTTTCTGCGCATTTTATCCTAACATGATAGTGAAAATATTAGTAAATTTGGTTCAAAATCGGGTTATGGTTAGTTTATTGGGGTCGTATGACTTTGTTGCTTGGGTCAAGATTTGACACCGAAGTCAGATGTTATTTAAGTAAGTAGCGAAGGGGGGATTTAATTGATAAGAATCATACGACTTCGATACTTACCCGATTTACGATGCCAACCGCAGGGGGATGTATTTAAAAAACGCGAACAAGTCGATAAAAACCCCGGACTTGAGACCCGTCAGCTTTGACAGGGGGAGTAGGTAAAAGGGAAAAACCATAGGGGGCAGTTGTGATTAAGGGGATGACAGCACCGATATGAAGTGGCGTGACATCAACAAAAACGGAGCACAAATAGAGATAAGAAGAAGTGGAGGTTAGAGAGCGGATTAAAAAGAGAACGAGTTAACGAGCGTAAGATTCAGTAGGTCCCAGTTGTGGTCGCTATCTGAACTCATCTGTTAATTGTTTCACAGCGAGTGAAGAAAGAACGTAAGTCGAAGTGCCTTGTGGAAAATTAGTTAGAGCAGAAGTTAGTACAAGTCAGAGAGCTTAGTCGACACGTGTACTGATCAAGTACGCAGAGAAGAAATTGTTAAGTGTGTACGGATCGCAAACCATTCTGTTGTATATTACTAAATTATATGCTGGCCGAATTAGTAGGCCCTTTGTATTCATTCAGACTTATACATATATTGAATTCATTTGAGAGAAAGGAATTCGTTTTACGCGACTTCAAGCGAGATATAGCAAGCAAGAGCATCACTGACTAAGGGGGAGCAATAGAATACAGTAGAGGACAACTCACCACTAAAAATAACCCTTTCGGGATTGTCGTTAATACCGAGCCTTAGTGCCCCCCTGCTTTAGCACGGTAAAAGGGATAGCTTCGCAAGACTGTGTGTGAAAATCCTAAAGACGACATTGGCGCTCCTGGGTGGGCTTTGTCCTAGACTGAAGTTGCAAACGAACGAACAATCATCCCGTGAGCAAACACGATGATGAACAACGACGATAGAGCTGCATTGGCAGAGGCTGCTGTGGCGGCAGCGAATGCTTTGGACAGGCAGCAAGGAGTCTTTGGCTTTGGCACCATTCGCCCCGATCGGTTTCCCTCCAGTAGCTATCAAAACTGGGCCGACTGGAGGAAGCATTTCGCCTGGGTTGCGGATGCTAACAGATGGGAAGATGAACAGGCTCGGATGGTGTTGCCTACGTGTCTGACAGGATGGGCTCTGGATGAATTTACCAGCATGCCAGCCCACTTCAGAGAGGAGGAAGACGGTTTCCCAGCGCCAACACTTGCACGGATGCTGGCCGAACTAGACCAGCGTATGATGCCTTTCCAAACTCAAGCAGCGGCTAGGGCGGAGTTCAAAAGTCTGATGCAAGGAGACAAGGAGGGTTTGAGGGAATTCTCTCGGCGAATTCGATCACTTGGAGATGTTGCTAATGGAAATGTGGGAGCTCAAGCTCGAGACGATATGAACCGAGAACAGTTCATAGACGGGCTATTTGACGTGGACCTTCAAGACCTACTTCTGCGAGAAGATCTTGGAAGCCTAGCGCAAGCAGTTGCCCGTGCCCAAGCCTTGGATCTTGTGAATAAAACGTCCAGGGCCAGGAACCGGAGAAAGTTGCACCTTGCGAGGGTTGCCGAAAATGTCCCAGAGCCGGGTGCTGAGGCTGGTCGGAATGTAGGCGGACAGATCCCTCGAAGCCAACCAGTGGGAGCTGGTCAGGGACGTCAGCAGGCGAGCAATGACCCCCGCATCGACCAACTGGTGAGTGTCCAGAATGATCTGTTAGCTCAGATGCAGAACATGACGGCCATGATGGGTAGGTTTGTTAATTCTATCATCCCCGTTCCCCACCCGGAAAACTTACCGCGGTCGGAACCTTCCCAACGACCCCGACAACTATACGAACCCCAACCCGGCGAGAATAGATCGAACTTATCTCCTGGCCTTGGAGGTCGTTACGGAATAAAAAACCAGATCCCCCGTGGGAACTGTTTTGGCTGCGGCCAGCCGGGTCATTTTGCGAAGGAGTGACCCCAGAAGAATTCGGATCATTTAAACTACCAAGGGCCGGAGCATTGAATATGCATCAGGGAGGTTTTGTCCCGGCCGAGATAAAGAATCAACAGCGAGTAAATTACCCATCCGCCACTTCCAACCCCTCTATGTACCGCTTAGACCCCACGACGAGCCCTCAGGTGCAAATGAGAGGCGAAAGCTTTCGAGGAACAGAGCAGGTTCAGACTTTATTCCACCAAACGACCCCCAGTCGACCGGAAGAACCTAAACAACTCACGAGTATCCAGTGCCAGACAGAGAGTTCCTTGGAATTCGTGAGTGTTTGCCGAGTGCCCGAAGCGCCATTCGGGCTAATAGCGGAAGCGATTTTGGGCGGGCTACCGGTAAAAGCACTAGTGGATACGGGAGCTACGATCAACCTAATACGAAGCGAGGTGTACCATAATTTGACTACAGCCCCACCGTTACGGCCCTACAAAGGGACACTAGAAACAGCGGATGGAAGGCAAGTGGGAGTCGAGGGATGGGTGACGGCTAATTTGGAGCTAGGGTCAATCGACGATGAGGTCGAGGCCCTGGTGGTGCCTGAGCTGAAAGCGGAGATGATCATAGGACTTCGGTCTTTGAAGGAGCATGAATGCTCGTTAGATTTCCAGTGTGACAACCTCTGGACGGGACGGAAGGAGGGATCTATAGTTCCCCTGCAATATGAAATATTGAAGGTGACCTCATACCCTAAACACTCGCCAGAGGACGATAATTACTGGGATGTAAACTCGTCGCATAGTACCCCCTTAACCGAACCACACACTTCTCTTGGTGGGTCAAACGTCGAGTCATCATATGCCATGGGGGATGTTGTAGAAGGTTTGCCCCCCGTAAGTCAGGACCACGAGGTGCAGGGAATGCAAGAGGAAGGGTCGATGGACTTTCAGGTACAGGCTAAACGACATCTAGATGAAGATATAGAGAAGATTCTAGAACTGGCAGCTCCCGAGGTGACAGGAACGGAGAGGGACCGGCTGAAACAGTTGATCAGTACTTATAGATCAACTGACGGCCACTTTGACAGATGCCGAACTTGGCCAAACTAAATTGGTGACACATCGGATTGATACTGGAGACTCGGCCCCTATCAAGATCCCCCCCCCCCATCGAACATCTCCCGCAAAAATGCCGATCATCAGGGACGAAGTTAAGAGCATGCTGGAGAAAGGGGTGATTCAACCCTCAAAAAGCCCTTATAGTGCACCAATTGTCTTGCAAACGAAGAAAGACGGGAGTTGGCGGTTCTGTGTGGATTATCGGAAGCTGAATGATGTAACGGTCAAGGACGCATTTCCGATTCCGAAGATACATCAAACGTTCGATGCTCTTAACGGGCAGAAGTACTTCTCTTCCCTCGACCTGGCGAGTGGGTATTGGCAAGTGCCAGTAGCCGAGGAAGACCGACACAAGACAGCCTTTGTGACACCGGATGGAGGATGATTCTATGAGTACGTTATGATGCCCTTTGGGCTGTCCAATGCTCCAGGAACGTTCCAGCGGCTCATGAATGAATTGTTTCGGGACCACCTGTGGAAGTGGGCCCTAGTATTCCTCGATGATGTGCTGGTGTACAGCAAGTGCGAAGACGACCATTTTGCACACCTGAAGGCTACCTTCCAGCTACTACGGGAGGCAAATTTGAAACTGAAGCCGAAGAAATGCAGGTTGGTACAGAAGGAGGTGACTTATTTGAGCCAGATAATTGGAAATGAAGGTATCCAAGTGGATCCCAAGAAAGTTGAAGTGGTTGAGAACTGGCCAGTGCCCAAAACAGTTAAGGGGGTGAGGTCTTTTCTCGGATTCTGCAATTACTACCGTCGATTTGTGAAGGACTTTGCCGGGATTATGAGTCCCCTGTCTTCTTTGACGAAAAAGAAGGTGCCCTTTATCTGGAACGACGAATGTCAGATAGCCTTCGATAGACTACGGAAAGAACTTATTACGGCCCCAGTTCTGGAATTTCCTGACTATACGGGAACCTTCATATTGGACACGGATGCGAGCAATACCAGCTTGGGCGCTGTACTCTCGAACGTCATCAACGGGGAGGAGAGACCACTTGTGTACGCTAGCAGGGTACTATCAAAAACAGAAACGAATTACTCAACGACAAAAAGAGAAGCCTTGGCTGTAGTGCAAGCGGTGAAATGGTTCAAACCCTACATCTGGGGGGTAAAATTTGTCCTTCGCACCGACCACTCCAGCCTTCAATGGCTCTTTAGGCAGAAGGAACCCGATGGAATGACCTTCCGAATGCAACAGCAACTTCAAGAGTTTGACTTCAATGTAGTCCACAGAGCTGGGGCTAAACATGGAAATGCGGATGGCCTTTCCAGGATGCTAGAAGAAGGGCCCGACTGGATGCCAGGGGAGAAGGGGAAGGCATTCGGGTCTTGCCCAGAGCCTATGTCTCTCGAATTGGCCTTACAGAAAGCAAAGCAGCACCAAGTCGAAACTGTCACAATGATCAGCGAGACCCAGGAAGAGGACGAGGAAGAAATGATTACCTGGGAACGGACGCCCTCTGAAATATCGACTCTGCAAAGAGAGGATGACGCGATGTCTCAAGTGTTCTATTGGGCGGAGTCGAGAGGCGACGCGGGTGATATGCCATCTCTGGGGACAAACCTCATTCCCAAAGAGCAGGCGATACAGTACGGACCCGAGGCCCTAGTTTACTGGTCTAGATGGAACGAACTAAGTATCCGAGGGGGGTGCTTTATAAAAAATGGTTCCCAAGGGATGACTTGCGTCCGGTATTGCAGACGATTGTTCCTGCAACCGGGCGGAAGGAGATCCTCAACCAGCTGCACTCCTCGCAGATTAGCGGCGGACACTTTGCAGTTGAAAAGACCCTCGCTCGAATTCGTCAACGGTTCTGGTGGCCCACTATGAGGACAGACGTGGAGAAGAAGATACAATGGTGCCTCACTTGTGCAGCGCGGAGCACAGGAGGAAAAAAGAGGGTCGCTGGGCTTGTCCCGTTTAAAGTGGGGATCCGATTCAATACATTGGCGGCGGACATCCTAGGGCCCGTGACGTTGGCAGCAAAGTCTCGTGCGAAGCACATCTTAGTGATGACGGACTTGTTCACGAAGTATGCAATTGCCGTCCCACTTGTATCCATGGATTCGGCAGAGGTGGCCCGGGAGATAGTCGAGAACTGGGTACTCAAGTTTGGGGCACCGAACATTCTGCATACCGATCAAGGGAAGAACTTTGGGAGTAATCTCATCCTCGAAATGTGCCGACTGCTGGGGATCGATAAATCCCGCACTTCCCCGTACCACCCCCAAGGCAATGGACAGGTAGAACGTCATAATAGGGTAATAGCGGATGTCATTTCAAAGTACTGCGCGGACAACCCCGGACATGGGATACAGTATTGCCCTACTTGAATTTCGTCTATAAAACTACCGTCCACCGAACAACCGGTGCGACCCCTTTCAATCTAGTACATGGACAGGAATGCCAGTACCCAATCGACCTGTTCTACCCAAAACCCTACGACGAAGTTCCGACACAGGATGGGTTTGTAGAATGGCTCGACGAGCAATTCCGGGACGCCCTTAGCAGCGCTCGAGAGCTACTGGGAACTAATCAGCGACGCCAGAAGGACCAATATCGGAAAAGAGTTCATGGAGAACCGTACGCGACGGGAGACAAAGTGTGGGTTTGGGCGAAAGAGAAGATAAAGTCGAAGAAGTTCTTCCTACCATGGGATGGGCCCTATGTGGTCTTGGCCAAAGTCTCTGAAGTGAATTACAAGGTGGCCAAACCCTCCACCCCCGCAAAGACCCGGTATTTGCATTTTAACATGTTGAAGCCGTATGTAGAGGAGAACATGCAATCCAACGAGACTTCCCACCCTAAGCGTCCGACCCCTTCACGGTCGGTCAGAGTCTTTGACGACCCTGAAATTAGAGACGACGAGTTGGAAATGGCTATTGGAGAGACCCACGAGTTGAGACCATTGAGGTTACCTGCCTCACGACTACCTCCGAATGCCCGGTTGAACGACAAACCCCTAGAGAACCCTAACCCAATAGAGGATCCGAACCAAAACGAAGCCGAAGTAGTGGAGACTTACGACGCAGCCGAACTGGAGACCAGAAGGGAAGACGATCATCTGAACGCGCCAGCGGACCAGGAACTCGCTCCGCTAGAACCTAACGAGTCCTTGGAGTTGAGGGGAGAGCACGAGGCAGAGGGCGAGGGCCGACCTAGTCGTAGACGGCGACCTCCTGTTCGCTTTGGGATTGATGAGTTCGAGCGGGGCTAAATCCAACACCAATCAGACAAACACTATTAAAACTTTGTTTCCCCGTTATACTTATTAGCTAGATAAATTAGGTTGTAGAAAGCAAAAAAAAAAAAAAAATTTTTGCTATAACTTCATAAGGGGGGAGACCAAAACTTAAAACTTAAGGGACATCTTTAATCAAACTAATGGTTATACTTTAATGGTTATAGGCTTCCCAAATTCCAGGGGAAAATAGATACTTAGGGATGCGATGGTCTTATTCATTTAGTCTTTCTTTTTTTTTATTATTATTGCTGTTTAGATCGTAAATTGTAATCTACATATGAACTCATGGCTGGTCGGGCTGGCAATCCTCTTGCTACTTGGAGTATGGCCCTCATCGGCAGTGACGATCAACCATACCGCCGGAGCAGTGTTCATGGCGGAGACTCCCCTCATCATTGCGAGCGCAATGGAAACTTCTTGGGTTTCGGTACCATTCCCCGTGGTCCCTGCGATTAATCGGACACTCCTCGATATAGCCTTCCAGGAACATCAGTATAAGTTGGCGGATCGCTGGAAAGAATGGGATGGCAAGATCTGCGGTGACAACATCACTACGGAAGCATTTGTGAATCTAACCTACCAGGCATTCAAAGGCATTGAGTACGAAATTAGTGAAATAGAGGCCGTGCTCTACGAGATGAAGAACCGAGCTACGACGTTCGTCGACAAGCACGAAAGGAGCTCCACGAGAGTAAAAAGGTGGATCAAGCCAGCGCTGGGAGGAGTTGCGAAGGCCATAGTGTTAGCTCCGATACTCAAGGAAGGGTTTTGTCACTACTTCTCCTTCTTTGGTCTTTGTGACGGAGACTCGAACTTGGATGAGCTGGGCAAAGAAGCTTCGTTCTTGGATGGGGCTGTCCGGACCATCGTACTCGAGACTGGGGAGAGGTTGCATCTTTTGGGCCACTCTCTTAACAAGACGCAGACCCAGCTGAAAATGATATCGCACGACTCGAATGCAAACTTCAAACTGTTCAGGGGATTATTGAGGCATGTTCTAGGTGGGACTGACGACCAACGAAAGGAGGAAAGTGCCTGTAAGATGTATAGGTGGAACTCCCTCTATGGACAAACATTGAAGTATTCCACAGTGATTGCGAACCACTCAGCGACTTTTGACACCATCAGAGCCGAACTGATAGCGTTCAAAATGGCGGTACACAATTACGGGTATATCTTGGACGATGCGTTGAGTTCCTTGACGCGAGGATATATTCCCGCTACTCTTGTTCCCCCGGAAGTACTGACGAGTATCTTAGATGGAATTCAGTTGGATAAGATGCAAAAGGCTATACCCAGGAACGAACTGATGAACGAACACAGGAACGAACTCATACGATAATGTAAATGGCATCCAACACCTTAAACAGCGTAAAACGCGGGTAAAAAAACTTAAACCAATAAGATATTCGAAAAACTTTCTTTACTCTGTCTAAACCATTTGCAACAGCAACCACTCATAGTGTTTTCCAAGTGCTTTAAATTATTTTATTTTATTTTTTATGCACAGGCATAAATTCAGTGATGTTATTATTTTTTAAAAGTTTCGAGCTTTTCATGCGAAAAAAAGTTTTTTTTTCAAAAAAATCTTTTGCACATGAAGCTTTTGCAAACAAAACTTTTATTAAAATTAGAATAACTTTTACACAAAGGTTCTTAGGATAATTCTATACGTTCGTTATGCGAATATTTTACAATTAATGCCAAACTGTTGGCAATATCGGTGACATTGAACAACTTGATCGTTGAAAGAATGATGCTTTCAGATTTATTAGATAATTTAACACGGCTTTTACCTGCCCAAATGTATGAAAAGTCAGTGTCCGACGCCAAAAAGTAGCAGCTTTAGATTAATTACCTGCGTTAAGAATCATTGACGAAAAGGATTTTGCCAACCATTTGGCATTAAATAAAAAACTATTCTCAGGTATGTGGTGGAATTGGGTTGGAGACCATCCTGACAGCTTCCTGGACATCCAAGAGGGCACTGCAACTGTGGGAGCCGAACAGTGACAAACTGCTGCGAAGTGTGCGCTTCCCCAGCAGAAAAGACGACGGCGAATATCTCTATTCGAGTCGATTCGTCAACGATTCAGTAGTGGTGGCCGGTGGATCCGGGTCTAAAGATGCCGTCTTCATCAATTTTCACACCTCTGAGGTATAGTAAAAAGTTTTGTTTCCGCATGTCACAGAGGACCCATCTAAAAGCTTGTAGTGTGTCTAATAACTGTACTATTTACGTTATCTTTCCCAGCTCTTCCAAAGTATTTATGCAACTCGTATACCCTTCTTAAAATTTGTTGGGCTACGTAAGGGGCTCACTTGGACATAATTATGTCAGTGATTGATTAGATAGTTTTGCGTAATTTTCGATTGGCTAAGAAATCAAAAAAGATCCTTTTCTTGCGTAAAGTTTTGGGCCCAATTTTTGCATCTAATTTGCCCAAAAATTTTTGCATCCTTTTAGTTCTGCTAAATGTTTAGGCATGTTTTGTTTTCATAGTTTTCACTCAAATTTCATTTCAATTCGACAGCAGAAAGCGTTTTAAATTTCAACCAGACTGCTCGTATCAAGGCAAAGCCCTGAATGTTCCGACTGCCTTTTAAGGTTTATGGAGCAGTAATAACATTAAAGAATTAAATGTAAGAAAAAATAAAATGAAATTTTTTTTTTCTAAAATTTGAATTTTTTTTTATCACAATCATCCCCCCACACGCCATACAAAGTACAAAAGGATAGATTTTGCCCTTGTAACAAACCAATTATGGCAAATAAGCTTCTTTTAACCAATTTGAAACGATTTCAAAGACGGATTAACTCTCCGCTTACGCGTTAATAGTGCGAAATATATCGCGCGTTAATTGTCCCAAATTGGTCAAAATGGCAATCTTTAAACCCCCATAACTTTACGAAAAATGAACACAGGTAAAATATCTTTTCAAATTTGAGCTCAGGACAACAATACCTTTCGAATGATATAAGAAAATTCCGTCAAAAATGGCTAGTTAAAAAGTCGAAATTTGTCTGAAGAAAAAAAAACCCACCCCGAGCACAATATTCCGTTACTTTCGTATCGAAAAACGGAACAACAAGACTGCTCGTATCAGGGCGAAGCCCTGAATGTTCCGACTGCCTTTTAAGGTTTATGGAGGAGCAGTAATATCAAAAAAAAATTTAATGAAATGAGGTAAAATGAAATTTTTTTTTTCTAAAATTTGAAATTTTTGATGAAAATCAATCCCCCACACACCATTAAAGTACAAAAAGGCAGATTTTGTTCCTTGTTACAAATCAATTATGGCAAATAAGCTTCGTTCAACCAATTTGGAACGATTTATAAGACGGATTAAATCTCCGCTTACGCGTTAATTGCGCGAATTATATTGCGCGTTAATTGTCCCAAATTGGTCAAAATGGCCAAAATGGCAATCTTTAAACCCTCATAACTTTACGAAAAATGATCACAGGTAAAATATCTTTTCAAATTTAAGCTCAGGACAACAATACCTCCTGAATGATATTAAAAAATTCCGTCAAAAATTGCTAGTTAAAAAGTCGAAATTTGTCTGAAGAAAAAAAAACCCACCCAAGCACAAATATTTCGTTATTTTCGTATCGAAAGTCGGAACAATATATAGTGCGCTGTATCTGGATAATTTAAACCAGCACATTTGTATTATCTCTCTTAGAAATCGTTCCACACAAAATTGAGGCACTCTATTTGGTCTATTTAATGCGCTTTGTTATATGCAAAATATACAACTCTCACTTGACAAATAGTGTGGGGAAAGTTTTTGAAAAAAAATCTCAAAAAATTTCAAAATTTGTTCTTTTCTTTTTTGAAATTTTCATAATTGTTTTCAAATCGAGCACCACACCGTAGAGCTAAAAATGCAGTGGAAAAGCTCAAATTTTCATTTTTGTCTCAGTTCAAGTCCAAAGTCGCACTGCAACTGAGCTAAGACCGGCCGCAGCCAGAAAAACATGAGATTGTTGAAGACAATGTACGCAAATTTTGACATTTGATATCAATTTGGAAGGCGACTACGCAAAAAGTATCATTTTAGTTCCAGTTTTTTCGAGCAGTTTTTTTCAATTACTCAAAAATTTTAATGCTTTTGGTTATTTTTCAAATCAATTTCTGAAGTTACGTTATAAAACACTCAGTTATTAGTTGTATTTAGTTGTAAAAAATCGTTTCCTTTATATTTTAATTTTTTTACCTGTTAATTTTTTTGCCTAAACAGTCTAAAAAACAAGTGTATCTTAAAAAGAAGAAGATAACCATGACTCTGACAACTTCTACTCAAAAGCAAGTCATGGACCGAAGCAAAGATATTATATGGCAGAATTAATTGCTAATACTTTATAAGCTGGGAATAGCACAAAAAGGGAATGAATTAGTTTCTTTTTGATTTTGAAGCAATTTGTTGAAAAATTTGAGGCAAATTCTTTTATCGAGAACCAAAGACCACCGGAGAAAAAATACGCTCCAATCACAAATATTGATTAATTGTTCCGACTTTCGATACGAAAGTAACGGAATATTTGTGCTCGGGGTGGGTTTTTTTTTCTTCAGACAAATTTCGACTTTTTAACTAGCCATTTCAGACGGAGTTTTTTTATATCATTCAAAAGGTATTGTTGTCCTGAGCTTAAATTTGAAAAGATATTTCACCTTCGATCATTTTTCGTAAAGTTCTGAGGGTTAAAAGGTTGCCATTTTAGCCATTTTGACCAATTTGGGACAATTAACGCGCGGTATAATTCGCGCTATTAACGCGTAAGCGGAGATTTAATCCGTCATAAAAATCGTTCCAAATTGGTTGAGCGAAGCTTATTTGCCATAATTGATTTGTTACAAGGAACGAAATCTCTCTTTTTGTACTTTATATGGCGTGTGGGGGGATGATTTTCATAAAAAAATTTCAAATTTTAGAAAAAAAAATTTTCATTTTATTTTATTTCATTTAATGTTTTTATGTTATTACTGCTGCTTCATAAACCTTAAAAGGCAGTCGGAACATTCGGGGCTTCGCCCTGATACGAGCAGTCTTGTTTTCTTTGAAAACGAAAAAGATAACTTTTAAATTTTTCGGCTTTACTATGTGCACTTCTCTAGATTTGAGAAAAAAATTGAAGTTCTGACAACCAAATGAATAAGGTTGAATTAAATTACGGGCCAGTGTATGGGTTGAATTTGTAAAAAATTACCTTAAAGTATGTTTGTCCAAAACATAGCTTATTGAAGAACTAAACATTTTGTTTTCTAATTGATCATTTGAATACACTCATATTAGCTACAATATGAAAATGACCCGTATTTAGACAAAATGTTTGTCATATAATTTTAAAACGTGAAAAAAGCTAGTCACTTATGTCCCTACACTAAAATAAGTAATAGAAATATTATGCATTTTTCTAGTGAAGACTTTTATTATGAATGATGGGAAACTGAATGATGAAATGATCACAGTTTGAGCCAATCAAAGTTCATTATTTGAAAATCTCAAAAAACCGAAAAACTAAAAGTAACAAATAGATCTAAGCCATAAAATTTAATATTGATAGACTCGATTACAAAACAAGCAGATTGCAGAAGCAGGAATTTTCAAACAACGCTAGATAAAAGAGGCATTACAAATTTGAATTTTCACAGATACGGATTGCGGAAAAAATTAAAAAAGAAAACTCAAAGTATGTATTAACACTGATTGTACATGCGAAAATCAATTTGCAATTTCTGACCTCGGTGTCAGTTTTTCAGAAGTATTCGCCAGATTCTACTAATTTTGATTGGTTGATAATATTTTGTTATTTGTCTTCCATCATGAGAATAGCCAAACATTTTTGCATAACAAATTGGCTGATTAATAAATTTTGTCTGCAAATTGCATTTGAAGACTCGCTTGGCCAGTTTTTCAATTGACGCTTATACAGTTTTGATACAAAAATGTAACGATTTTGTGTCTGGTTAGAAAATCTCTACCTTGAAAAAAAATCGGCAGTAGAAAAAAGTGGCCTATTTTGTGGCGCATTTAATTTCTAGAAATTGGTCTGAAATTTCTACCATCAGCATTTTCTCTACATTTTGAAATTGTGCTGTTAGCATTTTTTCTGGACTATGAAAGTGCCCGACTAGCTTTGTCTCCTATTTTTGACAAACTTGAAATTTATCTTGCAATAGGAAAAATTTTGAAAAAATTTCTGGTTTCGCAGAAAAACATCTTGACTTTTTTGTGTGAGAAGACTCTGCCTAGAGTGCGTATTAGACAAAAAATACTCTTAGAAAAAAGAATAAGCGTAGAAATGATTTTGCGACTAAAGAAAGAACGACATTTTTTTCTTATTTTTTATAGGTTTTTTTTTCAACGAGAAAGTGCTATTGTAATTCTATTAGTCCGAAATTGTAGGTATAGAAATGTTCATGAAAAAAGTCCATAGTGGCAAAATTTGATCTAATAAGGCTCTAGGTAAACAACACGATAAAAGATTTAGACGACAAAAATGTTTTAGAATTCAAATTTGCCTCCTCAAAATCTTCAGTATTTTACTATTTCGACTTTTAAAATAGCTTGAAACTAGGTGAAGACGTTGAAAAGCTTGTCGATTCAAGTGGGTGATGAATTGTTCCAGTTTCGAGGAATCACCGTAATTATCCATATTTTTTCAGACACCTATCCTAAATCTATTTCATTTTCAGCCCCTACTAGCTGTTGGATCCGGTTCAAACCCCATAACCGCGATTGATAATGACGTCACAACTGGACTCACGCTGATTGGGGGAACAAATTATGACGTCATCCATCTGACCAAAACTGAAACTGCATTTTAGTCTCCCGCCCTGATTATAATAACTACTGTAGTTTGATTGATGTAGATAGTCTGAAAAAACGCGGTGATCTTGACAATGCTTTAGTGAACTTAGTGATGATTTTACAGTGAGAGCTTATTGAAAAACTTAATTGAAGAGTTTTCTTCCGATTATTGAAAATGCGGAGAAACTTGGTCTTCGGTGCGCTTTTGGTTGGTTTTCCTCGCAAACTCAGGTTCGCGAATAATCTTTGGAATGGGAGAAATGGATTTTTAAATTAAAGCCCTTACGTAGTGATTTGAAAAACATTGAAAAGTTCAAAAGGTTTTCCCGGAGTCGGGAAAAACGGGTTCAAAATTGTTAAGTTTTAATCTTATTTCGAGCGAGTGCATGACTTACACAAATTTACAATATATTTCTTATTTTCGAACTGAAAATTTAAATTAACTTGTTTATCTGATGCTGAGATCCGTCCAGTGATTACTTAATTGATTTAGGAGAGTAGTCTTGCAGGATCTTGCAAGAACCTTAAAAGTTTCTTCATAAGATTATGCACCTCTTTACAAAACTTTGCAAGATTTTTTATCAGACGATGCATCTCTTTAGAAGATTTAGAAAGATTCTTACGGCACGCATGCAAATAGGCCGGCCCACATTGCTGGATTGTAACCAGTTTGCCTTTCTGCCAAACCAATTATATGGAAGCTTAAAAATTAAACTGATTCTACATATCTGATGCCTGGTTTTGTTGTTTCACCGTAATTTTTTCACGCAACCAGGTTCAACTTTTGAGGCTAAAGGCCCCCAGAATCATCACAATATCTGCACCCTGATTCTATTACCGCTGTTGGTCTTGTTGTTTGTCAAAACGCACTCACTGATTTGTTGAACCGGCATAGCAGAAATGAAAATCGTAGCCAAAGAACCGATTAACCCGATAGTTAGTTTTTATAAGAAATATCGTTTTTAATAGCAGAACGCAAATGAGAACCATGTGAAAAATTTAATTACATCGCAAGCATTCATATTTTTATTCTTAAAGTTTTCGAATTAATTATTTCTATCTTAAAATTTATGTTAATTATCTAAAAAGAAAAATTAATAGCTTAAAAAATAATCCGGTTTGATTATGACTTATCAAAAATTCTTGAGAGAAGGTCAATGAATGAATGCATCAATAAAAAAGGTCAAAAAATTCTGGTAATTTCTTTTGATACCCAGCGTACTCTTGACCTTTGCTTCAAGATCAATATTTAAAACTGGAATAACCAGAACATAAAAATCGCAGCTCAAAAATTCTCTAAGTATTTTGAAAAAAAAACCGATGAAATAAATGAAGAATATTTTTTCGAAAAATGCATTAAACTTGACTAAAACAATAACTCTCCTGGATTCATTAGTATTTTTGAGTTCCTAATTGAATTGAAGGGAAACAAAACTGCTTTTTATCAGGGCACAGCCCTGAATGTTCCGACTGTACGTTACTTCACATCGAATAGTTTTTGGGAAAAGAAATTAGGGAAAATTTCTAAATTTTGGACAGTATCTATGTGTGAAATGTTGAGCCGTATGAAATCAAAACAGCCGATCCAAATAGCTAACCTCAATTCAAATTGGGACGATTTTGTTGTGCGGGATAAGTAGCCACGCATAAATAATTCGCGTTAAGCTCTCAGCAGTAAAAAAAAATTCTTCAAAGCGCGCATAATTTTTTCCAGAACATGGCCAATTCGCCAACTTTCAAACTCCATGAACTTCCAGAAAATAATTGGAGGTAGAATATCTGTTTAATTTTTTAGCTCACGAAGTCAATATCTTTAATGTGAAATGAAAAAATTTGTTGAAAACTATTTTTTCGATCGGCGAAAATTGACTGAATAAAATAAACCACATCGAGCATAATATTCCGTTCTGCTCTAAAGTCGAAACAATAATTAAGTTACAAGAAATTTCTTACGTACGTCTTCAACAGCTGTAGAAACCGAAGATCGCGGAAAAATTTTTTCCCGGAAGCAAGGTCTTACGACTCACAAAGATCTAACTTCTCACATTAGTCCCTAAGCATGAGCACACAGTTTGACCCAGAATTTTTTCTGTAAAAAATCAGCTGGGAAAAACAAAAAAATAGCCGTCTAACCTTTTCATTTGAAAAAGCTTACCTGCAAAACTCTAGACACACAGATGTTAATATCCGTGGGCTTTCGTAGCACCTTAGTTGACAGGTTAAAATTTTATTTCTAAATCAATCAATTTCAACGCAATTAATTTGTTTTAAAAACCCCTCCACATACTCAAGCACTTAATACTTATTCTACGTCTTGTCTTGTAAGTTCATAGAAATCAAAAATTTTGTTTGAATTCAAAGTGGAACGATATCTTCGCCGGATTAAGTTGCCGCCCATGAGTTATTAGAACTTGCAAAACAGCACGCACTACCCATATCAATTTTTTGGCATAGAATGGTAAAAATTGGAAATGCTAAAGTTAGGTTCAGTTCCTAATTAATTCTAATTGCTTTGATTCTCCGGCACACTTGGTCGGGAGGTAACGAATACGCCTAGGTTCTGGGTTTGAATCTGACGGGACCTAATTTTTTGTTTAAGCAAGAAAAATTCTGTTTCCCAAACAATTGTCGGTTCTATATTTGTCTGCCAATGTTTTGTCGGCTTAGTTGTCATATTGTAGATTTGGTGTTTTATGAAATTTTTTTTATTGTAGTGCTTTAGTGTCCTGATTTATCTCTGGTGTTTGTAACTTTACTAGCCTTGTTTTTTATGTTTTTTTTTCGCTTAAAACTTTTATTCAACCTAAATGATTTCGGCTTAGTGACCTAATTTCGATTCGTTTCAAAGAAAACAAAAATTTCATGCTCATTTCTGGATTGCACAAAAAGCTAAAAATTTTAACAGACATTCTAGTTCAAGTTTTTTATGACAACAACTTTTTTCCAGCAATTTTTCTTTTCTTTTTCTTTTGGCTTGATAGATTATGGCCTATATTATATCGGTTTAATGGCCATAATGCGTGTTTTGACGAGCAAAACAAATTTGTTTGTAAGTGTTTGTGTTTTGAGGTTGAAGAGGACTTTTTTTATTAGTCTTTAATTTTTTTTAGTCTTTAATTTTTAATATTTTTTTAAAGATTTTTTCTTATTTTCCGTTTTTTTTTGGTTGAATAGGTTTCGGCCAGTTTTACACCGGCTTAGTGGCCTCATTTTGTTTCATTCGACGTGCAAATATATATATTTTTTTGTGTGTGTATGTTGAAGGGTTAGAGGAACATAACTTTTTTTTGACTTTTTTTGGCTTAAATGGTTTCTGCCAAGGTGTTTTCCGGCTTTGTTACCGCTTGGTAATTTTTTCCGATGTTCATTTCACATTCCATTGCCTTGGCTTGTTTTTTATTTTTGAAAATTAGCCTAATTTTTTTGATAGATCCTGAACTTTTTTGACCTTTTTGAATTTTGTTCTTACTCAGTGGCTTTCTTTTTTTTGTATCGCAAGTGACGCGAAGCTCAGTTTCGCCTCTGTGTTTAAAATTGACCTATTCTTTCACGAAATAAGCGGATCGGAAAAAAATTTGAAACATTGTTAGATCAAAAACGCATTAGAAACTTGATTTTTTCACAGATACTGATTGCACTAAAATATTAAAGACTAAATATATATTTGCACAATCTGTACATGCAATAATCTATTTTCTGCAAATTTTGACGTCGGTATTCTTTTTTTGCAAAAGTGTTTTGCCAAATTTCTACTGATTTTTATTGGCTGATAATATTTCATCATTCGGTCCCTCTATCATAAGAATAGCCGAGCTTTTTGGCATAAAAATTTGCCCAATTAGCATTTTTGTCTTTAAATTATAATTGGAGATTCCCCAGGTCAATTTATCATTTGTTTTTTGCCCAATTTTATTACACAAAAGGCAGGTTAGAAAAATCTACTTTTAAAAGAATCTGCTGTTGAAAAACGTGGTTAGTTGTGACTACACACTTGTGACTACACATGAACAACCGTTGTGAATTGTGGTTATATAATCAGAAAAATTGAGCAGTTTTTAGGCATAAAAAATGTTGCAAAAAAACAACAAAAAACATAATTTTTCACCAATTTGCATTTGTACGATGTCGATTTTTGTTTTTACGTAGAAAAATGCATATAATACAAGTTTCAATTATCGTTTTTTTTCATATATGGAAATGTAAGATAAGCAATGCTTACGTGACTAGTCGAATTTCCGAAATTGAAAAGCAAAGTTTCAAATTGCGGAAAAATTACTTTTAGTCGGACAATCTGATCAATGCAGAAACAAATTTTTCCGCTCAACCAATTTGCATGCAAAATTGTAAAATGTGGTTATTTACTTAGCGTACTTTCCTACCAAAATAACTACAAAACAAACCCGAGCAGCCAGCAAAAGCTAGTCATAAAACTTCACTTTTGAAGGAACCATTTCTAGAAGAAATTTTTTTTGATTATTGCTTAATACTTTCGTGTTTTTTCCTTTTTTAAACAGATCCAATATTTGATACCTTAGAAAAATAGAAAAAAAGTTTCTGGTTTGACACAAAAAACACACGTTCTGATTTTTGATTTTTTTTTGTGTGAGAAACATGTGTCTGGACTGCATTATAGACAAAATAATTATAATTTTGAACAAAAAAACGCATAGAAAAGATTTGGCGACTAATTGCAAGAACGACATTTTGCTTTTCCTTTTTTGGAAGTCTTTTTTTTGAGAAAAATAGCTGGTCTTATTTTCCTTAGTGTGAAAACACAAGAACTGCATTTTTCGCAAAAAAGCCGAAAAATATTTCGCAGTGTGTTAAATTGTTTTTATGAACATTACTTGAGTGTTTTTACAGAACGTCCTCATATTATTTTTTGTACTCAAAATTAAATTTTTCTGCTATTGTGGAAAAAAAACTCTTTTGAAAAAAAAGTCATTTATACTATTCTCATTTTTTGAAATTGTATGGCCAATAATTTACCGAAGGCTCCACATAAGAAATTTTGTTGTGCGGATGTCAACCCAGGCAATTAATCCTTTATTTGCAGTCAGAATTCTGACAACTTTTTAATACGCATTTTCCAATTTGTTGGTTTTAGATCATCATTATCAATAGCAAAATTTTTGAACAATAATTGATAAACTAAAAGCAGAAATACTTGTAAGCCAAGCCAATGGAAAGCAAAAACGGCAAATTAAAGTGGTTGCAATCTAAGTTGACTAACGGCAAATATTGATCTAACACGGTTTAAAAGAGCATGAAACTAAGTGACGACGTTTAAAAGCTTGCTGATTCAATTATGGATGAATTGTTCCAGTTACGAGAAATCACCGAGGAATCTCCATAAAAACTGAAAAAATGCTTTCAACTTCATAGTTTAGTTCAAAATAATTTATGAGCACAAATAATTAAGTTATTTTTTCAAGCAAGATAATTGAAAGTCTTCAACTTAATTTAACACAATTTTCCGTCTTTTCCAGACAAAGTCTTTTTAAATTTCAGCCCATACTAGCTGTTGCATACGGTTCGAGCCCCATCATTGCCATCGTTAATAACGTCAGAACTGGAATCACGCTGATTGGAAGAGCAAATTGTGACGTCATCCCCTGACCAAAACGGAAACTGCTTTTTAGTCTTCTACCCTGATTACAAATACCAATGGTGTTTTATTGATGACGCTAGTCTGGAAAAGCGCGGCGATCTTGGGAAAGCTTAAGTGAATTTAGTGGTAAATTTTTACAGTGAGAGTTTGATGAAAAATTTAATAGCAAAAGTTTTCTCCCGGCCATTGAAAATGAGGAGAAATTTTGCCTTCGGCGCGCTTTTAGTTTTTCTCGCAAATTCAGGTTCGCGAATAATCCTTGGAATGAGTGATATGAGTCATTATATAAAAGCCCTTGCATAGTGAATCGAAAAACATCGAAAGTTTCAAAAGGCTGTCCCTGTGTCGGGAAAAACTGGTTTGAAATTGTTAATTTATAGTCTAATTTTGAGCGAGTGGTTGACTCACAATACTACACTATATATTTTTTTATCTAGGTTGGGAAAATTTAATTTTAGTCCGAGGAAACTCGTTTTGGAAGCTTATTTAGTGCTTCTTTGAGCTGGTTCGAATCCTGCGTTTTATGTCCAATCTTTTGCGAACAAAAAATGGCATTTCGAGACTTTCACGACCAAAAATGAGTTAAAATGGCAATTAATTGAAATACATATTTCTAAACTAATTCTCAAATCCCTACTCAATTACAGCAATGCTATACCTCCATATACCGAAAATGCTTATCTGACAATTCCCTAGACCGAAAATGCTTATCATACAATTTCATACATTCCATGTATGGAGAAATGCTAATCTTACAATTTTCATACAATTTCAAAAAAATCATTGAAAAAAGATTTGAACTAGTTTCTGCGGCTATTTGAACCAAATAAAAACAGTCTGGTGATGAAAAAAACGATGTTTTTTTTTTTGCAAAAAACGGTTATCATACAATTTCCATATACGAAATTTGTATGACTAGCATTTTTTTCTGGTGGCGACAACAAAAAATTTTTCAAAGTAAAATTGAAATAGCCCATTTTTTTCAACCGCAAGTCGAATGTTTTACTCAAACAAACACTTTCCAAAAAAAATTTTTGCATGCAAATTTTATTTTTTTCTGCATAACGTAGTCCTGGATACACAAAATTTAGATTTTTTCCGTTTCTCTGGTAATTTGTTTGAAACTGGCTAAAATTATTATTTCTTTTCTATGTCATGTTTGTATATGCCTTGATTAATGTCTGATAATTTGAAAATACTAATTTTAAAAATAACCATCTTTCAAAGTTCTTGAAAAAATTAAAAGTTTGATGCTTTCAGTGTATGATTTGTGAAAATGTCTTTTATATACTGCAGGTCGTTTCAAATGCATTGTAAATGCCAGACGATCAACCCTTTGGTGACTCTAGTTTCGAGTAAACCATGGGTTTAGTCACTTGTGTTCGGTCACGAACACATCTTAAAAATTTTGAGAAATAAATGTTTAAAAAAACAAACTTTGATTTATGAAAAAATGCTTGTCCTACAATTTTGCATATATGAAAAAATGCTTATCTTAAAGTTTTCTTAACATTTTCTGTATCTATGGAATTGTACGAAACTGTATGATAAGCGTTTTTTCATATATGAAAATTGTAGGACAAGCATTTTTGGTCAACCCGGGAATATTCCACCCCTTCTTTTCGAGTAGCATCCATCCAGGTCACCTAAACTATATTGAACGGCACTGGAAATGAATTTTACCGATAAAAAAAAACAAATAAATTATTCATCCCAGGCTTTCCGAGAGAAAATACTACGGAAGTCAAAGCAAACCTTTCAAACAAGTTTTTCTAGCATACAAAAATTACAGAAAAAAAAAAGATTACTCAAAGGACCGTTAGATGACACAATTAAATGAGTAGAACCGAGTTAAAAAGCAGCATGAGAGTTGTCAGTAGAAGTGATTTTTTAGTAGCCCGTGGTGATATTTTAATAGCAACTTAGGTTCTTTCAAAGATTTGAAGATCGAATAGTGTCTCAAAATGCCTATTCATGTTGATACCTCAAAGGAAAAAAATCACACTTCGAACTTCCATCTGTTGCGTACCTTGAAGGTCAACACTATTCTTTTACTTACACTCGGAGCTTCTGATGCTTTTCTGTGATTCGTCCCAAGAAAAACTGATGAAAGAGAGAAAAACGTTACGATAGCTTGAAGTAACGAAGCAGTACCAGAGCAGATTGAGACATAATTGAGAACATCAAATAAACAGTGCCCATTCAGCTAAGTGCCCAGAAACTACCATTTAATCCCACTTGTTTATCTCATGCTAAGATCTGTCCAATTGTTCCCTAGTTGACTAAGGAGAGTAGTCTTGCAGGACTTTGTAAGAACCTTAAATGATTCGTTATAAGAAGATGCATCTCTTTAAAAAAACCTTGAACGATTTCTTATCAGACGATGCATCTCTTTAGAAGATTTTTCAAGATCCTTACGGCGCCCATGCAAGAAAGCCGGCCCGCATTTTTGGCTTATAACCGGTTTGCTTGATTATACCCAACTGCTGCCTGCCTTTGTTGTTTCGCAGTAATTGCTTCACGCAACCAGGTTTGTTTTTTGAGGCTAAAGACACACAGAAACTTTCAGTAATGGCTGCACCCTGATACTATTAACTTTGTCGGTCTTGTTGACTTTCACAACGCACACATTGATTTGCTGAACCGACATATCAGAAATGAAAACCGTAGCGTATGAATCGAATAACTGGCTAGTTTATTTTATTTGAAAATATCTATTTTGATAGCAGAACGCAAATGAGAATTTTTTGAAGTAATTAGTTACATCGCAGGCATTCACATTTTTGTTCCTAACGCTTCTGGTTAAAAACTTATGGATATCAATCTTAACAAGTTTCAGGTTTTGATATCAATCTTAAAAATGATGTAAATGGTCTTCAAATAAAAAATTAATTGCATATAAAGTAATCCGTTTTGATTGTGATGTGAGTTATCAAGCATCCTTGAGATAGGGTCAACCATGAATGAATCAAAAAAAAATTTCAAAAACGTTTAATAAGTTTTTCGATACAGGTCGCACTCTTGTACCTTTGATATTTGGATCAATCTTTAAAACCGGAAAACACAGAACATAAAAGTCGCAAACTTGACTAAAAAATTCTCAAACTTGACTAAAAATAACTCCTTTGGATTCACTTTAAGTTCAAATTTTTTTTGAGTTCATAATTGAATTGAAGGGAAAACAAATGGTGTGCACACAATATGTCGTCAATTAATTTAACCCTTGATTTTTTTCATCCGTACTACTGATTACAATTAGTCGACAGGTCACCGAAAAATTTAATAGAAAGACGTCGCAAGAGTTTTTAAGCCAACTTCAAATAACTTCAAGGCTCAGAGATCAAAATAACCGTCTCATATTTTTAAAAATTTAGCGCCAGCTTGCCCTTTCAGAAATAAAAGAAAAGTACAGATATGCCCATTGTTAATCAATTTGTTCTGAGATTGCATATCTGCCCTGAACTGCAACATACATAATCAGATCTGGATGAAAAAATTTTTTTATAAATTATTTTGAGAATATTCAAATTGATTTCAAGTTTTTTGTAAAGTATCTTGTTTGGGTAATTTTTACTTGAAAACAGACCAAACACTTTGAAACTTGTTGAAAATCACGCATCTGTAATGAGTTGTAACGTACCAAAAATAATGAAGACGTTCCGTATGATTTCCTGCCAATATTTTTTTTTGCAAATTAAGTGGTAGTTTAAGTACTAAAGAATGATTGGCAAGCAGACTTTGTTTTTGTTAAACTACAAAAAA
The DNA here is from genome assembly GCF_963678635.1 of Symsagittifera roscoffensis. Classification (NCBI taxonomy): domain Eukaryota; kingdom Metazoa; phylum Xenacoelomorpha; order Acoela; family Convolutidae; genus Symsagittifera; species Symsagittifera roscoffensis. The sequence goes on from NC_087064.1 coordinate 54,984,135, forward strand.
ATCAATCTGAAAGAAAAATTAATTACCTGAAAACTTTTATGCGGGCCTTTAGCTTCAAAAGTAAAACTTGCGTGAAGCAATTACGGCAAAGCAACAAAGCCTGGCATCCGATATGTAGAAACATTTAAACTTTTAGGCATTCTTCTAATTGGGTTGGGAATCAAGCAAACTTGTTGTAATCTAACAACTTAGACTGGCCTAAATGCATGCATGCCGTAAGAATTCTGCAAAGTCTACTAAAGAGATGCATCGTCTGATAAAAATTGGAGCTAAAGAGGCGCAGAGAAGTTAAAGAGGTGCATCTTCTTATAAGGAGTCTTGTAAGGTTCTTCCAAAACCCTGCAAGACTACTCTCCTTTTAGAAAGCCTGGGATGAATGTTTCATCTCTTTTTTTATCGTAAAATTTATTTCTGATGCCGCTCAATGTGGTATATGTGACCAAGATGGATAGTACTAGAAGGAAGAAGAGTAGAAGAACCCGTAAAGCATTGCTGATGCCGAGTACTGAATTGAATTGGTATAGAAATTTGTATATCAAATTCTTGTCCAGTCAAAAACGTTTCCACGCTAGTCGCAAAAACCTCAACGGTTATTTTGTTCGCAAATGTCCAAAAAATATAAATTGTCACAAAGAAGCATAAAATAAGCTTTCAAAACGCCTTCTCCTAGTAAAACTAAGTGTTTTGCTGCTACTTAAGAAAAAGGTATAGTTTAACAACGTGTAAATCATACAGCTGCTCGAGATTAGAACAAAACAAAGTTTCAAAGCGGTTTTTCTCGACACTGGGACAAGTTTTTGAAGTCTTTTAGGTGTTGCTCAAATTGCGATGGAAAAAGGCTTGCATTTGGTGTTCCCGCCCTCCTAATCCAAGTATTAGTTGCGAAAGTGGATTTTGCGAGGAAAATTAAAAAAAATTAAAACTCACCCAAAGAAAATATTACTCCTTTTTCAATAGTCGGAAAAAGTTTTCAATTAAATTTTTCAAATAACTCTTACTCTAAATATCTGTAACTAAAATCATTGCAGTAATTTTATAATCACTGCACTTTTTCAGACTAGCGTCATTAATCAAATTCCAGTGGTTATTTTAAACAGGACCGGAAATTAAAAAGCTGTTTCCGTTTTGGTCAGATAGATGACATCAAAATTTGTGCCCCCAATCAGCGTGAGTCCAGTTGTAACGTCATTATCGATGGCGGTAATAGGGTTGGAACCGGATCCAACAGCTAGTAAACACTAAAAGCTAAAAAAATATATAGTTTCCTGAAAAAAGATGGATAATTATGTTAATTGATGTTGAATTAAGTGATTTCAATGATTTTGCTTGAAAAAATATTTTAATCAGCTGTGCTCAATTTTTTTCGTAGCAAAAATATGAAGTTGAACTCAATCTTTTTAGTGTTTGTATTACGCTGATTCCTCGAAACGGAAAAATTTATCATATAAATTTATGAGCAAGCTTTTAAACGTGGTCACCTGATTTTAAGCTCTTTCAAACGTTGATTTATAAAAATACTGAAAAAATTGAATAATAAATTCTGAATTCTAATATTTTTTGTCGTCTAAATGTTTTGTCGCTTTATTTACCTAGAACCGTGTTAAATCAATGTTTGCCGTTAATCAACTTAGATTGCAAGCATTTCAGTTTAACGCTTTTTTTCCTTGGCTTGGCTCATGAGCTTGGCTCATGATTATGATCAATTATTAATCCATTGTTTTTTTGATATCATTGAAATTAATTATGAACGATTGTAAGCAAGTAATTGTATTCCACTTTCTAACTCACTTGTTTTGCTCTAAGTTTTATTGCTGCTACTTGCTTGAAATTGGACCAATACCTAGTTTCAAACCGATTTTTTGCGACACTGGTACAGGCTTTCGAAAAAATTTAGTTGTTGCTCGAATTGTCATGGAAAAGGCTTGAATTGGATGTTTCCGCCCTTTCATTCCAAGTTTTATTTGGGGGAAAACCAAAAAAATTAAAACTCACCCGAAGACAAAGTTCCTCCTCAGTTTCAAGGTTTCAAGGGTCGGAAAAAATCTTCAATTAAATTTTTCAGTAAGCTTTGGTAGGGTTCAATTTCAGTGCCGTTGAATTTAATTTAGGTGACTTGGAAGGATTCTTCTAGAAGGAGGAAGGGTTAAATAACCCGTTTAGTTTTCCTGAAGTAGAGTATGGATTTGAAATGTTCATGAAAGTCAAACGTTCGTCCACATCAAAATTTTAACATAAAAAAATCGACGATGGTAGCGCTGGTTGGCTTGTGTCTACTGCTAGTATATGTCAGTGATGCAAATTTTACGATACAAATCTTCTGAAAGTTTGTATCTTAGCAAGCGCAATTCTTCTACCCGGTGTACCAGTCTCAATCTGTCTAAACTAGTGTCGCAAGTTTCAACCAACTAATGCGTCCCAAAGTGGATCAGTTTTTAGAAACTGTTTTGAAAAGTTTGTTAGTTCGATGCAAGATCCCGTTACAAATATAGTGGAGACTTCCCGGATCGTATAAATCGATCATTTTCTACCTACCTTTTTTCTCGTGTCGTCTAAGCCTTGAGGTAGAGCTCACACAAAAAAAAGGAAAACAATTAGAGTTAGTTCTAAAAGACTGAAACCTGATTGAAAACATGACGGTTTAGTAATTCGATAATTCTGATAAGGTTAATTTCATAAGAATAACTTACCTGAAAACTGCATTTGAAAGGTATGGCTGATTTCCGTTCTCCAGTGCTCATTTTAGTCTGCTTGATTGGATGGAAGTCACATTGACAAAAACTGGGGCAAAATGCGTAGTTTCTATCCAAATCTATATATCGAAACCGAAAGTATTTGAAATCAATTAAAGTCAAGTAATTGAAAACCATGCCTATGATTAATCCCGCCCATTTATGAAAGTAGCAAATAAACAACAAAAATTGTGTTCGGCTGAATGAAGATAACCTGGTGGATAATTGCACAAGCTTTTGATTGATGTAATTTAGATAAGGCAATGGAGGAAATGAAATGACTTAGAAAGTTTTTTCAATAACTAAAAAACAAATTTAAGGGCTTGTTCAGAGTGAAAAAAGGCAATGAAAATCATTCTTTGGGAAACATCCGGACAGTTTAATTACTGGCCGTAGTTTCTTAGCATGAGGAGTCTGGAGTGTCACCGATCTGACTGTTCTGTCGCTGGCTGGCTGAAAATCAAGAACTTCAGCAAGAGGCCAAATACCCCGTGGTACATAAACTTCTAACAAACAGACAAGATTATTGACTGCCAATTTTTAAGAGACCGTGTTCCACTTAGTTCGAGCTTGTCGTTTTGAAAGTTTATCACGAAGAAAACGATTCCAAATTGTTGAGCAAGAAGTTGCGCGATTTTCTACGATTTGAAAAGAATGACTGGTTTGCCAAAAAAATGCCAGGGGCTTATTAGTTAATGACCTATCGAGGAGGAAAAGGTTAGAGGTTATCGGCAACGCTTCATTTATCTCCGCCAATAATTGAAATATCTGGAATATCGATAGTTTTTATGGTAAATCGTAAAAAGTCTTATGAAGCTATGAAGTTCAGTTCATCAGTATGAAACAGAAAATGATTTGCTGTCGGTAACCGCTCTTGTGGCATGTCTGCCATGAAGGGTGCTGAAACCTCCTGCAACCTTCTACAACAACACAAGCTGGTTCGAATAATCTGACTTACATTTAGGCAATAGTTAGGATCCAGTACTTTTCCATGAGAATACTACGCATTTGTTCATTTGTAGCATGAGTGTTCACAATATGGGTGTTTTTTACGAGAAGTTTGACGATGTCGTTTAATCCTTCTAGAATAATTGGAAGTAACCAAAAAATTCTTAGGACAAACGACCTCTAGCGCAAACATGCTCTTAATCGTCTAAGTGAGGGCACAAATTTCGAAGCCTAGTTGATTGAGAAACTTGACTTTTCTTCTTGAAGTCAGCTTATTTTACCGAGAAGTCAGGTTTTAACATGACAGGGTTAGTTTTCGCAAGATGAAATATTTTTACATGCAAACATCGCTTCCGAAATTTGGTGACGGCCAATTGGCAGAAAGCAACTGAGTGATTGAGCCTGTTCCAGTTGCTAAAAAATGTGATCGTCGATGTAAAAGCGCAAAGTTCGAAGTCCACTTGATGAGGAAACTTGACTATTTTTCTTGAAACCAGAGTATTTTACCGAAAAGTCAGAATTTATCATGTAAGTGTTAGCTTTCACAAGATGAGACAACTTTTGATGCAAACATTGCTTGCTAAAATTGTCGTCGGCCAGTTAGCGGAAAGCAACTGAATGAATGAGCTTTTTCCAGTTGCCAAACCTGAGCGGTGTGAGCGTGTGACAGCCTTGAACAGTAAATTTGTTAGCCGGCATCATCTGCACTGTGGTTTGATTTAGTTGAACCAGATGTTGTTGCGGCGAATGAAGTTGGTCCTTGCTAAAAATTGTGCTCCCCAAAGCCAGCGTGACTGAATTGTCATTTTTTCAACCGTAAAACCCCGGGTGCCGCCATCTGCCGGATTGTGTTTGGTTCAAACTCATTTATAATTTTAGGGGTTGCAGATATGGAAAATCCTAGCTAAGTGGTTTGTCGTGAAGACTTCGTATCAAACTTGAGGCGTCCTGAACCAGTTCACAGCCCATCAAAAAATTGAACGACACGGCATTGTTTTTGTAAGCTGTCCTGAGAATAAGTACAGCGGAGCCAGCAATCTTTGATGCGTCTGTAAAATCTGGAGATCCCTAGATCGTTTTTTCTGTTTCCTTGATAGGTTTCGAGGAACGTGAGATGATTCAAAAACTTGAATTTTGTTTATCCATTCAATTAAATCTGAAATTGAAGAATGTTCGATTACTTTGTCCTATTTAATTCCTTGGCTCCAAATTGATTGATGTTTTTTCCTCAAATGAAATGCGAGAGTGTCAAAAGATAAAAGTTTAGACAACAAAACCCAAGAAGGTCATGTATGGAAGGCAAGAATTTCAAGGAACCCAAAGTTGATTTTTTTGGGCTGAAATTTTTGAAAAAGTCTCTTTTTAAGCACCTCAGTGTCCGTATTAGAATCCCATGGAAGTTCGAGATCACGTTGCTGCTGCAAATTACAGTTTTGCGGGCCACAAGTTACGCCGAATCATTTCTAGCAACGACTGATCGTTTGAGTTCTACTATGTGAGGTTTAAATGCCCAAAGGAGAGTACTTTGAAAACATCCGATTTGATCAGATGATCTTCATCTGGCGTAGAAGTCGACTTTAAAATCGTCCATGTCAAGTTTTTTTTCAATAACTTTTCTGACTTGAGGTTACTTATCTTGACTGTCAAGTGCTCAACGACGTAGTGCATTGCGCGCAACTCATGGGGAGTCTGTAGCTCCAAAGATGCGACTCGTATATTTGTGGGTCTTGATTTTTCCTTTATCGTACCGCACGTTTGGAAGTACAGCTTTATCTCCAGGATCGGCTTTAAGCTCCTATGTCTGCAGAAAGGGCGACGACGTTTTTCCTGAAGTGGATTATGGCACCATTAAAGATGTTTTTGAAAATGAGGCCCAATGAGATGGTTTGAATTCAAGGACTGGCCAAGAAAAACACTAGACCCATTAGATAAACGGCAAAACCTGCCTGGTTTGTTTTTTTTTTGTCACCGGATGATGAAGCAAACACCAGATTGTACTGGCAATCTTGAGCCTTGAGTTAACTTTGGCAACATACCCTTGGCTTGTATTTTTTTGGACGGTTGCCTAGTTCTTTTCTTCAAAAAATTGATTGTTGTAAATGCAATAGGGCTGTTTTATATGTAGTTCCGTTGCAACCGAAAGCACTAACGCGTTGTGCAACCTCGCGTTCCAGTAGTGACTGTAATTGAATTTAATTTTCGGTATCACTCAAGGGTGCTTGATCAATAGTGGTATTGAAGACATCGAGTCAATATAGCCAATTTTGAGGATCAGCGTCGTATGTTGCAGTCTATAGCTTAGGTACTGACTTTTTGAAGCATTGAGACATTGCATCGTGCGCAAAAGTCGGGTGTATAATCCACTGTGTTATCTGTGCGTTGCTGAGAAGCCATGGTAATGTCACAATGGGGATCGAAGAGAGTTATCGATCTGACCAAAAGTTTTTAGAGTGGAAAATCGAATTTGATTTTTCCCGTGTGTCCTTCGAACTCCGCGCAAAACAGTTCTGATTTGCTCCATGAGCAATACCATAATCAGAAGGCTGTAAGTTGAACATTAATACAAAGTTTGTTGACGGTGGTTTGAGTGCAGATATAGTTAAATTGTCAGTTTCTGAGTTGGAAAAAGTTTTGCGATGAGAGTTTGTTGAAAATAATCCTACTGAGGGAGAACTATCCAAATCTGCATTTTAGAAATTTGGGGAAGCAGTTAATCTAAATCTGATATAGGGGCGTCATTTGATAGCCCTTGGTTTTGAATGCTTGTGAAGATGTTCTGTTGTCGTTGTTTTTCATTGAATTTAGCTTGTATTGATTGAACTCAAGGCAACACTGGCGAACTGTTTGCTTTTGCTGGCATAGCCATTGTAAGTTATCATTAAATTAAGGTTTTGTAACGGGTATCTTGGCACAACGCGTTCAGTTTATCTATTTTTTCTTTATTCTTCATCAGAAATCGTTCATGTTGAGTCTCTGGAATACCCTTCAACAGATGAGGTTGGTTGACACATCTTAATTTATTAGTCATCTCGCTATTATTAGTAATGAAAACGTTTAAAAGCAAAACCTATTCCTTCTTATACCCATGATTTTGATTTTTGTTTTTACCACGTTGCCATCGCTCTTTCAACCCGCTAGGCCGTTTCGATCAAGGAAGGGACGTTTCCAGCGTATCACGTTTCCAATTTGAAATACGAAAAGCTGTTGATATTTCGAGAAATTGATGAGCGAAAACTTGTAAATCAGGGCCAAAACACCGACCAAAAAACTACTCACCAGTGGCCCACCAACTATGTCGATTCTTAGGACGTCAACTTAGCCTAGTCCCCGCCAGTTTATACCAGAGGGTAACAAGTTTACCAGAGCTCTTTTATCAAGAGAGCTAGAAAGGTTCTGACAAAAGGGGCCGCGCTCATCCACTGGGAGCTACAGCGAAATCGGTACCAAACCAAAACTAATTTTAAAAAGTTTTTGAAGTCGCAAGAACAGAGCCTAATAAAAAGATGTCGCCGTGGGTCCAGGTAAACTAGACAGAGCCCCAATACGAACTCCGGGGGCCCTAACATAAAAAAAAGGAACAGCATCCGAACACAAACATCGAAGGTTCTTAGCGTAAAAAGAACAGCGCCCCAAATATTCCAAGAAAAATCAAAACAAAAGGGAAAAGGAAGTAAAATTGCAGAAGAAAACAACGTTGTTCCTTGTAAATTTCAAAATGTGTTTTCTGTACCATTAAATTTCAATGTTTTGCTATAATTCTTTTGAACGTAAGCTGAAAAACTACTTGTGAACTGTATTTTCTCTTTCGTTTTTGTTTGTTGTGTTCAAATGGAGGTCACATTGACAGAACTTGGGCAGACCGCTTATTTTTCCATCCATATAAATTTTTTCAAGTCTTGGTCTCGAACGCAAATTTGAAATTAAATAAAATCATGGTAGCAAAAGTCATGGCTTAGACAAAGTTTGGTTTTTGTGTGAAAAAAATTTCAGCTCTTTTTGTGTTATTTTTTGTGCATTTGCATGCAACTTTGTATTTCTTTACAAACAACATTTTCAGCTTGTATATGGTTCAGCCACTAGAATTAGAATTTAAAAATTTGTTGTCGCTTTTGGAGTTATTTTTTGAAAAACCCCCTCTCGAAATGTTTTTTTTTTGTATGGTAAGTGTTTCTTAAGCAAAAGTTTTGACAAATGAAGGGTTCACTTATATAAATATGGCACATAAAACTTGTTGTTCCGACTTTCGGTACGAAAGTAACGGAATATTTGTGCTCGGGGTGGGTTTTTTTTTTCTTCAGACAAATTTCGACTTTTTAACTAGCTATTTTTGACGGAATTTTTTTTTATCATTCAAAAGGTATTATTGTCCTGAGCTTAAATTTGAAAAGATATTTCACCTGTGATCATTTTTCGCAAAGTTATGAGGGTTTAAAGTTTGCAATTTTGGCCATTTTGACCAATTTGGGACAATTAACTCGCGATATAATTCGCGCTATTAACGCGTAAGCGGAGATTTAATCCGTCTTATAAATCGTTCCAAATTGGTTGAACGAAGCTTATTTGCCATAATTGATTTGTTACAAGGAACGAAATCTCTCTTTTTGTACTTTATATGGCGTGTGGGGGGATGATTTTTATAAAAAGTTTCAAATTTAAGAAAAAAAAATTTCGTTTTATTTTATTTCATTTAATTTTTTAAATGTTATTACTGCTGCTCCATAAACCTTAAAGGCAGTCGGAACATTCAGGGCTTCGCCCTGATACGAGCAGTCTTGTTCTCTTAGTTTTCTAAAAAATGTGTTGGAAAAACTTCTGGTATTGTGTATGGAAAATTGCCTGTGATAACGCTGTCATAAATGGAAATCGTAGGTTACGCATTTTTTCTATAGACTCCATTGATGTAATTGTATGATAAGACTTTTCTGCAGATAGAATTGCGGACGCTATTTGCTGCTTGAGTTAGTTTTTTTCCTGTAAATGAGGAGAGATTTCAAGCCGTCCTCCAATAATGATGTAGGGATAGTGCACATTTTTTCGCAATTTTCTCCTACTTTTCGACCATCAGAAATAGCTTCTTTGCTTGTTATCAAAAACTCCTCGCCGAACTTTATTGAACTCTCTCTGTTAAACAGTCAATATCAATCGAAATGTAACAGCTTTCATAATATTAGAAACAGAGATTTTCTGATGTTTATATCTCTCTCTCAACCTTCACAAAGATTTCATAAATTAAACAAATCCTACATAAAAAAGTATATTTGAATAAATTTCATCATGTTTCTATTGGATCAAATCCTTACTTTGCAGCAAAAATCAAAATTTTGAATCTTTAACCTATAGCTTCTTACTTCTGTAACTACTCGTATTTTATTTTAGAAAATTATCCCTTCAAACTGTTTGAATGGACGAGTGTGCAAATTAAGAAAAAGTAACCGCCTTGAAAACCATAAAAATGTCCGAAATTGGAAAAGAGGATGGCTTGAATTTAATTAAAACTGAAACTAATCAAAACAGAGTTCACTTTAACAAAACTATTTTTCAAGCCGTCTTTTTGTTGCCTTAAAGCTTCGGATAGCATTTTCTAAAAGTTAGATAAACTTGGATTTTTAAAAAAGTGACGTTGTTCTTCTCTGTCATTAAATTTGTTCTGATGTCATTTTTTCTATTCAGTTTTCAGCAACTTTATGTTCATACGCGTGAAAAATTTTGAATCAGCAACCAATTTGTTTTTGATTAAAGCAGTAAAAAAAGCCCAACAATATTCAAAGGAACATATTGCATTATCTTTTTTCTTTTGTCATTTCAAATTGGTGGCTGTACGTTTGTTGTGTCGCTAACGCGATAAAGCATACCCACAATTCTGTCCTCTCTTCTCACTCTATGCTGCTTATTCTTACCGTTTTTAATTTGTCATTTGCTCAATCGAAATGATTGGAGTGTTTTAATCGGATGTTTCCCGCTCCATAAAGCCTTTTAAAAGACCCTCCCAAGCATTAGCTTCATTTGAATATATGATAATTGGAATTGGATAAAATAATCTATATACACCCGCAAGAAAGTTACACTTCGTTCAAAGATGAACTTCAAAATCGAAGCCTTCGCCGATTTTACTCAATGTAAGTCAGTCAGTTCTTAAAGTGCTCGTCAGTTTCTTAGAATAGTTATATGCTAACTTTGAGGGGGTGAGTTAGGACTCGTGGGTATAACTCATAGAGTAATTTCGGATAGGGTACACCGTCTGCTCGTCACGCTATCTTATTTTCGGCCGGATAGATTCGTGCAACTTCTTAGTCTAATACCGATCCTAATCTTACTCTTATACTATCTAGTCTCAGGTTGTTTAACTAGTCTCTGCTAGGCTCAATAGATCTAGGGTATACTGAATTATTGCGGCTGCTGAAGTGCTCGGGAGAGTCCAACTAATTTCTAAGTTAAATTCAAATCTCTCTGGTGCTGAAATTACAAGTAACTTCAGCACTTACAAATAAGTGGATTGTTAGTTTGATGGATCATGATTGGTTAATATTAAATACTTTACATTGGTAAAACATTTAATTTATCCAATCATAAAATGTAGTTTAGATCAGGTTCCACCCATCCGGGTTTTACAGAGTTTTTTAGAATAGTTCTTCTGCAATTCGAAGGATGGATGATGGACGTTGGTATTGGGCGAACATCATATTTCTTCTGTTTCCTTTTTGTTAAGGAAGTTCCAGGAAGCTGGAGTTAGAGACATAAGACGTTGTGTTCTTCTTGTGACAACGACTAAGTCTTCGCAACAAACTCAAATCTGATTTCAGAATGGTTGGCTATGTCAGGTTTTTCTGTTCTTCGTGGAGAACTTCTTTTGTGTCTGATCTAGCTTGGGAATGGCGTGGAGATTGTGCGTGGAGGGGATGCCTGGTTACTCGGATCTGTACGTATACTTGAACATCGAGGTGGTCATTGGTCTAGTTCAATGAAGTCCTTTTCTGCGAAGTCAAGTCGTACTCTAAATCCTTTGAGTTGTGGTTGTGAGCGGCATATCGATTGTAGTTGGTCATTCTCTCTCGAGTGTAGTGGGGTCGTCTTGTCTTTTGATGTTCGTCCTTGGTGTTGTATTCTGATCTATATATTGCATCATGTGAATTTACATTTTATAAAACTTTTATTAGTTTAATATTTTTTAATAATGATTTTAGTTAGTTGTTTTCACAAAAGCTTTTTGTTTTAGTTCGGTTATTTTGAAGAGTTACTCACCCTTGAGTAGCTCTTATTAAAAATAAAGGTGTGGTCACAAAGCGTGGATGTAGCGCGGTGGGTTAGGCCGGCTATAGAGCATGCTCAGGACGTCCTTCCTGGTGGGTTAGGCCAGGAGTGGGAGTATGATTTCATGCGGTTTTTGTGAGGGGTCCTGTTATGTGACAACGTTTTATGTTGGGTTTGTTGTGGTCTTACTTATGTCTTGTTGGTTATGTACTTTTTCCAAAAAGCAAATTGTTTGTGGTATGGGTTTGTCTTTTGACTTTTTTGTGTTTTATTATTTCTTTCTAAGACTTTGTAATAGTCTTCAAAAGAATAAATTATCCAGTTTTAAACTGGGTTAATCCGGTTTGGGTACCGTTGGTTTCCTTTTCTAAGTCATGCTGTTATTCTATGATTTGTGGTATTTAGTGAGCTGCGTTGGTTAGTTTTGTTTAGTATATGATTCCTTTCCAACCGGGTTAAAGGAAAATTTGAAACATGTTATTTTATGTTAGAGTTGTTAAGTGTGAAAACTTGAAACTGAAATTCATTATTTTAAACAATTCTTCGTGGGCGAGCTGTGCGAGTGTGGATAGAATTTCTGTGCGAATGAGTGAAAATATCAAAAGGTTAGTACTGCATTTGCATTTATTTAATTTACTACATAGAATTTAGAAATTTACTGCTAGTCATGGGGGAATATTAAGATACAAATTTTCATCATAATTAGATTTACTGCTTTGGGGGAAAATATTATAGATGAATTTATTGCATTGATATTAAATTTAGAAATTTATAAGTGTAAGAGATTAATAGAATTTTAAAATTGTTTGATGAAAATTGTGATTTTTATTGTTTCTTTTGTGGTTTTTGTAGGTGATTGTCGGATGAAAGCTAAAAATCTAAGGAAAACATGAATAAAGAATGGTGAGTTTTTAATACTGTAATTAGTTAGTAATATTTACTTAATTCATACTTACCTGTTAGTCGTCGGGGAAAAAACCGTGGGGGAAGATGTCGTGAATTAGTTCTGAAGTTGTTAGTAGTTTAGCAAAAATGCGGATGATATTTTTAGTCTGAAGCAGTGGCCAAAGCAATTGAAGTGCCTTAATAGTGGTTAGTTCTTCAGTGCCTACTGCAAACTCATAAGGTGTGTTTTGGATTAAGTTATATAATTTGTGGTTAAATTTAGTGTTGTGGATGAATTCTAAAATTGGGATTTCTATAGGCTGTACAAACTCGTGCGGGATAAGGAAGGGTCGGGATTCTTCGGCGTTGAAGGTCTTGGTGATGGGGCAGAAAATGTACATTTGGGTTATGGGGTCGTAGTTACGAAGAATACCATGGAGGTTAGTGTCTTTAATACAATATGTGAAATTTAGGAAATACGGTGAAGTGTATTTTGAATTGATGAATTGAAAACGATGGTGTGGTTGTCTAGAGGGTGTGTGGAGGTCAAAGTGATTTTGGATGAAACGATAGTAAGTGTATGTATGTGTTTGTTTAGTGCGCAACATAATATCATGTGAGCAGTGCAAATCTCTTTCGTGTGGTGCAAGGAAATGAAAGGTTAGTGAAAAGATTTGGAAGCGTTCTTTAAAACTTTCGTATGCTTGTGTGCTTGTTAGTGCTTCTGAAATAATGTGATCAAACTTTCGGTCGAAGATGTTTAGTGTAAATACATATGGTGTCTTGATGAAAAATTTCTCGGTGATTTGTGGATTAGCGAAGCGATCGTCGTCTAATAATTGATCTTGGTTAGGTCTCATGATGTTGTGATCGTAGTATTCTAGTGTATATTCATTAGCTCTTGGTGCAGTGTGTATTTTTAGTGATTTTTTATATCCAACGTAAGTAAACTGTCTAGCGGTTAGTGGTGTAGTTAGTCGATATAGCATGTCTTTGTTTCGTTCTATATCGATGGAAGTGTTGGATAAAGGTAAGCAAAGAGGGTTAGTGAAATGATAGTATGAGGTCCAAGAGAGAGTGGGCATTAAAACGTATTCATCTACATAGTTGCGTGTTTCGTTAGCGTCGTGAGGGGTATTTAAGGTGTATTGTGGAAATGAGGGTAAAGTGATAGCTAAAAATTCTTTAGTGTTAGTATGCTGGGGGTGGTTGATGTATTCACGGGCTGTTCCTGGTTTTGTTGGGAAAGGATGGTTGGGGAACTTTCTTTTAAAAGTGCGGTAAGCTCTATTAGTGTTTAGTGAAGATATAGTGGATGTGGATGATGGTGTTAATGATTCCGTATAATTTGAAGAGGGTGTAGGGGGATTGGAGGAATTTGTAGTGGAGGAGATCTGGTTTATGGTCGGGGTGTTAAGGTGGTAGGGTTGTTGTTGGAGGGTAATAAAATTATCTAGCTCTGGGGAGATTCGGGGTGTGTCTGGAGAATGAGAGGATTGGTCAGAATGGTATGAGGAGTAGGTTGGGGTAACTTGGGAAGCATAAGAGGGTGTGGGAGTGATTGGGTCAGGGTTATTTGACAATATGGGTTGAAAAGGAGGTTGAGAAAAATTAGAAGGGTTATGAAAATTATTGGATGGTGAGGGTTCTGAGTCGGCAAATTCATCGGGGGTTTCAATATTCGGGTTATTTAGCTGTGAGATGGAGTATAAAACTGAAATATGTGAGTTAGTGTCGGAATTCATGCCTGATGTTACATTGCTAGATGGAAAATCGGGTGGCGGAAAAGCAAAAAGTGGTATGATTGGGATTGGGGAGGTAAGGTTGGTTGGATGGGAATTTGATCGGTGTAGTGATCCAAGTTGGCGGCTCATCGTGGGCTAAAAAAATTATTATTTTGAGATTGAAAAGCGGTGGTATGGGGCTGTTCAATAATTTGTTCATAAGTATTATCATCTTGTGATTGATGTGTCATTATATGTTGGACGGGACTTTGTGATGTATTGAGTCGAAAATTTGGATTATGTGTGATTGCTAAATTTCGAAAATTTCGTGGGACTAGGGATAGTGGATGGTTATGTGGTAGGGGTGGTAAGTGTGGTGCCGTTGGCTGTGTGTCGACATTGTTATGTTCTTCGTCGTATGTGTTCTGTTTTGTTGCTATTTTTGTGTTATATTCTTTTATTTGTGCGTCTAAAAGAATTTTGTTTATAGATGTAGAAAAAATTCCAAAAAATCCTGCAAAGAGTATGCGTGCTACGCTTGCTTGTCTGTTTACTTGTGTGTGTATAGCACATGTGTTGTAGATTCCTTTCAAAAGTGAGAAAAGAAATCCAATAAAGTTAAACATTGCGTATAAAATAGTCAATTTTTCTAAGATGTAGTAGGGCCATCCTAGAAAATCGAGGATCTCATTCTTGAGTGTAACAAAGCTAAAAATATTAATTGGTGATATATCTTGGGGACGGTATTTTTCGCCGTTTAGATATATATAATCTTTAATGTCTTTAAAATATCCGCTATAGTCTTGTGTGTAGATATCGGCAAAACCTGCGGTTTCTGCAAGTTTGCGTAAATTTTGGTCTATTGATTGTCTTTGTATAGTGTCCATTTGTGTTAATAATTCTTGGAATTGTTGTGTTCTAATGTGATGTTGAATATCTGATTTTGAATATATTCCTATTGATTGTAAGTCTATATTTGGGTTTCGAGCAATAGCGCGAATGCTTTCTGGTGAAAATTTTTTGAGTGATTGCATTAATGTGGGATATGGAGTGAGAAGATAATATTTATTTTCATCAGGGTTTAGTTGTACTACATTGTGGCTATTTTCTGATCCACATGGGACTGCGGTATCCCAAAAATAGGTTCTTCGTGAAAGTGTATCCACGAAATGTACTTTATTCTTATAAAAGATAGGGATTCTTTTATAACAACGTTTATCTTCAAAAACGTATAGTGGTGATACTTTTTTGGTACAAGTATAAAACCATAAGATGTTTCCTTCGTAGTCTAAAAAATTTGATCTATTTCCTGATAATAAGTATCCTGCGTAGGGTATTTTTAATACTGCTAGTGCAAGTGATTGTAATATTTGTGTTCTTTCTAATTCGCATAGTTGGTGTAGTGTTTCTAATTCGGAGAGTGACATTTCTTGAAAAATGCGGCTAATTGTATAGTCTAGTTTCATATCCAAATGAATATCATAGTGGATATTACCGAAATATGTAGTATTCATTAGTGATAATTCTTGTAAGCGTGTGCTTCTGGTGTCATAAGGTTTTAGATGTCCACCAGGTTGTCCGTTGCTTTTTTCAAAATTAACTGGTATATAGGATGTTCCTTCGTTTGGAGGATGACCTGTGGCATATGGGTCGATTTTTACTTTTCCAGTGGTCATGTCGAATCCTTTTTCGTATTCAACTAATATTTCGGAGTATTGTGTTCTGTGAAGTGGATTCCTGTATTTACATGCAAGTTCTGTTTCTTGATATATTTGAAAACGTGTCAATTTATTTTCTATATTGTCAATGTTTCTAAAATTAGAACTTCGTTTTCGTGATGGATGGACTTGTTCATAAGGAATTGATTGTATGAAATATTTTTCGTGAAATTTTATCATACGAGCGTGTATTTTTGCTACTTGAAATGTTGTACATGTATCTTCGGGGAACCAAACAATTGTTGCTTGTGTTCTTGTTGTAGGGTCGCAATATCCTTGATCATTTTTACAAGGTAGTCGGATTCCTTGATAGATCATTGTATTATCAGATAAATCTCGTGTGAGTTGTATTTTTTCGAGTTGTATTTTCCAATCGAAAAACATTATTTCTTGGTATCCTTTATTTTTTGTGTCTGCTTTACAGTTTGATGGGTTATTTATACCAATGTGTGGTATCCAATGTTTATCATGTAGGTCATAGGTTAATCGTCCGTGTGCGCCGTTATACGGGTATTTGTCGTCTAGTTTTATATGTCCTTGGTGTCTTTCAAGTTGTGATTGATGTACGGAGTCTGAAAAAACTTGAAAGTTAACTAACTTTCTTTCGGAGTTTTTATTGTGTGTGATGTTTAGTCTAAGTAATTCATTCTTACAATCGTCAGGATTGAGATGTAAAAGACGTTCTATATTACTTTGATAGAATGATTCATGGTCAAGTCGGTTTTTGTTGCCGTTGGAGACTTGTGAACAATGTACTTTCTTTTCGGAAAATGTCGCTGTGAATTGATAACCTGTAACTGTTGTTGCTCGGGCTTTTGAATAGAGTGTTGCTATTACATTTGTGGTTTCTATAGCTTGTGGTTCTGTTTCACATTGTGATACTTGATTTATTGCATAATTGTGTAGTGTTTTTTGTTCATTTTCTTCGCAATCGTAATGTGTTACTAATAAATCTTGTGGTCCTGTACGGGGGGAAGGGTTTATGTTTTGATTTGAGGTTACTAGAAAAAGGAGTTGGAGAAAAATTAATAATTTTAGAATATACATGTGTATGATAATCCTGAATATGGGTTATAAAATGTAATGTAACCAATTGTGTTTTTGGTATATCTGTCGTATTTATATATTACTTCAGTAGTTATAAACGGTGGTGGTAGTGATTGAGCTGTTATGTTAGGTGGGTTTAATGGGTAGGGATGTTGTGTAATATTGTTTAATTTAACTGTGATTTCAAACTTTAATTGTAAACTGTTTTGTTGGAGTATTTGAATATTGTGATCACGGATATCGTTGTGAATATCTTGGCGATATTGTAATCTATTAAGTGCCCAGTTATGAAGGCGGTTACTTTCTTGATGTTGTCCGAATAATGGTGGAGGTGCTGTGAATGTATTCCAATCTAATCTTAAAGGAATATTTGTTAATGATTGTTCTCGGTATCTTGCGTCGAGATTGTTTGGAAAAGTTAAGTTAAAAGGTGGCGGTGAGATTTGACTAATTGATGGTGTTGATGGGAGTGATAATGTTTCGGGTAGTGATGAAGATGTTGTATCTGTAGAGATGTCTATGGGGTCATTGACTAAATTTGGTTCACCTTGTGTGAATGAATGTGTAGTCCAATATGGTAGTCGTGATGTTAGGTTTGGGGGGTTAAAAGGATTTTCACGTATTTGTTCAGATGTTGGTGTTGAACCTAAGTAATCTGAGGGTAGACTTGAAGTGCTTCGTTGTGAAAAAAGTGTAGGAGTTTCTGGTGTGATACCAGTGGTGTTTTCTGGAGTGGTTTGTGATGGTGATTGAGGTATTTCGAAATGAACTCGGGGAGTTTGAAAATTTCTATTTCGTCGAGGATGTATAATTTGTCTATTTATTTCTGTTGTGTTTTGGTTTTGACTAAGGTTTCGTATTCTACTTAGTTCTTGTGGTAGTGTTGGGTAAAGATTATATGTTGGTTCACTTAGAGATGCTTGTCGTTGAACTGGTTCTAGTGGTTCAGATAAACGAGCGTGCCGTTCTTCAAAAGTGTATGGATTATCTTGAAAAGAAATTCGTGTAGATGTTTGAGGATTTTGAGTAGTTGAAGGTGATGTTGGATTATCTTGGGATTATGTCGGTGAAGACTGACTTTGTGACTGTGGGGTAGCAATTTTTGATAGTTTTTTGAATTATTATTTTAGTGAGAAATTTTGTGTTTATTATAATATTCTTCCGAAAAAATAATTAGGAAAATTGTTGCTAGGGCAAATGTGATGATTGCTTTCTTTATACATTTACATATGGTCAAAATGAGGGATGATAAAAATGTTATGAAAATTACAAACAATAAAAAAATATCAGTTCTACTGAAAATTGTTCGTATCATTTAGACAAGTTGTTGAAATCGTACCTGTGGATATATTCAAGGGTTTTGGAAAGTTGGAGGAATAGTTCAAGAGTAGTGTAGAAAATTAAAAAAATGTTACAAAAAATGATTAGGATTATTAGAAAAGATTCAAGTATATCAAAAAGAAATATTATAAAAGCTTCAAGTATTGAAAAAAAATGTTTAAAATTTATAAGTATTTGGGTAACTGTTTGAGAGAAGAGCATTTAAGAAATGATCTCTTGGTCGATTATTTTTTGCTGTTTGAGGCGATTTTCTAGTGTGGTCGGATTATTTATTAGTTTTTTGACAAGTGGGTTGAGTTTTGTAAAAAAATTGTTGGGGGCAATTTTCATGGTGATCGGGAGGTCGTCTTTTTCTTTATTTTTGTTTGTCAAATGATCCGGGGTATGGTGAGATTTTTATGCTTTAGGCTAATTAAAATCTTCATTTTGTTACTTTAGGCTAAGTTATCAAATTTGTTTTGGGGGTATTCGTGGTCTGAGTTGGGGAAATATTGTTGATTTTTGGGTTATTAGATAAGGGAGGGGTACGGTATTATGGTGATATTTATTTTAGTTGTCAAGTTAGAGTGGTTTGCTTATTTTTGACCTGGAGGTTGTAAAGTTATAGTTAGAGATGTGCCTGGAGTTCTAGATTATTCGTCTAATTGATTCTTAGTTTGAGTTAGAGAAAGTGGCGGATTGGATGAATCCTATTGGTCTATTTTGAACTAGAATTATTGCGTACTTGTGAGCATGTTATTTTGAAAAATGGAAATGAAAAATGTTACGGAGGTTTCAAGATTGTGAAGTATAAAGTCTTAAAATTACTTTTTAAATTCTACTTTCTTTAATATTTTAGATTGGGGGATGAACATTTTGTAGTTTTTACGTGGTTGATTTCGGAGTCTTGTTGTTTTTCTATGTTTTGATTTGTCTATTTCTTCTTGGGGTATTATTTGTTCTGTCATTTTTCTATTTTTTCTTTGCTTTTGGGATTCTTTATGGTCTAGATTTTTTGTAGTGTTTTTGGTAGCTGTTGGTTCTGTGTTTTGATTTTCGGTGGGGTTATCATTTTGTTCTGTATTTTTCAGATGTGGTTCGTTTTGAACTATTTTTAATCCTGTGAAGGAATATAATTGGGTTAATTCGCGGAGTGCGTATTCTTTTGGGTAATAAGGTAATAGGTTGTTTCGGTGTTGAACGATTTCTTTTTTATTTGGGTCGGTAAGTTTATATGTGACATCAGTGGGTCTTGCAATTATTTGGTAGGGTCCTTTTCGGAGGGGTTGTAATTTTTTAGAAATTCCTTTTTGAGTATTAAAATTAGGTATGAGAACAAATGTTCCAATTTTTAAATCGGAAGCTGGTGTAAAACGTGAATTGATTTGTTCATTTATGTTTTGTCTTTGTAATAACTTTTTTGTTATTTTTTGGTAAATTTCATTGTGTTTCTTATCTCTATTTAAAATCCATTTGGTGTGTGTACCGGATGCTAATTTAAGAATTTGTGGGTGATGAAAATGATCTTCATCGTGTGTATGTAAAGGTAGGTTATAACAAATTGAGTCTTTATTTGGTTGACAATAACCTTGTGCGTTTTTATGGGAATTTGCTGTAAACATTATTGGTTTGCGTGGCTTTTGGTTAAAAACCATTTCGTATGGTGACATTCCTAGTGTTGTCGTAATTTGTGAGTTATATGCTAAGGGAAATAATTTTACATCTGCTGACCATTCGGTATATTTTGTATCATTTCCGTTGATGATACATCTAAGATATTCTTAAAAGTGAACGGTTCATACCTTCGACTAAGCCGTTTGTCCAAGGTGCATGAGATGTACGTGGTTTGTGTTTGATGTTGTATAAATGACATAGTGTTATTATTTCATTATTTATGAATTCTGTACCATTGTCTGTGACTAAAATTTCTGGTAGTCCAAATTTTGCTATCCAGTGTTCATAAAGTGTTGTATATGCGTAATAAGCATTACAATGTGGTACTGGGTTAAGTGCTACATAGTGTGTGAATGCGTCAACAATTACCATAATGTAGGAGTTTCCTTCTGATGAGGGTGAAATTGGGCCTTTAGTATCAAATGAGATACGGTGATTAAAGTACAGACTTTGTCCTTTAAAATCTTGTTTTTGTGCTATTTGTTTTTGATTTGGGTAAGGTTTATTTAGTTGACATACTATACAATCATTGCATAGTACTTTTATCCAAATTGGTGCATTTGGGAAGTAAAAATTTTGTATAAAATTTGAATATGTTTTTTCTGATCCAGAGTGTCCTTTAATATTTTGTGTATGTGAAATATTAAAAGCGATGAGAATCATACTTAAAGGAAGACAGGGGACTATGTATTCGTTTAAGTTGTATTCTAAAAGGTCTGTAGTTTCATTGATTGTAGTGTTGTTAAATTTACGAAAGTATCTGAGGAGTGTTTTGTTTCCTAGAATGGTTGAATCTGCTTTGACAGGTTTAGTTTTATATTTGTGCCATGATTTTAGTTGTCGAATTATTGGGTCAAGATTTTGGTATTGTTTTAGTGTTGAAATTGTAATTGTTTCTGTTGGAGGGAGAAAAATGTTTTCAATTTCGAATTTAGATAAGGGTATTGTATCTAATGGGTCATGAAGGTCAAAAACTTGATTTATTGTGTATTTTGAATCATTTGTTTGTGGTCCTGATAAATTTATTTTATCAGTTAAATTTTCTTTTTCTATTAGTGGAAAATGGTCTTTTTTAGTTTGGTGTTGTTTTGTTCGTTTTTGTTGGGTATTATTTTTTATCCATTGGGAATATGGAATTGGTTTAAAAGTTGATGTTCCAAGTAGGTCAACTTCATAATGATTATTTTGACAATCTAAATAAAGTGGGAAATGTTGTAAATTATTTATTTGTGATTGTTCAATATCAGTTTTCACTGCATATTTGCATTCTAATCGGGGTGATGTTTCGTTTTCTGCAAGGTAGAATTTTATGTTTTTGGGTATTTCAACTGTCGTTTTTCGTGTAAGTAATTCAGGTGGTGTATTTCGACTTAAGGTGTCTGGTAATGCAAGATTTTTTCCTGCAGTCCAAACTATATGTAAGTTTGGAAATTTCATTAGGATTAATTGAAATCTGTAAACTCGGTGGTTTGGATTAGACTTTTGTGTAAAAAGAAAAATGATTGGTTTGTGATCTGTGAATAGAACTGTGGGATGTTTTGATCCAAGTATCAGAAATTCATATTCTGTTAGTGTATATATTATGGCTGTACATTCTCTCATTAGAGTTGAGAGTCGTAGCTCTGCTTGAGTGAATAATCGGGAATTTGCTGATATCAGGTTCATTTTATTTGTACCATTATGTGATTGTAATAGTGCTGCGCCGATGCCAAAGTTCGAAGCATCGCACATTGCATAAAATGGTTGATCAGGGTCTGGAATTGTGTTTGAAATTTGTTCAGTTAAAAGTTTCTTTATTTCTTCGAATCGTGCTTGATGTTCTGTATTCCATTCAAAATTATTTTGTTGTCTAAGGATGTTGTAAAATGGTCGTAGATATAATTGCATTTTATAAACATATTTACTTAAAAAGTTTAACATTCCAAGGAATTCTTGGATTTTCTTTTTATTTGTTGGTGGTTGAAGTCTTTGAATAGCGTCAATGCGTGATTTCAGTGGAGTGATTGTTTTTCTTTCTATGTTATGTCCTAAGAATTTAACTCTTGTCAAAAAGAAGTGTGATTTATCGGGTGCTGCCTTCAGATTTTCGTTCTGAAGTATTTGGTGATATTTTTCTAAAACATTGAACATTTCGTCTTTTGTTTGTGATTGCATAAAAACATCGTCTAGATAGGTGATTGCGTTTTTCTTGAGTATTAGTGGTCTAAAAATTTTGCTCATAAAAGCTGAAAATGCTGCTGGTCCTATGGATATTCCATAGAATAAGCGGTTAAATTCATATTGTTGGTTTCCGATAACAAATTGTGTTAAACGTCGTGATTGTTCATCTAGTGGCATTTGATTGTATGCACTATTCATGTCGGCGGTTGTGAAGTATTTGCCATTTATTTTTGTTAAAATAACTTGTATTGGTTCGATGGGCCAATTACATTTTGATTCATCTATGAGTGAATTGAGGTATCTAGCGTCGAGAACGATTTTTAATGATTCTCCTTTAGCTAGAATGATAACGGGGTTGATGAATGTGTTGCCTTTTGGTTGTTCTTCTTTATTAACTGGTGATATAATATTGTACTGTTCTAAAATGTCGAGTAATCTGTTTACTTTATCATGTAAGTGAATTGGTACTTTACTTGCTCTCTGTTTTTTGAAAACTGCGTCTGGTTTTAATGGGAGATGTAGTGATGAACTGATTTTGCCAACATCGAATTTTGATGTTGCATAGACGGATGAATATTTAATTAGCTGTTTGGCTAACTTTTCGAATTCGTCTTGTGTTATTTGTGAATGTTGAAAATTAAACATTGTTAAAAATTTCTGTTGGTTCTCTGTGTAGTTACTTATGTTGAATGTAGGTTTGAAATATGGAGTTTTTGTGAAATAATCCGTATTTCTGTTTTCGTTACTTATTATATTATTTATAGATAATTCTTCATTAAGAATTGTTGATTGGCAAATATCTAGTAATTGAAGTATATTATTTACGCGATAGGCTTTTTCGTGTATTGGTGATATTGTAGCGTTGGTTTCACAATATCCTAAAAGTCCTAAAGGTAATGTTACTTGGTAAGGTGTGTTGTTATAAACATGTAAGGAAATAATATCTGAATTCGAATTTTTCAAATATTTTATTGAAGAGATTGTGATTTTGAAAAATTTATGAATAGGTTTGAATTCAAAATCTGACATATAAAATTTTTGTTTGTTTTGTTCTTTATCATATTGGTGAACTTGTTTGATTGAAAAATTATAGATGTTTCCTGATAGTGGTTTCAGGTGTTTTCTTTGTTGGTTAAATATTGGGTAGAATTTTGAAAAGAATGGTGGTTGTTTATTTAATCTTTGAAAAAATGTTAAGGATGTTTCTTTTGTTTTTGTATATTTATCTTTGATTAATATTTTACTATTTAGGATGTTAATTGTTGGTATATACTTCGAAATAAATGGTATTCCAATGATATTATATTTAATATCAGTGATGTGGAATATTTGTTTAAATGGCTTATTTAAAATTTTGCTTTGTTCCATTGTTCTGGTGGGGAGGAGAAATAATTGAATTTTTCCGTAGTTTATCAATGTTGATCCTTGTGCTGTTGCTAGCTTACTAGAGGTTTCAAGAGGCGTTAGCTTTGGGTGTAAAGTTTTTATTTCATTCCATGTGCGAATGTTTTCTTATGTTTGATTCGGCTCCTGAATCAATTAAAAAATCTATTTCAAGGTCTGGTGGTTGAAATTCTTTGTTTCTTGGGCTTTCTAAGAGAAATGGTATTGTCCAGATTTTTTCTTTGGGTTGTTCTTTTTGTATATTTTGGTAGATGTGGTTTGTATTTAAGCATTTTGTTTTGACATTTTGATTGGGTTGTTCTGTAGTATTTTTTGCATTTGTTTCTTGCGTTGTTGGTGTGGAATTTATGGGTGTAATGTAATAATTTTGAAGAAATTCTGATTGATTTTCATATATGTGTGATGAAAAAGGTTGTTCATATATGACAGATTCATAGTCATTTTCGACTTTTATCATATTGATAGAAAGAGTGTTTTCTGTATCACTTTCTGAATCTGATGATGTACAATTTATTTGATTGAGTTGTAATGTATCAGTTACTGTGTCATCAATACCTGGGGGGTCTGATGTTGTTTCTGGGTTAGCTTGTACTTGATTGATTTGTCTTTGATGTTTAGGTGTACTGCTTCTATGACGATTATTAGAGTTATTATAGTGATTATTATTCCGGTGTGGTGATTGGGAATAATTTCTATAACGGTTACTATAACTTGAATGTCGATTTTGTGAATTATTTCGCGATCGATTTTGATAATTGCTGTTTGGTCTGTTATAGTTCGATCTATTATATGAATTATTCCTTGATCGATTGTTCGGGTAATTCTGGTTTCGGTTGTTTGAATAACTTCTATTTCGATTATAGGAGTAGTTTCTATTCCTATTGTATGATGAATTTCGTGATTGGTTGTTTGGATAGTAATTATTTCTTGATTGGGAATTTGATCTAGAAACAAATCGTTGTGTATTTGAATTTGATCTGGAGTAGTTTCTACTATTCGGTCTATTGTAGTGATTTTGTGATGAATTTTGCGTGTTTCTTCGTTCTGGTGATCTTCCTCTATAACTTGAGTTATATGGGGATTGATTTCTTGTATAACTTGTATTGTTCGGAAGTGGCTTTCCTGAACTGTTATTGCTGTATACATTTTTGTTTGGTAGATTTTGATCTTTTTTCATGTATTGATAGAATGATTTATTTGGTTCTTTGTATTTTTGAGGTTTATTTTGACTATCTTGCTGTTTTTGTCTACATTCGGAAATACTATGTCCGTATCGTCGGCAATAATTACACCATTTTTTGAAAGATGGTTTGCCTTTAAAGTTTGGGTTCTTTTCGTAAATATTAAGTATTTCAGTGATTTTTTCGACGAGGTCTGTCTCTGATTCCTGTATATTGTTTATATTAGTGGAAGTCGTTTCAATTTTGTTAACGTATTGTAATTTCAGATTTTCCGTTTCTTCTAGTTTCATCGTGATTTCTGCTTGTTCTAGTTTGTCTACTAGTTTTCTAAAATCTAAATCGGGTTCTCGAATTGAAGAAGGATGGGATGCTCTCTTTTTTATTGCTATTTTCCTTAATTGTGGTGTTAAGGTCATCATTAAGATTTCTGTCATCTTTGTGTTTTTATAGTCGTGTGTATTTAGTGAATATGCTTTTCGAACTAGTGTTTCGATTCTTACTGCTAACTGTTTGATGGTTTCGTTTGGTAATCTGCGAATTTCATTACATAAAACTCTTTGTTGTTGTTTGTTTCTTTCAGAGTCAAACATTTTTGAAAATTCTTGTGTAAATCTTTTCCAGTTTGATTTTATTTCTAGAGGTAGTACTGAAAACCATTTTTGGGCTGCGCCATCTAAGGTTGTTTGTATCAACGCTGTGCGTCGATGTATCCAGTTTTGATGTAGTGGCGTATTAATTGGTTCAGGTCCAATGTTTAAAATCAGGTTTGCTGTTACTGCATTTAAATAATCTTCTACAGAGTATTCAGGGTCTGTTCCTGTGAAAACCATTAAAGGTTTGTTTGATGTTATTGATGATCCACCCATTAGGTATGGATTCATTGTCATTTGTAATGATTCTGCTGCATTTGGCATTTGAGAAAAATTTGAAAGTTGGTTTCTTGTTATTTCATGTTGTTGGAGATAATATGGGAGTGGTATTTCATTCTGCATTTGTGATGGTTGATACGAGTGTGCAGTCATTGGATTTTGTTGTTGAATTGGTTGAAAAGATTGTGTATTAATTAGATTTTGTTGTTGAATTGGTTGTTGATGTTGTGCATCTATTGGTTGTGGGGAAAAATTTCTATGATTTGTACGTGTTCTCTGTATTCCTTGTCTACGATATTCTTGAGTAGTTGGTGCAAATATATCTGGTTGTAAAAAATCATCATCTGAGGATAAATAATCCATTTGATAAGATGTTTGCTTTTTATTTTTATTTTGTTGAAAAAATGGATAATTTTCACTGCGATCCTGTGGAGGATTTGGTTGAAAATTTTTGGAATTATATTGGGCCGTTGGGTTATCCCAGTTTCGAGGTTTTGTATATTGATTAAAATTTCTTTGTGGTTGATAATTTGTTTTTGACGGATGTGTATAATTATAATTATGGTCTGCAAAGTTGTTTCTAGTGAATGTTTTGCGTGTCTTTGATGGTATTGTCATGGGTCTGTATGTTTGGTAATCCATATGTGAATATTTTGGAGCAACCGAAGGTTTAACGGTTGATTGTAAGGTTACTTGTGTTTGTGAAGGATTTGTATTTCTTGGTGTTGTTAAATTCGGGCGTATTGGTGAAATACTTTGTTGTGTAGTTGTTGTGTGTACAATTTCTTCTCTTATGAAGTGTGATGGTGTCTGGATATCTTGTTGAGTAAGATTCCTAGTTCCATTGAGGTTTTCGTTGTGTATGACTGTAGAGTTTAAACTATTATTTTGTGTATCGGGTAAAAATGTATTATAATTTAATGGTGTTGCATCAATTGTTAATGGTATTACTCTTACATAATCTCTTATGTAAGATATTGTACCTATTGCTTGACTTGAGATTGATTGTGGAAAGTTTATAAATGCGGGATGAGACCATTCGGGGTCCCAAACATAATCTGATTGTTCTGTGATAGCGGTATCATCGTTCGAATTTTGGGGTCTAAAATTTTTTCTTGCTTGTGCAATTAAATCAATATTGTGTGTGAAATAATCTATTATGAACCATGCCAAAATTTTTTGTAAATCGTGTTTGGTATGTTGTGAAACGTCGTCTTTCGTGAAATTTTCTTTAATGATGTTTAAATAACTAGAGAGTAGTGTGATTTCATGTCGTACTCTTAAATGTTTTGATTTTTCTGTCGGTGAGACATTTGTTAATGGGAGTTCATTTTCTAATATCGAAATATAACTATATATTATTGCGAAAACTTCATTGGTGAAAATGGAGTTTGCTCTTTGTGAGTTATGGTATTGGATGCTTTTTATATATTCTGAAAAATTTTTGATAATTCTAAGTCAAGATCGTCTGTTTGAATAGTATATGTTCTATTATTGTGGTTTGGGGAAGTGAATTCTATAGAGTAGATTCCATACTGTTGTGTTATGTTGCATATATCTTTTAGATAGTGATCTATGATTTGTCTTTTGATTTTTACATCGGGGAACTCTGTTTTACATGGACTGATTCCGGGTTCAAATAAATTTACAAGTAAATTTTGACAAAATATGTGTTGTCCTCTATCAGTATCTGCATCTACTATAAAGGGAAAGATTTCATCATCATCTGGAGTTTCGTCACCTGGGGTGTGCGTTGAACTCATTTTTTCGTTCGATGACTGTTAATATGTAATTATTAATGTGTCGAATTGGTTGATTCCAATTGTATAGATGTACTGGTTTGTGTTTGTACTGTTTTTTTATTCTTCTTTTTCCTCTTTGTGATGAATTTGAAGTTGTTTCTGAGTCAGAAAAATATAATTGATCGTGAAGTGGGCAATTTTTATCTATTGATTCTTTTAGTTTGTAAAGTTCGTCTAAACTGTTGGTTTCTGATTCTGAAAATGCGTTTCGATTTTTTGAAAATCTTTTTCGTGTTATTTGTCTTTGTTTAGTTATTATTTTCCTCTTTAGTGTTTGTCGTTTTGTTCGAATGTATCCAACTGTTTGTGTATGAGGTGTGATTACAAGGTCGTATTTTTTGTTATCTATTTCACAATTGTGTAAAACGATTGTTTGTTTATTTCCTAGGTTTTTAAATGACATAAGGTTTAGGATGACGGATGCAAAAAGTTGTTAAGTGAATTCTAATTACTTAAACTGTTAGTCCTTACGATTTTTTTTTGGTTAGCTTAACCTGGGTCTATTTGTTCAGAGTTGGAGAGAAAAGTATATCGATTCCGAAGAATGATTTTTACTTTCTCGTGAATAGTATAAGCTAAGGTGTTAACTTACTTAATCTTACTTAGGGGTAGTGATTGTGTTCAAGGGTTGGAGAATAGTAAATCGATCCACAAGGTTCAGGTATAATTAGAACGCGAGTAGTTCGTTAGATACTATTTTAAACTTACTAAGTCTAAGATTTATCCTGGGTCTGGTAAGAGGGGGGGTCAAGTGAAGGATGAATAACCGAAGTTCTTCACTGTTTATCCTAATTTGAATGATTAGTTTTGTTTAAAAATTTCTATTAGTCCTGGGTTTTTAGAAAGGGTTGGATAGTGAATCGACGTTTGAGGTCGTTAGACACTAATTAAGTGGGTGGGGGAGAACAAAGTTGTTCTGTTTGATCCAAGGATAAGCCTTGACGATCAAGTTTGAAATTTAATTAAGTAGAAAATGATTTAAGATCCAAGGATAAGCCTTGATGATCTGATTTTAGAATTAAGTGAATTTAAGTTTTAATAAAATTTTAAATTTGTGTAAAGGAAAGATTTAGTGTTTCGATGATATTAGTGAGTTGATGATTGCTGTTATGTTTTAGGTGATGAAGCTGGAACAACAGGATGATTTATGATTACTAACCATTTATTGTCATGCTACTAATTTTTATTTTTATTTTTCAATAAATATTTTTCAAACATGTTTTGTATAATACTGCAGAGTTTTAGGAAAACGATTTTAGATCTTTTTATCAATCGTTATTGTATAATATTAATTTTGTTTAGCGCCTGAAATGATTCTGAAGAGTAACTTCAAGGTTTTATGTTTGCAAATGGAAATCTAAATTCATTGCAAGTAATATTCGAAATATAAAAGTTTGTTCTGGCTTTTGCCGAACTATCATATAACTATACGGCAAGTTTCTACTTTGTCGTATGTCGTCTTTGGTTCGAGGTCTTCTTCCAATTCCGGGTAGTTCTGTTATGGTTCGGAATATTGGCTGTGATCTATTGAGTCGGAGAGACATTTCAATTAAATTATTGTCGTATAACATTTTGTAAATGTTTTTGTCTAATTTCTAATCTATTTTGGTTAATTCTAATCTAGTAAGGTCTTGTTCGAGACTTATGGTCGCACCAGATGAGTTAGGACTCGTGGGTATAACTCATAGAGTAATTTCGGATAGGGTACACCGTCTGCTCGTCACGCTATCTTATTTTCGGCCGGATAGATTCGTGCAACTTCTTAGTCTAATACCGATCCTAATCTTACTCTTATACTATCTAGTCTCAGGTTGTTTAACTAGTCTCTGCTAGGCTCAATAGATCTAGGGTATACTGGTTTATTGCGGCTGCTGAAGTGCTCGGGAGAGTCCAACTAATTTCTAAGTTAAATTCAAATCTCTCTGGTGCTGAAATTACAAGTAACTTCAGCACTTACAAATAAGTGGATTGTTAGTTTGATGGATCATGATTGGTTAATATTAAATA
Organism: Symsagittifera roscoffensis; assembly: GCF_963678635.1. Taxonomy (NCBI): domain Eukaryota; kingdom Metazoa; phylum Xenacoelomorpha; order Acoela; family Convolutidae; genus Symsagittifera; species Symsagittifera roscoffensis. The sequence goes on from NC_087064.1 coordinate 55,012,851, forward strand.
CTTTACATTGGTAAAACATTTAATTTATCCAATCATAAAATGTAGTTTAGATCAGGTTCCAGGGGGGCATGCTGCATAAACGCAAAGCTGTGATCGGAACCTCCCGAAAGTTGAATCTGTTGGGCGGGTTGGGGAGTTTTCGAGATAATGCTAATCTTACAAAACGAAAATCATTTAAACAAATTTCAGATGTTAACCACAAAAACAGCATTTCGACCATTAAAATTATGAGAAGTTATTACAATATAGGTTTCTTGACAAATTTCTGTAAACTTTACTTCAGTTCTGGTTAGTGAGATTTCTTTTTTGCTGGAAAAATGTTTTCTCCTTAACAGTTGCAATATTGTTTAGGAAGTTTTGAAATAATTTTGTTAGAGATCTATAACGATCTAGAGGAATCTTCAAAACATCCCAGAAAAATAACCAAAAAAATTGCATGTATTTCTTAAGCAGGGGCACAACAGCGGTTCGCCGTGATGGGCTGTACAGCTCGTATGTTGGTCCTATCCCTCGTGGATAAAAAAATTGAAAATCTTGAAGATCTTTCCAAGATTGCAAGAAAATTTCAAATTCGCTTTTCGGGCTGAAGAGCCATCATACAGGTTTCTGGGGATGTGTTCATGGCTTTTGGACGACTAAAATCTTATAAAGCACACATATATTTTTTTAAAGATTCTTTGCTATCTTGATAAATTTTCAAAATTCTCGAAGATTTGTGCAAGACAATCAAGATGGCTAAACCTGGCTGGTGTAGGGGAACGGATGATTGGTTTGACGAAGAATAGCTATTATTAGACTTCACAGATTTACTTATCTCGTAGCATGCTAGATAGTTTGAGGAAAAAATTAGAAAACACCAGAAATCCGCAATACAAAAACTTATTGAGGAACAAAATAGTTTGATTAAATCATGCAATATTACAATTATGTTTTTTTACGAACAGTTATTTGGACTCAAACAGATGGGTAATCGCTGAATCTAATTAAAACGGATCTAATTAGAATTGGTTCGGTACCATTCCAACGGGGAAAAAAGTTTTACCGAGCATTTTCAGTCCCGTTAACCTAATTTCAGTTTTATGGATTCGTACTGAGGGAGAAAAATAACTGCCAATGAGTATAATTTTCAGTTGTCAGCAGTTTCTGTATAAACTCTCAATTAGTTATTGTTGTGATCATTTGAAAAATGGAGAGGAACTTTGTAATCGGATGTGTTTTGAAATTTTCGACTTCTTAATTCGAGCGAATAAAGCGTGCGAGCAGACTTGCAATTGTTTATTTTAATGGCTTAAAAGCTTCCAATAGTACAAATGTAAAACGTAAAGTTTTAATTTTACTCTAATAACATTAGTTATTTGAGTGTTTTAGCGCGTTTTGGAATCGAAAACTTCAAAAAATCAAAAAGCTGCAAAAAAGTTGAAAAAAACTCGATATTTTTCGTTTTTTTTTGTCATTTCTCAACAAAAATAGTTTTTCATTTTACTTATTTTACTATGACTGTCGAATATGCCTAGAGTCTACTTTTTTGTCCAGATCCTTTTATCACGCCACGCCGAAGATACGACACTATATTGAAAAAAATGTGTTGTTTTTTTAAGACTATAGTCGGAACATTCGGTGCTACTTGCACAGTAACCAACTATCCTTGTTTTATTTTGCATTGTCGTGAAGTTTTTCTTTCAAAACTGCTGTAACACTTTCAGCGTGTATGTGCCTCATTAGCTGCACTCGCATAAGAATTTTTGGCAGGTGACAGTTCAACTTGATTTGGAATTGTGTTATGCTTTCGTTCAGTAATTTTGGCATTAGAATTTGATGTATTCGTTAGTAGGTAGATACGGGGCATGGATCACTTGATCCTCTGTATGAGCCACGCACCCTTAAGGCTAGAGCAGCTGCCTTATTCGCCATACTAATGAGCATTACTATGTTACATCAGGGGCGGTCTAGGATTATCTCGAGTGGGGGGCCGATTTTCAAAAAAAAAAATTCGAAGTTTTTTTTAAATTCGCCCCCCTCGAAAAAATTCTAGATCCGCCCCTGATGTAACTTAGTAATTCTCATTTTTGTTCATCTTTAGATTTTCCGAGTTCTCCCAAAGCACTACAAAGACCCTGTTTTGGCCAAAATTTCTTCGCGACAAAAATTTGGAAAAACAGTCCAAAAAAGGCGTTTTTAGGCACTTTTTGGAAAACTTTGCTCAAAAAATAGCATTTTTTCGGCGCCCTCCTCCTCAAAATTAGAATATATTGGGGCCGAAGGCGCCTTTTGAAAAGTTTTAGGGTCCGTCACCAAAGATGGATATCTCAAAATGATACAAAGAAGGGACCCTTTGTGTCGGCCGGGGGTCGAATCCCAGAGGGAAAAAGCGTCCACCGCCCGCCCCCTCCCCCTAAATCCGCCCCTGTGTTACATGACAGCTTTTCAATTTTGTTTTGCTCTAGAGATACACCAAAAGTCATTTAAAGTACTGCTTTTCGCACAGATTTATTACGTTAAAAAATATTTCTAGAGTAAGACAATATAAACTTCGGAAACTAGTGGTTGGAAATTTTGGCCTGTTTTTTGAACAGATTTCCAGATTTCCATGTTCATTAATTAAACTTTGGCAGCCACATTTTCAAAAGCTTAAAACAATTATCAGATAAAATATTCAATTAAAATTTTTAAACTAAGTATTATATAACCCGTGAGTAAGAAAAACACGATCGCGCAAAAATTAAAACTGAAATGCATATTTAATTCAGAAATAGTTGTCAAAAATGATACGTGCGTTAGGGGAAATAGTAAACAAGGTCCAAAAGGGGAAAAAGGTACCAAGGTCCGGTTACGTAGCAGTATTTAGACAACCGCGTGTTCAGACACTGTATTAACCAATCAGAAACGAGACAAGGAAGCTATGAAATTCCATTACGAGGCCAAACTGTGCACTGGATAGGAGCACAATTTTGTGTCTGTATGTTCCTGGATTCCAGAGACAAGTCTTTAAATATCAGAAAATCTTGTCGGGTGGATCAAAGGAAAGTAAAGCACAAAAGAAGAACAAAGGGAGCGTCCTTTTGCGGAATCCGCTTACAATGCACAAAATGCACAGTTTCTTCTTTGTATTGAATCATTTCTTCTTTGTCTCGATTCTGGTTTGTTGATACAGTGTCTGAATACGCGGTTTCTAAATACAGACCGCTCTCCCCAAGGTCCAAATATTGTACAGTAATCAATTGTAGCAAGTTTTTCACAGAGAGCGGGCTTTTGTTTTATTTCGGAGAGTTGTTATGACCGTAACCACCCGCACCAAATTTTCATCGAAAATACTCGATTACAACGGATTACATCGGTAAATTTAATAAAACCATGAAATGGAATTTTAAAAAGACTTTAATCATTTTTTTGAAGTTTCAAAACCCATTATAATCCATTATCATAGGTTATAATCCATTTTTTATTACAGCGTAATTATCATTATTTTTTAATATTAAAAAAAAATGATTTTTTTTGCAAGTAAAATGTTTATTCTACTTTTTAAAGAGCGTTCAGCAAACCTAAAACACGATTCGACATGCTCATCCACGTGTACCCCGACGCCCCCAATTTTCACGCCGCAACACCCTCAACACCCGTGTCCGCATCACACCGCAATTCGCACAATCTCCACTCACACACAACCTCACACCCCCCAGTAGCAAAACATCATTCCAGACCCCCACACGCTTTTCCACACCCACTCCCGCACATCCTGCCACACCCACCCCCGTAAAAAAATTACGAGGGGGGAGGGGCTCGAAAGAGGCTTAACATGGGATGAGGGAAAAGTAGGGAATGAAGGACGGAAACTGGGAAGAAGTCGGAGAAAATCAGTAGAAACTAGAAAAAAATTGAAACACAAAAAATTGTGATTTTGAAGGGAAAAATTTGATAGAAAAATACGCTAAGATAAGTTTCTCTAAGCAACTTTCTACTAAAACGTGCGGTAACTCAAAAGCTCAACTGCGAGTTTTTTTAATACTGCACTGTGTTGAAAATTTCAGTCTAGTTTTAGAAAAAAAGTATAACTGATACATTAAAACCAATTATTAACATATAAAAAGGATATATTGATTTGAATGAAATGGAAAAAGAAATAAAAAACATTTTACTATTTAAAAAACCTAATTGAATGTTCCAGCTGTTGTTTGCTAAAAGATTTCAGCAATTCTAATTTCGATGTTGTTTTTATTCTTTTAAGCAGAAGCAGCAAACTGTTTGAAAAAGTTTTTGATATAGGCTTTGTAGGCGAGGTGCGTCCATAATTGCGTTGCTTTTTCGTCGATAAGACTTCGGAGTCCAATTTGTAGTCCTTATTGTCGCTATGTTTGTCAATGCCCTTATTCTTGTAAATAAATTCTCCTCAACTATCGAGACAACAAGCCGACGGGACTTCAAGCCGAAGGGACTCCAGGCCGAAATTTAAGCTTTATATAAACCTCAAATCACTATTTTTTTTATCTGTGAAACGTTGCTTCTGTGAAAAATTTTAGGCAAGCTTAGACTAGAATAAATTCATGAAAATAAATCACTTGTGACTGGCATCCGTTAATAACTTCAGCCGGTTTTTGAAATGCATAAATTATAAACAAGAAAATTGCCTTCAACTGTTATATTTTTCAAATTTCCAAAACATCATTTGGAGGCTTAAATTTCATGAAAACGCCAATAACTACTAAAGAAACATCATAAAATTGAGTAATTCTTTAAAAACGTATTCAAATTCATCATATTTCATGACTTGATGGGAAAATTTTTGACTTGAACTCCCTAATTTTACGATTCGGCTTGAAGTTTCATCGGCTTGATGTCCGGCACCCACTTTTCATGGACTATTTTTGAGTCGTGTCGGAGTAAAATATGGCAAACACGATAAATTTATTGGCGTTGTTTAGTTTTGATTAGTTTTGGTATTAATTATGAGATAAATAATCTTGCAACAGTTCCGAATAATTTCATGATTTTGATTTTGTTGATTATTGTACCTTGATGCCAGGGTTTCAATGTATAAAACAACAGTGTTTAAGACACTGAATAATTAACTGTTTAAAACAACTTCCCCTGATTGGCAGATTTTCTTGTCTGCTTTAACTAACTGAACTGTATTTGTGAAATAATCTACTCGATGGATTTTGTGAACGAGGTATTGAACGACGCGAATGGCTCGAAAGTGCTGAGAAGCGGCGAAAAGCTTTTTCCTGGATTCATGATTTGCTGCGTTTCTTTTTGGATCCAACTTTTTCGGAGTCGACTGTACTGAAAGTAGAATAAGAAGAACACTCAACTTAAAAAAGTACGGTGCATGCTTAAACTACATATAATTTCAATGTTTTTTTTTGTTTAAAACAAATTTAAATTGTTTTAAACGTTTTAACCTTTTTTTTTAAACCGAAGCTAGTTTTTGTTGCAACCCTGCATGATACATAGTAATAAGTTCTCCTGAATATACACTCTTATTAACAAAATTTTAGAGCCTCTATAAATTTTAGATAGCCCAGTACCAATTAGGAATCATCATTGTCGCGATGCTTGATTTTATAGTTGCCAAACATCGATGTCTGATCTTAAAAAAAAGCCAATAAGTTTTAACTCATCGCCTTTAATACAATGTTTTTTGTTCGTCCATATCATATTGCCGTCGCTTGACATCGGAGATAAGAACTTTCAATGATGTTGTCTTTTTTTCTACCGAAATTATCTTCCTCGTTGCTCAAAACTGACGACACATTAGTTTTAATCATACCTGCGACTCATTATTTCTCAAAATAGGGCAATGTAAAATATTCAATACGAACGAAAATTTTTGAGCCTAAGATGTTTTTGGTTTCTTCAAGTAACCCCAGTAGCTGAAATAGGGGGATATGAACGCCCTCTCTGAGACTCGACCCCATGCCGACCCACAAAACATCCTGTTTGGTACTATTTCAAGACATCCTTTTTATGCTGACATATACTAGATGTTTCCTAAAGGAGCCTTCGGCGCCAATATGTACTAATTTTTGTAAAGGAGGATATTATTTGCAAGAAAACATAGAAGAAAAAGATTCAACGAAATCCGTATCTTTTTGCAATGTTTCCTTGAGTATCATACCCACGCATTTTTTTACCTCTGAAGCATAAAACTGTGCCTCATTCTTTAGTAGATATAACGGTGAAAAGGTATTAAATTAAAGTCTGATGGGAATTGCTAGCTCATTGATGTAGATGGAAAAGCACTTTTGACAGTACTTAGAACTAATTCCATTTCAGGTTACCGCGGTTCTGAAATTCTTGTTGAAATCTACAGCACAACACCACGAGATTTTTTCCCCCAATGTATTGGCTCTTTGAAATATATTGGAAGTTAATCAAAAACATTTGTTGCTTATCATTTTCAATGCTTTTGTCCCTTGGCCTGTTCAGTCATTTCTATATTGGGTTAAAATAAAAAAACACAGAATTTCCAATTGTACGTGACGAGAAAGGCATTTCTTTGAAATGTGGGAGAAAACATGGAAGCTTTGTAGAGTATAGGTTATCAAGTAACTTCCGCGCTAATCTGGCGGTTCTGCCATTTGATTTTTAATTAAATGTCACAAATGACTTTTAAATCCCCTCTTTGCTATATCCATATATTTTTGGACTATCAGTGATTCATTTATAAAAGCTCCTCAATCACTGTCTGCCTCAATTCGATTTTCAGAGCTCAAATGGTAAGTATTGACTGCAAAATAAGGAAAACTGTCTGTCGCAGTTCGATTTTCAGAGCTCAAATGGCAAGTTTGACTGTAAAACATGAAAATTTTTGCCGTTCAATTAAAATCAACGTATCATTTTCAATAATGTTTGACTGTAAGTTTTTGACTACATGTAATTTAGTATTATTTAGAGATAGATAAAAGTTTTTGCAGATAAACTACAATAATAGAAAATATTCAAATTAAATAGAAGTTTTAGACTACCGTGTGATTTTTAGATGACGACAAAAATAGCTGAAATTTTAGATTTTTAGCCAGCAATTTAAAAAAACTGCTTATGACGACAATGAAATTTGACTCTCGAAGTTAACGTCAGAAAAACTTCGAAAAAGCCTAAAAATAGGTCACAGCACCACCCGGGTCGAGGTGTTTGATTTATGTTTCGACTTTTTCGACCGACAATTGGTATGTTTTGATCTTCTCGGCCCAATAAAAGTGCGCGATTTTGTTCGACCGAGTTCCGATATATTTCGACTTTGGCGACCAAAATTCGATATTTTGGCTTTATCGACTGTCTCAACTGACCTTTTAAAAAACATATAAGAGCCGCGCATAGATATGTTTCGACTTTCTTGGCCAAAAATGAATATTTTCGACTTTATCGACAAACAACAGATTTTAGTAAATTTTTTTGATCTATCGTGACTTTTTTGAATTTTAATTCGTTTCCAGCGTGACTAATAATGGGATGGATGTGAAAAGTTTATCTCACTTCTCGATTCAAAATGTGAGCTTAAATTTGAATTCTCAAGAACTGTGGCAGAAAATGAAAGTTAAATAGTCAATTTTTATCTGGTTGAAGTAAAACTACCCGAGTCCAAATAATTGGTCACTTTCTTTGACTGTACTCGACCTATGCTTCGATTAAGCTCTACCTAAATTTTGACTTCCTCGACCAAATTCAGGTATGTTCCGTCTGTGCTCGACCTGCTTCAGCTGTGCTCAACCTATAGTTCGACTGTACTGTAATTGACTTATGTTTTGACTGTTCTCGACCTGCCTTTTGACTGTGCTCGATCTATAATCGACTTTATCGACCAACATTGGGTATGTTCCGTCTGTGTTCAGCCTGATTCGACTGTTCTCGGCTTATGATATGATTCTTAAAATTGCTTCTCGACCGCTGAAATCAGTCGCAAAACTGCACTTGCTCAATTTTACCGTCGATATATAAGTTGAGCACCTCCACCCTGGCAGTGCTCTCGGAATAAAAGTCTTTAAAAATATTATGAAAAATTTTGGCCAGAAATTTTGCAAAAATTACATAATTCTTGCATTTTCTTGCAAAATACTTGCAAGATTTGCATTCATTTTACCCGTTTTGTTTGCATTCCATATGCAAGAAATAAGCAAGATGTTGCATTCTACTACAAAATATTTTAAGCTTAGTTTTGCAGCTTTTGGTACATTCTGTGTTTTTTGAAAGTTCTGTTAGTCTCTAGCAGACAAAATGAAAATTGCACAGCAGAGACTGCTGAGTTTTTATCCTCCACGGCGAAGTAAACATACAAAAATTGCCAAAATACGTGCAAGACCAAGGTTCTCAAAGATATTTACATTCTTTCCCAAAAATGTTTCGAAAAGTTGTAGCATAAGTGATCAGATGATTTTTTCTAATAAAACAGAATATTTGGCAAAAACGTGAAAAATTGCAAGTTTAGATGTTTTCTCGAAATACATAAAATATAAAACATAAGTAAATATTTTTTGTGGCTATGGAAAACTAAATTTGGCAGAAACCCTGGAAATTACTTGCAAGATTTACATTCCAATTAAAGATTGCCTTTCTCGCAATTTTATTGCACGATTTTACCAGAAATGCCTTCAGAATTATGAATGCAAATCTTGAAATATTCTTGCCAGATTTTTGCAAGATTAGCATTCCTATGCAAAATGTTTGCAAGATTAGCATTCCAAATACACTAGGGATACATCTACCCGAGTTAGTCGAAAATTGGGATATTCATCATGAGTCTGGGTTGGATTTTAGAGAAAAAAGCTGCAAGTTTTACTGTTGGTAAAACTTGTTAGGACTCAGTAGTTTAGGGGATGAAGTGTGAATTTTTTGTAAAATGACAAAATGAAAGATTTTGTGGGGGACATATCAAGTTCAAAGGTTTTTACGAAAAAACTATCACTTTTTTCAACATTTAGAAGAAGTTGTTAGTTTTTGCTCCCTGTGAGCTTCTGTGATCTTTCTTTATTGATGAACCACGCTAGATATTATGTGTAACATGAAAAGACTGCTCGTAAATGAGGGCAAAAACTGAACATTCGGACTACCCTTAGTCAATATTGAAGAGTTGTTGGTAAAAAATAGCAAAAGCCATAAGCAATGGACAGTATTTTTTAACAATTTGAACAACTTGAGTCCAGAAAAAATGCGACCAATTAATTTATTTTGTTTTAAATTGGAAAAGTTTTGAAGTGCGGGATAGTTCCTCCGTATTAAATAAACCGTGTATCGATTTCAGCATCACAAATAAAATTTTCAGAGCCCACATAAGTTAGTACAGAGCATGGCGAAACTAGCAGCTTTTAATACCAGACTTCTACAAAAGTTAATTTTAGTTAAATCTCAAGAAGTCATTATTTTCAACGGGATATAGTAAGAACTATTTTTTTGATCGCCAAAAATTAACTAGAAAAACAAACCAGACGAAACATTAGATTTTTCCCAAATTGTTTAATATCGAATGCAGTTTTTTTGTTGCATTTTAATATCTGGCAAGTCAGCGTTTGTCATCGAAGCAGCAAATAGATGAAAAAATACTTATCTCATCCAAAATATATTTTTTTCTTTCTATAGGTAAACACACACTTAATGCTTATTTAAAAAAATAGCTATAAACTACTGTAATGGAATTATTTTGTTTTCCATGAAAAATACTCACAATTAACACCTTTTTCTTTTGTTGATCCAATTTTCGAAGCTGAAAGCCGAATTGTTGTTCCGATCATTGAAAATGGGAAGGAACTTTGCATTCAGATAGGTTTCAAATTTTTTATCTTTTTTTGGTTTTCCACACAGGATTTAGTGATAAATCATATTAAAGCCCTATCACTCGTGATTCGAACCAAAATAAAAAAGTTCCAAAAACTTTCCCAGTGTCGTGATAAATCCCAGAGTGAGTGATAAATCATAATAAAGCATTTTCAGTCGTGATTCGAACGACATCAACGTTTTCCCGTTGTCGAGAAAAACCGGTTCGAAATTTTTGGTTTTTCGTCTAATTTCGAGCAATTGAGCAGGCTTACATTAGCTTGTTTATGCTTAATTTAAGCTTTGAAAATTTAGTTTTACTCAAATGAAGTTAGTTTTTGGAGTTTTAGCTCCATCTTAGGAATCCAAAACTTCAAAAAATTGAAAAAAAAATTTGAAAAAGAATATTTAAAAAATTTTCAATTTAAAAAAAATTTTTTTTTGTTCTTTTTATTATATGTCTTCAAAAATTGTTTTCCAATTTGCATATTTTACATGACTGACAAAAATGCGTCAGCTTTTCTTGTTTGCTCAGATTTCTTTATCATATCAAGCCGAAAAAATTAGTCTAATTGGGAAAACAGTTTCGTTGTAAATTTGTAAGACTGGTCGGAACATTCTCTGCTACTTGCACAGTAACCGGTTATCCTTGTTAAGGTATGGGGTTCTTTTTCCCAATCAATTTGCAACTTAAAAATTAAGCATTTTGTGAAGTTTAGCAAAACTAAAATGTTTATTCGTCCTATACCTGCCTTTGGGTGTAACTTATTATCTGAAGTAAAGCATAACCTGAAGGCGTTGATGATTTTCGGATCATTAGGTTTCGGTTAATAAAGCTAGTCATCGCACTATCAAAATCAAATACTGTGTTCCCGGAATGACCAAAACGTGCAACCACACGTCGCACCCTTCATTGTTCCATAGAAAACATGAAAAGTTGTCGACAAAATTTTTTGTTAAAAAAAAACACATTTCCCATGCATAGCGCGATGAATGGTTGCACATTTTTTTAAATAATGGGGGACGTCAAGTTACACATTTTGGATAGTTTTATCAGAGCTATTGAGAAAAGATATGACACCATGGGTGCTTGCATTGTATGGTTTACATGGTATCATGCGTGGCGCGACATATTAATACCATGGAAACGACGCATGGTTACCATAGCAACATTCATGGCGCGACGGGTGGTTAACAAGAAACCAAATATGGTAGTTATCATGGGCCTCCAATAACTGTTCTGAGCGACCTCGAAGATGTTGGTAAAAAAAATTTTTTTGCCGTCACTCAGTGCAAAAAATTTGATCCCAAGCAAAGCAAACTATTATCCGATGTAGAAAGTTTGCCGCCTGAAACATATCTGGTGACAGTTGAAAAACTTTCATGAAACTGCATAAAAAACATTACAAAATGCGAAAAATTAGTAATTTAAGAAACAACTTTATAATCAGTATATAAAACACAGAGGCAAAGCAGAGCTTTTCATCACATGTGAGACAGCGAAAGCGTAACACTGCAAATGTTTTTGAAACAACTCTATGTGCTACACATGATTAATTATTTTCCATGCAAATCATGCATGGATGTGTATGGTTGCGCATTATCTTTTATGGTGGGCAACCCGTGTTAAGCGGCAGAGCGCAAATGAACCACTGAGGAGAAATTTTTTTTCTAGAGAAACATGATACACTGAATCAGTGTTTTTTTAATGATTAAAAAACAAACGGTACCGGATTCACGAAAACATTTTCGGCAGAATGCGGGCTAAAATTGGCAGAGGGCACAAAAAATTGTTTCTCAACTGTTGATCCATTTGATAGGGGTGAAAACTGTAAAAGCTAAAAAATGAACGGTATTTAACAGTTTTGAATTGAATGAAACCATATAATCTACAAAAATTGATCAAAAATTGTAATAAAAAACATTGCCAAAAATTTTTCATGATGGTTTGGCATACATGAAAGCTGTACTTTGGCATACATGGAAACTGGACATTTTAAGTATTATTTTTTATTATTCAGCAGATACTTAACGTTCTTTATTTTGATCTGTAAATTGTGATCGTTAATTATTGTTCTGACTTTCGATACGAAAGTAACAGAATATTTGTGCTCGGGGTGGGTTTTTTTTCTTCAGACAAATTTCGATTTTTTAACGATTTTTTATCATTCGAAAGGTATTGTTGGCCTTAGCTCAAATTAAAAAAAAAATTTTCACCTGTGATTATTTTTCGTAAAGTTACGGGGGTTTAAAGATTGGCATTTTGGCCAATTTGGGACAATTAACGCGCGATATATTTCGCTCTATTAACGCGTAAGCGGAGAGTTAATCCGTCTTAGAAATAGTTCCAAGTTTGTTGAAAGAAGCTTATTTGCCATAATGGATTTAATACAAGGAGCGAAATCTATCCTTTTGTACTTTATATGGCGTGTGGGGGGATGATTTTCATTTAAAAAATTCAAATTTAAGAAAAAAACTTTTCGTTTTGTTTTATTACATTTACTTTTTAATATTATTACTGCTCCATAAACCTTAAAAGTTAATCGGAACATTCAGGGCTTTGCCCTGATACGAGCAGTCTTGTTTTCTTTTCAGATTGAACTGGCGAAGAATCACAATGACCCTGGTTTTGAAAAAGGATCTGAAATTAAAAAAATCAAGATAAGTTTTGCGTATAGAAAAATTGATTAATTCTTTTAGCATAACTTTTTAGTTTACGAGACTTAAATTGTTAATTAACTGAGTTTTATTTTTTCTGTTTGCTGGCGTTTTATGTAGCTATCTATATAAGAGAAAATCCCTTTAAAATCTTTGTTTAGAATTTGTATTCTTCATTTGCTTACATCCATGTCAGACAGCTATGTGTTGTTTTATCATTCTATCTCAATCAACGGTCAACTTTGGTAGAGTTTGATAACGACAAACATCCAAAACATGGAACGACGCCACAGTTGAAAAAATTTGTACCGGTTTGCGTTCCACGGACTTTGTCTTTTTCCGGTTAAATTTGAACCGAGTTCCGTATAAAATCGATGAATTATTAAACATTAGTCCAACTTGTTTATCAACTTATAGCTCTGTGTTACTGCAACAAGCATTTCGTGAAAATATTGTGAAGTCATTTTTGTTCCGACTTTCGATACGAAAGTAACGGAATATTTGTGCTCGGGGTGGGTTTTTTTTTTCTTCAGACAAATTTCGACTTCTTAACTAGCCATTTTTGATGGAATTTTTTTATATCAATCGAAAGCTATTGTTGTCTTGAGCTTAAATTTGAAAAACTATGTCACCTGTGATCATTTTTTGTCAAGTTATGAGGGTTTAAAGATTGCCATTTTGGCCATTTTGACCAATTTGGGACAATTAACGCGCGATATAATTCGCGCCATTAACGCGTAAGCGGAGATTTAATCCGTTTTAGAAATCGTTCCAAATTGGTTGAAAGAAGCCTATCTGCCATAATTGATTTGTTACAAAGAGCGAACCTATTGTTTTGTACTTTATATGGCGTGTATGGGGATTATTTTCATCGAAAAATTTTCAAATTTTAGAAAAAAAAGGTTTTCCTTCATTTTATTTAATTTAATTTTTTATGTTGTTTATGTTATTACTGCTCCATAAACGGTAAAATGCAATCGTAACTTTCAGGGCTTCGCCCTGATACGAGCAGTCTTGGTCGTCATTGAACTCCATTTAAAAAAATCACAAACACATGTAGAAGTTGTGTCTGTGGAGTCCAAAAGCGAGCAAGCACAATTCTGTGCTGTGGTATAAAAATGATTTTGGCGTCGTACGGATCATCAATTATGTTCGAATGTTTATCCATTATTGTTCCGACTTTCGATACGAAAGTAACGGAATATTTGTGCTCGGGGTGGGTTTTTTTTTCTTCAGACAAATTTCGACTTTTTAACTAGCCATTTTTGACGGAATTTTTTTATATCATTCAAAAAGTGTTGTTGTCGTGAGCTTAAATTTGAAAAGATTTTTCATCTGTGATCATTTTTTGTTAAGTAATGGAGGTTTAAAGATTGCCAATTTGGCCAATTTGGGACAATTAACGCGCGATATATTTTGCGCTATTAACGCGTAAGCGGAGATTTAATCCGTCTTCGAAATCGTTCCAAATTGGTTCAAAGAAGCTTATTTGCCATACTTGATTTGTTACAAGGAGCAAAATCTATCCTTTTGTACTTTATATGGCGTGTGGGTTCGATATTTTTGTAAAAAAAAAATTCAAATTTTAGAAAAATTTTCATTTTATTTTATTACATTTCATTTTTATAGGTTATTACTGCTCCTTAAACGTTCAAAGGCAGTCGGAAAATTCAGGGCTTCGCCCTGATACGAGCAGTCTTGTTTAAATGTAAATCAGGCAAGTTACTAAATTCAGATTTTCTAAGGAAACATTTCGGAGCAAAACTCTCAAACAAAACTGAAAAATTAAATTGGTGAGCCTTCAGATTGAAAACCTATGAGTTCAATTTTACAAAAAAATTGATTTAAATCTTTTTTTCTGAATACTTTATTTTATGATCAGTTTTTGATTTTCTTCATTCGAATCGTGGTGCGTCAATCTTTTTTCGAAAACAAATGGTAACTATTTTTCAGTTTTTGTTTCTTATTGTTAATACGCTATAAATTTTCCTCTAGTTCTCTAATTACCTTCGATAACGTGAGTCATAATTTAATTTCATGGAGGTATGAGCTACGGATTTAGAATATTCAGTTTGTCTTCTCATGGTCGAACTTTGACAACATCAGTGAACAGTGTAGTGTGCCTACAATTCCGACAAAACAAATAAAATTCTTGGTAATTGTTCAGACTTTCGATACAAAAGTAACGGAATATTTGTGCTCGGGGTGGGTTTTTTTTTCTTCAGACAAAGTTCAACATTTTAACTAGCCATTTTTGACGGATTTTTGTAAATATCATATTCAAAAGGTATTGTTGTCCTGAGCTCAAATTTGAAAAGATATTTCACCTGTGATTATTTTTTGTGAATTTATGGGGGTATAAAGATTGACATTTTGGCCAAAATGGGACGATTAACGCGCGATATATTTCGCGCTAATAACGCGTAAGCGGAGAGTTAATCCGTCTTAAAATTGTTCCAAATTGGTTGAAAGAAGCTTATTTGCCAGATTTGATTTGTTACAAGGAGCTAAATCTATTTGTTTGTACTTTATATGGCGTGTGGAGGGATGATTTTCAAAAAAATATATTCAAATTTATAAAAAAAAATTCATTTTATTTTATTACATTTACTTTCTTAATGTTATTACTTCTCCATAAATCCTCAAAAGGCAGTCGGAACATTCAAGGCTTCACCCTGATACGAGCAGCCGCGTTTTTTTTTATTTCTCATTTAAATAATTGTTATATTAAGCTGACGATTGTTTTTGTTCGATACGAAAGTAACGGAATATTTGTGCTCGGGGTAGATTTTTTTCTTTAGACAAATTTCGACTTTTTAACTAGCCATTTTTGACGGAATTTTTTATATCATTCAAAAAGTATTGTTGTCCTGAGCTTAAATTTGAAAAGATATTTCACCTGTGATAATTTTTCGTAAAGTTATGAGGGTTTAAAGATTGCCATTTTGGCCATTTTGACCAATTTGGGACAATTAACGCGCGATATAATTCGCGCTATTAATGCGTAAGGGGAGATTTAATCCGTCGTTTAAATCGTTCCAAATTGGTTGAACGAAGCTTATTTGCCATGATTGATTTGTTACAAGGATTTGTTACATTTTATTTTATTTTATTTAATTTTGTTACGTTTTTGCTGTTGCTCCATAAACCTTAAAAGCCATTCGGAACTTTCAGGGCTTCGCCCTGATAAGAGCAGTTTTGTTTTTATGAGGACCGGTTGTTTCATGTGATTGTTTTATAACTTTTGTTTTTGTGGAGATAATTTTGTCGTTATCTCAAAAAAATAGCCAACATAATTTTTGGGACCAGGTTTTTTCGGTGGTTTTGTATATGATTCTCAAATATGCTATTCTAGCTAACTGCACTTCAAATATATACTGGATTTTTTTATTAATGAAAACTATTTTACAGTTTTGCGTGCAAAAAATCCGACAACGAAATCAAATTTTAACTGTTTCTTGTGTTCGATTTTGTATTGACCAACACGACTTTATATTTCGACTTTAGTTTCGAATGTGCTGTGTTTGCGTTCGTCTTCATGCTTCGATCAATTCGAATGTGCTGTAAATTTGTCTTCGACTTAATGTTTCGACCAACTCGACTTCATGTTTCGACTTTGTGTTAGACTTTATGGCTCGACCGACTTGACTTTATGTTTCGACTGTGAGTTCGACCATAAGGCCTTCTCGGCTTTGATTTTGTGGTCAAATTCTGGTATGTGCTTAACCGGTCTTGGTCAAAACATTAATAAAAAGCGTCGAATAGGGAATCGGAATAAATATTATTGGAAAATAAGATAAAAAGTTGTACACAAATTGATAGTTTGCTTTGAAAATGATAGAAGGCGGTATCCCTGTTTGCTGTCAATTTCAAATTGGTACATAAAACAAACTGAATCAAAATTGAAAAACAAATGCTACATAAAACAAATTCAAACAAATGTTTCTTTTTTGAATTTTTTTAATATTTATATTTTATAAATATAAAACATAAATACTTTTTATACAGAATAAAAACTATAATAAATTATACAAATAACTATTTTATTAAGACTTAAGGAAAGAAGTGTTGAGTGGGTATTTTCATGTTTGCTCTATGGGTTTTTTGTGTTTTCAAGTGGGTGTGTTAAACACTATCCTCAGTGCTCTTTAGAAGACATTACTTATGACGTCAAATCGTAACACGAAGTATTATCCCGCACACAGATTTATTCCGAATTGGACTAAGCTAATTACAAGACTTGATTTTTAGTTTTATATTTATAACTTTTCAAAGTTTTTGGTGACAAAAATTATTAGAGATATTACGAGGCTAACATGTGCACTGGATAGGTGCATAATTTGGTGTGCGTACGTTTATGGAATCCAGAGAGAAGTCTTAAACACGTTAAAATTTTATCGGAACGGTCAAAGAAAAGAAAAAAAGAAAGTCTTAGAGCGTGTCCTTAAGTTCGTAAAATACTCAGTTTGGCCTCGTTAGGACCAATAAATGGACATTCAAGTTTCTATGCTTAGATATACGCTCAGTTTTTTTCTCCGAATTTTGAGGGATTTTTGCGGAATTTTCCTTTACCAACTGAAAGTATCAATATTCTGTGACTTTATTCCGACCGTAGACCACTGTAGTACCTTGTCTTCTATACAAAATTACCTTATTCCACTCTACCCTATGCTATCTACTCAAAATGTTTCACCCCCAAATAAATTAGGAAAATAACTCTTACTGAGTTTTGACAACAATGCCATGTAAACACAAAGATTGACCGCCGCAGTTTCAGCCCTGTAACGGAGGCTAAAACTTTACCCGAAAGATGAAAAGCGGTTATCGCCGCGAAGCTGCGACAAGCGCGAAACGCGCCCACCAGTGACTTAAAAAATAAACTAAGTATAGGGTAAAACACACTATGTATTTGTTGTTGTTAGGCTGCTGTTGTTGTTCCGACTTTCGATACGAAAGTAACGGAATATTTGTGCTCGGGTGGGTTTTTTTTTCAGACAAATTTCGACTTTTTAACTAGCCATTTTTGATGGAACTTTTTTTATCATTCAAAAGGTATTGTTGTCCTGAGCTTAAATTTGAAAAGATATTTCACCTGTGATCATTTTTCGTAAAGTTATGAGGGTTTGAAGATTGCCATTTTGGCCACTTTGACCAATTTTGGGACAATTAACGCGCGATAGCATTCCCGCTATAAACGCGTAAGCGGAGATTTAATCCGTCTTATCAATCGTTCCAAATTGGTTGAACGAAGTTTATTTGCCATATTTGATTGGTTACAAGGAACAAAGTCTATCTTTTTGTACTTTATATGGCGTGTGTGGGGATGATTTTCATTAAAAAAATTTCAAATTTTAGAAAAAATTATTTCTTTTTTTTATTTCATTTATTTTTTAATGTTATTTCTGCTGCTCCATAAACCTTAAAAGGCTGTCGGAACATTCAGGGCTTTACTCTGATACGAGCAGTCTTGTTTTTTTTTTAAATTGGAAACTAAGCAAATGTAACAAAAAATGAAATAAGCTGCTTGTGCTTCTTCATTTTTGAGGTGCTTATTTGGAAAAAATTGTTTCTTATTACACAAAAACTACTAATCTGAAATTTTGCAAACGTTGAATTAAAATGTCTTTTTTCGGTACAGCATCTCGCAGAAAATTGGGAAAAAATTGAGTCATCGACTGTGCAAACTGAACTGTGGAAAACTACCTTTTCATAGCAATGAAGTAAAGTCACATATTTGACGCGTGTTTGTCGACTGCAAACAAGATTTTGATATTCAAATGTTCTGTTTGAAACAATTTTAATGTAATCGTAAAATAGTCAATCGCAAAAGAATTTGTTATTCAAGCTGAAAAATGACACTTCTTTAAATTTTTTTTCATAATGTTCATTAAAAAGTAGATTGAGAATGATTGCGTTTGAATAAATTCTTCACAACTTATCAAACTGCCTACCACAAAGTTGAGAAAATTGATGAAAACCTAAACAAAAGCGGCGATTGCCGCATCAGACGGCGTAATCCTTAAACCGAAACTTCAAGCCGCTCACAAAGTAACCGATAATTTGTTTTCATCATCCAGTTTGATTGAAAGTAGTTCATTGGATTTTTTTCTGAATCCAATTTGATTGGAAGTGGTTCAATGGTTGATAGGTACTGAAAGAAAAATTTATGGCACTAAAACAATAAACCTGTTCATTGAATGAAGCAGCATAACTGGCGTCCTTCAAAAAAATAAAAAATTTTTAAATGCAATTTTGCTTTCTTTAAAGCATGGCGAAATGTCTTCACAGAGAAAAAATGTTTTGACACAAGAAAAATCCTTCAAGTTGAAAATGTTTCTGAAATGAACATAAAAAGGGTGGTTTTTAATTTTTTTGCGCATTAGTGTTACTGAGTCTAACAACTCTATAAGTTTTCAATTTTGCCATATCATTTCAGTTTTTGAATAACTTTCACAGGGCCAAGAAGGCTGAATCAGTTTTGAGTGGTATGAGACGCTTGGTGCTAAAAATAGAGTTTCAGCTAATTTTGTCAAAAATTTGTTAATTTTTGATGGTTAAAATAGAAAAGAGGCAAATTTTTTTTTTGGAATTTACGCTTACGCTTTTTATGCAAGGGAAGCTGATGTCGATCATTGAAAAATCTTTATTTTTCCTCTTGTCGTTATGAAACGAGCCTCACTGCCCCTGATTACGGCGGTTTTTATTGAACTCTACGACTTTACAAAAAAGCCTCAAATTTTGACGCGTTCATTGGTCTAATAAATGTTTGTGTCTCAACTGCTTGTATTTTCTTTCCATCGAAAAAACACTTTGGATTGTTGATGGTTCTTAAGTAATTGCTTGCAATTAATTTTTGACAGCCCTCGAGCCTGTTGAAATGACCTTTTATTGTTTTGAAATTCGATCAAAGACAGTTTTGAATACTTTTGGTGTTTTTTTACCAGTATATAAAAAAGTGTAAACTCGGATGTTTTCATGTTTTTTTTTCTAGTTTTTTTTTGGGTTTTGCAGCAGCGTGCTCTTTTAGTTTTTTGTAGATTTTTTATGACGTAAAAATTAAGCAAAAAATTTCACCCCGCAGAGAGATTCGTTTCGAATCAAAATCATCTAATTAAACGACTCAGTCAATGTTGTAACAGAGGCTGGGACGCTACACGAAAAATTAAACCGTTCAATGCCGCGAAGCGCTCTCACCGGCTAATTTTAACGAGAACTTAATTAAAGGGAAAATTGCAGGGCATAGAATAGATTAGAGTATGAGGTGGATTAGTATAGGGTAGAATGGCATAGGGTAGTTTGATAATGGGTAAAATATCATAAAATTATTAAGTTATTGTAATAGCAACATATAACTCCTACTTATTATAGCGTGTGGCGGATGATTTTGAAGGAGGTTTGTTTTTTATTTTTTAAAGAAATTTTTCCTCAGAATATTTCAATTGAAAACCAAATCAAAGAATCCTGTTGCAGTGCAGGTAACCCAAAAAGTTCTAACCCTACCCATAAAAAATACCTAAAAAAGCTTTTTCACGATTTTTTCAAATTAGCGTTGGTTTTTGAGTAATAAAAAGACCTTACAAAAACATAAAATTTGGGCATATTTGACAATCACAGTGAAAAAGGCAATTGGCTCAACATTTGTAGTAGAAAATGACAAGAAAAAAAAGTTTTGCAGATTTTTCTTTGTTTAGTAGTCTTTTCCAAGACGGCAATAAAAAACCTTCAAAAAAACAAATTTACTGGAATTAATGGCTTATCTTTCTATTATAAGCATGCCCACCTGCTTTGCTGGCTGGAAATTAGACTAAAACTCAAAAATTTTACATAGGTTTTTCTCGACACTAGGACAATTTGTTGAATATTTTAACGTCGTTCGAATCAAGGCTTAAAAACGGCTTAATTTGATTATTAGTCCAGCCATTACGATATTTTTTTTCGGTAATTTTTTTGGGTGAAGAATAAAAAAAAGCAGGCTCGCTCACATTATTCGCTTGAAGTTAGACAAAAAATCAAAGATTTTAGGCAAATTTTTCTCAACACTGGGGAAAATTTTGTGCGAGCCACGACTGAAAGAGCTTTAATTTGATATAGCACTTTGTGGTAGCTAATTTTGCGTGGAAAACAAAAAAAAGAGCAAAGAGAAAACTAAAAGACCCGAATACAAACTTTCTTCTCATTTTCAATGGTCGGAACAAATTACAAAAATTGGTTAAGCTTGTTTTCCGTCAAGTTTGAATTTCGAAATGCTCTTGAAAAAATTGCTAGTTAACACACAAAAATTATTTGTCTGAAAATTTTCAAACTTAACTATCCTTTTTGGTACGGTGCACATTGAAACAATTGAGTCTTTGGAAACCGATTTGAGGAAAGCATTAATTTCAGCTAACTACGAAGCAAAGTCACATACTTGACGCGTGCTTAACGACTGCAAACAAGATTCTGATATTCAAGTGTTCTGGTTGAAAAAATTTAAAGATAATCGTTAAAATTTTAATCGCAAGAAAGGTTAACTTCTGGCTAAAAATTGACAGACACTTCTTTCAATTAGTATCCTTTTTCCGACTAAGACTGATTTCTGAAATCTTCATCAAGAAGAAATTAGATTTAGAATAAGTGCGTTTTAATAGCTCCTTCTATACCAACCAAGCTGCTAACCGGAAATTGGAGAAAATTGAGGAAGGCAAATAGATGCGACAATTGTCGCATCAGATGGCGTTTTCGTTGAGCCGAAATTTCAAGTCGCACGTATTTTACCCGCCAAATCCTTCATAATCCAATTTGATTGAAAAATTGAGTTCATGGTTTTCTGAAAAGGTTCTGAAAACAGTATAAGGAGAATGTTTACTTTGCAGCAAAATTTTGCGGTTTAAATGTCCGTTATTTCATATTAAACTCCGATTATTGTTTCAATCATAATAGTTTCAGTTTTTTCTTTGTATTTTTCTTCAAAGCTTCCTTTTTCTAATTAGAGGTCGTCTTAATGGCATGCCAGGATATAAATGCCTTTAGTACCGCATAAAATATCTCGCCTGTGCGGAAAAATGGTTTCCTTTTTCTTCTGCCTAATTTGTTATTTTTATTTGCTAGGCTGATGAAAAATACCAATAACATGTAGCCCAAATGTCGCCTACGCCCAAAGAAGAGAGAAGTGCTGGAAAAGCAACCGGCGGAGTAGAAGAGATCAAATGCGGCCCATTAAACAGATTCGGAAGCAATAAAGAGTCAGACCCTATGGGAACTTCAAGCGTAGACGACCAAATGGCCAGCTGTAGCCTAGCCCAGCCGAATATTAATGACAAGTTTCTATCGCCAACCAAGAGAACCCACGTGAGTAGATTTTATTATTTCAGAAAAAGTAGCGAAAAACCAAAAAAGCAAAATAATGTTTTTTTTTTCTGAAATACGAAACCCCAATAATTTTGTTAGGAAAAATGCTGTTTGTTTCTCGAGAAAACCAAATCAGAGCCTGTTTTTTTTCCGGCAGCTCTGCTCATTTTGCTTCGTTTTTTATGGAAAAAGTTTGCCCAATAGAACCTAAAAGTTAGCGGCTTACATACAGAAATTTTTTGACGGGGAAAATTTTTTGGATCAAAATGTCGGCTTTTCTTAAGATGAGACAGACCAACCATATTTGAAACCAAACAGACTGGGAGAGGGGAGGGGGTTGATTACTTGATCTGGTGAGCCGTTTATTCTTGAAAAAAAATAATGTTCAAACGCAGTTCAAAATGATGCTTCCAAGCGAGGGTTCGTTATATATTTTTTTTCAGGATTACAATGCCAAACTAACCGATCTGGCAGCCCACTTATCCAACCGGAGATCATCCTGCTCCTCCCTGCCCGGAATCAGAGAATCCAGAGTGGAAGAGACGGAGCAGGAAGCATCCGCATATGCCTCCCCCTCATTCGCCCTTCTAGGGGTGAGGACTAGAAGTCAAGAGAGGTCAAATTCGTTCTGTATGCCCCTACCGAAAAGACACTTGCTATTGGGGAGGGGCACTCTATTCCACGAAAATGAAAATTACAGCGACGGAGATGAAGACGCAAGCAAGCCGTTCGGACTAAGCCCTCTCATTCAGAGCTCAAACCCATCGTCAGGTTAGGCAACAAACATGCTTCACTTGTTAATAGACTCTCCTAGCAAAATTGGTGCTGGTTTCTTTCAAGTTTTTAATCGGTCAAGTGGCTTTTGCTGTGGTTAATTATGTTTTTGATATTCTACCACGAAGTTGGTAAATGGTAAATGTTGTCTGAAACAACTATTTACCACTGTTAGGATGTAATAAAGGTCGTGTAAAATGGGTTTCGAAAACAGCGTCAATTGTTTCACAAAATTTTTTGAAAGTATCGACGAAAACTTTTTGAAATTGTTCAAAAAAGCATTAATTTTTTCTCAGAAGATTGTCTGTTCGACAAAAATATGTCTTTCGCTGCAGGCATATTTTCGACGAAACGCAACGGAACACTCCTTGTTTTCGGCACCCCATTACCTTTAGTACGTTCGATCAACCAAATCAAATTTGTGAAACAGAACTAGAAAAAAGCCCCTGATTGGTATAAAGCATCGAGTTCCTAGGGAATGATTCTGAATATAAATCCATTGCCTATAAACTGCGCTTATCGCAAAATGGTTTTTCCAACAGTTTTTGTTCACAAGTGTTCAGAATTGATTGAATTGAGCAGCCTTTAAAAATTGTTAATAAAAAGGATCAATTGAGTAAACCCTACCATTCCCGCGCGGATGGGGAGGTAGCCCAATAAGTACGGTACTTGATGCATTTTATAACCACTTGAAACTAGTTTAAATTAAAAACACTCATGCACCAGATTCTCCAACGAATGAGGGACTCTAAAATCTCAATATCATAATCCCAAAAAAATCAGAGTGAAAAAATGACCTAATTAGTCGCACAAGCAGCCGATTTTTTTCTTTTACAAATGTAAAAAATGAGCGGTTAAGTAAAATTTTAAGGTTTCGAAGGAAACAAACTTTCATTTTAAGTATTCAGTTAGAGCCCTGGTAACTAGCTTTCTTTGAGATAATACTCGCCCAAACAAAAACAAATTTTAAAAAACAATAAAAGAAATTACTATTTTTGTCAATTTTTTTTTCTCGACACTCGTTTAAACAAAATATCAGTCAATCATGTAACTACATGCTAGCTTCACTTCAATTCCTTGCTTGTGTTTGATTCGATAACACCTATGTTGGTTTTGCCGTTTTTCTGGGTGAGATGGCTCGATTGATCAATACGGTGCGAGGGAGACTTTTCAATTGATGCAATAACAAAATATGCATTACGAGGCCAAACTGATCACTACATAGGCGCACAGTTTGATGTATGTAGGTTACTGCTGAAATTGAAAAACAGTTCTTTGCACATGTTCAAAAATGAAGTGGATTCGCTATACAAAATTTCCGTAGATTCCGCGCACAAATACCTGTAAAGTAAATTTTGTCAGCAACGAGCGAATATAGCTAGCTGTTCCGTTTTCTGCAAATAGAAACGGATTCCGCAATTTGTAAGCGGATTCGGCAAAATTATGCGTAATCCGTTTGAACTTTGGGGATTCGGTGACATTTTGCCGACTCGGCTTACAGTTGCTGATTCCACGACAGCGGATCTTTACTATACGCATCTATTAGGTTTGTTTGTTTGTAGAATTGGCAAACTGCTCATGAATCTGTAAGTTTTGGTGCTGGATCCGCAAAATTTGTGGCAGATTCCACAAATTCGCCTGTGCTTGGAGCAGTTTTTAGCAGTACAGTCATTTAGCTTCCAATTCGTGAAATCCAAAACAGAAAAAAAAATAAAAAAAACTTGCAATGTTGGGGCAAATTTGATTTCGGTTTCTTGCGGACTCCGCTTGAAATTCACAAAATACACAGTTTCACCTCGTATTAGGCTGTCTGATATTCAATTTTAAAAATCGCCCGACTCATCCGTCCCAAATTGGACAAGCGGCGATATACAAACACCCAAAGGTCTTCTAACGACGGGTGGCAAAACATCTTTTTTGAGCTTTGGGCTTGGGTTAAAAATGTTTTTCAATTTGTAATCATTTTTCAAATACAAGACCGTTTGCAGATGGGAGAAAAACTTGATTATTTTGTTTTTCCTTCAATTTGTTCCAAATTACTTTATGAATAACAAAATTTGGAGCAAAATCCATTGAATTTGGGTTTTTTTGGTCGTCCCCACCGCGCAACAATTATTTGAGTCCAGCAAAAAATACCATGAATCCAATAATTTTTTTTTTCAAAACACACTGTAAGGATTTTGAGTGTTGAATATTTTGCACTTATATTTTCAGCTTCATGTTCTAATAGCACGCACAATTTTTTTTAGTATTTCGCGTTTTTAAATTTCAACAAGAATAGCTGGTTTCTGTGCAAGTAGCAGAAAACTTTCCGACCAAAGTCCTATAAAACAAACAAAGTTTTTTCAAAAGATCACGTTTTTTTTCTGCAAGGTGTGATAAAAGGGTCAGAATGAAATGCTAGAAGGCATATTTAAGAGCCATAATAAGTAAAGCAAGTTTGCCATTTCGGTAAGTTTGCAAGTTTTTGAAGAAAAATAACTAGAAAAAAAATTTGAAAAAAAAAAAGATACAAATGTCAAATTTTTCAAAAATTTTCATCTTGAAAAAAAAATTGCAAAACGATAAATCAATCGTTCCATTTTTATGATTGTTTATGCTGCCTGATTTTGCGCAGAAATATTGAAAATGAAGTTCAGCAACTTTGACAAAAAACTTATTATAGCATAATTATTTTATTACCCTTGTGGAGAACTTGGGCAATAAAATATCATGCTGAAATTATTTACGCAACAATCGGAAAAACAGTTCTTAATGTTCGTCTATGAGAGCAAATGTTTCAGCTATCGTGTATGGTAGTTTTAATGAATACAAAACTAGTGTTTATTTTGGCAATTTTAATGAGCCTAGTAAACTTAATCTGCCCAGATATTTTTGTTTTGTTCAATTTTTTTTAGGAAAAAAACTTTTATACATGGATACAGCTGAAACACATCACAGTTTGATGTTTCCTGATTCATTTTGAAAAAACATGATTCAATGTTTTAAGTTTTTAAGAGTGTAAAAATCGGTTGCTTCCTTAATCTATTGAAAATGGTTATCTTGCAAGATCTGGCCCTCTGATAGTGAATATAAGTTTCCTTGTGCGTGAACAAACAGTTGCGAAACTTTTACTGCACCTTATCTACTCTATATTTTTCAGACTTACTATCATATCTGAACGCAACATATAGTTTTTATTAGTCAAAACAATCTCAAGTTACTTTTGACCGCTTGATTTGTTTAATGATTGACCAAATCTGGTTGTCGGAAATTAGCTTGCGGTTGTTTAGGCTAAAAATATCAACTTATTTGAGATGTATCTTATGTAGCGTTCAAATAAATGCGATAGTAAGTCAAAAAATCTTAACATGCAATATGTAAACTAATTTTCACCTTTCTCTATTCATTTTACTTTTTTTTTAAGTTTCGTAATGTAATCCTTTTAAATTGATGAGAAATTTGAATTGTTTTTTTTTGTTTCCTATCATAAAAATTATATTATAGTTGCCTATCAAAAAATAAAGCCATACTTTCTGGATCGATCGCAAACGTATGGGAAATAATTAAATTGAAACCTTTTCACGAACGATTTTTGAATGACTCGAACGTCACCAACTTTGTTGATAGTTTTTCTAAAAGTGGCAGAACTTTGATGAAAACAATTCCATTAATAATAGATTTTATTTTGCAACAAATTGCGGCGTACGAATTTTTATTTTTATTGGTAGAGTTCAAAGTATGAACAATCAAGAAGTTCCCGCAATGGCTAGCTGAGCAGATTGAGCGGCTTCGTCGATTTTGGTGTCCTTCAAAATTTCTCTAGATACGAGGCACGAAAAGTTGCTTGCCCAATGTTTTGTGGCTAGCGTATTTTTTTGAATGAACAAAATCTTTCATTCATGTTAATTTTACAAAATGAACAATTAAATTGTTTCCTTGGCATAATTGAGTGAATTAGCGTGTCAAAGGAATCCTTAAAAGCGTTTAAAAGCTGATAGAACAAAAGAATTAATCATAAAAAATTAGCAAGCGGTTACAGGGTAGGTTCTGAAGACATTTGCTGGGGACATGAATTGAAAAAGCACATTGAAAGATGAATGAAGGAGACGTTTTTAATCACTTTAAGATGTTCTGAAGATGTTTTTTAAGATCACTTTAAGAAAATGTTCTGAAAATTTTTTTTTTCGCATGATTTCAATTGCAGCAACAACTTTTAAGATAGTAGTGGCTTCGGCATTGTTTGATGCCTAAGTGTCACAGTTTTTTGTTGTTTTTTTTCTTCTAAAAAAACGGAACTATAAATCGAAGAAGATTAACTATTAACCTTAGTGAATAATTTTGTGAGTTTTTGGTTAAAAAAGTGACCTAACAAGGTACTTGGAACTTTTCGTTGTGCCCGGAGCACAAAATATTTTTGCACAACAGAGGATTTACTAGTCTTCTGGGAGTTCAATATAGTCGAATGATGTCATTTTCTGTGAGAACTTGGGAGTTTAATGTTGTCGAATGAAAAAATATTGGCTAAATTTTCGATTTTCAGCGTCTTTTTACTCCGCTTGAAAAAATAAGAGATGCATGTCTTCTTAGGTTCACCCAGTGTTGATCTTCTGGAGGTGAAAGACTCGGACGGAGGACCAGAGGGGTCCAGCAGAGTGCAGTCCAGTCGCACTTGGCCTCAGAGTGCCATCCGGAGTGCATGTGCGATCCACGAATCGGTACTCGCAGCAGGAGACGACTCCCCTAGCTCCAAGACCTCAACCTACTGTGGATCACTCACTCAGATACCCAAAATAAGCGTCAGTCAGGAGGACGTGGGGGAGGCCATACAATGATTCCCTGGTATCATATATCCAACAAGACCATACCAACAAATCTGATGCTCTAAATAAACGCCATGCAAACATGGAAGCTGAACTCATATATATTTAGGAAAGCAGATTACAAAAGGTATGGATCTTTTGTGATGGTTTTTGTATGAAAGCCAATCGAAGCGACCCCAAAGTTGTTTGTTATAAAATTAACATACGATTTTAATTAATAGAAACGAAATTTCATATGAATGTTTAAAAGTCTGTAGTCTGTGTGTCTTTGGTCCATGATTAAATTTACTCAAAGAACTGTGCTTACTAATAATCAGCACTAATTATCTTTCATAACCAGTGAAGTACGTTTGTTAATCGGATTATAATCTAAACTTAAAATTTAATTTATGTAGATCTTAAATCTTGAAAACGTAAGGTTACCGTTGTTTTCTTATGTTTTTTATGTTGCTGTCTGAAATGAAGTCCTTGAAAAAATTTAGTATTAATAAAAACCATTTCAAAAACTGTTTTGACCTATAGGCTGATCAGAAATTGGCACACGGAATTGGCCAAGAACGGGTCTAGGGTTTTTTTCAAGGGAAGATTTTCGAAAGAAGTTCGAAACTTTTTGTCCAATTTTTTTTTCTAATTTTTGTCAGCCAAAGTCCTTTTTGAAACTCTCCTAGGACACTCTCCGAAGGATTTTGTAAAATTTTGTCAAAAATGCCATGTATGGCACTTTTTTGAAAAATTTTGACCGATTCCAAATTGGTGCCAAAAACTATTAGGTGGCAAGGGAGTCAAATTGTTCAAAAAGCTTTCAGCCAACAGAATTTTAATTCTAAGGCTTTAGTATCAATTTTTTTGGACCGCCATCATTGTTAAAAGATTGTAGAATAGCATTTTTTTCATTGGTTGGTGACTGAGTAGTCCTGGATTTTTCTCTCGCTCAAGTCTTTCTGGCTTCGAGTCTGCGAGTATTGAAATACATCGCTTGCCTAATTCATATAAGATAGTAATATCTTACTCGATCTAACAAGAACCTTGCAACTTATAGGAATCTTCCACATACTGCAAGACAAGGCTTATTTTGCAAGAGTCATAAATTTTGCTAGTTATTTTAACGGAACCTTGCAATATTTGATAAAAATCTCCAAAAGTTACTAAATTTTCTTAATGACCGCCAGAAAACAGCATGAACCTTATTTTGATACAAAAAAATGTGATTTCGAGTTGTCTCGAAATTTTCAGTTGGACCATGATTAATTTTGTGTAACAAAATATTTTTGTCTTACTCCATAAAAAATGTGATAAAAGGTTGTTTTTATAGTTCATACATTTTAAGCAAAAACTCCAGAGTTTCAATTTGATTGTTTTTTATAATAACTCTTCCAATAATAATTGTATCGAGAACAATTTATGACACTTTTTAAAACAGCAAGCTTGTTCACCGGTCTTTCACGGAAAAAGTATGCAATTTAATAGACAATTGATGCATTAAGTTGTTTGAAGTGCTTTATAGTTTTAAATTTTTATATCATAAGTTAAGCGTAAAAGTCTACATTTGCGCTATTCTTAACGTTGATTAACCCGCTGGATGTTGGTAGAAGATACTATGGTTTTTTGAAAAAAAAATAGCCTTCCTCTAAAATCTTCCTTAATCGACCAGTGCTTTTAAGATTTTATCTTTACGTATACTAAAAGTATAGATGGGGTGTTTCTAGTTTTTTTTTCTAAAAATGACAAAATGATTTTTTTGCCCCAAAATCTGGGTAACTTTTTGTGCAATTCAAAGTTTGGCAATTTGAAAATTGCCCAGAAAAACTACAGTTATGCAGGTTTTGAAGACTTGCAACCCATTATCCGTAAATTGAAATAAAGTCGATCAAACTTTCTGAAATAGTTGCAGAAAAAATTACATAAATAAATGATTGTCACGAAAACTACAATATAATGCGCTATAATTGCACGTTAAAGCCAAAACTTGTATGCGGAACCACACAAACTCTGACAATGATGGCTGAAAACATTATAAATGCTCTGCACCAGTTGATTACAAAACTTTGGTGCAATCAACACTAATGTATTGTAATCAACGGCAAAGATAATACTAATGTCCCTATGAATCTGCTCAGTGATCAGGTTGATCAAGTTAATCACTTTGAGCACCTCACCAGCTCTACATCATCTGATAGAAGACCTGATAAGACTATCTTTATAGACTCTTGTTATCAGATGATTCGACCTTGGTAGACTGGAAGCGGTTACACAACGTGTTAAAAGAATGTGTCGAAAGCTAGAGAAGAAAACCGACATGCTACTAAAAGAACTGAATGAAAAAAAACGCCACTCGCAAGAAACAATGTAGGAGAAGGGTTCAATGAAACTCTTCCTTTAAAATATCGGAGTCGAATTTAGCCTCATGACCAGGCAACGTTCTACATGTTCCCAGGCAACGTATAGATCACTTAAGGACAGATCCAGGACTAAAATTTGTATGCGGCTAAGGAATGACTTTCAAACCATCTACGTTTGGACAACAGAGATTGGGTAAAACGACAATAGGGTAACCAAACCAATGAGGTGAGTCAATCGGAAACACGAGCGACCGATTCGAGACAACGTTTAATTAGCAGGCAGCATCGTGGATTTTTGGACATTGAAATTGTAAGACCTTTAATTGAATAGAAGTAGTCGACTTAGAGCAATTTATGCTAGAGCGGAGTTTTGACGTCCTGGAATTTTGCGAGACCCAACTAAACAGCGACGAAGTCTCTGGTCATGGTAGAAATCATGCTATTGTGTGCTTGAGTAACCACGGGAGAAAAGATAGAAACGGACTTGCTCCCATTTTCAATTTAAGGAAAATGAAACCAACCAGGCGCAAGCGCCCAAGCGACCAAGATATGGTCTTGTGGTTAAAAAGTTGCTTTAGTAGCGAGACATTCAAACAAGTCATTTGTCACAGTCACAAAAAATCCGATTATGAAAAATAGTCAAAAGTGGGTTAATTGTTTCTATGCTGATCTCTACAGAGAATTGAAAGAGGGCATACCCAGCCGTAAAATCGGTTAACAAACTCTGGTTTTCGGTGATGTTTTTGCAGGAAACAGCAAAGAGCAATAAACCGAATGCCGAGTAAGAAACAAACTCAAAGGATGAAAAGTTACGTTTGACACACGATGTTAAAATTGTGAACCTGTTTTTCAACAAATCTTCAATAAGCTTATAACGTGGCGTTATCCCAGAGGCTCCTGTGCAGTCGTCGATTATATCTTTACCAATCACATTACGGCTTGAAGGAATATGAGAGCCAGTTGCAGAGCTTGTTGTGGGCATCACTCTGTTCATGCAAAACTACTCGGTGTGAACCTACCACGAAAGAGAAAAGCAGAAAGTTGTTTGAAAGTGAAAACATTCCCAGAAAAGTTTTCAAAGTCCAAAATCAATACCTGTCTGAAATCCGCCTAAAGACTAAATTTCCTCACATCAGATAACCGCCTGTCTCACACTGACTCTATAGAGAACTTCAAGAGCACCCTCACGGAGTTGGTGTGCAATGTCCATGCCAAGTTACAGGAACCGGAACCTGAAAAAAATGAAGTACTTTTTTCGAGTTTTAGCCACCGCGAATCATTTGGTTTATAAAGAAAAAAAGTTTACAAAAAGTCATCTTCTAAAAAACAGAACTGAGGTGTTAATTGCAAAATCTAAAAGACCAAATCTGAAGGGCAACATTTTGAGGAGTTAAGACCAAAACAAGATGTGGGAGAGCTGACTGGAAGAATTTTAAATCAATCACTTCCGCCGCAAATGCGCAAAACGTACAAAGTGTTGTGAGAGACACTTCGTAGTGTTCTTTTGATTTGGTTGGAGAGGAGGAGCAAAGATGAAGTCAGTAAAAGCCATAAAATGGATACGTGTATAAACAGACCGGCGGGGAAAAGTTTGTTGAAAAGTCACGTCCAATTGCGCATATTGGACTTCTTTAAGGGGCAAAAAGACTACTAATTTTGAAATAAAACAATGCGGGCGAGGCTCCTGGCGAGATTCAGCTAACCAGTGAACTTTTCAAGTTGCTTGAGAAAAAAAATTCTTAATCCACTTACAAGGTTTATCACTGATATCTGGCTCAGACTAGAAAAAATTCCCCAAACTTAGAGGGCCGAAATCTGTTCAAAGAAGGAAGCAAAGCATAACCGAAAAATTACGCGAGTATTTTCTTTCTTGACCAAGTCATAAGAGTGTCAGGTAAGGTCATTGCAAATAGGGTAAACAAGCAGCTACCCAAAACCTCATCCAAATTTTTGAGTTAAGAAGCAACGTGTCAGACGGCAAAGCTATCTTTGCAATTGGACGTTTGCCTCAAACAAAGATTGAAATCATTGAACCTCTTTGTATAATTTTAATCGACCTGAATAAAGCTTTTGATATGGAAGTGCTGTTTATTGTCTTGAGTGCTAGGAGATATCATGAGTGCCATTGAAGTGCTCCACGCTCAACTCAATCGATCGTTAAGCTCAATGAAGATAACTCATTTGTAGTGAACCGAGGAGTGCGACAAGGGTGCGTTTTTGGTCCATTGTTGTTTAACATCCTTTTTGATTTTGTCCTATGTAAGATTAGTGGAGAGGAAAGAAACATTGCATACGCTGATGATCTTGCTCTGGTCTCTGATAACCAAGAAAATGCTACCAAATGAGATGGCAAAATCTTTGGATTGGTTCAATTGGAAAAGTCTGTTGAGAAAACTAAAACAAAAGTAATCAACATCAAAGACAATTCTAATGTCCCTAACAATGTTCTCAGTGATCAAGTTGACCAGGTTAACCACTTTGGATAACTCGGCAGCATCATATCATCTGATGACAGACCTGACAAGGCTAGCAGCGCTCGCATTTCTAAGTCAAATTAGCAAGGCTACGTCTAAGACCTGCCCTGGCGTCAAAAAGACTGACACTCAGAAACAAAGGCCTCCCTACCGAAAATTTTCTTAAGCCAGTCCTCCTGTAAGGTTTAGAGACACTTGCGATCCTTGTATTGATCTTAGCAGACTAGAACCTGATAAACAGTGCTAAAAGAATGTGTCTAGAAAAGAAAAACGACACGAATTAAAAAGGTGAATAAAAAATATTAAAGAAAACGCCAGTTGCACACCAACTATACTGGAGAAGGGCTGAACTGTACGCTTCCTTCAATTAGGTTGCGGTCGATAGCTGCAGGAGTTTCTTGAAGAAATTAAGGTTTGACAATAAAGATCATACAGCAAAGGGCTGATCTTAACAACTAGGGCTCAAGACAAATTGTGACCAGGACGACTATTTACACAACCCAACAAACTAACTGAAGTTGTCATATAGTGGAAAATTTAGAGCAAAAACTATTGAAAGATGCAAAGAGCTCAATGTACTAACAAAAACTGTGACCAAAGGTTTCATAGGAAAAAAATGGACAGTCAACTCAGAGGTAATCATTCATATTGATGAAATTGATATTAAACTGAAAATGTTAAAGGAATGGAAAATTAGTGAAGATCCGCCAAGAAACGCATTTTTGATGGCCTCTTACCGGACTTTAATAAAAGCTATGGAGGCACTAAACACAAGCAAAAATGCAACCCGCATGTTAAACTTATCAGCGGATCAGAGCTGACCGTGTCAGCACATCAACTGAGTCGACGATCCTTCGAATCAAACTAAGACACAAAGAGATGATGAGGCGCTACAGTGTCCCCTCTGCTCTTATCGTTTCTATTTTAAGAGTTCAGCGGTCAAGCACTGCTATGTGAAGCACCGATATTTGTGAGTCAAAGCAAGGCCAATGCGGGTCAGGCCAAGTTATCCCGGTGCTTATAATCAGGAGGCAAAATAGTGCAGAGGGTGGTAGACTTTCATTCTCTTGAAAAAATGTAATAATTTGATGGAGTCAAAACATTTGCCCCCGGCCTTTACCAGTGGAGGTCGAGATGAGAGGATATTTTACTTTGAAACCAGGAAATACTTGGTGAAACAAAAAAGCTGACTATCACCATTTTTATGAAAAGCCACTCTTGAACCTTAAAAGCTGAAAGTGTTTCTCATAAAAACGTAGTTTTTTTATACTAAATTAAGTTTCACTCAAAACTAAAATGTATTGTTTTTTCTTCACCATCAATTAAACATCGTTGTCTGCTTCAGTTTTTGTCAAACCTCCGTTTAGGATCATGAGTAAGAAGTGCCGGTTCTTGGTCGTGGTTTTATATTCAGACTGTGTGGACCAGAATTTAGCATGTTCAGACCGTTGGCACCAGAATATGGAGTGTTCAGACCATGTCGACCAGAAAGTTTTTTGTTCAGACCATGTGGACTGAGTGAATTCGTTTTCAGACCGTGTGGAACAAAAAAAAAATCCGGATTCAGACCGTGTGGACTGAAACAAGCTGGTTTCAGACCGTGCTGACCAAATGAATTTGATGTCAGACCGTGTGGACCGACCAAATATGAATTTTTATTGTCTGGACCAAAGAAATCCGGTTTCAGACTTCGTGGACCGGAACTTCTGGTTTGTGTTTTTGGACCTCGTGAACCAAAACAAACTCGGCACCAGACTGTTTTTACTCTTTAACTTGTTTTAAGACCAATATGTGCAACAAAAAAGGTTATGCGGAACCAGCCTACCCGGAGTTCATTTTTTATTGGAGAAAACGACTTAAGACTAGATCGTTTTTGGCCTTTTTTCACCACTTGCGTCAGATTTCATCCATTAGGATTTTAGGTTTGAGACTTTGACGTTACCAATAGAGCGTTTGACTTGTGTTGACATATTTTTGAAAACAATACGGAAGAATTACCCAAACTTTTAGGTTGGGGTTGAAAATGGTTCATATTTATTCGACATCCCATTTTGAAAACTTTCAGCAGAGGGTTTTGATTGCAGCCCCACTGACTGCTTTTGCGGCAGAGTTCATCCAATAGGAATGTAGGTTTGACACCTAAAGCAGGCGGTCTTCTAAAGCAATCAGTGTGGCTGCAATCAAAACGCTCTGCTGAAAATTGTCAAAATGGGATGTCGAATTAATATGAACCATTTTCAACCCCAACACAAAAGTTAGGTTAGAATTACCAAAACTTTTGTGTTCGGGTTGAAAATGGTTCATATTAATTCGACATCCCATTTTGACAATTTTCAGCAGAGCGTTTTGATAGCAGCCACACTGATTGCTTTAGGAAACCGCCTGCTTTAGGTGTCAAACCTACAACCCTATTGGATGAACTCCGACTCAAGTGGTGAAAAAAAGCCAAAAACGATCTAGTCTTAAGTCGTTTTCTTTCTCCAATAAAAAAATGAACTCCGGGTAGGCTGATTCAGCATAACCTTTTTTGTTGCACACATTGGTCTTAAAACAAGTTAAAGGGTCTAAACAGTCTGGTGCCGAATTTTTTTTGGTTCACGAGGTCCAAAAACACAAACCAGAAGTTCCGGTCCACGTGGTTTGAAACCGGATTTCTTTGGTCCAGACAATCTAAATCCATATTTGGTCGGTCCACACGGTCTGACATGGGATTCATTCGGTCAGCACGGTCTGAAACCGGCTTGTTTCAATCCACACTGTCTGAATCCGGATTTGTTTTTGTTCCACACGGTCTGAAAACGAATTCACTCAGTCCACACGGTCTGAACATAAGAGTTTCTGGTCGACATGGTCTGAACACTCCATATTCTGGTGCCAACGCTCTGAACATGCTAAATTCTGGTCCACACAGTCTGAATATAAAACCACGACCTAGACCCGGCACTTCTTACTCATGATCCTAAACAGAGGTTTGACAAGAACTGAAGCAGACAACGATGTTTAAATGATGGTGAAGAAAAAACAATCAATTTTTAGTTTAGTGTGAAATTAATTTAGTATAAAAGAAAACTAAGCTTTTTTGAGAAACACTTTCAGCTTTTAAGGTTTAAAATTGGTTTTCAAAAACAATGGTGATAGTCAGCTTTTTTGTTTCACCAAATATTTACTGGTTTCATCATTGCTCCAAAAAATGCTTAGAGTTTGCTTTGGGACCATGCGAAGGCCTTCTCGAGGCGTTCATATATATGAGCAGCAAATATGCTGTTCTAGGGGTAACTGCCCTTTAAAACACCTGAATACCGGATTATTTGGCTAATTGCAACTGTTTAACAGTTCCGCAAGCAAAATAATTTGATAATAAGATCATCTTTTTTATGAATTTTTGTTTGTGTTCGACTTTGTTTCGACTGACTCGACTTTTTGTTTCGACTTGGTGTGCGACCCGTCTCGGCCAAAATAAAAGTCGCATACGTCGCAGGTATTCGACCCGCCTGTTTGTTCGCTTGTGCTGGAGCCACGTTCAGACTTTGCAGCAATATTAGACTTTGCAGATTTTTAATTGCGTCGCGGTTATGAAATTTCGATCCCCACGCGAAACGAATCAGACTTGTCATTTCTAATTCTAAACATTTGACCCGTGTCTACACCAATTTTTTCAGAGTTTGTGTAGCGTGTTGAGGTTTTTAAAAAGCAGTGTTTTTTTTGCATGCACTCTCTATTCGGCGTTGCATGCTTTACAAAAGTGCCTGATATCATTTGTCAAACTTTGGTCAAATATATAGGTCAATTTTGTAAAATATTCAGTTCATAATTTGTTGTTCCGACTTTCGATACGAAAGTAACGGAATATTTGTGCTCGGGGTGGGTTTTTTTTTTCTTCAGACAAATTTCGACTTTTTAACTAGCCATTTTTGACGGAAATTTTAAAAATCATTCGAAAGGTATTGTTGTCCTAAGCTCAAATTTGAAACAATATTTCACCTGTGATCATTTTTCGTAAAGTTACGGGGGTTTAAAGATTGCAATTTTGGCCAGTTTGGGACAATTAACGCGCGATATTTCGCGCTATTAACGCGTAAGCGGAGAGTTAATCCGTCTTAGAAATTGTTCCAAATTGGTTAAAAGAAGCTTATTTGCCATAATTGGTTTGTTACAAGGAGCGAAATCTATCCTTTTGTACTTTATATGGCGTGTGGGGGGATGATTTTCATAAAAAAAATTCAATTTTTAGAAAAAAAAATTTAATTTTTTTTATTTCATTGAATTTTTTTATGTTATTACTGCTCCATAAACCTTAAAAGGTAGTCGGAACATTCAGGGCTTTGCCCTGTCACGAGCAGTCTTGTTGTTCCGACTTTCGATACGAAAGTAACGGAACATTTGTGCTCGGGGTGGGTTTTTTTTTCTTCAGACAAATTTCGACTTTTTAACTAGCCAACTTTGACGGAATTTTTTTGTATCATTCGAAAGCTATGGTTGTCCTGAGCTCAAATTTGAAACGATATTTTACCTGTGACCATTTTTCGTTAAGTTACGGGGGTTTAAAGATTGCCATTTTGGCCTATTTGGGACAATTAACGCGCAATATATTTCGCGCTATTAACGCGTAAGCAGAGAGTTAATCCGTCTTAAAATCGTTCCAAATTATGGTTGAAAGAAGCTTCTTTGCCATAATTGATTTGTTACAAGGAGCGAAATCTATCCTTTTGTACTTTATATGGCGTGTGGGGGGATGATTTTCATTAAATAAATCAAATTTTAGCATTTTTTTTTTTCATTTTATTTTATTACATTTAATTTTTTGATGTTATTACTGCTCCATGAAACCTTAAAAGCAGTCGGAACATTCAAGGCTTCGCCCTGATACGAGCAGTCTTGTTTGCATTTCAAAACAATACATTTAAAGTATGAAATATATTGAATATATTCCTCGTTTCCCCTCGTGCCTTTGCTCCATGATTTCCCATGCTGTGAATTAACTTTTCATTTGCAGCCGTCTACACAGATACTTTTGCTATACAATTTCCCAAAAAACGTTCAGATCAAGCTGGATTTCTTCGGCCTGAATTGTGTTTTCCACAGTTTGAACAAAAATCCATGACCTCGATCATGACATCGACCATGAAGTTGTCGAGGATTGCAGCAGCGGATTTAAAAGGACGGCTCATCCACTGTCTGAGGGAGTTTTATAATAATGCAGGTTTTTGGACAAACTTTTCGAAAACTCCCTAAAAAACGTCTCTTTCTCAAACAAAAATGAGCAGAAAGTGTTTAGGTAAATGTGTTTAGCGAAACTAACTTATTAATGCTCTTGTTTTAAATAATTTTATATTTAAAAGTTTTAAAATTATTACTAATGTTTCCAGTTGAAACTTTTGGGCTGGATTACACTGAATTTTTTTAAGGTTTTTGATGAGATCATTTTTTGAAGGAGCTACAGTGCTGATTTAAATTAACCGGACAAAACGCGTTAAACTTGAAATTTAAAACCCGTTTTTCTCAAATTGGGTTGAGTTTAGGTGAAAACTTATGAAGACCAAATTTGCTTAAAATTTTAGCAGAATTAATATGGTGTAATTTATTTTTCGAAATTTAGGCCCGATATTTTACCCCAAAAATGGGTCATTTTGGCTTTTCTTAGTTAATCAAAAATTACGCCAAAAATACCCGGTCGATCACAGACATAGCTATATGAAAGTGAGCCCCTTACTTAGGCCAACAAACTTTAAGAGGGGCATAACCTCCAAAAAAAGTTGCAAATTGTTTAAAAATTGTTTTTAAATAAAAAGTTGGTATTCTATATAGTAAAAACGACCTTTTTTGTCTATCAAACAAAAATAGGATATTTTATACAATTGTTTGGAGGTTATGCCCCTCTTAAAGTTTGTTGGCCTAAGTAAGGGGCTCACTTTCATAAAGCTATGTCTGTGATCGACCGGGTTTTTTTGGCGTAATTTTTGATTAACTAAGAAAAGCCAAAATGACCCATTTTTGGGGTAAAATATCGGGCCCGAATTTCGCAAAATAAATTACACCATATTAATTTGAGAAAAACGGGTTTTAAATTTCAAGTTTGACGCGTTTTGTCCGGTTAATTTAAATCAGCACTGTATGGAGTATAGGCTTTTTTCTCGTTTTTTTAATGCGTCAAGTCTATCATGAATTTGATTGAAACAGACATTTTCAGTCGGAATGTTTTGCCATTTAAATTGGAAATTTAACAGACAATGAGACCATTTTCCGATTGTTCTGTTCTTTGCTTGAAACGCATATCATAACCTGTTGAACTAGTTTAAAACTAGTATTCATATCCAATTATATTCTTGCTTACTAACCAATCATGATCCAGAACTAACACTGACGATTATTTATAATGCTGAAACTACTTGTAGTTTCAGCACAAGAACAATTTAAATATAACTTAGAAGACAGTTTTTCTCCTTTGCAAGAAATTCCAGATAGCTAACCCGCAAATACCAGTATACACTGGATCTATTGAGACTAGGATGTATCAGAGTAAGATAAAAATTGGTATCAGACTAAAAAGTTGCACGAATCTATCCGGTTAAAAATAAGACGGCGTGACGAACAGACGGTGTACTATATCTGAAATTACTCTATTGGTAAAGCTACTCCAGGCATAAACTCGTCTGGTGGGACCAAAAATCTCGAACAAGACCTACTAACAGATTAGATTTAGCAAAATAGAATAAGAAACAAGATCAAAATATCAAGTTCAAAAGTGTAACATGTTAGATAGCATAGACATTCCAATAGATAGTTCTCTACGTCTGGATACGTCTAATCCAATATTTCAAACGATACGGCAAACACCAGGTCAAAAACTGAATAACAAATTGAGCTTTTACATCGTGACAGGACGCAAACTGCAACGAATTTTTCTCTACAGAAATCTGCAGGCAGTAAATTTTCTTTCTCTAACATGAAATTGATTTGTTTGGAGAAATAAGATTCTTTTCCGAACAATATTTTTCTCGATGTTGTTTTTATCATAACGTATAACCATAAAAATGACTGATAAAAAGATACACAAGACTTTCCTTTCAACAAAATCTGCAGTAATTTCGAAAAATTTTGTGAAAGAAAAAATATGATAAAAAAAATTAGTTAGTAACAAAATTAAAGTTAGTTTTATTAAAGCTATCGAAGTACCTTGCTTCTCATGGGACCTGCTCTTTTCACCTTTTTCAATTTCTCCCATCCTCTTTATCCTTGTTTCCTCATCTTAATTAAAACCATTTTTATTCAAAGTTAGTATATCATTTAAATTTTCAACCTTTAAGTCATTTCTTTTAAACTCTAATCTTTTTAATTAACTTAAAATTAAAACTCAAATGTTATCCAAGTTTAAGCTTACTGTGTTTTTACTTAAATTTCACTTAAACTAGATCATCAAGGCTATCCTTGGATCTCTAACTTTAAGTTTTATTTCACTGAAATCAAAATTATTCGATCATCAAGGCTTTCTTTGAATCAATCAGAACAATTTTGTTCTCCCCTCCCACTTTTTTATAGTGTCTAATGACAACAAACGTCGATTCCTTTTCCAATCCTAATCAACGATCCTGGACTAAATTTTTGTTTTGAAAAACTAACAACTTTAATTAAGATAAGCAGTGAAGAACTCAGGTTACTCATCTTTCACATGAGCCCCTCCTCTCGCCTGACTCAAGCTAAAACAATCATAACTTTAGAAAGATTCAAAATACTATCTAACAATCTACTTCTGTTCTGATTGTAGCTGAACCTTGTGGATTGATTTTCTATTCTCAAACCACTCCACAATTATTTATTTCAACACAAAATATACGACAATGTATTTACACCACATAGACAAAAAATTGGATAAAATAGATCGAAAAAATAAACAAGAAAAAAGACAATTATAATGCACAAATTATGATTACAAACACAAATTATTAAACGAACATTTTCCAAAACATAAAATGCAAAACAATACTTCAAGACCTAAAGGACTCAATTGACAAAAAAACTAAAAAACGAACAAAAATTTCTCTTTCTGAATCAAAATCTGCAACACCATCATCAATTAAAGGTACACAAAACAAAAAATTCATAGTATCGTATGCCAGTACGACTATACAATCGAAATAAACAAATAGGACACCTTGAAAGCTACACATTAACCGTGATACAAAACAGAAAATGGTTCAATACGACAAAAAATTTTGACAATGATTCTTATCTTCCTTTTGTCATTTACCCACCAAGCGATCCCGCTAGACTAGTAGTACAGTTTTGTTTAGCAAATTTGTTCGAAAAAAGGAAATAGCCCATGCAAACAAGAAAATCCCGAAGTGAAAATCAAAAGACAAATGTTTGATCACTATCTACCAGGTATTAGTAATATCACCTAATATTACGGAAAATTTTCTATTGAAATCTTGCCACCACAAACAAATAAAACACCACATCGAATTCAAAAAGATGACATAGACCTAGACTTCTCGAAAATTTTAACAGAAAATATTAAAAAGATTTAACACCAAAATTCAGAAAGAGCAAACACATTATTCACAAATTATGTTTTCTACACCATTTATAGTTATATTTCTATAATAGAATCAAACGAACTTTTAAATGTTTTACCACCTCAAACATCTCAGCATACACTAATAAGACGTGTAATCAACCTTTTCTCGCAATTTTTAGACTCAACTCCGGTCTCAATTCACCGATAATGGTATATCACAAATGGTAAAAAATGATCTACTTAGAAATCTAGCATGGTTCATAACAGACTATTTTGTACATAATTTAGATTTAATTTCAACAGCAAGAAAAAGTTTCCGAGCCTAATCATGAAACGATGGAACCATATTAGCAGACAAAACAGATTATGTATGGGACCATGAATGCTCCCTTCTATTATTTGTCTAAATACCAAACGATATTTCAAGTGCAGCAATTGCCACTGTCTCCATGCACAAGAACTTTTTAGGAATAACTCCACTCACCATTGACGCAACACCCTTAAACTTTAAAACCAAAATTTATTGATAGAACAAGTAATAATAGTTTAAATTCAACATTTATAAATACACAGTAAAGCCTTAATGGTAGTAGAAATCTGACACAACAAGACATTCAAACCCCATCGCACTTTATTAACAAACAAGTAGTTAAAAATTACCTGCAACAGCACTGAAAAG
Organism: Symsagittifera roscoffensis; assembly: GCF_963678635.1. Taxonomy (NCBI): domain Eukaryota; kingdom Metazoa; phylum Xenacoelomorpha; order Acoela; family Convolutidae; genus Symsagittifera; species Symsagittifera roscoffensis. The sequence continues at coordinate 55,054,160 of NC_087064.1, forward strand.
TTTCGCTCCTATTCATCCAACAATCACAATCACTACAATCAACATTTTAACCATCCTTTAATCCAAAATAATTTCTTATGGATTATCAAACTTGTAGACCAAAAATTAAAACGCGACAATCAAACAAACAAAAATGAATTTTATTGCAAATCATAATTATGTTTTTTTTCTCAAACAATAACACTAGCAATCCAATAGCAAAACCCCTTTTTACAACGCAAAACCAATCAGAAGAACATAATTACACTAAACAAACACAACATTCAGTTTCCCTGTCAGCATTTTTTAATGAAAAACGAAAAACTCCTGCAGACCGCAATGGAAATTATCCATTTTTTCAACAAAAAAACCTTACAAACAAGCAATTCACAAGAAATCAACCACACTATTCTGAAGATGAAGATTACTTCAATCAAAATTAACAACAATACAAAAAAATCTCACGAAAAAATAAAAGGAATTTTGTTGACCAACCACATAATTTTTATCAACTATTTTTTTTGAACCCTAGTTGAACTCAGAAGAAACATGACAAACACAGCAACCCCTTCCTCAACGACAAAAGTTTGCTCAATCAAATGAAGTTATACCATCATAAAATCAAAGTTACCAAACAAATCCAATGCAAAATGAAATCCCATTACCATCTTATTTACAACAACACGAAATTACAAAAACCCAACCTGAAAACTTTACACAAAAATCAAACACAGCAGAAACACTCCAAATGACAATGAATTCATACCTATTATGATCATCTATTAATTCCAAAAAAGCGCTCACGGTATTCACAGGAACAGACCTTGAATATTCAGTAGAAGACAATCTAAAGGCAGTTACAGCAAATTTAATTTTAAGAATAGGTCTAGAACCAGTAAAAACCCGGTCGCACTGCAATCAGTAGATACATAGGGGCGCAGCAATAGTTCAAACCACTCTATATGTATCACTCTTACATATTGACATTAAATCTGATTGGAAATGATTCACACATGAAGTTTCAAAAATTATTGATTCTGAAAGAAGTAAACAACACCAAAGAGTTTTATGCAACGAAATTCGAAGACTTCTAAACGAAACAATAAAACTACTCGCAGTAAGAATTGAAACTCTAGTACGAAAAGCATATTTCCTCAACACACATGATTACAGGAACACGAAAATGGCCAAAGTTTTAATGATGACTCTAAGACCACAATTACGCAAAAAAGCAATGAAAAGGGAGCATCACATCCATCATTGATCCGAGAACCTGATATAGGTTTTAGAAAATTAGTTGATAAACTAGAGCAAGCTAAAGTCACAATGAAATTAAAAGAAACAGAAAATATGTAAACAATGTTCAAACAACAAACTAACATATCAACAATAAAACAGACTCTAATGAAGAGGTAGCAGACAAAATGACTCAAAGAAAAAAAAACATCTATGGAAAGAATCCGAATTTCAAAGGCTAAGCATCATTCAAAAATTGTTGCATTTTTTGCCGCAGATATAGACAGAGCATTGCTGAATGCAAAAAAAACAACAAGACAACCTAAATAGACCACAAAAACAGAGAGAACCAAGTAGTCATGAATTTTCACCTATCAAAGAAGTAAAACATCATCACAGTGCATGAAATTCTTTGGCCTCTGCTTCGCACTAAAAACGAAATCCTCATGCTCGCCAAGTCTCTCATAACATCCGACACAATAAAAACAACTTCCCCCATGGATTTTTCCTAAAACAGAGCCCTCGTAAGTATGAATTTCAAAATGAACCTTAACAAATAGAACAAAACTCAACATTATTACACGTTTTAGTCTTATCGTTTTTTAGATTTCACCAATCAATCATCTAAAACAAAAAAAATGCAAATAAAAAATCACAAACTTTTGTTATAATTTTGTAATTTAAATCTAACAATGAAACTGAAAAATCCAAGTGGAAAAAATTTCATAACCAATGCAGAAAATTAATATTAAAATTCAAAAAATTCTAAGTAGTAAGTTAATAAAACGCAAAAAAATTACAAGCAACAAATTTTCTTACGTGAATTTCTCTTATAACTGGTTAGTTGTCATTTCCTTGACCACATTTTACACAGTCTATCCAGCAAACTCGCACAATGCAACCACGTAGAATTGGTTAATAAATGAATTTTAAGTTTCAATGATAATTGATAACAACTCTAGCTTGTTTTCACGCGTTTCAAACGTTCCTTTAACACGGTTGGAAGGAATTATAAAAAAGTTCAAATTAACCAACGCAGCTTACTAAACCGCTTGTATAAGAAAGTCCCACGATACTCCAGATTAAACCCAGGTGAAAAACTGGATAAATTTTTATTTTGAAAACCACTTTCAACATTGATTGAAATCACTTGAAATCTTAAAAACTAAAAAAAAACACAATTATCAGTTTTTGATAAAAGGACACAACCAAAAAAACTAAAATACCTTATAAAAAGGACAAAACTTGAACACAAAAAGAAACTCTGCTCAAATGGACGGTAAAATTACACTCCATTCTGGCCTAATCCACCAGAACATGACGTCGCTCGAAGTACAGGCGCGCACTTTGTGCTACGACTCCGATTTTCATTTTTTGCTAAGAGTGACTCCAGGGGAGCAACTCTTCAAAATAACCGAAACTAAAAAAAACGCTTTTTAATAAACATCAACAATTAATAAACATCATACTATAATTGATCTCACTAACAAGATATAAATTTAATATGCAATGTAAAAAATTATATTTTTTAGAGCAAACGGAACGAGCAGCGAAGGGAGATGAAAACTCGACGACATTCCGACTCTGGAATGGCAAATGTTTTGGTTTTGCCGTAGCTACAACCCTCACAGGATTTGAAGTATGGGCCCAACAATGCCGCAAAGGAACCCATTGAAGACGAACAATGGCCAACTAAGTGTTGACTTCTTATACAGACCCTAGTCACTTGGCGCTTCACACATAAAGGTCAATCTTCATGTTGCACGTAGTCTCACTCTAGCTTAACGAAATCAACACATCACTGCATCAATCTGATACGATCACTCAAGACGATTTAGGATAAAACGAGACCCACTTCTGGAACACGAACAACTGGCCTTCTTCTCTCCACGAAGACAACTACATCTCTCCCTCCTTCACGCATCACTGCTTCAAAAGAAAACGATTCTAAAAAACAAAGAAATCTCTCCATCCATCCTTCACTACAAAAAACAATTTGAAAACTAAAAACGCTCTAAACCTCGGATGGGTGCAACCAGTTCAAAACTAGTATATATAACCAATAAAATTCTTGATGAAATCATCTCAATAAAATATTTCGTACTAACCAATCATGATCCATAACTAACACTGACGATTATTTGTAATGCTGAAACTTCTTGTAGTACCTGATCGAATATCTGTGGCTGATACCGATGATCATTCGTTTTTTCATGGCCCCACACTGATTAGATTATCCAGAATATCATCTTTCATAATTTTAGCCAAGCAACATTTTGGACTTCTGTCGATCATGATATTTTTTAGTCAAGCTATCATGATTTCGTTTTGTCGCTATCTACGTCAGTCAACGTCCTCTTTTTTCTACAGAGCCATCTTATCTTTTTGTCCCAATTGCTTGCTACAATTTCACAATTTTTTTCTGATTCAATATCTTTCAGTACTTCAATCATTTTATAGCATTTCGTTCAATAAAATTGCTTCAGACCCCAAAATCTTAAGGTTGGCATCGAAGGCTTGAATAACCAGTTCTTCTACAGATTATTTAATGGTCTTTACCAGGGGCGGATTTAGGGGGTGCGAGCGCGGGGATTTGACAAGAAACGCCTCCCCTTCAGGGGTTCGACCCCTCACTAACCAAAGGGTCGCACATTGTGTGTTATTTATTGGCATCCATTTTAAAATTTCTCTAAAAAGTCAAAAAAAGGCAATTTTACCCGTTTCTTCAAAAACTGCCGGCGGCGCGATAAATTTGATCAAAACAGGGTCAGTATAAGGATTTAGGAGAAGTTATTTTATTTGACTTTAAAAAATTCGACATATTTTGTAAAAAAATTCCGAAAGTCCGCCAACTCGAGAAAAACCTGGATCAGCCTAAGTTCTACTAAATGTACAGAAGAAAAATAAAATATATATAGCTTTTTGCTATCAAACTTTTAATTGCCACATTTTGCACTGATCTGTTTATGATCTTCCAGTTTTTTCAAAAAACTTTTCTTTTTTAAGGCCCGATTACACATACAATGTTTTTGAGTTTTGAATTTGTTCACTTTTGTCCAGAACATGTTCAATCGTTTATATTGCTCCTTTGAGGACAATAGGCGTGAATTCTGAAAAATTTTGGTTCAGATCGAAAATATGTCATTGGTTTAATGGTTCGCTCAGAAGGACTCCTGTCTAACATTCTATTTTTTTTCAGATAGCATATGTTAATACAAACCGTGAAGGTCAATTGCTTAGACTTGGTAACAGCAAAATTCTCACCATGCGTAAAGCTATACTATTCAACAACCACTCGCCCTATATCAAATCAAAATTCAATTAACTTAACTCAATATCAGATAACTTAAGTTATGCATTAATAATTAGCACTATGTTTCATCTTGTTTCATCTAAATTTCAATAGGTACAAATGTGACGCGTATCGCAGTTAAAAAAATTTTTCATCCAAAACATAAGAGGAACAAATGTAATGCATATCGCAGTTTAAAAAAGTTTAAGCTAATTTTATCATTCCTGGGTCATTGAATCACCTGCCGCAAATTTCAAGGCCTTCTAATAACATTAGTTTATCTATTCTCTTCTTTGCTTATTGTCCGTCTTATTCATCAACAGCCTTCTTTCTCGTCACTCTTTTTTCCCCTGCTGGCTCATGCTCACTCGCTTTCTGATTGCTCATTAGACCGCCTGCTCGCTCGGGGATACGTCGTCGTATGCGTACAACGGGTCCAGCTTCTTTTTATGAAAACAATTAAGCATACATACTGATTGCTCTCAGCGCTTTATCGCTTGTCAAGTCCACTACTCTCAGTTTTCCAGACTCAAGGACGCACATCAAGCCTCTGCCTCTCATTGCTTTTGTGACACAGTTAGCAATCATCATGGAGTTTGGAGCTTAGTGAAAATTTATTTTTGCTTACCTGACCATGGACCCAGCAACCGCGATATATCGTCATGGTATTTTCACATTGTTGTTAAACTGTAGTGAGTCTAAGGTTGACTTTTTTCAATATGTAAACACTGTGAGTTTGCCAATGTCTCTCTCAGCTCTGAGTAGTAGACTATCGTCTTCCAATACAAACACTCCTCGCTGCTATGGTCAGTTTTTCGGCAAACGGTTCTATTCTAAAGACATCCCTATAAGTTCGTCAGACTATTTTTTGACTACCAACCCGGGATGACCAAAAATACTAGTCATACAATTTCCATATATGGAAAAATGCTAGTCATACACTTTCCATGCAATTCCATACGTACAGAAAATTGCATGAAAGGTCTATGATTAGTATTTTTTTCATATATGGAAATTGTATGACTAGCATTTTTTCATATATGGAAAGTGTATGACTAGCATTTTTTCATATATGGAAATTGAAAATTTAGAAACTTTTCATATATGAAAATTTTATGACAAGCATTTTTTAACAATTAGAAATCCAGCAAAATGAGGCAAAAAAACTACTTTAAAGAGCGAATAGCCAACGGTGTCGAGGGATTGCACTATGGTTATTTATATGATCTTTTGAAGAACCCAGTCTGGGAGATCGTCGTTTATGCCTGAAAATTATGCCTGTTTTCAGATGTCTCTTAGCGCAAAAAAAATCCCAATGTTAATTGGGACTTCGGTATAATATCATCATTATATTTTGCAACAAAACTCATTTTTTAAAACTATAAAATTTGAAATTTGAAAATTTTGATGAGAATAAAAGCGATGAAGGAAACCACTACTATGAAAAAAATCAGAACATTATGTTTATTAACTCATTTTTCCCTATTATTGCGGTCTCTAGATACCTATTAAGAACGTCGTTGATTTCATTTTGTATCATTATGCAAATCATTTGGAAGAAGTCGGAAATAGATTTAGAAAGCAATTGAAGAATTTTTGAGTTCTTTAACAACTGAAAATTTAATGTTTTTTGACTTTGACCACTAATTTTTTAGTGTCACAGACTAACAAAAACTTCACCTCTAAAAGTGGTAGAAACTATTGGCGTAAATATTCTGTTGAAATGAAATTGATTTTATACAAATTTTGAGTGTTAAAACTCTGTATATACTTTACTACGTACTCTTAAGGAATCGTTCAAATGAGTGTGATGTGAAACTTAAAACCGAGTCGTGATTCATATTTGAATGAAATATCTGAAAAACTGAAAAGTATTTAGGTTATCAAAGGTGATTTTTCAAAGACAGAGAGACAGAGAGAGAAGAGAAAAACGAGGGAAGTTGCTTGCAATAGCTTCTCTGTTTTTCATCACACTTGAAGCTTTTCTGAGATCATAAGTGTATTATTGTGCCGACGTTCGATACGAAATTTACGGAATATTTGTGCTCGGGGTGGGTTTTTTTTCTTCAGACAAATTTCGACTTTTTAACTAGCCATTTTTGACGGAATTTTCTTATATCATTCAAAAGGTATTGTTGTCCTGAGCTTAAATTTGAAAAGATATTTCACCTGTGATCATTTTTCGTAAAGTTATGAGGGTTTAAAGATTGCCATTTTGACCAATTTGGGACAATTAACGCGCGATAAAATTCGCGCTATTAGCGCGTAAGCGGAGATTTAATCCGTCCTATAAATCGTTCCAAATTGGTTGAACGAAGCTTATTTGCCATAATTGATTTGTTACAAGGAACTAAATCTAACTTTTTATCCTTTATATGGCGTGTGGGGGGACGAATTTCATGAAAAATTTCAAATTTTAGAAAAAAAAATTTTCATTTTATTTTGTTTCATTTAATTTCTTAATGTTATTATTGCTGCTCCATAAACCTTAAAAGGCAGTCGGATTTTTCAGGGCTTCTCCCTGATACGAGCAGTCTTGTTGCTTTTTGTTCCGACTTTCGATACGAAAATAACGGAATATTTGTGCTCGGGGTGGGTTTTTTTTTCTTCAGACAAATTTCGACTTTTTAACTAGCCATTTTTGACGGAACTTTTTTATATCATTCAAAAGGTATTGTTGTCTTGAGCTTAACTTTGAAAAGATATTTCACCTGTGATCATTTTTCGTAAAGTTATGAGGGTTTAATATTGCCATTTTGACCAATTTGGGACAATTAACGCGCGATATAATTCGCGCTATTAACGCTTAAGGGGAGATTTAATCCGTGTTATAAACAGTTCCAATTATAATCAATTGCTTAAACGAAGCTTATTTGCCATAATTGATTTGGTACAAGGAACGAAATCTATCTTTTTGTACTTTATATGGCGTGTGTGGGGATGATTTTCAAAAACAAAACTCAAATTTTAGAAAAAAAAATTCGTTTTATTTAATTTCATGTAATTTTTTTACGTTATTACTGCTGCTCCATAAACCTTAAAAGGCAGTCGGAATATTCAGGGCTTCGCCCTGATAAGAGCAGTCTTGTTTCCTCTTGGTATCTGTTAAGCAGTGAGTTCGTCTCTCGACTAAAAGCCTGCTGGCGAGAGCGCTTTTCTGATCTGACTGAATACTACTTTGATGAGAGTGAAAACAGAGCCAGGCAGGAGTATTACGCTGCTCTTAGAGTAGTTACAGAACAGAAGGATGAAACAGGGAAGAGAGAAAACGATTTTTAATCTCTTAGTGGGTGGTGAGAACTACTGGCTAGAATTTTGAGAGCTCGTTTTTTATACTGGAGTTTGTGGTGGGGTAGAGGGGGGGGGGGGGGCTAAATCCGCCTAAATCCGCCCCTGTGTAGGAATACGTCAGTAGTTTGATGAAATTGAGAAAAAAATTATATTTTTCTCATATAATTTTTATTTTACATGATCGGAGTCAGAGTATTCTGGGCTAGTCGCATAGCAAAAGGGCATGCTCGTTTGGCTCTCGGCATAACAGCAAGTCAATGGGCTTTGCTGTTGCTGTCGGAACACCTTTATCAGATTGAATCATTTGTGCAAGCAGTAAAAATCACAAGATCTATTTTCTTAAAAACGAATTCGCTGTATTAGATTATCCGGACTTCCAAAAAAAGGTGACATTAGATAAATTTTCATGGCGCTTTTTCCTTAAGAAAAGTTTTAAGATCAAATCGCGGAAAATAAATCAATTTTACTACAATTCAACCTCTATGTTGGCCGCAATACTTTATGTATACAATTTTTACGCTATTGGCGTGGTAGATGTGAGCATTATATGCGCTTGTAGATTTAAACAATCATTTTTTCCCAACAAAAATGAGCAATCATTTATTATTGTTGGTCATATATGATTGATATATGCTTTTTGGTTTAAGTACGTGCATTGTATTTTTTTGCTACTTCAGACCGTTTTCAGACCAATAAAGCGCACAGTGTATAAACATACATTTTATTTTACAACAATTTCACCAGCATATTAGACAAAATATGGATACATCTTTTTTTCTTTTCTGTTACATTTAAAACATCTTCTGTATGCTACTGAAGTCTGTTTTTAACAAGAACATGTCCATCTAAATCAACAAAAGAATGAACAAAAAATAATTTAATATTCCATTTTTAATGAAAAGTTCCGGTTTGTTCATAAAGTTTGACAATATTTATTATGTTTCAAAATCCTAGCAAATTAATTTAAAATTTTTTGTATCGTTTATTGACGTGATTATTAAAATTACTTGTGACAGTTGAGTCATTTTGTTTGGTATTTTTTGAAAAATTAGCGACAGATGGCGAATTTCAATGGAGTGAACAACAACATGTCCGTCACAACCGGTTATGTTTGTATGGATAATTCTGTTTCTGGACATCCCCAAAGTATCCAAACAAACAACAAGCTGGCAAACAACTCAGTAGCTCAATTTGTAGAGCCTCAAAATAACTCAACCATAAAAATCGCTTATATTAATTTTCCAAGAGTGCATCAAGCTTTCGACAGGCCTCGAGACAATTTAGATTCGAATTATTTTCCTCCAAACTTTGCAGTTATTCCGCCTACTCACATTGGCATCGGGCAGCAGTTTTTAGGTGAGCAGTTTGGTTTGTGTTTTCGGCTGCGGTAGTTTTAGACACTTTTAAGGGAAGCGAACCCGGGTCTTTTCTGTAATACTAAAAGATGAAAAAAGAAAATGATTTTTTTTTTGAAAAATTGGACTGACTTTGTTTACAAATGTAGGGGTGATATCACGAGCGATAATACAATCTAGAAAATCGCAAAATTGTAAATAAAACGACAATTAAAGGCGCATTTCAAAATAAAATTTAAGTGCAGAAAACGCCAAAAAATGGGGAAAAATGACAAAATGTCAATTTGAAGCTAAATTAAGGAAGTCTGCTTCATTTTTACCAATCTGATAACAAAATATAGCATTTTAAATTAACTTTCTCCCAATTTATAACAGAAATAAAACCGAAAAGCTGATAGTCTTTACTTTTCTTCAAAAACAGATATTATATTTATTTAAAAAGCTAGAATGTAGTTTTTGATACGTCCTCAAAAGGACCATTTAAAAACACCCTATCTCCACAGCTCTGTTTTAAATTAGGGACTACTTTGACGATTTTATTTCAAATTGGGATAATAATACGTCTTATATTTTGTTCTTTTAAACCGTAAGCGGCAAACTGAATGTTCCCGAATTGTACTGAGGCAAGAAACTTGCTCATATTAAAGCGTTTCCACGCTGAAGTGATATCATTTGGTGCTTTACCTAGCTTGTGAGGAGCGGGGGATAAGTTTCAAAAAAGTGTTTTTTTTTTTGATTTTTTCTATAAGATTTTTTAAAGCAAAAAGCTTGTATTCGACATGGAGCAGCAGAAAAGATTTTCAATTCTACGGCCCGGCAGGTTCCAAACTTTTGGGACCTGCCAACTATAATGTATCACCCAGACTTGTTCAGTGTTCTTGACTCTAATCACTTGTCCCGTGGTCAGACTACTTTTATAACTCGCGTATCCATAGAATTCTAGTTACCATTTCCCTTGCTACTTCTTTTGAAATCCAACTACCTTTATAATGGTCGTCTTTTTAATAATCAGCCAAGGTTGTTAAGTGCAGGCATCACACTCCATGTTGGCCTGGTAATTATTAGACCTAGTATTTGTTGAGTCATTTCGCTAAGTGCAGTCAGATTAAAAAGTTCATTCGTTGAGTTTTTAGTGACCGACGCTGCCAAGACTAGAAAATCGCTAGCAAATGTCATCTCGTTGTCTGCCGCAGAAACAAACTCCTGGATCAGCATAGTGTCTTTTATCACTGGTCTTACTACAATGAGTTCGAGAAACTCGAAAGTTTGGCGTTTTATCAAACCCGATTTCAATTCCTCAAACGCTCTTCTGAATGTATCCGTTTTTGTTACTCCGCCAAATAAGACGTCGTTTCCATGCACTATTAGCACTTCTATGCAATCCCACTTTTTATTCTGTCCAGACAAAAGGCAGTGTTGCGTTAGACATTCGGTGATCCGATTGAAATAAAACCAAGTGATCAAAGTAGATTTATACGGGTTTTCCACTCAAGCTGGTGAATTACTTGCAATTTTTTTATTAGACTGAAAACACTGCCTAAAAATTTTGATACGCAGTGTTGCTTGGCTACACTTGGGTACCACAACGTACAGTGCTCAGTCTCATTTTTTCAAACGTGAAATGACCTGAAGATGATTAAAAAAGCCAGGGTATGCAAAAGTTTTGAAAAGACTTAAATGGTACCTTAACTCACAAGAGTGATGTCCTTGATTCATGAGGTTGGCTCGAAATGTACTGAAGTTTAAAAACCAGGCAATTGGCGTTTCTGTACTAGAGCTAATGGCTTAAAGATCTTATTATAACATCCGTGGCGTGTAGCAGTTCATTTACTACTACTTAAAGTAAGAAAATTTTCTAAATCTCGCAATAAAGCCAGGGGCAAGCCGTGATTATTGTTTTGTATTGCTTTTTCAGTAACTATCAATCTGAAGTGTCTTTTTTAAATACAGATTAAGCAAAAAGTGCTTGCTACAAAACATTGCTCGAAAAAACATTGATTGAGATATTTAATGCGTTGCGCCGCTTTTTTTTTCAATTTTTCCACTTCACTTTTTTTAATAGGTCAAATTTTCTCCTTCAAGCTAATTTTGACAGAATCGGAAGAAAAATTGCATTTAAATCTATAGTTTTCAAAGCCGCCCATCCTCTATGGTGTTTGAACAAATACAGGCGGCTCGAGTATAAGCAAAACAAAATTATTTCGATAAAATTTTAAGAAATGAATTTAAATCACTTTACTATCTTTAAGAAAAATTTTGTCATCTGATAAAAACTCCTATGAACGTAGTTGAATTATATTCAAGACCCATACCAACCCAACTGAAAAAAAAACTACTCGAAGAAAACTACTTGAAAACTTCTTTTAAAATACTCCCAGAAATGAGACAAACAAATCCAACAAACTACCATACATGTGCTGACAGCAATTGTATTTCAACAAATTTTATGCAGATGGCATAGCAAAGACCTAAGAAATTATTGCAATTCAATTAGTTTGACACAAAATTGTAGCTTTACGAATCAATTTAAATTCATACGAAATCAATTTACACCAAATTTTGGCAATTCTTTTGGTTTCGTTACCATACGGAGAAACAAAAAATTGATTTTTTTTTCGTTTTTTGTCCTTTTTTGGTTTAATAGTTTTATACAGATTTTGTACAGTTTATTTTGAAATTTTTTCGACAAACAAAAAAAGAATATTTAAAAAATATAGGGTAGGCTTTTGAGTTAATTTTTCGTTCTGATATTTGAACTGAAAATTACAATGAGTGTAATAAATTTGTAAATTGTTTCTGCAACAAAAAAAAATCACTTTTTTAAGCTGTTTTTTGCATATTAAATTTGATCTTTAAAAGTTATTAATCAGAAACAGAGTTTAAAAAAATTGCATTAATTTACTTTATTGAGCCCTTCGATTCGCAAAAATTATTAGGGATTCTCTTAAACTCAAAATTTGCGCTTTTAAACACTTCTGAAACCTCTCTTCTCTTACAATAAAACGGTTCAAAAACAAATTGAAAACTTGAATCGTTAATAATAACAGATTTTATACAAAAAATGTTCTGTTGCCTGTAATGTTTCTATTTTTTGATACATACACACCTGACAAATTTGAAATTGAATTGAACTTTAATGAAAAACTTTTCAGCGCAAAAATGCGTCAAGAAATTGAAACGTTAACAACGAATGTTTTTTTTATAAAATCTGTTTCAAACAACAATTCGAGTTTTTGATTTTTTGAACAAAAGTTCTCCATTGGAACTGATTTAATTAGGCGGTGTTGAGGGTTCTTGATGTGCACATATCTTCAGGTATAGTTGTGTCGCATTTTCTCTCAATCAGTTTGTTTTTGTTCCGACTATTGAAAATGGGGAGGGCCTTTGTATTCGGATGAGACTTAGTTTTCCTTTTTGTTTTCTATGCAAAATCAGGTAGAACAATTAATCATCGGACTGTCTTGAATGAAAAATCAATTAATGCACTTTCAGTCATGATTCGAACCACATTTAAAAACTCTTAGAATCTTTTCTAGTGTCGAGAAAAATTGGCTGAAATTTGCGATTTTTTGTCTAATTTTGAGCGACGAAAGCCAACAAGCAGGCTTATTTACGATATTTAGTGTAGGCTATTTACAATAGCTTTTTTATGGTTTGTTTTATTTTTACTCGAGTGAAAGTAGGTTTTGGAGGGTTTTAATGCCATTTTGGTATTCAAAAATTTCAAAAACTACTGCAAAAAAATTGAAAAAAGGTTTGAACTTTTTTTTTCATACTTTTTTGATTTTATAGTAATTTTTCTTGAAAAAATGCTTTCCGCTTTGCCTGTTTCAACATTATTGTCTAAGATGCCCTAATTTTGCTTTTATGTCTGATTTTTTCATCTCACCACGCAGAAAAAGCTACAATATTCGAAGAAATATTTTTTGGTAGATTTTTCAGAGACTATGGTCGGAACACTCTGAGCTTCTTGCAATTTAACCGGCTACCCTTGTTTAATTGTGTAGTTAATTTTTGCATGCCCGGGTCTAGTCGTCTCTAGCATCAGTCAGATGAGTTTCTTAAAGTTCGTTTCATTAGTTCCAATTTTGAGGGGGGATATCACATCTTATTTCTTCTGTGTTTTCAGCTATAGACGGGAGTATTTATTTCAAGATTCAAACAATTTCGAGGTTGCTTACTTGTTTGCTTTTCTACTTATAGTATTGATCACTGAATACCGAGCTACATACTACTCATTAACCTTCACTATACTGTATGCATTTCTCCAGGTAAAACCTTCAACCGAAATCTGAGTTTGGCGAAAGAATCTTAGGATCACCGATCCCAAATTGTCAAAACTGTATCATGCAAATCAAACAGTCAAATATTTTAAAAGCAAACGTTTTGTTTCAACTAAATTGAATCCCGTTTTTTTTTCTGAAAATGCCAGAAACTGTTACCGTCAAATTATTCACGTTACATCGTAACCGGGAAGGCACTGATTTTCAATTGCCAGCTAACTTTACAAAGCACTGGGGGCTGCTAATCCATTTTTATGAAAATGGGGAACTTGGTTACGAGGAATTAATCGAGGGTTTCTGTAATGACAACGATAATACTCTCGAAGCACACCATTTTCGGTACGGCAAAAAAAAAAAAATGAATTTGAGGGCGATCCTGGATACAAAAAAATTGCGCTGCAAAATGAAGACCAGTTTCATGAGGTTCCAAATGAAAGTTTTGTTGATGCATTCTGCGTGAATTTCAACAAGCAACAGGTACGCTACCAAGCAACAAAAGATGATTGCCAGACTCTGATATCGCGCTTTCTGGCAGAAGCTGGTCTAGAAGCCGCACTGGAGTTACTTCCAGAAAGCGGACGCCAAGCAAAGCAGAACTTAATTAAGGTATTTTGAAGAATCAAATAGAATATGTTTCAGGCTGTAAAAGTAAACCTGTCCTCAATCAAAATCATTTCAATGCGCAATGATTTGTAGATCTGTAGGATAAATAATCTCTTAAATATCCTTGAAGCTACCACAGTAATAACTAATACTGTTCAAACTCCAACCCGACAAGTATTATGGTACATTGCGCACTTTTCCGCGTTTTCCAATTTTCTCTACTCGAATTCTAGTTTCCTTCTGTTTTCGATGTTCTACACGCCATTGGATTGGGGGGGGGGGGGGGTTGGGGTTAATGTTTTTTGTTGTTTGTTGTCTGGGATGCGACCCCCTGCCGACCGACTGACTTAAAAGCTTACGACTGATCTGCAGAAAAATGGAAAAATGTATGCTTAAGTCTTGTAAGCATATTTTTTTCTGCCGATCAGTCCTTTAAGCTTTTTAAGTAAGTTGCTTGACAAACTATATTGATAAGATATTTAATTCAAGGCGAAAAATTAACCATAAATGCCAGTCGATGATAATACATGAAATTATAATCAAATTTTTTACAATACAGCCTAAAATCGAAAACTCAGGGGAAAAGTTCAAAGGAAGAGAAAATCTGATCTCTCAATTAAGATTATTTCATGCCTGAATAGACCACATCTGACTGAACAAAAATTATGATTGCTGGCATTCATCCAAGGAAAAACCATGCTTTTTCCTCGAGATTACAATTCATGTCGTGTTCATTGAGTTTCAAATGTTTCAGCGCTCCTCGTTAGCTAGTTCCAAGATATGCAGCGGAGTTTTGAGCAAAAGTCTTCCAAAGCTGATTAAGGCTGCTACGCCAGAAACATTGAAGCAATGTTTCAAAGAAATCAAGACTGGTAACGAGATGATGGATTCAGTTTTGAAGCAGCTGGTCAAGATTTTGGGCGCAGAGATGTCAGAAAACTTGGCCAGAAAATTAGCGGGAACTACATCGCCTTGGCAACTGTTGCAAATCCCGGCTGAAATAATCACTTACGCGATTTGCAAGCTAATCGGAAAAGACGAAACCTTCGCATATGGAACGAGTAAATTAGCGTCATTTGCTACAGCAGCGGGTGTCGGGCTTTGTATGGGTGGACCCGGTGGTTCAATGATATCTGTCATATTTTGGTTTGCTGGTGAAATTGTGGCTTGGCTGATCCGCAAGTTATTTGATTATGCCTCAAGTGGGGGATACTCGAAGAGGTTTGGAGATTCGCAAACCGAAGCACTGCTAAAAGGTATTGGAATTAACGTGAAGACTCTTGCACTTGGCGTCTGGAATTATTTGACGGCTATTGTGAAATCTGAAGCTCGTTGGATATCTTCTTTGGCAAAAGCGATCGAAAATAACCCAAGTGTGACAATTTGAAGGAAAAACATGTTATTTCATCTTAATCCCATATTATGTAAGCAAGAAAAACCGATTGAGAACAATATCGAAATAGTAGGGACTCAGCTTAACTGCTTAGTGGAAATTTGTCTGTGCTTTTATTAATGAATTATAACACACATCTGAATTTTGAGGCCTTCTATACTACCTGTAATCTTTTGAATATCTCCCGCTGTAACCTCAACTTAGATAACCAATTTTGTTTTTTCATATTTAGTACAGTTTTGGTATTATTGGAACTATAACTGACTATACCATTTTTCTGATAATACTAATGCTTTACTATTGATGATAAAACGAATACGCTAAAAAAATGTTGATTCTTAAAAAAACTTTCCAACCAATACTTTAAAGTTCTGCTTAAGTGCACCATGTTTTTTTTATTGTCGGGGTTTTTATTGTGTGGGCTCAATTTTTTTTTAGAATCAATCCTTTATTAGCGTATGCACGTTCTGCATTGATTCAATCAATGCGATCGAACTTAATTAATACTACGAAATAATAACTGTATATGTCATGTAGCAGAAGGGGCGAATTTAGGGGGGGGGGGGCGAGCACCCTTTCTTTCAGGGATTCGACCCCCTGCCGACCCAAAGGGTCCCCCATTAGTACCTTTTGAGAAATCCATTT
The DNA here is from genome assembly GCF_963678635.1 of Symsagittifera roscoffensis. Taxonomy (NCBI): domain Eukaryota; kingdom Metazoa; phylum Xenacoelomorpha; order Acoela; family Convolutidae; genus Symsagittifera; species Symsagittifera roscoffensis. The sequence goes on from NC_087064.1 coordinate 55,070,237, forward strand.
TTTTGGCCGACCGACCATAAAGTTTTTCTAAAGGCGCCTTTGGCGCCAATATATGCTATTTTTGAGGGGGAGCGCGCCATAAAAAACGCAATTTTTTGTCAATATTTTCAAAAAAAAAGTTCCCAAAAACGGGCAGAATTGTATTTTCACTTCAGTTTAATTTTTGAGATTATTGTACCATTCAGCTTTTTAAACTTTCACAAATAAATTGCAACTGCATTAAACGGTTAGATTTTGCAAAAAAATAGTAAGATACTTGTGCATCACTTGATCACTTGTCGGATATGTTTATATATTTTGAGAGTATAAATGATCAAATGAATGAATGAGCCTTTAAAATGACTGAGGCTAAGTCGTTTGTAAATCCAAAGTAACAAAAAATTGATGGTGAAGCGATTTAGATATTGCTTCGACTTTCGGAAAACTTGAAATATTGCTCGGCTTGGTTTTTTCTTCAGACAAACGTAGATTTTTAACTAGCTATTTTTAAATCGATGTTAATACCATTTGAACGATATTAACGCACTGAACTCAAAAATGAAACATTATTAGACAAGTGAATGTTTTCTGCTAAGTCTGGTGGCTTGAAAATTGACAGTTCGGCTAATTTGAAACAGCTGACCTGCTATTGAAATCATTCAAATAACGCGCGAGCAAGAGTCTAATCCGGCTAAAAAACAGTTTTCATTTAATTCGCGGCATAACATTTGGAATTATCAATCAGTTAAAAGAGACTCTCATTACATCAGTTTGTTTTCTGTGTTTCTGAGTTTAATTTCAAATGTCAAAAAAGTTTTTTTTTCAAAAAGTTGTTAAATTCTAACTTTAACTTTAAAATAAACTTATTCTGGTTGAATGCTTAGTAATTTTATCCTAATTTATAAGTCTCGCCTTAGATCGTCAAGTTGTCTTGACAAAAGTTAGAGTAGATACAATAGTTAGAAAAGGTATGAATTAATTAGCTGGTTAAATACAAAGCACAGGTTTATTAGATTTTATAAACGAATCGAACGGCTTAAAGAAATAAACCTATGAGAGGAGGTTGAGTTAATCTTAGTTCGCTCATCAATAATTTATCTTCTTGCTAAGGTTTATGATTATTTAGTATTCTTGGGTCACCCTTGATTGTGTCCACTTCTGCACTTCCGGCTGGTCGTCTGTATTGTCCTTGCTGTAGTCCTTTTAGTCCTTATGTTCCAGATTTCCTCGGTTGTGCGTATCTCAATTTATAAATTTATCGAATTTTTAACCGAGCATTTTTCTCTATTTTATTTGAAAAAAAGGCTATTTTTATGTTATTGTTAAAGTGGAAACAAAATTATTTATTTTGAAAAAGAAGTTGTTAAGAGATCTGACTTGCTGCTGACTGAGCAAAATGAAACACTGCAGATTTCAGGCCAGTCTTTTTGCTCGTAAGCATAAACCGGCGCCTGATTCAATCTTTAATTATTCAGGTTTCACCTGCTCCTTAATTCTCTCTTTCTTATAAGGAAATTTTCAACTAGTTTTTATTTGATTTTTTTCTAATCAAATATCTTTAAATTATTAGTCCTCTTTGATTAAAACCGCAGCCTTCATTTTTCTCTGATAAAAAGTTCATATTATTCTCTCTGATGTATCATATTGCAGGTGCATCTCTGCTTAATCGAAGCAACGAGAATTTCAGTGCAGCCAGCAAGACTGCTAAATATTTATCCATTTTGTTTCAAGTTAAAGTTAAAAAGGACATGTTAATAATTGCCGCCCTTTTAAAATAGTGAGCTTGAAAAAATGAGAAAATTTGGACAAGTATTTAATAATCAGGCGATTTTCAAAACAAGATTTTATAGTCCTAATAAGAGTAAATCAGTCAATATCTGATTTAGTGACAAGAGGCTTTAATTTAAATGGCACGCTCCAATTTAGAATTGGGTCGTTAAAAAAACAATTAAGACAATGTTCTTTTGTCTGTGTAGTATTTTCAATAGTACAAGTCACCCCTTTTTTAAGAAAATTAAGCTGTTCGATTCCTACAGTTACCATGGTGAAAATTTAAACACTTTAATGATTAAATGCTTTAGTTATAACATTTAAAAAGAACATCAACTGAAATAGTTATGAAGATAAGTTAAGTTAATGGACTCAAATTTAATTATCGTTTTTGTACTCAGAGCTATAAATTTCGTCTAGAGCTTCCTTCCTGCTTCTAGTTCCACATTGTACGCTCTGAGGATCGCTATTTTCCTCAGTGAAGCCTCGAGTTTTTGTTGTAGCTTGATGATTTTCTTCTTCTTGATTTTATTCTTAATTCGCCGTCTGCTCATCCCGTCTGTAAGCTCTTTAATATCGTCTTGCTCTTCCTGCTTGCGTCTTACATAGTTTGGGAAGGCAGTTATTCCCTCAATTGGGACGGTAACTTGCGTTCCCCTGCTTTCAGGATGTAGCCCTGCTCTTCTCTCTTCTTCAGTTTCCAGAAGTTGGTTTCCTCCTTTATCACCACTTCTTGTTGGGCTATAAACTCGACAGGCATCATCGCCTTTTCCATTGTCGTCGATTTGACGACTTCAATAAACGATGGCAGTTTCCATCTGTTGTAGTTTTGTTTTATTGAATACTTCAAACTCGTTATAAATCTAGGGTTTTCTGTATACAATTTTACTTCTCTGTTCTTCTGCAGTTCCAATCTTTGATTTAGACTGGGGAAACTTCGAGGGTTCTTATTTAATCCGTCGTCAATTGACAAGGGTTGTACTACAGATTTTAGTTGCTTCTTTCTGAGAGGCAATTTTCTTTTGAACTCCTCGGGTGCTGGGTCAGCATTTCGGCAGTTCCAATTCAAAATTTTGTCATGTTCCATTTTGCTAAACATCAGTTTAAAATAAAAAATTTTTTAAAATCTCAAATTACATTCGACTACTAAGGCTTATTATCAAGTTTGAATAATGATGAACATTTATAAAAGTGTAAAGTTGTATAAAAAAAAGGTGGAAAATATAATCTTGTGGTTTCATACAAACCCACCACGGAAAACAATTGAAGAAAGACGATCATGGTGTTTATTAACCACAGGAATAAAGCATTTTAAAAGACTGAGTTAAGCTCAGATATTAAACTTATGTAGTTAAAGCAAAATTGGAAAATTGGGCATTAATTAACCCCTAGTCTTAAATGTATGTCCACCTGGTTGTCATATCCAGCAATTTTTGTTTCATTTTTGATAAGAAACAGAAAAGAATTGAATTAGAATCAAATCAAAACGAAATACTGAAAACAAGGAATATTAAAAAGACAAATTACAAACTGTATAACATTCAAAAAGATAAGTGGATCAGTTTTTCTTGGGTTTTAATCCCCTGCATCAATCTATGTCCACATCTTTAGTACAGAAAAGTCTTAAGAAAATTTAACGTAAACAACCTTAATGATGATGGGGTCCAATTTTCAAGGTGTTGCTTCTGAAAACTTGTTGTTTTTAAGGGTTTAAATGCCTGCGTGTTGTGGATTCTAAACTACCAAATTAGTAATGTGGCCAAAATTTTGAGGAGTGAATCATGAGAACCTCAAAGGCTGCATACATCCATCAACAATCATTTGCGTTGGTTAAAAGAAATTGGTACCATGGGAATTGAAAAGCTACATAAAGCCACCAACAAATGCTGGCATAAATCTGCGGAGGGTCGGGTCGAAAAGCGTTGTTCGCCCATTTTATGATAAAGAATATTGATGAAAGTTTTACTCAATGTGTTGAGAAGAAAGGAGGTGATATTTCCCTTTTTGATGAAATTCTTCTAGTTTGCATGTTGTAACTTGAAAACTACAAAGATAATAAATAATGTCATCGGTCCCTACTTGGGCTCTAAGAGGAATCCGATGGTGCAAGTTAACTTCGCAGAATGAGTTTGTTACAACTTTACATTGGCTAGTTCTTTCATCAAAGGTTTAACTCTATTAATTCTCGTTATTGTACGTAGGGTAATTTGACATTCCCCTTAGTGTAATACTGAAATTTCAGTTAATAAAACCGCCTGAAAATGAAATTATTGTAGACTCGTAAAACTGTAATATTTTAAACTCCTGGCCTTTTGCAAATTTTTTTTTGCAATTATGTTGAAGTCAAAAAACATTTTTGTCTGAGCCATTGGATTCCGATCCCTCTAACTTTATTCGATTTTGAGGATGGTCCAAAATTATTAGCGTACTTGATTGTTTTCGATCTCAGTTAAGAATTAAATCCGTGTTCATGCATTTTGGCATATCCTTTTGGGTGTCATGCAGAACCGCTAATCCTTGTAGTTTGTTTGTAGGATAATATTCGTAATCGTTTTTTAAAGTATTATTAAAGTAAGTTTACTGCTCAGTATACAAAATGTTGGTTTAACTTCACAAAACTTTAAGCGTTATAAGAGCTTTAATGAAAAGTTGACATTTATAAATATTTTAAAGCAGGAAGAAATTGGTTTATTTTGATTCTATGTTTTCAAACGTTTGGCCTATTATACCTTTGTTTATATCTACTTTTGATTCTCTGAAATTTTTTAGTACGATAGGCATTGACTAATTTTCATTTTTACAATAAGTGCTTTTTGCATTAATGGCTTTTTGTTCTAAGGACTTATCAATTCTAAACGATGTTCCTACTTTGAAAATTATGCCTGCAGGAGAAATTGAAATTACGCGGGATGATTTTGGTGCAATATTTATGTTTTTATCAAGAAGTACATTTTGATAAAAGCTTAGATATGGATAACTTTTGCTTCTTATAATACTGATAGGAACTGTTATATCTGGGTATTTTTTTAATTCTAAGTTCAAATTTGGAAAGTTTATTGATTTAATGTTTTGAGAAAAGAAATCTATTCCTCATTTATTTAGATCGCATCCATCCTTGGCTGAAATCCATGCTTTCATTTTTACCGGATTATCAGTGTTTGTCCCAAAAGTTGAGTCAAAATTAGTATAACCCATAAGTTTAAGTTTTTCTCCATTAACAGCAACTGTTTTTGATCTAGATTTATTCAGCTGTAGAGGCTGTAATTTACAATATTGTCCATAACTGTCAAAATTAATAAGCGAACATTTTGCTCCAGTGTATAGTAAAAATTGGGTTTCCAGACCGTTATTTTTATTTTTGTTTCCGACGGGATGTTGAAATAAGTTAATATACAATTGTACTTTTGGTTCAGTCGGAGACTAATCTAGTTTAAACTAACAAGTTCACACTCATTATCGGTATAGTTTCCTGAAATGTCATCATCACTAAAATTGTGGATCTGGTAAGGTTCATGATAATCGTTATTTTCGTTGAAGGGTTTTTTACTGTTCGACCTGTCACGCGATTGAAAACTTTCATTGAGGTTTGACAAATGCCTGACTTCTTGTTGGGGATTTATGTCATTGAAATCGTTGTCTACTCTTGACCTACTCCTATTTTAGTTATGGTAACTTCTGTTTGAAATCTCTCTTAGTTGAAGCGATTCATAATTTTGCTCCTGTTGATCGTTATATTCAAAGCAATGTCTTATCTTATGGCCTGACATGCAACACCAGTTGCAAAACATTGGGTTTTTTTGTTTGTTTTTATGCTAATGTGGGGTATAAGCTGCGTTTGTTTTATGATCCTTCATTTGTCCTGTTAACTCTTTAAGTTGATCATTTAATCTCTCTGTTTCCAATTTATTATCTATGCTACTGGATGCTGTTTCGATAAAATCACTACTTATTGCAAAACTCAAGTCTTTTGTAGCAATATGATCTTTTAATTGTTGCCAAGTTGCGGTTGGATTCTCAGTTAGGAATTGATGCGCTTTTTGTTTCAAGCCTGGCGGGCTCCAGCCGCGTACAAAGAATTCGATTTTTTTTTGCTGTTCTCTGATCATCATTAAAACTTGGATTAGGCCATCCACGGTCTACTGCGTTGCTTAATCTATGTATGTAACTTTTAATAATTTCATCAGGTTGTCTTTTTTATGTTTTCTGCTTCTATTCGTCTCCTATATTTATCCTTATTATCAGTGAATCTACCTATGAATTGATCTCTTATCTCGTTCCAAGGTAAATTTGCTGCTAATCCCTGATACCATTGAGCGGCTGGACCTCTTAATATTGAACCAAATAAGGCTTTTTGTCTGTTATCATATGCGTCCTGTTCGTCACCTGCGTCTGCTGGTCTAGTGCCTAGGGAAAATGCTATTTCAAGAAAATCTCTTGCATCTTCATTTGGATCTGAGCCGGTAAACTTTTCGAGAGCTAAATTCGGGTATGCTATTACATTTGCTATCTTTGTTTAATTCACTCAAAGTTTTGTTAACAATATATATATATATATATATATATATATATATATATATATATATATATATATAAAGGGTTTGGATGTGTTGTGTACTGATCAATTGTAAGGACTGAAATAACTGTATTTGAATTACTGTGAGATTTGCTGGGTTCAATGAAAAAAAAATTTTTATTAGATAGATCAAGAGTGCTATGGGGCTGTTTAAGTTTTTTTTATATATAACTTATCTCTGGGTTATTGCTGCGGGAGAGAATAGTTATTTCGTGAATATTTTTGTGTGGGTGTTTGGACAAAATTGTGATTTGATCCTTTTGGATATTGGTGATATACCAAATAATTTTCGTGGATTTATTTTTAAATTTTAGTTTTGAATTAAATGCTGTTGTATTTACTTAGTAAAAGGTGTTCATAGCATTCTTCATCATTTTTGAGTTATAAATATTTATCTAGGTGATGACAAACAATATAAGGAATATTTAAATTTTTCTTATGAACTTGTTCTGATTTTGTATTTTGTTGAGGAAAAATTTGTGTTTCTAATAAAAAACAATTAAAATGCAAGTAGTTTTGTGCTTGGGTGTTTTGTGATATCAAAAAGCAATCGGGAGTGAAGCAATTAATCGTTCTTGCGGTAAATAAATTAAATTATTTGGTTTTTTTATTTGCTGAAGAATTGTGTCAATTTCTGGAGTATATCGTCAAAAAAAGACGTATAATTCGTTTTTATCGTCTTTAGGGTGTTTTGCTAGTATACTAAAATGATCTTTTTTATTGTTAGTGATATACCATATGATTTTAGAGACTTTTTTTCCTTGTTTGAGTTTTCAATTTATTGTCAATTTTAAAATGTGTTGTCATTAATTTTTACGGTGTTTGTTTTCTTTTTCTTGAGCTATGTTGTACTATTTGTTTAGTATGTTTTAGAGTTATAAAAACCTCCTAGGATTTATTGATTATTAACAAAGGTTATTAGTAATGGAATAAGAAAAAAAAATTCTTTGGAGAGGAAAAATGTTTTTTTAATTTTTTAAGTTTTTAAATTTTTGTTCGCTGATAGCTTAGCTGAAACCTGAAACTCTGTTCAAGTGAAATTTTATTGATGCCTTTGTTACGATTAACAAAATAATCTTATGCCTCTCTAGGTTATTAATGGCTCAAAACTTTAATTTTTTTGCTAAAATTAAAAAAAAAAAATTCCGAAACTTTAATCTGAAACCTGAAACTATGGTAGCTGAAGTTAAGTTTCGTTATATTAAAGTTGTCTAAATGCTATAGTATACTTTGTTTATGCTTAAATATGCAAAAAATTTTGAGAGAAATGAATCTTTTGATATCTTAAACCTAGGTTTTGAAATCTCAAACCTAAAACCCTTGAAATCTCTCAAACTCGATGCATGAAAATAAAAAGTTCGTTTTTGATAGCTGGTCTAGTGTAATTTAGAATTCTGAACAGGTTTGTATTTTCAAAATCACAAATTTGTTTGCGTAAACCTAACTTTTTGAGGCTGAAACTATGATTTCTAGAAGTGAAACTATGGTTTGATCACTTGGTTTTAGAAAGTTGGGATTGAAAATTTAGGTTGGTATCTCTAATATATATCTATTTCAGCAATAAAATTGCCAAAAAGATGAGAATTTTAGCCTAAAACGACGGTTTTAGTTTTCTGAAACTATAAGTTTGAGGGCTCAAACTAACACCTCATAGAAGTTTTTTGAGTTTAAAAATTGGTTAGTGCAATAAGGATTCCTATTATCTTTCAATAGTTCACAAAAATTTCACTTGAGAAGTAAGATTTTTGGGTCTGAAACCAAAAACACCAATTCCGAAACGTACGTTTGAGCCTTAGGATTCAAATTTTAAAATTGGTTTGGTGGGATTTAACACCGTTAGTTTTCTCTAAAAAGTCAAAATTCGGCGTTCGGAGCTCAATTTTGAGACCACAAACTGAATTTTTGTGTTCTGAAACTGAAGCTAACAAAAACTTACCATTTAAGACCAGGTTTTGACTTATGGTATCAAAATTTGGGTTTGACTAGTTCAACTTTTGCTGTTTTACCCAAATCCGTTTACAGAATCTTAAAATTGTGACCGCAAACTATACTTATTTTAACTGAAACGTTTGACCCTATAACTGAAACCTAGACTAAAACCAAAAATTTTGGCTGGTAAAAATCAATTTTTAGTGCTTAGGCTATCATATGAAACCTAGTTTGGACTTAATTTTTATTGTGAAACCTGATATTTTTGTGCTGAAACTAAAACTTGGTGTTTGGTGTTATGTGGTTAACGTTTAAGATTGGTTTTGGTGCGTATTCTTATTGTTTATTAGGTGTATAATTAAACTGTGTCATAAAAACTAATGATTTATTAAAAAACACCCAAATCCGTTCCTTCCTTTTTGGTTTTTGTTATTTTCTTCCTTAGTTTTAGTAATTGGCAGCTTTACTGATGGATGGCTTAGGTTTAAGTTACGTTAAGGTGGATAGAATTAAAACTAGTTTAAGAAAAGTTGAGGATAAGTCTCGAGAAATGATGAAGGATTAGAATAAATAGCAACAAGCGTGGATGGTTTGGGATAATGTGATGCAGAATTCAATTTATCATACAATTCAGGGTACTCTTAGATCGCACATATTAACCCCTCGAAAGAATAAATGAAGATATTTAATAAATTTTTGAGCACTTTAGTTTAATACAGAATTTCGTTAATTTTAGTGATGATAACTTTAAACTGAAGTTTTGGCAAAAAATTAGTGGATTACTGGACAAATCGTCTGTTCATGAGCTAATGTCAGTTAGAAAGCCGTATAATAGACCTCGAGGTGGAGGAATACCGTGGGCGACTGTTAGCGCAGGGAATACTTATCGCAAGAACCCTACTAGGAAGGTCTGTCAAGTAGAAGACAATGAAATTCAAGACAATGTCAAGTAGAAGACAAGTAGACGACAATGAAGTAGAAGACGACGAAAGACACCCATTGTCTCGTGGCTTTTTGAGGCTGGAACCTAATCTGACAAATACTCACAGATCCTAATATTCAAATTATTTTTTGAATTTTAATAGCTGTTTCGAATTTGTTGGAAAAGGAATTTCTTAAGGAGTAGTTCTCTGCTGCGGTGGCACCAGTTTTTTTAAGCGTTCATTGCTGGTTGAATGCTTAGTAATTTTATCCTAATTTATAAGTCTCACGTTAGATCGTTAAGTTGTCTTGACAAAAGTTAGAGTAGAAACAAAAATTAGAGAAGGTATGAATTAATTAGCTGGTTGAATACAAAGCACAGGGTTATTAGATTATATAAACGAATCGAACAGCTTAAAGAAATATACCTATGAGGGGAGGTTGAGGTAATCTTATTTTGTTCATCAATATTTTATCTTCTTTCCAAGGTTGATGATTTTTTAGTATTCTTGGGTCACCCTTGATTGTGTCCACTTCTGCACTTCCTGCTGGTCGTCTGTATTGTCCTTGCTGTAGTCCTTTTAGTCCCTATGTTCCAGATTTCCTCGGTTGTGCGTATCTCGACTTATAATTTTATCGAATTTTAAATGAGCATTTTTTCTCTATTTTATTTGGAAAAAAGGCTAGTTTTATGTTATTGTTAAAGTGGAAACAAAATTAGTTATTTTGAAAAAGAAGTTGTTAAGAGATCTGACTTGCTGCCGACTGAGCAAAATGAAACACTGAAGATGTCAGGCCAGTCCTTTTGCTCGTAAGCATAAATCGGCGGCTGATTCAATCTTTAATTATTCAGGTTTCACCTGCTCCTTTATTCTCCCTTTCTTATATGGAAATTTTCAACTAGCTTTCATTTGATTTTTTTAAGTCAAATATCTTTTAATTATTAGTCCTCTTTGATTAAAACCGCAGCCTTCAGTTTTGTCTGATTAAAAGTTCATATTACTCTCTCTGATGCATCATATTGCAGGTGCATCTCTGCTTAATCAAAGCAAGGAGAATTTCAGTGCAGCCAGCAAGACTGCTAAATATTTATCCATTTTGTTTCAAGTTAAAGTTAAAAAGGACGTGTTAATAATTGCCGCCCTTTGTAAAATAGTGAGCATAAAAAAATGGGAAAAATTGGACAAGTAATTAAAAAGTACGGAACATTCAAAACAAGATTTTATAGTCCTAATAAGAGTAAATCAGTCAATATCTGATTTAGTGAAAAGAGGCTTTAATTTAAATGGCACGCTCCAATTTAGAATTGGTTCGTTAAATAAACAATTAAGAACATGGTCTTTTGTCTGTGTAGTATTTTCAATACTACACGTTTCTCTTTACTTCTCGCATAAAATAATTTCTTAAAACAAGTGATTCGTTTTGGAAATTGTCTCGTTTCAACTTCCATCTCAGTTGCTGACAAACATACAACTTGGATCTCAATTCCTTCGATCCCTATTCCTGTTTTTTTTCCCATCAAGCCAAAGCATCTTTTTAAGGTCGGAGAAGATCATGGCTAATCGATCTCAAGCTGCCATATGCTCCATGATACTATCCAGATCACAGCTACCTACTAGTTGAATTAAAAAAACAGACAAGGTAAAAATCTAACGTCTTACCACTAGCCAGAAACTGAATTATGCACAAAATAATCAAGAAAAATTACAATTTGATCCGAACAGAATCGAGAAATTATCAAGTACGAAAAAAGAAAAGTGCAAATATTTACGACTTAAGCAATGGTTTTATGTTTTTTTAATGTTACTTTTTCGTTATGGTGCAACTTCATTTTAAGCCCAAAAATTTGTTGACCCAGTTCTAATTTATAAAATTCACAGAGAATTATTTTTTAAACTCCGTTATATTAAAATCGCCTGAATTGCTTGTCGTCCTATTTTTTAGACCCTTACTTTTTTCAGATTCTTGTAAAAAGTTCGTTTAAATAGCCAAACCAGAATTGTGTGTAGAGAAAAAACCAAACGAGCACAAACGATTCAGTGCAAGAACATAGAAAAAAGTAGGTGATCCAAACAGCTTTTTTTGGAAATAAGGTTGTTACAAAAACCAAAATAAAATTCAACATTGAGAACCTCAATTATTGAGCATATAGAGAAGCAACCAATTCATTTTATTTGAAGCGGTATCAAGCAAAGAAGACAATAGTAACTTCTAAGCAAACTTTCACATAGGCAGTTAAGAAAAGTTTTCTCAAAGTTTTTTGCTATTAAAAATGCTGGAGTCCCAGTGAGACTTGATTGGAAGCACAAAATGACGTGCAATACTTACAATGCATTTGGTGCTCTTGATCAGATTCTGTTTTTTGCCACACTTCACTTGGGCACTTTTTTGAATCAGCGCATAAACAATCCGCCACTATCATTACAAGAAAATCGAAGAAAACTCACACACATCAAAAAAGTAGCGACAGACCCGTAGAGACGCGATGGTGATAAAATTAATTGATAATTTTATCTCTTTGGAATAAAAATTAGTTTTTTATCTCGAGTTAGTTACGTAGGTTATCACACCGCGATAGTGGAAGTTTTAATTTGAACTATTGTTGACTGTTTGTTGTTTTTTGTTGACCTGTGACCACGATTTTGAACCATCGGTTCTTTGGTTTTTAATTAGGAGTCATATGGATCAACTTGTTGTTCCTTCTTCCACCAATGGGTCCTGCCTTCCCTCAATTGCTATCACTAGATCCTCGTTTTATTGGCGAGGATACTGCTTGAGTCACTTACCGGATTTTCATTTCAGAGCCAACGCAAATCTGTGATCCCTCGCACGGACCCTCAAGCAAAACGTCATTGCATCAAGTTTTACCAATCCTTAAGGATTGTTTTTTTTTGGGCGTGAAGAATGCTTTTTTGTGTTCTGAATTTTTTCTTCCCAGTTAGGCCACCTTTAGTAGTCTTTCTCCGAAAAGTTTATCTTCTGAGATATCTCGTATCGAGTGTTTTACTGGATCTCCGAACCGTTGAGGTTTCTTGCTTTTTGTTGGCCCGGAGCTTCTCCTGAACCCCATGTCCCCCATACTAGAATCATCGTTTACTGCACTGTCATCATTTTTTTCTCTGATTTCTTCAGGACCACTTCTTTTTGCATGTTTGGGCCGCTCGTTGACTTTGCCCCCCCTGTATTTGGTTTGGCCCGTTTTACCGCCAGATTGAGTCCCCCACCAGTCTCTGTCTCTTTGAACGTGACTATTGTCTGATTGTACTGAAATCTTTCATTGGGAAACAATGAGTCCACTTGCTGCGACTGCAGCTGATATTCCTCTTCTGAGACACTCTCACTAGTCGTTCTGGTTTGTTAATTTTTCGTAGCTTTTTTCGGATCGGCAGTTGGAGCATTGCTTGAGCTCTTTGCTGGTTCGTGCGTGAGGTGGATTTTTGCTGACGCAATTTCGCTTATCCTAAATATCGATCAATCGGTTGTTTTTATTGTTCCATCAGACTCTGAAGCAATTTTTCATTTTACAAATTTTGTTAGAGATTGCTCACTCTTCCTGTGGTCGCCCCTTCTACGGGTCGTTTTCTTCGGCGAAAATGATTGTGCCTCTTCTTTGTTTTCGATAAGGCCATTCTCCCAGGAGTAGATCAATTTTTTTTCTGAGTTCCGGGTCTGACCTTCCTGTCACATCTACAATCCGCCTGATGTCAGTTTTTGCTGCATCTCTACGTTCACCAAAGCGTTTGCCATATGTTATTCAATCATAGGTTATTCATAGGTTATACATAGGTTATTCAATACCTTTGTCCTTTCCTAGTCTCGTGCTTTCGTTCAAAAATCGTGCTCGTGTCTCTGATTGAAGTGCCTTTTCTGACTTTTTTCAGAGCTTCCTTTGATTGGTCGAATCTTCTTTTGAACTACGATGCAGTCAGTGCTGATCGTTCCAGATATTCTTTGTCTAAATACTCAAAATTAGCTAGAAATTTGTCTCTAATTATTCGAAACTCATTCTTTGGCAGTTTTTCGAAGTGTTTTTGAACTGGTGAGACTTGAATTGTTTTTGATGGCTCCATCTAAGATCACGGATTATTGTGTTCAAGCAAAACTATAAAGAAAGTTTTTTTCTGGTAGCATCACACCCAATCTTCGTTTTATTGTTTGTAATCTTCTCTCTACTAATTCGCACCCTCAGTGGTCCCCCAACGGGCATAAAATTTGTTCACTTTTATATTCAATGTAAATATTAATAGTATTTTCCCCTTGAAGCCTTAAAATTGATCCGATCTTTTCGATTTGGGGTACCATGGGTATCTATGTAAATTCTCACCGTTTCTTTTCCGCTTGTCAATTTGGATAGTTTGACTAACGGAAATTTCGAGACTGGTCGATTACTATTATTAGATATATTTTCTTCATCTTAAGATTTTCCATTGAACCTGCCTAATCTAATTGATGTTCTTGACGCGGGTGCGTGAGCAATGGAATAGGTTTTGATACTGTTTTTGGGATAAGATATATATTGCGTTCTTAATGTATCTAGTGCAACTACTGAACTCTTCCGCAAGGTTCACAATGATATATAATGCAATCCTAACAAATCTAGTGCAACTGCAGTAGATATATTCTCCCAGATAATTCTCCCAGTGCTCTTCCGCAAGCTTCACAATACCCTTGTGCATATGTTGCCACCACAATTATCCTGATACTCCTTGCGTTGTTCACCTCCGGGATGCCCTCTATGAGTTCTGTTCATCACTGCTGGGCGTAGCTGTATTGTCCAACTTTAATCAGTCATCTGTTACCGGCATTTGGTTCCAGAGAAGATTTGTAAAAAGATTTAAAAGCTCAAATCTCTGCTTATCACCTCTTTCAACAATTCTGAGCCTGTCCACCCAAACATCTTCCGAGATGAGCTCTGCGAGAAGGCTCTTGTCAAAAAATGTGGACACCTCCCTCCCTCAATTGCTCCGACAGTTTTGTATTGTCCTTTCTGGAGAAGTGGCTCACGCGGCATATTGACTTCATTGCATAGACCTCCGTCCTCGTTCTCTTCTTTCGGTGTTAAATCCACCTCTATTAATTGAATGTCACTCTGAGTGGATTCGTCCGATATCGCAGGAGGTGTTGTTCTTTTTCTGTAGAGTTCTTCCCCGTGGCTGCCTCCAGCTCGCATGTGTTGCTTGGTGGAATCCCACCAATCAGCTGCCAGGAAGATATCAGTCGGGTATCCGCTTCTTTTCGTTTGTCCTCTGAAATGGCCCTTTTCACTCTTGGTTGTTGTAATTTCTAGTATAATTTTCCAAACTGTCTCGGTTTTCCTACTATTCCTGATTTTTTTGCTTGTCCTCTGCAGTGTTTTTGTTACTTCCTCCCCTTCCGACCTATCTTTGGAATTGTTTTCGATCTATTCTAGCGGGGTTCCATCAGGTTTTCTTCCCTAACCTTGCCTCTCAATCTGTCTTGTGGTGATTCCGACGACCAGTCGCACAATCAGCTGCGCTGCTCGCTCCTTCTCTTCGTAATCCGATGCATGATCTTTGTAGCATCTTTTTCTGGCTATTTTCCGGGTTAAAAATGAGAGATATGATTTTTATGCAGTAGGTTACCGCTGTTTAGCTGTTTGTTCGTATTTGACCGTTTTGGTTGCCAAAGAAACCGTGAGGCAAGGTGTTCAATTTTTCTTTTGTTCTAGATTATTTGGGAACGTTTTCGTTCCGGTTGAGCGGAAATTCTTTTTCTAGTCTTCTGCTCACGCAGTCTAAAACTTTTTGAAAGGAGTCAACCACAGCCACTACAAACTTTTCGTCTAACTCAGATTCGAAAAGTTTCTGTTATTCGGCACAAATTGAGCCGTCAAATTGGTCTCCTGGATTTATCTATGATTTGTTTTGCTGTTTCCCTGTTTAAGAATGAGTACGGGCTAACTGTGTCTAAAAATAGTTGGATTATTTGGTTTTTTCGTTTCGAATAATTCAGTGATTTCACTTTGAATCTCTGAGTAAGATTGTTTTTTGTTTTCGTTTAAGAATTGTTATTCTCCTCCCCTTGTTTTGATTTGGGCGAAAGGGAAATTGAGTTTTGATTTCAGAAAATGTTTTTATGAATTTCGTTGTCTCTCAAACATATCTCTAAGTTATTGTAACAACTTGTTTTTCCAATCTTCTGACTGCTTCGCTTTTGGTGCTGGCCTTTGAGTAGTTGATATGCCTACTTGACCTTGGAGGTCTAGACCCATTATGCGTCTGGTCCTACGTTATGAGACTACGAATGTAGCTCCCTCAACCTGCCAGACTGCTATTCGGCTGCCTATTGTAGTCCACAAAATGAGCCGTCAAATTGGTCTCCTGGATTTATCTATGATTTGTTTTGCTGTTTCCCTGTTTAAGAATGAGTACGGGCTAACTGTGTCTACAAATAGTTGGATTATTTGGTTTTTTCGTTTCGAATAATTCAGTGATTTCACTTTGGATCTCTGAGTAAGATTGTTTTTTGTTTTCGTACTTCTTCTGAATGCGATGTCCCTTTAATTTTTCACAAGTTCTGTTGCTCACATACCTCGGGAGTTTCTCATCCACTGGTTTGTCTCTACAGAAAAATTTTCGATCTCTTTGCACAAAAATCTTCCGCTACTAAACTACCTTATTCATCCGACCTGTCCGAATTTTCAGTTATTTCGCTCACCTGCTGCAAATTTCCGCGAAATGATTTAGTTTGTTGCAATTCTTACACGTTTTTCCATTTGCAGGGCAAGATTCCAAATGACCGCATTCAATTGCGCGCCAGCAACGATTACAAGGTTTGTTTTATCCGTTCAAATTTGTGTTTTGATAACTTGTTTTTTTTCTTTTTGAAGTATCTTTTAAAAGGTTAATTCCTGTTCCCTCCGTTTGAACTTCTTACTGCCATTATCGGTTCACGTTTTAATATGATTATGTGTCGTCGCTGCACCTGCAGTTACTGCTGCATCACTTTTTGGAACGCTAATGTGGTTTATTAGCTGTACTCAAATTTCATGGCCCTTTCAACTACTTCCTCCGGTGCCAGAATTTCGAATGTCAAAGTATCTTGGGATGTTATGTTTTTCATTTTTGAAATTATTAAGTCTTGGAAAATTTTATCCTCCGAATTCTCCAGGTCCGATCATGCTGCTTGTGCAGCTAGTGAAGCGTGAAATGCTTTTAAAGTCTCTCACTGTTCCTGGGTTTTTGTGAAGAGTTTGTATCTTTTGTATGTTAGACATTTTGTTTTTTGAAATGAATAGCTCCATCATCCCATTGATTGACATTTTAATACCTCCGCGTGAGAATTCGTTTATAGAAAATTTTTATTTTCTTCAGTTCTCAGATAAAACAACAATCTGGATATCAGTTTCTTTTGCACATCATTGGAGGAGTATTGTGGACAACTCTCGGGCCTCTGGTTCTTCTCTCTTCATTCGTAAGCACGAGCTTGTCTTAAGCTATTTGGTCTTTGCTTTCGGATTTTCCCCATCCCTAAGTGTTTCTGGTTTTAGGGGTGGTTAATTTTTTCCTTGACCGTGATCACCATTACAAATTGTTCTACTGAAACTTTAAACTGCCACAGTGGTTATAATTTCGCTGATGCCAAAAGTACTGATATTACCTTGTCTGTGCAATGCTGAGAATCCTGCAGGCTGCGCCAGGTGATATCCTACGTAAATGACTGGAGATAAAACTAATTTATAATTCCAACGAATTAAATTTATTTGTAGCAGTAGCAGGCAGTACCACACGTGGATTCTGTAGCATCAAAAACAAAAGTATCAGAAGTAGCGTTTTCAAGCCGAAGTGCTCGAATTGGCTCAAGTAAGTGTCTTTAAAGAAAACTAGCGAGGATAATGACTCTCAAATCTCATATCTGGAACTGGTTTATTCGACCTGAACACAGACAGGAAAAAACGGCAGCTGCAGGTTCGCCCAAGCAGAGTATTACAGAGGATCAGAGCGAAACAGAGTTTCAGACAGTTCAAGTGTTTTCGAGCACGATACCCTCGGGGATACTTTCGGGGGGTATGAAGTGGAGAAATATTGTTCAACAATACAGTGCTGATTTAAATTAACCGGACAAAACGCGTTAAACTTGAAATTTAAAACGCGTTTTTCTCAAATTGGGTTGTGTTTAGGTGAAAACTTATGAAAACAAAACTTGCTTAAAATTTTAGCAGAATTAATATGAGTTAATTTGTTTTGCGAAATTCGTGCCCGAAATTTTACCCCAAAAATGGGTCATCTTGGCTTTTCTTAGTTAATCAAAAACTACGCGAAAAAAACCCGGTCGATCACAGTTATAATTATATCAGAGTGAGCCCCTTACGTATCCCAACAAACCTTAATAAGGGTATGTTCTCCAAAATATTGTATAAGTTATTTATTTTTGTTTGATAGACAGAAAAGGTCGTTTTTACTATATAAAATACCAACTTTTTATTTAAAAACTTTTTTTAAACGGTTTGCAATTTTTGTTGGAGAATAAACCCTTCTTAAAGTTTGTTAAGCTACGTAAGGGGATCACACTGATATATTTATAGCTGTGATCGACAAGCCAAAATGACCCATTTTTGGGATAAAATTTCGGGCCCGAATTTCGCAAAACAAATTACACCATATTAGTTCTGCTAAAAGCAAATTAGACGGGGGCACTTAAAACGAAATTAGACGGTTTTTTGAAACTGCAATTGTGAGAAAATAGACGAAAGTGAGAGAGATTAAAATTGTTTGCAGACAAACTGCAAGTGAAAAATAAAAATGTTTGCCGACAGTTGAATATCGGTAGCCAAAAATGCAAAATTTCAAAATAGTTTCGTCGAAATATCGATGTGGACAAAATCTTATTACCAATGAAGGTTATAGATTTAAAAAAGATAGCAAAACCAAATTTGGTTGTCATTATTGCTGTGTTATCTCCAATTGCTTTGGAAGATTAATGACAAATTTGGAAATTGCAAAAATTATTCGAAAATCAAGCAACCACAGTCACGAACCCGACCTTATCTTCAACGAGGAAGAAAATCCAAAATGACCGAAATCCAAAATGATCCCACAAAACCGGTGAAAATGATTTACGACGAGCAAGTTAAACTGAATTCGGAAATCGAAAATCCAACGGAGTATCAAAAAATTAGCAGCGGGCTACTAAAAAAAACGAAATCGAATTTTGCCGAAAATTCCGAGAATTTTACAGAATGTGAAAAGAGATGTTATGTGGAGTAAAACGAGCGGCAGACAAGATTTTGTGTTACATCAAAACATTGGATTAGTGATTTTTTGTTCGTTAAAAAACCTGCATTTTTTGCAAAAAAGCAAAAAATTTTGTGTGACGGAACCTTCAAGACTGCACTAAAACCGTTTCGTCAAATTTTTACAATATTCATTGTAGTGCAAGATCGCAAAGTTTTGTCAATTTGGTGACAAAATTGATGCTACAAGTCTATCATTTGGGCTGTTATTTTCATTATTCGCAAGCAGTTTTCCGAAAAATTCAAAATTTTGGTCTTATTATTGCCTGCATGAATATTCGTCCATTTCAATTACTTTGTCGCAAAATCTTCAGCCTAGGATTTTTGCCAATCGACCATGTGATTACAATTGTTGACATTTCAAAACAATCTGGTTTATGCCGAAGACTGAAAACTTTCTTCCCAAAAGTCGACGATTTGGTCAATTATGTCGAAAAAACTTGGATCCAAAAAACTGGAGTTTTTATGTGGAACGTTTTTGATAGACCTCAAAAATTTCGAAAGGTGAACCTCCACCCAAAAATTTCGAAAGGTGAACCTCCACCACCACAGAAAAAAGTGGCGTTTGCTCAATGCCAAAATCCAGCAATTGTAGAACAATTATGAGGAGAATATTATCAGTTTGGACATTTATTGGAGCTATATAGGCGTTATTTGCCGAAATTTGTAAAAAAAAAAATGAACGTAAATTTTACATGTCAATTCCGCATAATTTATTCAATTGAAAACTGTTCTGTAATATTCGGATTTGACATTTTATGTTCTTTTAAGTTAATTGTTTCGATAGGTATTGTCATTTTCTTTTCGTATTTGAAAAACTTTGACTTCTAAGAAAAAAGTTTGTTGGCCCTTTTTTTGTAATAGCAGCAACGTCTGAAATGCGTGATCTGTAACAAAAATTCCGTTTAATTTAGTTTTTGTAGCATCCGTCTAATTTGCTTATCGTCTATTTTCCTAGGCCCAATTCATAACCTATGTTATTGCTAGCCGTGAAATGAGCAATCACTATTTTGACAGACACTGCTACACTTGTCTGTCTAACCGATTGTGCTAACAACCCCTTTGACTCTCTTCAATTGTTGAAAAATAACACTCAAAAATTTAGATTTCAATTGAGTTTAGTTTATACTGATCCTTCCCAAGGCAGTTGATTCTTTTTTTTCTATAATTGATTCATGGTTTGAGCTGAACTATGCATGTAAATGATTTTGAAAATTTTTTGACATTTTGCAGGGTTGGCGATTTACATTCAAGTTTTTCCAAAACTTCAACAAATTTTCGGCCTTCCTATTGATGATTGATCCAAAATTTTCTGAAAAAAAAATTAAAATTCTCCAAACTTTTGGTTTTAAAACACAAATATAGAACATTAAAAAACTAGACTAATTATGAATACAACAAAGTCAATTAAAAATAAAAAATGAAAATGCACAATGAAATTTTAAGCAATCAGTTAAATTTTGCGCATAACTAATAATCAACAGAATAAAAATCAGAGCAAAAAATTTCAAAACTTTCTGATGATCATCAGCCTTGAAGCAGTTTTAGGCAAACAGATAAGGTAGATTAAGTCACCAAAAAAAGCGCCTATGAATCAATGAAATGAACTAGCAATCATCAGTTTTTGGCGAAGAAAAGTTTTGCAAAAATCTTTAATCGTTTCACGATTAAAGAATTTTAAAAATTTTTGGGGAAAATTTGAGAAAATAATGATGAATTTCACTTCAATAGTTCTCTAGGGCAGTCATGAAAACATTGTAGGAATCAAATAAAAATTTGGAATGAAATTATAAGAAACATCGAACAGTGTCAAATTGAGTTTTAGCGAAAGTTGAGTTTTTTTCAAAAATTTTTGATGGTTATCCGTTTCAAAGCCATTTCAGGCAACCATCCTTATTGTCTTGCTAACTTTGTGATTAAAATGAAACATCAGAACCAAAAAAGATAAGACAATTGACAAGTTAATTTACACCAAACACGTATTCTTAAAATTATTTTAAAAATCTTTTCTCTGAAATCTACCATGATTTGGTATTTTAATAGTGTTTCGGAGAAGCTTGACTAAGTGTTTGCCCAATAATTTGCTATGAATAGTTTTTAGAAAGAATAAAAAAAATTGTTTGGATATCTTTAAAAATCTTGAAGATCTTTTCAAGATTGCAAATAAAATCAAATTCCTCTGTTGAGCTGCAGGAGCGATAGTACATGTTTCTCAGGCTGTATTCATGTAATTTAGACACTTAGGCACCTTGGAAAAAGCCGGAATTATTTTAAAGTTTCTCTGCTATCTTTAAAAAACCTTAAAGAAACTTCAAGAAATTGGCAAAATTTTCAAGGTGACTAGACCTAGGCCATGACCTTAAAAAATTGAGCTCAAAATAATAATTTTTGAATGATAAGCAAAATTCTGTCAAAAAAGCTAGTTAAAAGTCGAAATTTGTCTAAGGAAAAAAACACCCCGAGCAAAAATAGTCCGTCACTTTCTTCGAAAATCGAACAAAAATTTGAAGCGTAGATCAGACATAGACAATTCTGAGCCATATATTTTCGTCTGTTGAACGTATTCTAACTTTTTGAAAATGCAACATGAAAAAACAGTGTTACTCGTATCAGGGCAAAACCCTAAAATATTCGACTACTCTCGAATAGTTTTTGGTTAAGGAAATATCGACAAACTATCAGTTTTAAGCTGAATATTAAGAATCGTGTAAACAATTGAAGATCAATCAGCCTACCTCAATTTAATTTGGAACGATTTTGTGGTGCGGGATAAATCACCACGCGTAAAAATTGTGCGGTAAATTTTCAGCATCAAAGTATCACAGCGCTCTTATAATGACGCTAGTCTGTTAGTCTATAAGTGAGTGTGTTACGGCAACCTTTAAGTCGAGGACAGTGTAGTGGGGAGCGCGACCCAACTGGGAACACAAAATTCCATGAATTGATCCCTCGAGTGAAATGATTTTGAGAACTGGTTTAAAAAAAACACCTCGAGCACATTTATTACACCTTGGTTGACATCGCACACCCTATTAGTGCTGATTTAGCTTCACTATAGCAATGTTCAAAGTTTTGGTGCAGCAACATAGATCAAATATAGAATGGTTGAGCCAACTAAATTTATATAGAAGAAATTACGTATTGTCATCAGTAGCCGGTTTTATGATCAGACGGTAGCGACCAGACTGCCGTGACCGAGATTGGATTTTTTCAGACCGCCGCGACCAAAATTTGGTATTTCCAGACTTTGCGGACCGAGGCAATATCCGCGACCGGTGTGACCGAAGGAAAGTTAACCGCGACCGGCGCGACGGAAAGAAAAACAGTCATGGTGGTCGAAACATTAGTCGCGACAGTCAAAAAAATAGTCGCGGCATGGTCAAAAAAATAGTAGCGGCGGTCGAAAAATTAGTCGCGACGGTCGAAAAAGTAGCCTTGGCGGTCGAAAACTTAGTCGCGTCGGTCAAAAAATTAGTCCCAGCAGAGTCGAACAATTAGTTGAGGCGGTTGAAAAAATAATTGCGGCGGTCAAAACATTAGTCGCGGCGGTCGAAAACATTGTTGCGCGTGGTAGAAAAACTATGCCTTGTCCAATTTTTCTACCTGCGGGACTAAATTTTCTACCATGCCGCGACTAAAAACTTGACAGCCGCGACTAGTTTTTCGACCGCTGCGACTTATTATTCGACCATGCCGCGACTAACTTTTTGACCACCACGACTAATTTTTAGACCCCCACAGCTAATTTTTCGACGCCACAACTTATTTTTCGACCGCGCCGCGTCTAATTTTTCGACCGCCGCGACTTATTTTTCTACCACGGCCCGTTTCTAATTTTCGACCACGGCCCGTTATTTATTTTTCGACCACGACCCGTGACCAATTTTGCGACCACGGTAACTAGTTTTCGACCGCCGCGACTGTTTTTCGACAACCGTGACTAATTTTTTGACTGCCGCGACTAACTTTTTGACCGCCGTGACTAATTTTGTGGCCATCGCGACCGAGATACGGTTTTTTTAGTATTCCAGAGCTTGTCCGCGACCTAAAGCCTTGTCCAGACTATCGATTTCCGGTCGCGGAAATGTTAATTCTATTTCCGCGACCGACGAACATTAATTAAAATTTTCGTGACCGACATAGTCGAAAAAATAGTTGCGAACCGCTACCCGTGCAGACCAAGGCCGCATCTGTGAAATCACTCTGAACAATGTGTTTTTCACTTCAAATTTATCCTGTGATGTAACTACATGGTTAGGGGAGCAGTGGTGAAGTGGTTACGTCTTGAGGGTGAAGCAACATTACCCAGCCCAGAAAAATAACCAAAAAACTTGCATGTATTTTTTAAACAGGGGCACAACAGCGGTTCGCCGTGATGAGCTGTACAGCTCCAGTGTTGGTCCTTTCCCCTGTGGATAAAAAGGTCTTAATCTGGTTCTCATTTCTATGCGATGAGACAACTGATAACAAAAGACATCTCGCAATAAAAGACGGCACGCTATACAAGACAATTCCCAATATGCTCACCGCCGCAGTTGTGCCAACGGTTTGCGAGCTTTCCAACAGAGGCTAGGACTTTTTGCGAAATAGGGCTTAGCACCGGCGACCATAAAGCAAAATTTTTCCGTTATATATTAATTTTCAAATTTTGCGAGTTGTCGCTTTCCTTAATTTTTGCAAAAAATCTTTTGTTACGAGATGTAACGATCTACTAACGGCTTTTGGCTCGACATCAAAAAGCCTATCAGAAATGTAAAAAGTATTATTGTTTGATCATTTAACCTCTATACTGATCGTTGACCTTTACGTTGTTAATTTATATACACCTGCCAAAAGCGCAACGGCTTTTGGTAGACTTGGAATTTGCGCACTATCTTTTATGATATGCAACAAATCAACCGAAACTAATTCAATCTTTTGAATATCTCTTACTTTAGATAGCATCACCGTCTTTTATTTAGTCTTAAATAAAAGCCTACATTTTATCGTAGGAATCTTAACCAACCTTAGTCTTAATCTAGTCTTAGTTTAAGTTGCCACTCTTAATCATCTACGAGAGTTATCCTAATTTTTTAACATGGTGCAGTCTAACGAATGGAACCTACGAGGACTAGAGTTTTTTTGGAACAGTTCATCAAACGAAAATCAACACGACTGGGAAAGGTGGTCGGAAAAGTTTCAATTGACAATTATTGCGAAAGATTCCGTAGACATCGAAGATGTAATTAACCCACCGATAAGAAACGAACTAACTTACCCTACGGCAGAACCACCGGACCCGTCCGATGATCAAGCCCGTCGGGCCGAAAAAGAAGAACATCACAGAATAGCAGTACAAAATTAAAACGAAGAAGTGAGAAGGAGAAGGGCGGAAGATAACGCAAAATTTAACGGACTCCAAATCGGAGATATTGACAAGAAGCTAAAATCACAGTTATACCTAGCACTCGGAAAAGAAGGACAGAAATGCTTCTCTCATAAAAACCCTGGTAAAAGAATTTTGGATATCAATTTCGCAGAGTTTTGGGAACTACTAAAAACTACCAACACGATCACTACAAACTTAACATACGAAAGATTTAATTTTTTTGGCCGAAGACAGAAAGAATATGAGTCCTTAGAAAAATTCCACGAAATACTTTCTGAACTAGCAAAAAATTGTAAACTGGGGGAACTCGAGTCAGAATTAGTAAGAGACATTTTCATCACAAACATGAGAAATGTCGAGATCCAAAAGAAACTATGCATAGAATACTTGACCCCAGAAAACTTACTATCTTACGTATTAGTTCACGAAAAAAGTACTAAAATCCATCAACAGTACTTAAAATTCCCAACTTATAACGCAGTAACAAGACCACAATACGTAAAGAATGAACCAACCCTAAACATCATTGAAAATAACAAATGCCTCAACTGTGGTCAGCAATTCAAAAAAGGACAACTAACCACATGCCCTGCCAGAGATAGAAACTGCAATACGTGCGGACGCAAAGGACATTTCGCTAAACATTGCAGGAGTTCAGCAAGAACACAAACTAACATCGTCGAACAGAACCGAGTACCTCAAGAAGACGAAAATACCCGGGTCAACCCGCAGGAAAATCCCGAATTTGAGGTCAACTTAGACGATTTCTTAGTTCTAGCTGTAGACACAGATAGCCAAATAAATGCTGTAGAAGACAAAATAGAGCGCGGAGTGAGAACAGTATTCAACCACGAAGGATTAGAACTGAAAAAGACACTAAAGGTATCTCTGGGAAATTTCAACCCTTACTATACCGAAATTCAAATCGACTCAGCAAGTCCAGTTTCTTTCATGAAAAAAGATCTACTACACGAATTGAAGATACGAGATAGATTTTTAAAACTAGAATCTGTGGACGAAATAACAAAGAAAGCATACCAGGGCTTCGGGAGTACAATCAACATTATTGGAAGAGTTCGAGTGAGAATCCGATCGAAGGGATGGGAGGCTAACGACCAAAAACTTTTCATCACCGAAGGGGCTGAAAGAAATCTACTGGGAAACGACATCTTACCGAATCTGGGAATCGTAGTATTTCAGAAACAACCCCCACCCAATGGGCCAAAGTCATGGAAAGACCAGAAAGCATCACCCATTGGGACAAATGTCAACCAAATAAAATTCGCATCGGATAACAAACAGGATCAAAGCCAAGAGACACCATCTCAAAGTGAGTTTAAAATATACATATCAAAACACTTTTCAGACCTCATAAAAAGAACGGGTAGATCAAAGAACTACGTAGTTAATACTTATTTTAACGAACCGTTAAAACCGATACAGGTGAAAGGGAAACGTATCCCGATCCATCTTCTCCATATTTTGATCCATATTTTGTAATAGATATCAAATGCCGAACCTATTCGAACTAATTGACAACGTAGCAGTTACGATTAGCGGCCACGATGAAAGAAATATCTGGTTTTCATCGATTGATCTAAATTATGCCTACAGTCAAATACCGCTTTCTAAAAAGGCAAGTAATCAGTGTAATTTTAACATTGTGGGGGGAGAAGTAACGGGTTCCTACCGTTTTAAAACCGGATTTTACGGACTAGGCGATATGCCTAATGAATTTCAACGCATAATGGACCGTTTGACGGAAAAATTACCAAATGTTACCTCGACGACATCCTAATCGCCACCGTGGGTAGCGAGGAGGAACATAAAAAGCTAGTCATTAACGTGTTAAAAACACTAGATGACGAGGGACTAGCCATAAAATGGGAAAAATGCACATTCTTAACTCACAACATAGAATGGTTGGGATTTAAAATCGACGCAAAAGGGACGACACCACTAATACATAAATCTGACGCAATCAGAAACCTGAAGGAACCAAACTGTATCAAAGATATCAGATCATTAATGGGATCGATTAATCAATTTAATAAGTTCACACCAAACTTAGCGTCCCTATCAACACCGTTTAGAGAACTTATGCAAAAAAATAAACCAATTAGGTGGTCTACAGTACACACGGAAAGCGTTTGAAAAAATCAAGAAAGAAATTTGTAATACGGTGACGAACCATCATTTCGATGTAAAACTGGACACTCGAGTGAAATGCGATGCCTCACATTTAGGATTGGGCGCGTCGATCAAACAGGACCATCGGGGGAATTGGAAGACCGTAGCGTTCGCTAGCAGATTTTTGAATATTGCCGAATTAAAAGACAGCACTAATGAACTCGAACTACTGGGATTAGTGTGGTCACTAGACCATTTCAAAAATTACCTACTGGGCAAACAATTCTCAATTTTAACAGACCACAAAGCCTTAATAGGAGCACTGAAAGACGATAAATATACTAAAACGGCCCAATCACGTCTCACCCGTTGGGCGGACAAACTACTACCGTTCGACTTTACCGTCGAACAATTACCCGGTAAAGATATGGGATTCGTTGATTATATATCCCGACACCCATCGGGTGAACCCGTACCAGTTTCCCTGGATGACGAAAAATTTGTTATCGCTTCAGTAAATCAGATTAGTACGCTCCTAGGTTTTGATCACCTAATGCCGAGAAACTCGTGGTCGCAAATAAGAAATAAATTCTCTCAACATTTCTTAGCACATGACGTCACTTCCTGCAACACGATTGGCCAGTCAACAGATCATATGACCAGTCAAGAAATAGAACGTGAGAAACGAATTGCTAATGCCGCTGAAACGTTCCAAGCGATAGCTAACTATTCCAACATTTCAGTGTGCCAAAATTCTCACTGGCGTACAGAACAGTGTGACTCATCTTGCAAATTAAACGACTTTTTTACGAATTTTAACATCCTGAAAGAAATGGCAGAACAAAATGAATTTAACCAACAGAAAGAACTTATTGCTAATGAAAACATGGACTCTTTAACACCAAGCACCAGTAACCCGTCGGATAATCCCGTGAAAAGATCACCTAGTAAAAAGAAAACAGTCAGTATATTCCATTTTTCTTGGCCAGAAATATTCGATTCAAAATTTATGTCCCTCTTATCAAAACAAGATCTAGTTCTGAAAAAGATAATTAAAGCAATTGAGGAAGACCGCAAACAAGATATTCTACAACTGGGAAACTACTATAAATCGTACTTAAATAATTTACATGTCAGCGGAGGATGTCTTTATCTGGACAATCGGTTAGTTATCCCAGCACGTCTAAGATCGACAATGCTCAACCGACTACACAAAGCCCACCCTGGCCAGTTCGCACTGAAGAGTCTGGCAACTCAATACATCTGGAGGCCGAAAATTTACCGCGAAATTCAAGTCCCCGGCGAAAACTGTATTGAGTGCGTGAAAGCAGGTAAAAACTTGAAACCTCTTATAAAACACAATACCCTAGGGAAACTCCCAACGGTCGAAGAGCCAAACCAAGAAATGGAATTAGATTTCGCCGGTCCGTTACCTTTACTATGGGGAACAAAAAAATACATATTAGTGTGCGTGGACAGATTTTCAAAACTCCCATCAGCCCAAATAACATCCAGCACATCGCCAAAATCTATCATAAACTTCCTTAGTAAATACATTGCTTTACACGGGATACCTAGAACCATTAGAACAGATCAAGGATCTGGTTTTATCTCCAAGGAAGTCAGAGAATTCTGTCACGATCACAATATAAAAGTGATATTTAGCCCAGTGGGTGATCATAGAGCTACCGGACTAGTGGAACGTCTAATCAGAACCATTAAGGAAAGACTCTTGGTTATGGCACAAGAACGTCCAAAACCTTCGCTAGAATCTGCACTTTTGAAAATAATAAAATGTTTAAGAACGGTAACTCAACAGTCGCTTAACTGCTCTCCCTTCGAAGCACATTTTGGTAGATCCCCAAACACCATCTGGCATAATTTGGTCAAATCACCCTCTTCGAATAACCTTGATTGGAATAAAACTTTGTTATGCATAGATAAGGGCAAAAAACTAATGAGCCGAGAGCAAAGACACGACTGGGACGCCCCCGATGATATAGAAGATGGAGATGTTGACGAAAACTCATCGTCCTCGGAGGATATCTCAAATGCAGTGAGATACGTACCAACCAGTGCTGGATCCCCAGTAAAAGTGCTTTCTCGGGCAGAAAAGAGAAATGCCTTGGGCATAAAGGACTCAATACTGAATAACCCGCCGGGTAAGACCATTATTTATCGAAAAGTCCAAGGTAGAACGAAAAGTGAACCATTCTATAGAGTACTCAAGGATGAAATTGTAAGGGAGTCAGACCACACAGTTACCTTGAAAAATGGTAAAATAATACGTAAATTTGATTTAGCCATTAAAAGACAATGCTCCCAGAAGAAACCCAGCCCGAGAAAACGAGATCAACTAGTTAGATTCTATGCGACTAAAGGACTGAGGAAAACTACAAAACCGCCGAGAAATGTCGGATTTAAAATTTCAAGAACGACGCAAAAAAAAGAAACCTCCAGTGGAAATTCGAAGAGCTTGCTATTGTGAAGCGAAAAGCGGCCATTAACAGCTCTAGAGAAACTCTTCTCAGAGAGGAAGAAGAACAGAGGAAGAGATTGAGAATCCCAATAGGCCTTGAAAGTGACCAAGAATCAAGCCCGTCGGGTAAACCCGACCTTCGAAAAAGTTGCGTAAATGAACCTGGATTGATGATCGAACCACATGAAGAGATTTCAGACGATAATGCTAGCGACCTAATTTCGCTAAAAGACCTCAAGGATAAAACATTACTCGAAGCTACAAAACCGGATGAACACCTAATCTCCGACCGAACAGATCGTAAGCCAGAAATACCGGACCATGTTGAACAGAAGGTCGAGTTGGATAAGATTCCCTTGATCGACTTGGATTCTGGTGATAATGAAAGGGACCTACAAGTGACCCCACAGTTGGTTCTCTTGGACACTATGGAGGAGGCCAATCAACCGAATCAAGAAAAGCCGCTTCTTCCGGAGAATCATGGACGGGAATTTACCGAGATTAGTGTAGAACCAATCGCCATGGCGGAGGCGGAATCTAAGCAACTATACTCTGACCTCTCCACTAAAAAACCGAAACTGTCCGGTACCGCGAAGAGGAAAGCGTCATCTCCAACGAAATCACCACCTTCGAAGAAATTGTCAGAAATCTTTACACGACAGAACACCAGACCTATGCGAACTAGACAGCCTCCCAAGATGCTAGGCGAGAGAGTGTTTACCAGTGTAGTCGATTTAACAAATGAAGATCAGGACGGCCCATTATTTAATTCACCTAGTCCTGCCCCAGCTTACACAACGATAGAAGCAACTACCGTAGAAATGGAAAGCCACCAAGTCGACTTAGTAGACCTGACAACCTTAACACCACCCTCATCTTCGCGTCCCACGATAATTCACTTGCGGGAAGAAAGCTCTGCCTACCCAAGTGATCCAAAGCCCTCGGTAGCAGATGACCAACATACTCCTCGTAAGAAGGTCAAATTTAGTCCGGAGGTCTGTACCACTCAATTTGACCCATCGGGCCTACCCTCCGAAACCTAATCTTCAACATCTGCTCACACTGTACCTGACCCAGACTGGCTGAACACTTCCTCTATCATTTCGGCGATAGAACTCCTAGGACGGCCAATGACGCTGGAGGAGTTAAGGAGATGGACAATTAACAAAGCGGCAATTCGGGAAACGAATGAGAAGTAGGAGTTTCAGTCTAGATGCTATCATAAACTTTCATAAACTCTTAAAAACTCTTAGTACTCTAGTATCCTGTTTATTGTTGAATGTTACTTAACATTCCATCGCCTTTAGAGTCTTATAAACTTCCAGTGCTCGCATAATACGCCAAAAACTTAGATTACTTTGATAACACTTAAAGCTTTATTTGAGCCCCATAACCTCGCTTGAATGTCGTTAAAGTTCTCTTCACCCATTGGGTGCTACCACTGGATAACCATTAGATCTATCCGTCTCAGTACTGCCTCTTATTTTGGCCTGCCTTTGGAGATATTTCCCTGCCTATCTTACTGCCTCATTCACCCCAGTGCTATTCCAGTTCCTTGCTCGTCCCTAGTAACTGGCCTATATTTAATTTTACCTGACGAAAACATGCTATTTGATCTAAGGTGCTTTGTTTTTGTTCTTTTGTGTTATTAATTGAAGAATACTTCTTCCGGCCCATCGGGCCTGTTCGCACGGTCCTTCCCGAACCGTACACCCGTTCCTTCGACCTAGTAACCGTGTATGTAGAATTTTTGTTAGTATGAAATACGCTCTTTTGGCCCTCGGTGCTTTACCAAGATTATGTCTCTAGCAATTCAGATCCACTTTTGGGGATCTTGGCCGACGAGCCCACTTGTTCATTCACCCGAGCGCTTAATTACTTTTTTTTTCTTCTTGCGAGGCGAAAGTAATAGCTTTTAGATAAATTTTCGCGGGGAATGTAAAAAATATTATTGTGTGATCACTTAACCTCTATACTGATCGTTGACCTTTACGTTGTTAATTTATATACACCTGCCAAAAACGCAACGGCTTTTGGTAGACTTTGCGCACTATCTTTTATGATATGCAACAAATCAACCGAAACTAATTCAATCTTTTTAACATCTCTTACTTTAGATAGCATCACCGTCTTTTATTTAGTCTTAAATAAAAGCCTACATTTTATCGTAGGAATCTTAACCAACCTTAGTCTTAATCTAGTCTTAGTTTAAGTTGCCACTCTTAATCATCTACGAGTGTTATCCTAATTTTTTAACAAGAAACTCTTTTGAGACGCAACACCATTTTTTTGAACAATTTCCTTTAACGGCAATTTTACACAAGCTTCAAAAATGTTTCTTGAAGTTGACACGGAAACTGAGTTTGATTTTTGACAAATTCTTTTAAGCACTCTAAAAGTCCCAAATTTGACGCCAGACAAGCTGATTCCAGGCTGCTTCAATCAGTTGAATGAGCATCAAATTTTCGAAAAAAACTTGGATGTCATCGATTGTTTTTTTTAAAATTTGCTTGGGCTGTATACTTACTTGGTGATTCTTGCTTGGTTTTTTTATTCTAGCTGATGGGTAATTAACTCTTAAATAAAGAAAATTTGTATAAATAAATTAAAAGTTTTCAGTCGTGATTGGAATAACAAATAGAGCATGGACAACTCGAGTGTCTTCAATGAGGGCTATACTGGTCATCATATATTTACGCTTTTTTGAAACACTTGCGATCAGGGGCGGATCTAGGATTTTCGGCTCTTTTTCCTTTTCCCCCCACCTCACACGAGCTTCAATGTATTAGTGTAACGAGTGGTTTTACGAGGTTGAGTACGACAACCTATAAATCTCCTCGGATTTTCAAAAAATTTTCAAAAGTTTTGTCGACGTTTTTATAGGTCGATCAAACTGATTTTTCGACCTTTCCCAAGGCACTAAAAACTCCAAAATTTTCTGCGCCGTAGGCAAAAGTTTTAAAAATCAGGTCAAAAAAGGCGTTTTTAGGCACTTTTTGGAAAATTTTGAACAAAAAGTCGCGTTTTTTCTGCGCGCGCTCCCCCTCAAAATTAATATATATTGACGCCAAAGGCGCCTTTAGAAAAATTTTAGGTCCATCACCAAAAATGGATATTTCGAAATAGCACAAAGGGGGGACCATTTGGGTCGGCAGGGGTTCGAATCCCTTGGGGGGAGGGGGGTGGGGGGGAGTATGCGAAGTCCGCACCCGCCCCCCCCCCCTAAATCCGCCCCTGCTTGCGAACTACTTAAGCTAATCACTAGATGAAATTTATGGAAACGGCAATGATTCAAAATATATATTCTTTTTTGTTGTAAGCAGATATTATTACTTTGCTATATTTTGAAAAAAGTGATAAAACATGTTTTGTTAATGAGATAACAAACATACATATGCAGCATTAGAATAATTGTAAACCGTGCCAAATGACGGATTAAATTAAGACATTTTGAGCATGTCTCGATTGAAGTTAAAAGATTGTGTTCAACGCTTTTTCTAATCACAATCTGTACTTTTTCCTCCAAATAGAAAAATTAAATCCTTTTTCCCAGCAGTGTTAAGCACTGAATGTGTCATGGGTCAACTGTATCCATATTGATTATCATGTTTTTTATAAGCATGCAAGATGCATACGATCACGCGAGTGATGAAATTAATCAGCGCCACTACTGCAAGTAACCAAGCAGCGGACAATTTTTTCACACCTGCTGCCGTCACATTTCTGTACAAATCGGTAAAACAACCCGTCTCTGCTCCCCTGACACTCCGAATGTCCTTGTAGTAAGTCGGTATGTTCTCGTTGCCTCCACTGAGCACCATGTCCATTATACACGCAGCGTCAGATTCGCACGCCTAAGTACATGAATAGAAAAAGGCTCTAAGATAATTTTTGACAAAAATTGATGTAGATCAAAATTGACTATGTCGATTATGCCCGATGAAATCCTCCGGGCAGCGAGAAGTGGTGTTTTAGTCACTCGCTCTTCCCACAGGGTGCCCTTCAGTAATTTTATCCGACAACTGTTTTTGTTAAACCAAACTCAATATGGTTTTAAGAAGCCTTTGGCGCCAATATACAGTGCTGATTTAAATTATCCGGACAAACGAACAAAACTTGAATTTTCAAACGCGTTTTTCTCAAATTGGGTTAACATTAGACAAAAAGTGAACAGAACAAAAGTTGCTTCGAATTTCACCAGAATTAATATGGTGCCATTTTTGCTCCGAAATTCTCAACAAAAATTTTACCCCAAAAATGGGTCAATTTGGCTCTTTTCAATTAATCAAGAATTACGCGGAAACTACTTTGTTAATTGATGAGAAAATTATATCACAGGAAGCCTCTTACACAGCTTAACAAAGTTTAAGAAGGGTTAAATCTCCAAAAACCAGTATAAGAGAAAAAATTATCACTTGATAGTCAATAAATGTGATTTTTACTATATAAAACCCAGAAGTTCGATTTAAAAATGAATTTTAAACAATTTGCGCAAATTTTTGGAGATTTAACCCTTCTTAAACTTTGTTAAGCTGTGTAAGAGGCTTCCTGTGATATAATTTTCTCATCAATTAACAAAGTAGTTTCCGCGTAATTCTTGATTAATTGAAAAGAGCCAAATTGACCCATTTTTGGGGTAAAATTTTTGTTGAGAATTTCCGAGAAAAAATGGCACCATATTAATTCTGGTGAAATTCTAAGCAACTTTTGTTCTTTTTACTTTTTGTCTAATGTTAACCCAATTTGAGAAAAACGCGTTTGAAAATTCAAGTTTTTTTCGTTTTGTCCGGATAATTTAAATCAGCACTGTACTAGTATGGATGAAAAAGCACAACGAAAAAACGCAATTTTCAACGTGTAACGGCAGTTGTATTAAAAACATGCGGCTACTAAATTTTTAGCGGGTTTTACACAAAAGAAATACAATAACCACTGTATTTTTTTCCAAATTCTCAGCGTTAAACACTTCTGACATTGACATCATTGACATTAGATAAATAAACCAAATTTCAAAAACAAGAACTAACTAAAAGCTGACGAGCAAGAACTGCAACTCTGTATGCGAAGAAAACAGAGTGAAAATTGATACTTGTTTGCTGCTTCAAATCAAAAAATCAATTGCTCAAAGTTTTGATGATTTGGAAACCTATCTTACTATTTGAGACAAACCAGTAGTAATAGCACAAACGAGGAGGTTTTTTCAGGAAAGTACTCTCATTACTACGAATTGGTTACAACAAACAGGTCAAAAAAGGCGGTGGTGTAGAAAATTATATAAAACCAAAAAAAAACTATTTTCAGCTCAATAGCTGACTTCATAAATGATCTTTTACAGAATTTGACAGTTTTTATCATACGCAATCCTAAAATTCAAAGTGTACAGTAGAAAATAATACAGTGAAAATGAATTACGACAGTTTTGTGAAACGTGTTAGCGATAACTGAATTAATCTCCAAATACCCGGGTTGACAAAAAATGCTTATCACACTATTTCATATTATAAAAAAATGCTTATCATACTATTTCATACTATTTCATAGACCAAAAAAACTATGAAAATAACATGATAAGCATTTTTTACTTACTATGAAATATTATGATGGGCATTTTTTTACATGGTCTGAAATTAAAAAAATAAGCTTTAAATAATACAATTTATCAAAAAAATTGGAAGAAGTTAGCTTGAATACTTTTTTATTCTGTAAAATTGTATGATAAGCGTTTTTTTATAGTATGAAATTGTATGATAAGCATTTTTTCATTCTATGAAATTGTCAGATAAGCATTTTTTCATACTATGAAACTGTATGATAATCATTTTTTTCATACTATGAAAATGTTTGATAGGCATTTGTTCCATACTATGAAATTGCATGATAATAATTTATTTCATACTATGAAAATGTGTGACAAGCATTTTTTCCATACTATGAAATTGTCTGTTTGGCATTTCTTCCCATTCTATGACATTTTAAATTTGCTTTTAAAATTATGAAACTGGATGGAAAGCTTTTCTTGAATGATGGAAAACTGATTTACTAACATGTCAATTTTCCAAACAAATTGAGGCAGCTGAATCTGAGACCCACCTATAACCAATGCCATCTCTGAACAATGGAGAACACCGAGAAAAAATCAGAGGTTATGTATCTTGAATGCATTTTCCAGCGTTTCTCCGCAAGTTTGAGACAGCTCAGAGCTCCTTATCCTAGCGAGACCAAACCGAAAAAATGAAAATATTACAATATGCATTTTTTCGACCAAAATTGAAATCATGCTTTTTGAATCAACACGACTTCTTTCAAGAAATATACTTTCTAAACTTACTAAAAAATTATCCAGAAACCTTTCTTAATGGTTTTTGAGTATTTTAATATATTCTATCGCAAAAAATTCTTATCATGCATTTTTCATACATCAAAAATTGTCAGATAAGATTTTTTTAATCAAAAAATTAAAAACCACTTTTTTATTGACCAGAAAGATTTAGAAGAGGCAAATAGAACATAATTATTTCTTTAAAAACCCTTAATGCATTTTTAAAATTTTGTATGAAAACTGTATGATACGCATTTTTTCCATAGTCGCATATATGAAAATGTATGACAAACATTTTTCTCACATGGACGTCAACCCCGATAGACGATAGATGCAATCACTCTCAATGCAGTGATCTAAATATGAATTGATCTAACAGTGGATAACTGTTTCAATTGTTTTCGGTTTTTGACTTTAAAACAATGAATCAATCTGACGATGCACAGTTAGGTTAAGGGAGTTAAACTGCTTTTGATGTTTGCTTTTGTAACAAAATGCCAAGTTTAGAAGCTGAGACTAATACATATCAGATCATGAAACGGTTAGTGTACGCCAAACCTTAAAAAATTTAGGATCACTCATGAATCAAAACTCGGAGCAACGAAAACATTAAAAGAAAAAACCCAAGTTAATGTATGACGCAAACCTTAAAGCAAGTGAGAATGGGATCAAATCCTCGAATTCAGAAAGATCCCGCATGCAAATTCAGGCGTAAGTAATCGTTTATAACGGATAGTTAAGATGACTTTTTGACAACTAGAATTGATTATAAAAACCAAAATTAGGGGTTTAAAGGATTTATAGTTGATTATAGTCGTGATATATTCCAATAGATTAGAATCGATTATAATTGATTACAGTTCATACAAAAAATCCTTAAAACCGATTTTAA
This sequence comes from Symsagittifera roscoffensis, assembly GCF_963678635.1. Lineage (NCBI taxonomy): Eukaryota > Metazoa > Xenacoelomorpha > Acoela > Convolutidae > Symsagittifera > Symsagittifera roscoffensis. Next base: position 55,105,850 of record NC_087064.1, read on the forward strand.
TCGATTATAATCTCTTATTTTGCTAAAAATGTGTCACACCAAAACAACATCTGAATATTTTATGAGTTAATAGTTTCTGTTAATCCAAAACAAAACCCCTAAAAAAGAGATATCTTGTCACTATTTTGTTAATCTGAACGTAAAGTTTCATCACGAAATAAAATTTGTGATGATTTGGAAATCTATATTACTATTTGAGACAAACCAGTAGTAATAGCACAAACGAAGAGATTTTTTCAGGAAACTACTCTCATTACTATGAATTGGTTACAACAAACAAGTCAAAAAGGCGGTGATGTAGAAAATTATATAAAACCAAAAAAAACTATTTTCAGCTCAATAGCAGACTTCATAAATGATTTTTTACAGATTTTGACAGTTTTTGTTATACGCAATCCTAAAATTCAAAGTGTAAAGTAGAAAATAATACAGTGAAAATGAATTACGACAGTTTTGTGAAACGTGTTGGCGATAACTGAATTAATCTGCAAATACCCGGGTTGACAAAAAATGCTTGTCACACTATTTCATATTATAAAAAATGCTTATCATACTATTTCATACTATTATATAGACCAAAAAAACTATGAAAATAGCATGATAAGCATTTTTTACATACTATGGAATTTTATGATAGGCATTTTTTACATGGTCTGGAATTAAAAAATAAGCTTTAATTAAAACAATTTTTAACAAAAAATTGGAAGAAGCTAGCATGAATACCATTTTTATTCTATAAAATTGTATAATAAGCGTTTTTTCATACTATGAAATTGCATGATAAGCATTTTTTCATACTATGAAGTTGTAAGATAAGCATTATTTCATACGATGAAACTGTATGATAATCATTTTTTTTATACTATGAAATTGTATGATAGGCATTTTTTCCATTCTATGAAAATGCATGATTAATTTTTTTTCCTACTATGAAAATGTGTGACAAGCCTTTTTTCCATACTAAGAAATTGTGTGTGTGGTATTTCTTCCCATTCTATGACATTTCAAATTTTTTAAATTATGAAACTGGTTGGAAACCTTTTCTTGCATGATTGAAAATTGATTTACTAACATGTCAATTTTCCAAAAAAAATTGAGGCAGCTGAATCTAAGAGCCACCCATAATGAATGCCATCTCTGAACAATGGAGAACACCGAGAAAAAATTAGAAACTATGTACCTTGAATGCATTTTCCAGCATTTCTTCGCAAATTTGAGACAGCTCAAAGCTCCTTATTCTAGCGAGACCATACCAAAAAAATGAAAATTTTACGATATGCATTTTTTCGACCAAAATTAAAACCATGCTTTTGAGAATTAACACAATTTCTTTCAAAAAATAACCTTTTTAACATACTAAAAATTATCCAGAAGCCTTTCTTAATGATTTTTGAGTATTTGATTTTTTCTATCGCAAAATGCTTATCATGCAGTTTTCATACATCAAAAATTGTATGATAAGATTTTTATATCCAAAAACTAAAAACCACTTTTTTATTGATCAAAAAGATTTAGAAGAGGCAAATAGAACATAAATATTTCTTTAAAAACCCGTAAAACAGTTTTTAAATTTTGTATGAAAATTGTATGATACGCATTTTTTCCATAGTCGCCATAAATGAAAATGTATGATAAACAGTTTTCTCACATGGTTGTCAACCCAGATAGATGATTGATACAATCAATCTGTATGCAGTGATTTAAAAAGGAATTGATCTAACAGTGGATAACTGTTTCAGTTATTTTCGGATTTTGACTTCGAATCATTCTGAGGATGCACAGTTAGGTTAAGGGAGTTAAACTGCTTTTGATGTTTGCTTTTATAACAAAATGCCAAGTTTAGAAGCTGAGACTAATGACATATCAGATCATGTAACAGTTAGTGTACGTCAAGCCCAAAAAAATTTAGGAACACTCATGAATCAAAACTCGGATATGACGTGAGTTAATGTATGACGCAAACCTTAAAGCAAGTGAGAATGGGATCCATTTCTCGATTTCAGAAAGATCCCGCATGCAAGATCAGTCGTAAGTAACCGTTTATAACGGATAGTTAAGATGATTTTTTGACAACTAGAATTGATTATAAAAACAAAAAATACGGGTTTAAAGGATTTATAGTTGATTATAGTCGTGATATCTTCCAATAGATTAGAATAGATTATAATTGATTACAGTTCACACAAAAAATCCTTAAAACCGATTGTAATCGATTATAATCTCTTATTTTGCTAAAAATGTGTCACACCAAAACAACATTTGAATATTTTATGGGTTAATAGTTTCTGTTAATCCAAAACAAAACCCCTAAAAAAGAGATGTCTTGTCACTATTTCGTTAATCTGAACGCAAAGTTTCAGCGCGAAACAAAAGTTTCATAGAGATCATTCCATATGAATTGAACGGTTCCCGCGGTAGGTAAAAAAGAAATCTTCCGAATCAATCGTGAAGCTAAATCAGTTTCTGATGTTTAGGTGGTTGAAAAAACCTAAAATGTGCATCATGAAACAACCTTATGGGGGAAAAAATGAAAAAAAATTGAAAATTTGACTTGACTTGAAATTTTCATAAACTAATTTTTCAGTTTTCACAGGAACCAACATCAACAAAAAGAATAAAATATAAGCGATTTAGATGCAATTTCGAAAACAAAATGTGCAAAAAAAGGCATTGTAATCGATTATAATTGATTATAATAGATTTTTGTGCAAAACTCATGAATTAGAAATTTGGATAAAAATATTGAATTATAATCGAAATCGATTATAATTGTATCGAAAAACAGACGGATAAGTAATCGATTCTCAACGATTAAAATGTGCTATAATTGATTATAATTTGATTTCAAAAAGAGAGATTATAATCAATTATTATTTGATTATAAACAATTTTAGTAAGACTGGGACTAAAATCGTCATAAAATCGATTGTTAACGCTTGAAACTGGGTGTGGGTTGCTCTAATGGTGCACCAAGCCGGTTTTGACTAGCATTGAATTTTACCCTTGTGTCTCTGTTTAGGTTATGGTAATCAGGGGCGGATTTAGGGGGGGGGGCGGACGCCCCTCCCTCAGGGATTCGACCCCCTGCCGACCGAAAGGGTCCCCCTTTGATACTTTTTCAGAAATTCATTTTTGGCCGACCGACCCTAAAATTTTTCTAAAGGCGCCTTTGGCGCCAATATATACCAACTTTGAGGGGGAGCGCGCGCCAAAAAAACGCGATTTTGTTGTCAACATTTTTCAAAAAGTGTCCAAAAACGGCTTTTTGACTGTTTTTTCAAAAGTTTGCCTGCAAGGCAAAAAATTTTGCCAAAATAGGGGCAAAAAAGTGCTTTGGGAGAGCTCGAAAAATCAATATGGTCGACTTAAAAATAAATTGGAAATTTTTTTGAAAATCCGCCCCCTCCCCTCGAGAAAATCCTAGATCCGCCCCTGATCGTAATTAATTTTGTAATAATCTCTATCGCATCTTTTTTGTAGAGATGTTCGTTTAAATTTTGTAACTGGTTCATGGAAATTTTTCATTGTAGTTTTTTTTTCATTTTTTTTATCTCAGCAATTGTATTAATCTTTTGTTTGTTATTGCCGCAATTGCTTTGAATGCTTCTTTTTCCCAGAAATGATCTTAGAAGTTCGGATGGTTCAGTTTCTGGATCGCTTCCATTTTCATTCTTTTCAGTGTAAGCAACTCCAGACACAATCTGTAAGTCAATTTAACTTATTATTTTCACTGCTAGATTTTTTCGTCTATCATTTTTATTACATCCTCCATTAACCGTACATGATCCTGTGTTACCCTTTTGTAACTATTATGCATGAAACTATAATGCAACTTTTGCATGAAACATTTATAGTGACTTTTTTGCTTTATGTGCCTTGGTGACAACTGATTTATCTGGTATGTGACTTTTTTGGTCATTGGTCATTTAGAACGTAGCTGTTACTAAGTCGCAGGGTCTTTGAATGGTTGTTTGAACACTGCCACTTGAATGTTCCTTTGTAGTAGTCGTTTTTTTTTCTTTTTTTCTTTTCCCAGAGATAAAAATAATCTTGACACTAATTCTTGCTGCACCTCTGCATTTTATAGTTTTCAGGTCCCCATATGTTTTTTTGATGTTATTGACAGGTTTACTTTGTGAATTTATCTATTTAAGTTCTAGCTGCTTCCAGAGTAGTTGATTCTGATCTGGTTCTAAAATCACTGCGTGAGGAGGTAATTCTTTGAGGCCCACTTTCTTTTTTACTGTTACTGCCTCCATGAGTTGGGCAAACCAGGTTTTTATAAGCCATGGTAGGTCTACTAAGGCAGTCGCCCAGAATACCAAACTTCCCCGTGCGTTATATTCTCTTGGTTTGCGAATCCTTTCGTCTGCCGCGCCATGGGATGTCTTGTGAGTTAATACTAACTACTTCATATTACTGAATATAACGGCTTACGAATCAACAAGTTTTAAGAGTGCTCAACTGATGGCATATGATCCTATCTATCTGGTAGCACACTGAATCTAAAATGTCGTTTTTATAACACATTGCATGTTGACCTTCACCTTTTTGGCATCATATCAAAATAATATTTAACAGGTCATCAGGATATCGGACTACTGCCATCACAGTATCAAAGGTGGCAATGAACTCAGAGACAGAAAAAATGAAATTGAGTGTTTGACTTGTGTGTAATTGAGTTTTTGACTTCAGTTTCAAAGAAAAATGAATCATTATCAAAAAAATTTTAAAGAAAATAACGCACGCTGTCGTAGGTAGATTCCATTTCTTCGGTCACAGTATACACTGAGGTGTCTATATATGCACCCTCGTTTTCCCATTTAATCTGATCTGCAAGGGTGGAACGGAAAAGCCATCGGCGGTGATCCACTAGCCAAGTCTCCCCGAAGCTCCAATGCAGCTTGGAAAGATCGGAATCCACTGAGATGATTTTCGAAACTCCTAGGCCGAAATTATGATTTAATAGAATGGTTTATTGTTATGGCATGATATCACTGCAAGAGCAAAAGCAGTTTTTTTGGCTATGTTTTGGGTATCTGAAGGAAAACCCGCACAGGTTGACATACTAAAGTTTTTTTGATCGCTCCATAGTTACGAAAAAAAATATTAAAAAAAGTCTCAGCCTCAAAAAAAATCTAAGAGTCTTGAAGCAATTTGATTTTCAGAACAATTTCTTGTTTCAAATGTTAATTAAGCAGCTTTCAATTATTGTTTTGCAAAGATAAAAAGACTGCTCGTGTCAGGGCGAAGTCTTGAATGTTCCAACAGCCTTTTAAGGTCTATGGAGCAGTAATAACATAGAAAAAAATGGAATGTAATACGATAAAATGAAAAAAAAAATTCAAAGAAAAATTGCGATTTTTTGTGAAAATCTTCCACCCCACACGCTATTTAAAGTACAAAAGGATAGATTTTGCTCAACTACAAATCAACTATGGCAAATAAGCTTCTTTCAACCAATTTAGAACGATTTCTAAGACGGATTAAATCTCCGCTTACGCGTTAATAGCGCAAAATATATCGCGCGTTAATTTTCCCAAATTGGCCAAAATGGCATATTTTAAACCCCCATAACTTAACGAAAACTTGAAGAAAAGTGATCACAGGTAAAATATTATTGTTCCGACTTTCGATACGAAAGTAACGGAATATTTGTGCTCGGGTGGGTTTTTTTTCTTCAGACATATTTCAACTTTTTAACCAGCCATTTTTGACGAAATTTTTTGTATAATTCAAAAGATATTGTTGTCCTGAGCTCAAATTTGAAAAGATATTTTACCTGTGATCATTTTTTGTAAAGTTATGAGGGGTTTAAAAATTGCCATTTTGGCCAATTTGGGACAATTAACGCGCAATATTTTTCGCGCTAATAACGCGTAAGCGGAACGTTAATCCGTCTTAAAATTGATCCAAATTGGTAGAAAGAAGCTTGTTTGCCATAATTGATTTGTTACAAGGAGCGAAATTTATCATTTTGTACTTTATATGGCGTGTGGGGCGAAGATTTTCATTTAAAAAAATTCAAATTTTAGAAAAAAAATTGTTTTCATTATTTTTTGTTACATTTAATTTTTTAATGTTATTACTGCTCCATAAAACCTTAGAACGCAGTCGGAACATTCAGGGCTTCGCCCTGATACGAGCAGTCTTGTCTCCAATTTAATCTCAGGACAACAATACAGTTTGAATGATATAAAACAAAATCTGTCAAAAATGGCTAGCTAAAAAATCGAAGTTTGTCTGAAGAAAAAAAAAAACCGAGCACAAATATTCCGTTACTTTCATTAGGAAAGTGGGGAGAAAAAGAAACGGAGTTGCAGAGCAAAGACAGCCGTTTCTGTTCAAGTATCACAGAATGTTCTGACCACAATGAGTAGAGTAAAAAGTTCAAAAAATTTCATAAAAAATTTCTTTCAAATTTTATATTCATGTTTTATGACATTTTTTAAGTAAAGTAGTAAGGAATAGTTAAATTAGATAAGAAATTTCAAAAATGAGATTTACTTATATTTAGAAAAAACTGCTCGTATAAGGGTGAAGCTCTAAATGTTCCGAAAGGCTTTTAAGGTCTATCGAACAGTAATGAAAAAATAAAAAGTAATAAAATAAAAACAATTTTTTTTTAGTTTGAGATTTTTTCTGAAAAGCATCACCCCACACGCCATATAAAACACAAAGTGATAGATTTCCTTACTACTTATAAATCAATTATGGCAAATAAGCTTCCTTCAACCGATTTGGAACGATTTCTAAGACGGATTAAATCTCCGCTTACGCGTTAATAACGCGAAATAAATCGCGCGTTAATTGTCCATAACTTTACGAAAATAATCACAGATGAAATATGTTTTCAAATTAAAGCTCCGAACAACAATACTTTTTGAGTGATATTTAAAAAAACTCCGTCAAAAATTGCTAATTAAAAAGTCGAAATTTGTCTGAAGAAAAAAAAACACCCGAGCACAAATATTCGAAACTTGTTACGAAAGTCGAAACAACAACGTAAAAATGAATTAAGAATTGAATTTGATTCAATTGAATTAGAGCTGAGCTAGAATTGAATTTGAGCCGTCGAATTTAGTGTCATCCAGCTTTCGACAATATGATAACTCTTTTGAACTTTTTTGGATTCCGAACAACGGCAGAAATGGCTTTAATGTAAATCCATATTTGAATCCCTAGGAGTTATTAATTTGAATCCCTAGAAGTTTAGGCATTAAATGTCCGTCGGAAATAACACACCCAACCCGTATATTGCGTTCCTACTTCCTGAAGTGATCAGAAGAAAAACATGCAAACCTCTGGGCTCAAAATCATTGAACCAGTGCCCATCAAACCGCCCTAACAACCCCTTCAAATTTCCTCTGAACTCGTGTGGAATAGTTACAAAAAGGTTGATGTAGGGTCCCATGACAACCACGTTCAAAATGAGACCACAGTCCGGAATTGTAACCCTGAAGTGAGAATCAGAGTCTCCGAGCATCTCGAAGCGCACGCCTTGACGTTCGATCCCCGTTGCCTTCACATAGCCGATGTCGTTGAGAGAACTTGACACTTCTTTTTTATTGATAAAAACAAAATTGTAAGGATACTCGCCGTTAACTTGTTTGTAAAATTCAACCAAAGTTTCCCCGCGAATGATAGCAAATCCCGAAATCACAGAACCCGCACCGTAAGGTCGAGTGCTGATCTGGACTTCCGTTTGAACACTGTCGAAGGTTTCCAGCAAAGTATAAACCCCCAGACCCAAGAACGCATGCTCAAGACCGTCAACTGTAGTGAAATGTCCTCCAAATTTGACAGACACTGTCAAACTTCCGGTGTAAGATCCAATGACAGTCGGTCGAATTTCCAGAAACTTTCTGCACAACAATTGATTCGAACAGCATTGTTGTTGTAATTCCAGCTCGTCAATATACAATTGATGCAGATTTTGAGGAGATGCGCTCTGGTAGCTAATTCTTCCTGCGCCGTCATCGACATCGACAATCAGAGATCCATCAAAATTGTAACAACACTGGTTTGAGACATAATCAATTCTACCATCGGAAAGGTCGGTACATGAAACTAACGCAGACCTTATGCAAAAGTCAGCTCCTTCGTTGAACGCGCACTGATTCGCATCGCAGAGTTCGTTTTCTGAGGCTCCATAAGCTTCTTGCTGGTTGCAACAGGGGTCATAGAACCACAAATTGGGACCATTGGCAACCTCTTCATGAGCCCAGGAAGCGTCTGTGAGGTCAGGGTCACGCGCGGCAGAGTTCGAAGGACAAGGAAGGTCTGCAGACAGTCTGGCTTTGCAGTTCGAGGTGTCTTTCTCAAGTTCTCTGGCTATCCAGTCTTCGCAGCTGATTTGATGCTTTTTGGGTACAATGTGATAATGAGTACCTGAAATATCCTTAAGCTCGAGTATTTTTCTGTTAAAAGCTTACTGATATCTTCAATTTTTGAATAAAATCAACGGTTTATAAATTTCTTTTGACAAATAATTATATTCGTTTGAACCAGTCTCGCAACTTTTTGTTTCAATTATAATGCGCAACTATTCAGTACAATCAACTTGCTTTTGCAATAGAGCATGCAAATTAAATGAGATATTTGTCAAGACGAAGTTCAGATATAGATAGTTTCAACATTATTAATAGTGGAAAAAACTAAAAAAAAAACATACCTTTTACATGAACATTCAGAGTTACGCTCTGTGGTTTATTATTAATCTCAGTGGTTTATTCAGTGGTACGTTCAGTGGTTTATTTCCAACTGATTTGACTGAGGCTTTTTTTTGTAGAAAAAATCAGAACTTTTACCTTGTTCTGTTTTCAGCAGAAAAAGAACGGCGTCGTTTTCTCCGAAGGCGTAGTTGAAAAAACTGTTTTCAGGTTGCAGCGTCACAGTATCGTCTGACAGGTATTCGTAGCCCGTAGTTGCACCTAAAAAAGAGTATCGAACGTGAATCCAGCAGAATCCGCAATGAAGAAAATGGCTAAAAATTGATTATCTACAGAAATATATACAGATTTCAGATCCATGTTGTAATTTTATTTAGCAAAACCTTGTTTATAGTTTACACAATCGATAACAATGCAATTTAACATTCAAGAATTCTTACAGTTTATCTTCATTACATAACCATTACCAAAACACTCAATTGTTTTTTTTGTATCAAATATCAATCATGCTATACACAAAATGTATACAATTTATATGCAGATTATCTACATATTATATACTGATTTTTTAAAACATACTTGCCCACCAGATAATATGAGATAATGAAACAAAGCTATACCGTAAGCTTTTCAATTGAATTTTTGAGCTGATATTTGATTTGAAAAAAAAATTTAAAATCAGAAATGTGGAAATGTCTTACAGCAAAAACTATTTGTTCTAAACCGCTTTTCTATTTTTGTTGATATGTTTTTTTCACCAAAATGCAGTGAAAAGGTTGTTCTTATTTTATGTCAATTGAAGAAGTTTGGTACCAAAATACTTTTTTTACCGCGAAAACTCTGAAGTTGAAAAATCTAAAAAGGATTCCATGAAGTTTGTAGTTTGAGGTAACCATTTCTCCTTAAGTGATTTCAGCTCACTATAACACTCACAAGTTTTCCTGCTCACAAGTTTAAGTGAAAAAAAAACGATTATTTCACTCAAGTTTCGAATGGTCAAAACTGATATTGTTACAACTTGTATATTTGTCAGACTAAATAATCAATTTTGTTCTATTCATGTACAGATTATCTACAGATTTTGTTCAGATTAAATACTGTTTTTTTTGTATAATGATTTTAAACTGAAAACATGCAGATTATCTGTTGATGATAAACAGGTTTTACAGAATAGAAGACTCTGTTATTTTGGTGCTAAAATCTATTCACTTTTCTCGTAAAAACCAATTTTATATGCTTAGATTGGGTTGTCGAAAAATCGACACTGTACTTATTTTAATCTGTAGATTTGTCAATTTAGATCAAATTGTCAATTTAGTATGTGCGACTGTAGTTTACCCATTGTTCATCTACTGACTTATAGTTTTTTCCCACTTTTTGACCCTTATGCAAAAGATACTTGCTAAAATTTGCTTACTACATACTTAGTGATTTATTGCATATCGTAGAAATGCAACTTTGTCATCAAAAACGCTCAACAAATCAAAAAAGAAAAACTTGACCGCAAAATGTTCCCTTCATCAGGATTTTCCCCCAAAATCACTCAAAGAGTCCAATTTATTGTGGCTTTATTGTGACATATCTATTAGTAACTCACCGACCCTAAGGTTTTCAGAGGCGCTTTCGGCGCCAATCTATACTCCCGGGTTGACCTCCATAGACCAAAAATGCTAATCATACTATTCCATGAACTAAGTTTATGAAAAAATACTAGTCATACAAATTTCAAACATTTTGCTAAAATGGTGTCATCGAATTTTCGAAGAACTTTTCTCTTGTTTTGGCATAAATTTTGGTGTATCGTACTAAATAAAAAAAAAACTTTTTGTCAAAAAAAATGCTAATCATACAATTTCCATATATGGAAATTGTATGACTAGCATTTTTTTGATGGCGACAACAAAAATGTTTCAAAGTATTTGGGGGCAATTTAAATTGCCCCCAAAAACTTTTTTGTGTTTTTTTTCAACCGCAAAAAGATTTTTGTACTCAAAGGAACATTTTTTGAAAAAAAATTTGCATGCAAAATTTAATTTTTTGTGTGTTTAACGCGTAGTCCTGGATGTACTAATATGGGATTTTTTTCCTTTTCTCTTGATAACATTTTTCAAAAGTGCTCAAGACTCCTCGCTTTTTGTATGGCATGTTTTTGTATGCCTTGATCAATGTCTGGTAATTTGAAATTTCAAATTTTAGAAATAATCATCTTCGAAAATGTTTGCCAAAATTTAAAAGTTTGATACTTTTGTTATATTATTTGCGTGAGACAGAATTAAACATTTCAGACTATTTCCAAAACTTTTTTGATGCGAGACGGTCAAACTTTTGGTTAGTATGTTTGAGTAACCAAGGTTTATGTTATTTGTCTTATGTTACGAATACAACCAAAAAATTTTGAGAAATTAAAATGTAAAAAATCATTTTTTTTTGGTTTATGGAAAAATGCTAGTCATACAGTTTCCATATATGAAAAAATAGTAATCATAGATCTTTCATGCAATTTTCTGTACGTATGGAACTGCATGGAAAGTGTATGAATAGCATTTTTCCATATATGGAAATTGTATGACTAGCATTTTTGGTCAACCCGGGCTACTTTTGAGGGCAAAACTGGCTCTTTAAAACTGTTGTAATCCGATCATAGTTCGACACTAAATTACCAACAGTTTCCAATCTATATTCCTACCGATTTTTTGAGTTGATGAAACTAAATCTAGAGGATACCCTGAGCTGCTCAGATGAAAAAACAAGAAAAACTTTTGCCAGATTTTTTGATTGGTCGGTCAAAAGTCGCGAGGGTGTTGAAACAAAACGCTGAAATAACAAGACTTCTTTTATGTCAAGTCCTAAATGTTCATATTTTATTTTATTGCCATTTGAAACGTTTTTTGGTTGAAAAACCGACAAAATGAGAAAGAAAATGAAAAATTTGTTTATAGTCAAGTTATCCCCTGAAACGCTAAGTAAAATAGAAAGGATAGTTTTCTTCCAATTTTTAAAGTAAACGGAAGACATGCTTGTGGTGGCTTTTTTCAGTCGGTTTTTGGCGATCAAAAGTTAGTTTTTAACCAAAAAAGTTTTCCTTCTGAAGATCTCGACTGAGTTCAAGTATAAAAAAATATTTTATCTCCAATCATTTTTCTCGAAGTTCTGGGAGTTAGATTATTGCAAAGTTGGCCATATTCTGGATTAAATTATGCAAGCTTTGAAGAATTTTATGTCAATTTGAATTTTTAATGAAGACTATAGTGAACAAGAAAACAAAGCCCCAAAGTACGGTTTGTGAAAACCTATTTAGTTTTTTAAGCTTTCGTATTACATAAGAGCAGGGGCGGATCTAGGATTTTCTCGAGGGGGGGCGGATTTTCAAAAAATTTTCCAAAATTTTGACGACCTTTTTTTTTTTTTAGGTCGACCAAATTGATTTTGATTTTTCGCGCTCTCCCAAAGCACTGTTCTGCCCCTATTTTGCAAAATTTTCTGCGCCGCAGGCAAATTTTTGAAAAAAAACAGTAAAAAAAAAAGCCGTTTTTGGGCACTTTTTGAAAAATGTTGACAAAAAAAATGCGTTTTTTTGGAGCGCTGCCCCTCAAAAATAGCATATATTGGCGCCGAAGGCGCCTTTAGAAAAATTTTAGGGTCAGTCGGCCAAAAATGGATTTCTGAAAAAGTATCAAAGGGGGGACCCTTTGGGTCGGCAGGGGGTCAAATCCCTGAGGGGGGGGGGGGGGGGCGTCCGCCCCCCGCCCCCCCCCCCCCCCTAAATCCGCCCCTGCATAAGAGTAAGACCACTTATGAATCCAAGTATGAAAGAATCCGTACAAGGTATTCAGCATCCTACGGAGAACAGCTGTTAAGCTCTGTTCTGTTTTTGTTTAAGAGCTGCATGCAACTTTATTGCTACGTTTCTGTTTTGAAAAGCGTTGACTCACCCACCAGGCAACAATCATGTATCATGGTGGACCTCAGACCACCTTTCGACCTAGAGGCGGAAGCCTTTGCCACTTCACCCCAAACTCCTGGACGAAGACAATATGTGCAGGGATTAATCTAATGTTTTTGCTTGGAAGGATTCATATTTCTACTTTATGTAAAGAAGGGGTTGAAAAATCTAATTTATGTAATTTATTGTTAAGCAAAATAAGCTTCTAAATTTCCCTGAAACGTTGAGAAGGCCTTAATTTTTGAAGAAAAAAGTGACAAAAAAATTTGGCTTCAAAATGTTCAAAGAAATCAGTGCAAAACTCACTGAAACTGTATTCTCGAATTTCGAGATCTGTTTCCCCAGTCAAGGTCACTTTAGGCCACTCAACTCGCAGTTCACTCTTTTCTGATGAAGTTTCCGTTATATAGAGCTTGTTGCTATCGAACTGTTCTCCTGAAAAGTACAGTTCAATCGGCGTCTGAATGTCGTCGCCATTGGAAATGACATGAACCGACACTGCTTCATTTGAGCCCCAGAGTTCCGGTACATCCGCTTTGATGTAGCGAAAATCATCCTCTTCGACAGTGGCGTTGATCATTTTTTCAAACGACTTTCCGACAAGTCTCAAGGAAACCTCCATTGGAAAAAGAGTTTCCAAGCAGGGCGTCAGCCGAAGCCCCTTCCCTGGACCCATATACATGGGGATGACTGACGGGATAGCCTCACCACCATTGCCACAGAAAGTAGCAATTTCCTTAGGGGGTCCTCGGATTGCTGGTTTGGACAAATCCTGCTTCACTTCATAAATCCAGAAGCCAGGATCTCCAACATTGCTAGTTTTGTCCATGGAATCAGAATTCCGCATATTTTTGAATGGTCCAGTGACATCATATTTGCTCCCAGCGCCTGAAAAAAGTCAACTCTGTCTTTTTGCTCCTATCACAATTTTCGTTTCTACTACAATAACAAGTGGAATTATGCAATGAAACCTAGCTACAGATAGAGTTATCTGTCATTGAAAGTTGTTCAGTTTAAAATCGCATTCAAAAACTGCGCTTTTGAAAATTTTAGTCAGAAATGTGGCGTCTTCATACAAATTCGAAATCAAAACCTACCTCCTTCATTCTCCTACAAAAACTCAAGTATTTCATTTTTTGCTTAGCTTCTATTGAAAGTTCTAAAATCACAACCGTGCGCAAAAGTTTTGGTAGATAATCGTCCATGCCCAGTTCAAGTCTTTTTTTTGCAGAACCAATCCATAAATATGAATTTCAGATTGAAAAATATATCTCAACTTATCCAGTCACGAGACAACTGAAGAAATTCGAGCACATACTAGCAACAGCAATATTTCAAAATGCCAAAAGTGTTTTTAAAGTGAATGATTTCAGAATTCGCAAAAACCATGTGCTTGCTGTGATGGACAGCATCAAAAATTGACAACTTGCGTAGAAATTAAGGTTAAGATAAAAGAATATTGGGCAAAAATAACGTAAAAAATGGTCTAAGTTGATCTAATTCAGTTTTTGGAATAAAGTTTAGTACCTTGATTCTCTCATAGTTCTGAAAAACCATTGCCTTTTTAAGGGCAACAAATGAAATAAAACTGGATGTTAAGCCATTCAAGCTTCTTTTGCTGGATCAAAACTGGGTTTTCCTGGTTGATCTCATACATAATTTGATTTCAAATTTGCAAGGAAATTTGATTAAGTAACGATTGAAATGTAAAACAGTTGCTGAAATGTGATCAAATTTGCTTCAAACACATTAATCTGTAAGATTTCACAGCTTCTTCAACCATTTTTTGAGGGAAAAAAATTGCAAAAATCTTGATGATCCGTTTTCAATATCACCCAGTATATCACTCGACTGCAACTGACATTTAATAGTAGTTCTTGACTTTGCTCGAAAAAACCATCTGAAGTCCCAATTTAGTTATTTGTTACTTCGTCGACCCAATCAAATCAATAGACAAAATTGTTTCAATACTTTTACAACTTATATTTTCCTTTGAAGGATAACATTAAAATGACAGGTTGCTCGTCAAGTAGAACAACATTTTCTAATATTCATTCTCTGAAGTAAATTCAATCGAAAAAGTAGAACTTATCAATCTTCTTGGTCTAAAAACGGGACGTTTCAGATCAATTTTGTTTCCAAGTTCAGTCAAGTTTTAAAAACTTTTATAGATTTTTACTGGAGATTGAAAGGGATCTTAAAAAGATGTCACACTCTTTTAGGATCCATAACGTGATAAGAAACAAAAAAATTACATTTTTATAACAAATATAAAAAGTAGTTACGTAACAAAATTCCCGTTATGTGAGTCTGGGAATCTTGGAATGGTTATTCTCGATTACTACACAGGATAGTTACGCTGTTATAATGTATAACAATTGGTGCTTCAGGCTTAGTGCTTGTTGCGCTCAATTTTTGGGGAATCGACAAACAGGTATGTAACGTAAAATAGGACGAAAATTTTTTTGTTGTGTCTCGGAATCCGCAACAATTGAATATAGCATTTTTTTCGGATACCGCATTTTCTACTAAATTACAATTATTTATGAGCAATTTTTGCGTTTTTACTTGAGAGATACTTAAAACAGTTTCAAGTGAAAACATTTCTGCATTAAAACGAGAAAAATCAGGTGCACAGTTTAGAACCAAGAACTTAATTGATTTCTGTGAAGTCCAAAGATTAGTTTCAAAGAATTGCTAATCAAATAACTGGGGCGGGGGGCAGTTTTCATGTGCTATCGACCGTTTGGGCAAAAGAATCAGGGGCAAAGACTCGTAAACAAAAAGCATCACATTTAAAATGAATTAATTGAAACAATTTTTTGCTTCTTCTATAACAAAACCTATGAATTAAAAAACTCGTTTCAATTCGCCAGGGATGAAAATTTGAAAATTTTGCGTACTCCTGCCGTTCTTACGTTCGGCCAATGTTAATAATAAGTCGATGGAAATAATTACTTTCTTTGAGATTTTTATGCTTTCTTTCAAGTTTTTGGAATACTGAAATCTGATTGACTCATTTTTATTTTCTCCCTTTAGGTCCATCGCCCATGAATATTTCTGCCAAATTCAGTTTAACTTATTTTAAACGTTCAATTTATAGTTAAAGCTACTAATGCACATAAATTAGCAAATTAAGCTATTTAGATAACGAATGTCTTACAGTATTTGATACCCGAGTTCGACTAAGTTTCGAATTAGTGTTTAAACAATATGCGAGTTTTCGACTATCGATTTTGTGTCGAACAACATTTATGGGTTCGACCGAGTTCGGTCGAAACATAAGTCGAACACCTCAATCCGTGTATAAAGTGCCATTGCAGTATTTGAGATGAATTGCTATTTCAGCATTGGAGATTCTTTGTCATTTTACTATTTGAGATTAATGGTTATTTCAGCATTTAACATACAAGAGATAGTCAGTAATTGATATAGTTCTGTCAGATAATCTCCTATAAATTATACATTTTTTGCCGAGGTGACTTTTTTTTGTAAATGCTGATATGATGTTTTCAATCTTAAATGTTGATGGTAACGTTTATCCAAATCGCTGATTTCGATATTTATCCTTATTGCTGATCGTGACAAGTATTTTATCTTTTGATGGCAAATTTCTCCTCAGTACTGGTATAGCGATTTTCAACGAACTAATTGACATTTGCTGACAATTATTTTTTTGTAATTGATCAAGGTCGTTTTTGATCTAAATGCTAGTTTTTTAACAAGAATTAGCAACCTTTTTAACAGAATTAACTAAACAGAATTAAATTAAGTCAATTATCTACAAAAAGTATACAAACTTTAGAGCTGTTATAGTTTGTTATAGTAAAACATAGATTAAATAGTTTTAAAATTTGATTTTTAGTGCAAAAGTTTTATACTGTTTATTTTTGAGATATAGTCGTTACCAAAAGACTCTAAACTTTTTTTCCGTACTAAATTTATGTATACTACATAAAGATTGCATACAGATTTTATACAGGTTCTCTACATACTATATACAGATTATCGACTTTCTTTAAACAGATTATCTACAGATTCTAAACATAATATGTACAGATTTTATACAGAATAAATACATAGTATATACATTTTTTTCAACATATTCACCCGTCATATAAAATGAGTAGATTGAATTAACAGTATAATGTAAGCTTTTCAGCTAAGTTTTTGTGCTGATATTGATCTGAAAAAAAATTATTAAAACCATTTCTGTCGAAATATCTAGCCGCAAAAACTATTTCTTCTTAAGTTAAAAGTAAGTAACTTTTCTAATTTCTTGTTGATGTTTACTTCACAAAAATGCGTTGGAACGAATGATTTCTTAAATGGCCTTTAAAAAGTTTCGCGCAAAATAATTTTTTTTAAAGCGCGGGAACCCTTAAATCGCCAAATCTCAGAGGGATTTGTTGAAACCTGTAGTTAGCGGCAAAAATTTCTCCTCAAGTGAGTTGAGCTCACTCTAACATTATACTTTTTAGTGATAAATTTTTGCTAAGACTTAAGCAAAAAAAATTAATTTAGGTTTTATGATGTCAAAATTGAAGTGTGGTCAATCCTATAGACTTTATATTATTTTTGTTAATATTGTATACATAATATATACAGACTATCTAACGATTATATACAGATTATATAAAAATTATCTTAAGATCAAGTACATGTTGTATTGCAAAGGGAATATACTGACTAAATACAGATGAGCTACAGAATATATACAGTTTTTACAGAAGATAAATTGATTATTTTGGCACTAAAATCCAATTGTTTTTGTTAGAAAAAACTCAATTCTATGTGCGTACAGAATCGATGATCGTTCCCAAAATAGTTGTATAAAAAATTGATCACATTTTTACGCTAATCTGTAGTTTTTTATCTATATGATCGATTTTTGTCCATTATGTCACTGCGAGCGGGTATGAAAATCTGTTTTTACTATGTAGGTTCCACAAACAAAAAGCTGTTGTAAAATGCGGATTCCGCTTACAAAACTCGCATAATGCAATGTCATAATCCATTACACACATACAATTATTCGTTTGTGGGTTGCTGCTTGTTGCGAAGTCCGCTTACTACCTCAAAACAAATAATTAACCTCGTATTGACGCTCAAAAAGTTTTTACAGTCTTTACTCTTTGTTCAATTCAAGACTGAATACCCCGAGAATCAACTTTAATGTTTCTATGTTAAGCGCCAGATTATGTTTCCAAAAATTAAATGAACCGAACAGCTTGGGTTAAAAATAAAGTCAAAACTTGCCGTCATCGATCCTAAAAAAGAAGAATGAGCTCTCCACTGATCTTTCACTGTACTGGACAATTGCAAAGCATTGTTCAGTTTCTGCGTCTCCGTCCAGGGTTCCGTGGCACGCCAGAATGAACTGGATGCTATTGTACTGCTTGTAATAGGCGTACTTGTTGTTTGGAACTTTGTAATACGTGGCGACGAAACCAGACTCGGCCTTGAACTTTCCTCCGAGACGTGCATTGACTAGATCCAGGTCAGCTGCTCGAGTCAGATTTCGGAAAAAGAGGCTGTGAGCCAGGTTTGGATAGCGAGTGTCTTCTCCTAAGAGCTTCTTGGTGATTTCTTCGTCGATGTAGAGGTCAATTTGGTACTTTTTGAAGGTCTGCTGGTACCACCAGATTGCGCATGCTAGAGTGTCGTAATTACCAATTTCATCCTCAATTGAGGGTCGAAATGTGGTCGACGTATCGCAGGAACTGTAGAACCAAAACTCACATAGTCTTTCGGTGTCGTAGTGCTTTCCCCCAGCAGGGTCGGTGTTATAGTAGTGTGTGAAGCTTAGACACAATCTGTCCATTAATAGATCGATGGTAGTCACGCCATTGTTAATGAGATAAATCCACTGTTCATCGCCGTAGTCGTTGGTCAGCTTAAGTTGTCCTTGGTGCTCAAACTGAATTTGGTTAACATCAAAGAGTCCAAGTTTAAACACTGGGATATAGAATGTGTCAGAAAACTTGTGAGAATCCATTTTTTTCACAAATTGATCTCCAGTTCCTGGTCCGAAGTCAAGCGTGAATTTTTGATCGAGTTTCAAGGCCCGGAAGGGCGTCTCAAATGTGCATTCTCCCGAATATGACCAACTTTGAACAAGAGCAGCTACAATCAAAAAAAGGATACTTCCATCCCTCCGAAGAACGAATACAGCGCCTATGTTTGGATTAGTTTTCATCATATGAGTAAAACTTGATGACATTTCAACCGTTCTTCGCTCTTTTTGTTCAACAAATAACTAAATGGCTTGACGCGCCCGAAAACAGTCTCTTGCAGCCTAATGGCGTTCTTCCAATCTGTACTTTTGAAAACGAGAAAATAAGAACTCTGCAACTTTAATCGTAACATAGGCTGGAAACAATTAGTTTTTATATTATGATTAAATATTATTTTGCGATGAATCATAATTTCTTTTAAAGCTCTCTTTTATTTTCATCTTTTATTGTTATAAAGATCCACACTGCACGCATAAAATGATAAGTAGTTAAAATCACAATCAGAAGCAAAAATTAGTTTGAGTTCAACGTTTCTTTAAGTAAAAAATGTAATAGTAATTATGCAACTGCGTAATATCGATTATAATTAATCTTTGAAGTTTAAGTGCTCTGGAGTTCCTCTGTAGCATTTTGAGCCGTTCTTGAAAATTAAATAAGAACTGATTGATTCTCTGTGAGCGGTGATCCATAATTGGTGATTTAACCATTGTGATGCGCGTATTGTTGCGAGTCAATTAATTTATCAGTCAAATTTTTGATTTTTTTGGGACAAAAGTAGTGTGATGGATGAAATCATTCAAACGAGACGAGCAGCGAAATCATTTCAAGGGAGACTTATTTTTTTGACGAAACCGACCAGAAACGTTCGCATGCTGAACAAACTAGTGAAATTTTGAAAAATCTGTTGTCTGATGTTTTTTTTACCGTTTCATGTACAACTATCTAGTTGGGGGGAGAGATTAAAACTCCACATCGAATTGATAAAAACTAGCGGAATTGAGAGGCTCTGTAATTCAACAGCTAAGAACATCACTGCTCGTATCAGTCGAAGCCCTGAATGTTCCGACTGCTCTTTAACTGGTCTCAAATAGTTTTTGAAAAATAAAATGTTCACAAACTACCCGCATCCAGTTTCAAGCGTTAAAAATCGATTATAATATGATTTTAGTACCAGTCTTACAAAAATTAAGAAAAAATTGATTTTAATCAATTAATAATCGATTATAATCTCAAATATAATCAATCATAACAGGTTATTTTCGATTATAATCGATTATTTTTATCCATATTTCTAATTCATTTGTTTTGCAGAAAAGATCCATTATAATCTTATATAATTTTTTAAAATCCCTTTTGTTTGCCCATTTTGTCTTCGACCTTGATGATTAATTGCTTATATTTTATGCTTTTCGTAGACGTTTGTTTATGAGAAAAGTGGGAAAATTAACTTTAACAATGTCAAATCAATTCAAATTTATAACATTTTTTTTTTCATTTTTTCTTGATTATAGTTGTTTTATGATGTACATTCTAAGTTTCTCTGACCACCAAAATATCAGCATACTTCTTTAGTTTCATGATATATATCGAAAAATTATATTTCACCTACCGCGGGATTCTTTCAACTCATATGGAGGGGTCTCTATGAAAATTTTGTTTCGTGGTGAAACTTTGTATTCAGATGAACCAAACAGTGTCAAGACATCTCATTTTAAGAGATTTTTGACAGAAAAAAGTATTAAAACCTATTATAATAAATCATAATAGATTAAAAGAGATTATAAGAGATTTTCGGAAAAAGTATAACCAATTATAATTGAATAAATTTATTATAATGTCACGAAAAATGTTATCATTATAATGGATTATAAATAGTTTAAACAACTAAATTTGACGCTTATAATTATTTAGTTTTCATAAAGTTACATTTTTAATTGTAATATAACCGATTAGTTTCCCTTTTTACTGAGTGCGAGTATGAATTTTAGGCTGATAGGCTTGAATTTAAAACGATAAATTTTGAGTCGTTAATGGATTTAATTAGACTATTTATTTTAGCTTACCTTAATTTAGTTTGTAAAGATTTTTAAGTGCGGATTAATTTGCCACCACGCAAAGATAACTTGCGTTACAACTTCAGCATTAACGTATAAAGCGAGCAATTTTGGTGGGCTCGTGGCCGGATATCATAGTGGTGTACTTAAACGACAGGGTCCACGAAGATCCAAAGATCGCTTCCCTAAGAAAAAACTTTTTTGGAAATTAGTCTGAAAAAAATGCTCTAGAAGCATGTATGTTCCAAACTTGCTTTGAAAGACGGAACAGAAAAATCATTTCTATTCTATTTTAACCGGGAAAGCTCTTTGCTAATGTGAATGTTAATATGCGTTGTAAAAAAATTAAAAAATTTTCTGTAGTAGTTTTTGTATCATCAATTTTAATTTAACTTTGAAGCATAAAACTGCAAATTATTATATACGTGCTATAAGTATGAACATGCGTTATAAACCAGCTAAGAGATCCTTTTGATAGTTTTCTGAACGCGCTATAAAATAAAAGTTATGAGATCCTTGTTTTAGTTTAATGAGCATCTCATTTCATTTCGCTAAGCATTTTGTTTCTATATTAATATGCAAATGAAAAATATATTTATATATATATATATACACTCCGCGGCATAAATTGTGAGACAAAATAGTGTTTTTAAAACCATTAAATTCTCGGCAACTAACAAAACTAGACAAATGCATTTTGGTACGGGGATAGAAAAACATTGTTTAAAAGCAATGAAAAGTTGGAAACTGAAACTGTTTAAAAGAAAATTTAAATTATGAAGGCTTAAAGTTTGTCTCAAAACTTAGGTCGCGGACTAAACCTTCTCAGAAAATTCGGAAAATATATAATGATAATAAGTGTTGAAATAGCAAAAAGTTTACATATGAATCGTAAAGCTAAGAAAAATTAAATGTGAACGAAAATTCGGATTTATAAAAAAAAATTGTTTAATAGCTATACACAAAACAATTTTCATTGACAGAGATTTTTTTAATGTTTTTTTTCGAAGTTTTTAAATAATATTAGAAAAAAACAAATCAATTGTAATTTGTACTTTTTGTAAGTCAGTGTGATATTTGACTTTTAACAAAATATGATTTTATTTTTAATAGCAGCTTGTATATTTAACCAAATGGATG